>NC_089697.1:1250000-1875000 GCF_031753505.1 Anomalospiza imberbis | reverse complement strand
TGGTTTGGGCTGGAAGGGACCTTAAAGCCCATCCAGTGCCACCCCTGCCATGGCAGGGACACCTTCCACTGTCCCAGGTTGATCCAAGCCCCCGTGTCCAACCTGGCCTTGGACACTGCCAGGGATCCAGGGGCAGCCACAGCTGCTCTGGGCACCCTGTGCCAGGGCCTGCCCACCCTCACAGGGAACAATTCCTTCCCAAGATCCCATCCATCCCTGCCCTCTGGCAGTGGGAGCCATTCCCTGTGTCCTGTCCCTCCATCCCTTGTCCCCAGTCCCTCTCCAGCTCTCCTGGAGCCCCTTTAGCCCTGGCAGGGGCTCTGAGCTCTCCTGGAGCCTGCTCTTCTGCTGTACCAGGTTGCCAGCATGCCCCAGGTGTTTGCCAAGCCCTGAATCCAGGGAATCCAGCCCTGGCTGGAGGATGTTGAATTGGGAGCTGTGTATGTGTTCCTGGATGAGCCTGAGCAGTCCCTGCCACTCCTGTGTGCCTCAGTTTCCCTGCTGGTAACTGAAGGGATTCCCGAGACCTCCTGAGCTTAGTGCTTACCTTAAAGAATGATGGAGGAAAACTGCTCCCACAAAAATTAGGTCCTGGATGAAGCGAAGCAGCGTTAACAGACTCAAGCATAAACCAGTATAACCAGTCAGGGACAGGCTTGCCACAGGCACCAGACCACAATACCAGAACCACACTCCCAGGGGAGGCACTGCTGATGGTTTTGGGCTGGGATGGCTCCAATCCATCCCCTCGCTCTCCCTCAGGCTCCATTTTCCAACTAAATCCCAGCAGCCTGTTGCTTCAGTGCACCCAGATCTCCCTCATAAAAACATGTTTTATGAACACTTTGCATGATCAATACCATTTTCTGTTTCTCTCCAAAGCCTTGACCAGTGTCACAAAGAGGAATCGAGGTCAGGGCAGCGAGTTCAGTGCCTGGAACAGCAAAGCAGCCCCTCCAACAAACCCCAGGGTGCAGGGAAGGCTCTGGCAGCCTCTGCTGAGCTGCCCCCGGCTCGTGGTCCTTTGCAGCTTTGTCCCTTTTCCCGTAAGGCTTTTTAAAGAGGGAGCTGATATTTATATCTGCATACACTGGGCTTTGCTGGAAGGGATGAAGCATTTCTAATGAGACAACAGTAAAATGCATTTACTTGATTTGGTGCACCAACTATTTCATTTGGAATGATTTAGTAGATGGTATAATTTCTGTTTCCAAACACTGCTGCCTGCTTGGGGGTTCCCACAAGAGGTTTGTTCATTAGTGAGAACAGGTATGAACAGAAATTCTGAAAATGCTCCCTGTGTGGGGCCAGGAGAAGGAACAAGGTCAAGATGCTGTTGCAGGAGCTTCTTGTGGGAAAATGGATTAGTTTATTAAAGTCATAATCCATGCTGTGAGCTCAGATCAGCACAGCTCTGCAGAGGCACCAGCTCTGGGGGACAATTCAAATGGCCACGAGCTCAGCACTGTGTGCACAAACATCTCTGTGCTGCAGCACGAGAGTGGGGTGGTCACCTGGGGGCAGGGGTGGCAAACCTCACCCTGCAAGTGTTTCTGCTGAGAAATGTCCTGCAGGCAGGAGGGCAGAGGGAAGCAGAGGTGCTCACCAGGGCCCTGCATGGAGCCTTGGCACAGACTGTGCCCACTGGCATCCATCCACTGAGCGAAGGCTGAGGAGGGACTAAAGTAGAAGTAGGAAATGAATGGGCTGGGGGCAGGATGCTCTGGCTCTGATCATCTCGTGGCAGAGAAAAAGAGAAAAAAATAACAACAATAATAATGTTCTACGTAAACTATGTGAAAATCCTACATGACTTAACAGAAGACAGACACAGGAATTTTGGGGGTGATTCAGAAATACTAAAGATTGATTTCGTGGTGGGTGAAGTCAACCTGCATCTGGGTTTCTTGAGCAAGACATGAGCTCCTAAAAATTGTCCCTTTGCCAGGAGATCTCACTAAAAACACCATTCTGGGCACAGATTTCCATGGACTTCCAAACAACACTGTGCTCCCAGGGAACCTGGATGATCAGGGCCTGAGCTTTACAAGAGCACAGAACACAACAGCTGAGGCTTGGAAATAGATTTCCCACCCTGGTTTTGTATTCAGACAGCATCATATCACAATTAGTCATTGTTTCTTTCAGAAAACTCAGGTCAGGAGCCCAAAATACAGATTCTCATTATCACAGGGACCTTGCAAGTCAAGGCCCTGGGCTTTTTCTGGCTGTTTTGACCTCCAAGCATTTTCTTTCACCACTTTTCCTCTGGATTCTGGCTTGCCAGCTGAGATTTTGCAATACTTTCCCTCTCCTCCTTGCAGCTGCTCCTCTCCTCTTCCTGCTCTGGGACATGCAGCCAAAGTTCTTGGAATAGCCAGCCCCTGGTGAACCCTTGGAGGGGGAAGAACTTGTAGCCAGCTGGCTTTTGGAAGGTGCAGTGAGGGATGCAGCCTCCTCTCTTGGAGGAGAAGGGATTTAGGACAGTGAGTTCCACGGATCTGGAGGAAGGAAGGAGCCAGGAAGAGGTGACCCCACAAGGCAAGAGCAAGCCAGAAGGAAATGCCTTTTGATGGTGACAGAAATGGGATAGGAGCATCCAGCAGGAAGAATTTTGGCACTCAGACAGCTGAAGGAAGGGGGGGATTGCTCATGCCAAAGGAACATACAGGGTAGGAAGCAAAAGTTATTGGAGAAGCCAGGCCAGAACTGTGGAGTTTCCCAGCTATCCCTGTGACAGGACAATGCCAGGGAGGAGTCTCAGGCCAAGCCATCCCCCCAGTCACCCTCCCAGCAAACCCAATCTGTGCATCCAGACACCATCCAAAACCCCAGCTCTGCCCTTTCATCTGTCACTCTCTGTTGGTGTGGCAGCTGCACCACCCACCATGTGTGGAAACATCCCCACAGCCACTGCAGGCACTGCTGGCAGCAGGAGACAGCCCTGGGCATTTTTTGGGAGGTGACTTTCCTACAGAAAGGGCCTTGGATGTGGCACTCAGTGCCATGATTTAGTTGATGAGGTGTTGGGTCATAGGTTGGACTTGATAATCTTCAAGGTCTTTTCCAACCTGGCTCATTCTGGGATTCTCAGGGGCCACGCTGCAGGAGCACAGGGTTAGTGTGAGGTGTGAGCTGCTTTTTCTGCAGTGTGTGTGCCTGTACCCAGCTTAGCCCAGTTCCTGCTGCCCTGGAAGAAATATTCCTTTGCAAATGGATGGCAAGGGAGACAGTTTTTACAGGCAAGCTGCAGTTTGGGACCGGGATCCCACCACGTGCCAGGCTTATGATGCCTCCTGAATTTGCCCTTATGTGATTTCTAAAACATTCTTTTTTCTCAACACCACTTGGCTTTGTCACTTTTTAAAATGAGCACAGCTCACAAAGAGCATGGGAAAGGAAACAAACCCACTTTTTCCTGCAATCTAAGCCACCAGTTGTTAAACCCACCTTTTTTTCAGATTCCAGAGGCACATTACGACATTTTGCAGGTGAGTATTTTTCAAAGTTATTGGGGAAAACCAAAACCCAACAACTTGGCATTTGATTAAATAATCCAAAATATGACAAATAACAGGAGAAAACTGTGTTTTCTACCCAAATCCCCAAAGAAAACTAAAAATGGGCAGAACAAGGAAGTGTGAAAATGATACCATGGACACTCTAGGCACAACAGAGATAAAAATGCTCAAAGAAGATTTGCCACAGAATATACAAAGACAGAAATAAGAAAAACTAAGAAGTTAGGATGTTCCCTTCATTCCTTGACTCTTTCAGAAAAGCTGGGAGTTTTAGAGGAAAGGGAACATCCCCCATTTGGACACTCTCTGGGAGGTACTGCAGGATTCAGCTCCTGGAGTTCTGTGATTTCACTTGCTATTGCTGCCAACTTTCATTTTCCAGTGCTTGCAACTGCAAAGAAACCTTCCAAAAGCATTTCAATTTCCCCAGAATTCTGTGTCTGCCTCACTGCCAGTCCGGAAAGAATTAGAACAACTTGGGTTTCTGTTTGTGTGGTCAGACTTGTCTGCAGAAGTCTTGCCCACAGGCTGTGGGACCCTTCCAGATGAAGAGGATTAAAAAAGCAAGGTAGAGTAGCATTATTATTATTATTATTATTATTATTATTATTATTATTATTATTACCTTTATTTCTTTAATTCAATTTCACGCTTCCCTTTTGTTTTGTTGGTGTTTTGTGCACTGAAACATTTATAATCAGTCACTATTCTGGTTGATAGAGAATGCCCAATGTTTTAGGAGTGATATGACATTTACTTTCACTTATGAGTTATTAGATGTCTCCTTAGGAGCAATGAAGAATGTCAGATCTTGACATCTTGTATTTTGCATACCACTAAGGTTCCTTTGGAGCTACTCCCCAGTTGTTCACTGCAGACTCATAGAGTGACAGAATCACAGAATGGTTTGGGTTGGAAGGAACCTCAAGGCTCATCTCATTCCAACCTGCTGCCACAGGCAGGGAATCTTCCCCTGCAACAGGTTGTTCTTACCCTAGGACAGAGGAAATCCCACCTTCCTCACATAATAATAATAATCATTCCAGCATCCATCCCATAATTTACGTTCTGTACAATGCAGATGGAAAACACAGTTCTGCGTCTTTGTTCAAGGGACCGATGTCTTTAAAGTCAAGGTTTCTACTCCTGTGAGAAAGAACTACTCAGGGTTGTAAAAACAGATCTTGGATGCATTGTAAAGGAGAATTATAGTGGTATTTAAATCTCAGTTATAAGCTGGAGCCTACAGAGGGAAGCAATGGGTACTGTTCTCACTTAATAAAAAATTCCTGTCATTCCCAGCCTTGGCAATGGGGATTAAAATCCTTTAGGCACCCACTGGGTCCCTGCATGCTGCTACTCCAGGACTGCCCAGCCAGGGACTGCAGCTCAGCCAGCCCACCCTGGCAGCTCTCAGGGAATTCTGCCATGGCATCAACCCCACACATCCCTGCCTGGTGCTGCACAGGGCTCTGGGGGGACAGCAGCCATGTCCTGCTTAAAGGAACTGCCTCCATCCCTACAGGATCCAGGAACGAGGGATTAAGGAGAGGGAGAGACAGAATTTAGAGGAGCAGGACAGGACAGAGGGGAGCAGCTTCCCACTGCCAGAGGGCAGGGATGGATGGGATATTGGGAAGGAATTCTTCCCTGTGAGGGTGGGGAGGCACAGGGTGCCCAGAGCAGCTGTAGCTGCCCCTGGATCCTTGGAAGTGCCCAAGGCCAGGCTTGACAGGGCTTGGAGCCACCTGGGATAGTGGAAGCTGTCCCTGCCTATGGCAGGGGTGGCACTGGATGGCCTGTAAGGTCCTTTCAGCCAACCCATTCTGGGATTCTATGATCACTGCAGATATTTGAACATCCAACCTCTCATCCCAAAGTCTGGGAAGTTAAAAGAGTGCTTCTAGATGGCATCTTCCCAAAAAGCTTCCTTCTGTGAGAAGCTGAGATCTCCATTTAGGCCCTGTCTCTTTACAGTAGCGCAAAAAGCCTCAGTGAAAACAATCTCCAGTTGTCTACTGAGTGTCTGCCTTCTCCTCGGGGCTAAACTGCACAAAGCTTTCAACAGCGTCATTTAAACACCGAGTGGCAGGGAGGAAAAGCACAACCAGACACCATCCACTGTCACTTCATCTCCCTGTGCTCCTGCACAGAGGGAGCAGCAGCGTTCCCAGAACCTCTGCCTCCAGGCAGGCTGAGAGCTCAGCTCAGCGCCCAGCCCTGCCCACGGTGCCAGTACACAGCAGCCCTGCCTTGGCTCGGAAGGACAGGTGGCTGCTGAGGAAGGTAGGAGCCTCCCTTGAAAATGGAAAATGCAAACCCCCTCCCTCCAAATTATTATAATTTTGAAATTAAGGGGTTCTCAGGCCCATGGGAATAGGAATAAGAGTTCTTTACTAGGAAAATTAAAAATACAAATGCAATATTACAAAAAAAGAAACCAAACCACTGCCAGAGTGAGAAGAGGCCCTGGCAGCCTGTGGGTCAGGGAGGTGGCAGCAGTCCCATCCCATGGTGGCTCAGCCCTCCTGCAGTGCCAGCTGTGCTTCTGCTGGAGCAGGGATCCTGCACAAGGGTGGAGTTTTCCTCTGAAACTCCAGGGCTGCTGGAGATGGGCCTGGGCTTCCTCTGGGAATGCAGTGGGCAAGAAAGCTGCTCCTCTGGGAATGCAGTGGGCAAAGGCTGCTGTGGGGTTCCAAAGTCAGATTGTATCCAGGTAGGAATGCTTGGCTCCTCCCCTGGGCGGAGCATCTCCCCATGGGATGATGGAATTTTCTCAGCCATGCAGGGACACTCACTGGCCATGGACAGCAGAGATCTCCTGGAGGGAGGATTGGCTGTGGCAGAGATGAAGAAAAAACTGCCCAGTGAACAGAGAGAACTGCCCCAGCTCTGACAGATGGGGACAGAACACACAGCCCCATTTCCAGCCCAAGACCAGCACTCTGACAAAAGCCATATTTCTCCATCAGGCAATGCTCTCCAGTCCGCTCCGCTGCTCCGTGGCTTTGATTTGAGCCACTGCTGCTCCTCAGAGGAGCACTGGAGCATCCCTGCTGCAGGCTGGGAGTGCTGGGAGCAGCCTGGGGCTGCATTTGTCCCGGGCACAGCACCACAAACATCTGGGGAGAGCCACGGGCAAACAGCTGGGAGTGGGGGCAGGGCACAGAGGAGCAGTGTGGGAAATGGAATTGCAGAAAATCAATACTACTTCCATTTCAATTAATAACATAATAACAAATATTAATATTATCAAACATACGACCTTACAAAACAAAACCACTATCAATTTTCTTTTACTAACACATAAACATAATTATAAAAAACTTTAGAAAATTATATTATATAAATGTATCTAACCATTCAAAATCCACCCACAACTTCAAAAACTAAAATATTTAAAATATCAAATTAAAACAAACAATAAATCATCATCAAACAACTTATTTAAAAATAAAATTTTACTCCTTAACTAAAAAAAATTTACAAAATAAATTTATATACAATATTATAATAACAATATTAATAATAATACCTTATATACTTCACTATACACAACAATCAATAAACAGAGAAGGAGAAGCAGCTCCAGGAATAACGCTCTTGTCAAGCAGGTCATGTCCAGGTGATCCCTTCCCTTCTGTTTAGGTATGGAAAAGGCTTTTCTCCCCCAAATCAGTCTGGCAACACCTCTCTGTGGTTCTGTACCAAAAGGTGGCAGCAGTCTAAGCAGTTAAAAATTTAAACCAGTCTTATGAGGTAAAATTTAATTTGGTTGTCCTTCATCCTGCTTCTATTTCCCAAGGCCCTGCAGAGACAAACCACAGCTTTTAAAGCCAAGAAAATACTCCTAAATGTTCCCAAGAATTTTCCATTAAATTAACTTTGGTCCTTCGGGGGACCCCCTTTGGTTGGGGTTATATTATTATTATTATTATTATTATTATTATTATTATTATTATTATTATTATTTATAAGCACTTCACAGGCAACCTTATCCAACCAGACAGTACATCAATATCCACAATATTCACAGACAGCAGATTTGGAGCCTGTAGTTTCAGAGAATACAAGGAGGGTGGGCCATTCAATAGAGGAGCAGAAACAGAAATGGGGACCAGCTAGAACACTCCTTCAAAATAAAATGAAACTGTTTGAAATAGTTCATTCAAAATAAGGAAAAGAGGTCAAAGACAAGCATTGGTTAAAAAGGAAATAAACTCTGCCAGAGAGCTGTGGCTGCTCCATCCCTGGAAGTGTCCAAGGCCAGGTTGGATGGAGCTTGGGGCAGCCTGGGATAGTAGAAGGCAGAACAAGGTGGTCTTTGAAGTCCCTCCTAATCCAAACCATTCTGGGATTCTCTGATAAGCAAAAAGAAAAAAAAAAAACCAAAAACAAAAAAAAAAAAAAAAAAAAAAAAAAAAAAAAAAAAAAACCCTTAGGAAAATTTCTGGAAGAGTTGACTCCAATGGGAACACACACAGATCCAGAACTAGAGAGCAGTCCAGGGTGGTTGAGCAGAGATCTCACTAAAAATTCATATTCATCCCTAATTCAGATTCAGGTAGGAATGCAGGAGCAAGTTTGGAACTTGAGGCAGAAGGACTGAGAGCACACAAATTACACAAATTAACAGTACAGGCACAAAGAGCAGCTAAGGCAGCACTAGGATGATCACCCCCTGACTGGAGGAGAAGGAGGGAGATGGAACAGAAACCACACCTTGGCATCAGCCCAGCTGAAGATCTGCATTCGTGCAAACCAGGAAACAATCCCAAATTCTAAGCAGTTGGTTTTTATCCTCACATTAATACACAGATCTCTATTCAGGGAGTCACTGCTGTGCCCTGTTTGGTGGGTAATTTTCTCCTTGGAAGCAGCAGAGGCAGCAGTCCCTGGCCTCAGTACAAAACTGCACAGTTGCTCGGTCATAGGACTGACTAATAAATTCAGCTCCAGTTTCTTCACAAACTGAGCTCACAAGTTGTGCTTGAAGAGTTTAAGGCAAAAACCTGACACTGCTGGAGTCAGTAGGTGGCTTTTTCACTGCCTAACCTAATAACCCAGTAACTATTGTAATTATGTATTTATTTATTTATGAGCTAAATGTTGTAGGCAGAAGAGGTCTAAGCCAAGGCTTTCTCTGGAGTTCATTTAGCTTGAGAATCAGCTATTTATTGCCCACAGAGCTTGGTCAGTCACCTGATCCTACATTTGCACCCCCTTTTGTTGCCAGAGATGTTGCAAAACTGTGCAAAATCCCCCAAGATCACATGCTGGGCATCGGAGAGCTTCTCCTCCAGCTTTTCCACACACAGCTGCATGTCACTTCTTGTAATTCCCATTAATATTCAAACACTCCTTTTCTCACAGAACTTTCCACAAACACAATTTACTTTTATGAATGCTGATGAGGAATGGACAGAATGGATCAGAAAATGCTGGGAAATTTGTTATTTTGATTGGAATGAGTGTTCCCACACATTACTCTGTTCACTCAGGCACACATTTGCAGAAGTCATGGTTTTTATTATGAATTGGCTTTAGTTTCCTGTGTTTACTGAGCCCACCTTTGTGCCGAGCACTACAAGCAGCAAAATCAACACGACACCATTAGCAATAATTACAGCTCAGGTTTGGCACCAAAATCACTTCTGACTCTGGCAGCTGCTGTAAAGTACGTCAGTCAGAGAGCTTCACCTCCCAGGCACTGCAAGTTCCCTCTCCAAAAGTGCAGCAGGCAGGACCTGATCCCTAAAAAATCCCTTCCCTGTTCTACATCCCCCTGAATCATCACCTGGCCACTTCCAAGCCAGGGGCTCCTCCCAGGTCGCTGAGACACCACCCAAGGCTTTCCTCGCTCAGGAGGAGAAGAACCTGTGCAGCAGCAGGATCATTACCTTGGAAGGAGCTGGAAGGAAGACATTAGAGGCTGGTTAAGAAAGATCATCAGCACTTCTGGGCTGGGACTGAGCCCTGGGCTGGGCAGGCTGGGACACCTGCACAGATTCTTCTCAATCATCTGTATAAGAACTAAATTTCAACTATTTTGCTCATCCTGGAGAATGCTGAATTACATCCCCTGGGGCTCCATCTCGGGACACAGTTCCTATCATTGCCACTGCTTTGTAATAAAGGAATGGGACTATTGTTGGGTTGAGAACGATTTGTTGCTTAGATAAACATTAGTCTCAGGGCTGTGAGATTTTAAAGGAGTAAGCAAGTTGGTCATAGTTTAAAGTAGTTACAAGTTCTTTGTTATAAAACAATATATAACTTTCTCATCTAATAGAACAGTTGCTACAAGGTTTATTTTGCTTTTCTAACTTGTCACTTTTATTCACTTCTATTGCACTGTGGATATTTTTACCTAATAGACAATTATCACACATATACACATATGCTTCTATTATAACTTTTAAACTCTCAGCTTACTCTATACAATCACATTACTATACTATAGAGTCTTTACCATCTTACACAATACAGTTCCTTATTTACTTAAGGTATATTCTTATTTACAACTATAGAAACATACGTTTATGATTCTCCTACTTAATGTCTGTGTAACTTTATTTTTACATCAATCCAATCTCCTTCCAAGGTCACAGATCAAACCCTCCTGGCTCTGTGGTAGTTTCTATCTTTCCATTTCCCAATGTGCACGTGCTGAAAGAGTTACCAGTCAAGACAAGGTGTCTAGAATCCCAGCTAATCAGCCAGGCAACCTCCTGAAAATAGCTGATAGAAAATAGCTGATAACCAAGCACCTGCAGGGACTGTGCTGGCAGGGGCAGGGCAGCTCCTGCATGCACAGTTCATTAAAAGGAATTGCATCCCACATAACCAGAGGTGGATTTAGAACACACAGATAGTGCCCAACTTCTGAGATCCCAACTTTGCCAACTCACAAATGCCCCCAGCTCATGGATTCTTATAAAAACTAAAAACTGAGAAGAAAAAATATCCTACAGACCAGCAGCACTGATTTCCCACCCAGTTAATCAGCAGGATTTGGATGTTCTGACCCACAGCAAGTCCTCCAGCTAGGCTATAATGAGGAGCAGCAGAAAGCTGCTGGAGCTCTGCAGGACCTCCAGGACAAAGGGCTGGAGATGATTACCAGTTGTTTACTAGACAGCAAAGATAAATGCCTGATTAATGCCTCAGGATACTTCTTGCCATCCCCAGCCTCTCCTAAAGTCCTCTCCAGCCCTTGCCCATGTCCTCCTTTGTCATTCTCAGCACATCCTCCCAAACCACCTCCCATACCTGCCTCTCGCCCCCAGCTCTTACCTAGGCTCCCTTTTCTCTACTCCTCCTCAATAATCAAGCCCCAAAAGGCTGACTTTGTTGGCAGCTTCCTGCCCTATCTGGAACAAAAGTTGCCTCCAGCCACCCAGCAGCTCCAAGCCTGAAAGGACTCTCCTAAATATACATTTAATCTATTCCTTGTGCTTCCTCTAATGCAAATGCACCCCGCTGCAGACGGTATCAGCGCTCAGGCACCTGTCACCATCAAGTTGCTTTCCCCACGTGCTGAGCCCAAGCCCTCACTCAGCTCAAGCTGCATTTTAAAGCTATATTTGGATTTTTCCCAGCCTGCACATTCTCCTCCTGTATCACCCACCCCAAGGGTCTGGTTCCAGCTTCCTCCAGGCCCTGGGAATTGGGCTGCACATTCCCCAGTCCTGGATTAGCTTCAGCCAAAGGCTAATGGCCCATCCCACCCAGCTCCTCAGTGCCAGCACTGCTATGCCTTTGTCACTGATTTGGGTGCTGTTTATTTGCCAGGCAAATGGGCGAGTTTTAACCCTTTCAGCCCTTTGGTCTGGGCTCTGCTCCTTGCCTTGCCAGCACTGGAAGAGCGTGAGAGCACATCCTACTCCAGAAACAGCACCCAGGAGCTGTTGAAGGTCTAGACAAGTATTTTAGATTATTAAAAGCAAGATTCCAACCGGGCCAACAAATATTTAAAGGCTTCAAACACCTGTTTTACAGCTAGTTTGACAATAATGGGGGTGGCAGGGGTGTATCCTGCCATTTCAAGTTCTCTTCACTTCCAACGTGAAGCAGGCTCTAGGTCCCAGTTTTCCTAAAAATCAGCACACACTGAGAACAAGCCCTGCCGTGCCGTGCCCTGCCTTGCCTTCTGTGCAGTCGGGATCCACGAAGCAGGCAGGGCTCAGCAGGAGATGAGAAGGAAATCCCACCTCTGTAAATAGATCTGGTCCATGGCAGTGGCAGCCACAGGGTCTCTGCTCCTCCTCCTCCTCCTCACTCAGAGTCCCTGGGCTCAGCTGGCTCTGCAGAGTCTCCCGTGGGCCACCTCCCACCCTGCTCTGGCTGGGGAGCTCTTTCCAAAGGGAAACGGGCAGGGTAAGGTGCTGCTCGTGGTGGCTCTGGCCAAGCTACTTGGGTCCCTCATCCCTGTGACCCCACCACATCAAACTGTACCCAGCACCTTCAGCAGTGAGAGGATGGCCAGCTCAGAGCTGCCCATGGTGGCCCACACCCTGAGGGGCACAATGTGGGCCAGGGAAAACTTCTTCTAAACCGTGCTCTGAGCTCTGACCTCCAGTCCATGTTCTGCCTCAGCTGAGAGGCCATGGAGACCTGCAGAGCCTTGGACTCTGCAGGAGATGTTGGAATCAATCTGCTCCTGTGTGCTTTGACAGGAAAATCCAACAGGATCCAGCACTGTGATCCTGCTGCCACAGAGATGCAGCAGGACCCCAGGCACTCGGGAGATTTTTGCTTTGGCCAATGTTTGCTTCAAATGAAAACCACACCTTCCACAAATGATCGGAAACCA
This sequence comes from Anomalospiza imberbis, assembly GCF_031753505.1. Classification (NCBI taxonomy): domain Eukaryota; kingdom Metazoa; phylum Chordata; class Aves; order Passeriformes; family Viduidae; genus Anomalospiza; species Anomalospiza imberbis. Next base: position 1,862,664 of record NC_089697.1, on the reverse strand, counting down.
GATGGAAAATCTCCAAAGCTGCTCAGCTCTAGGAATAAGCAGAGTTGCTTCAGATTAATGTTCATGAGGAGTACTTTATTTCCTTCATACCCCACATATCTAGGTGTAAAACTTCCAAGGGAATTATGGGGAAGTGTCTTCCTGTGTGGTGAGGAGACAGCCAATGCTTTTGGGCTCCATGAACTCAGGTGAGCTGGGGAGGTCACAAATTCTAAACCACCGAAAATTAAATTCTAAAACCTGTCAGGTTAAAATAAAAATCCTTGCAGAGGTGCTGGAGAGCTTGTTACAAGCCAAGATCCCAGCAATGGAGTTTAGCATTTCCCCTACAACTGCATTAACAATAGGTCAAAAAGGGAGGAAATCACTTCCAGCTCCTATTTTGTGATATTTTCATTTGTCATTCTGAATCTTCTCTGGGCTTTCAACCCTGGACATAGTTTGTGAGCTGCTCTGGGCTGCTCAGGCTTGTCACCTGCACCAGGGCCAAGGCAGAGAGCTCAGACCTGCCTTTAGACTTCCCTACAAGCTCCCAGAGAGGCTGAGAGGGACAACAAAGGACTGAGAGGGACAGACCTGTACAGGAACCCAAAACCAGACTGGAACAATTAGTTCTTATGGGTCTAATGCCCACTGAGCAAATATCTTTATATTTCTATATTATTAAAAATATTCTTCTTCTTTTATTTCCTTCTTTATTTCTTTAATTCTTTTATTACTATTATTATCCTTTCTATTTCTTTATTATTATGATATTTCTTTACACACTAGGAAATTCACAGATTACTATGAGGTTTCTCAATATCGTGGAATTGCAGAATGTCCTGAGCTGGAAGGGACTCACCAGGATCATCCAGTCCAACTTCTGGCCCTGCAGACACCCAACAACCCCACCCTGTTCATCCCTGAGAGCATTGCCCAAAATACAGAGAGAAACTGGGTTTGTTGAGCTGAGATCCTGCAGCAGGCAGTGATGCAAGAACATAACAAAAGTGTCAGAGATACTTCCCATAATATTTAGTCAGAAAATCCCTGTGCTCCCCAGTCCATCCCTTATTGCTCTGCAGGGGTGGCAGCACATGGAGGCTCAGAGGGATGAGAAGATGTCTGTGGAGCAAAGCTATGCCAGGAAAGCCCTCCTGCCCCTGGGAGAGGGTTTTGTACCACAAACCTCCCAGAAATTGAGGACAGAGTGACAGAGCAGGGCCACACTCGCCTCCGGAGGGGCGTGTGCAGGGCAGTGACAAAGTGACAAATTCCTGCAGAGCAGAGCCCCTTCCTCTGCTCCTAAAAAATGGAGACAGCTCCAGACAGGTAGAAGGAGATAGATTGATGGTCAAAGTTCAGAAGAGACTGTCACAGGAGCTTGATAAATACAACCCATCAGAGCATCAGTGGCATGGGAATGAAGGATGTAAAATATCTGAGTAAAACTCAGCCACCTCGAGTGCAGCTGGAGAACTTTATGCAACTCCTGCACTCTGTTTTCCACCAGCTGGGTTTCCCTCCCAGTGTGCCCAGCAGAGGAAGCAGAGCAGCTTTCTCATCAGATATTTCACTTAGCCCCTCATCAGCCCCTTTTCAAGCATTATCTGCCCTCCTGCTCTGCCTAAGGAGCAAGACGGGCAAATTATTTTGCATTTTGTTTCTGTCAACCCCCCCACACCCCCCGGTAAACCTGACTGGGAAAGGTCCCCAGTGCCCAAAATGGTTCTCAGTGCTCAGAGATAGTACCCAGTCATTGTATGAATCTCAGCTGAGCCCCATAATTACCAATGTCCCATATGGGATGCTTTCCATCTGTCCTCTGCACATCCTGAGAGATCCTCAAGAAGAGGAGTGGCAGAAATCATGGAATGGTTTGAGTTGGAGGGACCTCAAAGCTCATCCTATTCCACCCCTGCCATGGCAGGGACACCTTCCACTGTCCTAGGCTGCTCCAAGCCCCAATGTCCAACCTGGCCTTGGGCAGTGCCAGGGATCCAGGGGCAGCCACAGCTGCTCTGGACACCCTGTGCCAGGGCCTGCCCACCCTCACTGCTAGAAGGATTCCTTCCCAGCAGCTAATCTAAATCTTTCCTCTTGCAGTATAAACCTTTCCTCCCTGTCCTGTCTGTCCGTGTAAATGTGTTCAGGCACTTTTCTTCTGAGGGGAGACTCAGGACCATCCAGCCTAAGTGTTCTCCTCACTGAGGACAAAGGTGGCTCTTTGTCCCAGGGCTCCATTACCCACAACACTCCTGACTTTGCTCTCCCTGGAGCTTACAGACTCACCTGAGCATGCACTTCCTGCACCTTTTTTGCAGAAAAAGGTGTTGTCACTTCTCAGGCGAGGCCCAGTGGAGTCCCTGACCCTGGGGGCAAAGAAAGCTCTCCCCACCCAAATGCAGGCACCTGGGCATCACTGAGTATGAGCAGCAGCCACGCAGCCAGAGTGGCCCAGAGGAGCCCTGGCCGTGCTCAGTGCTGCACAGGAAGGCAGGAAAAGCCCAGGGACACTGCCCAGTCTGGCCAGTGGGAAAAGAAGCCTTCCTCCTCCCAGTGCAGGCTGCAAGGACACCTCTGGGGTGTGAGCAGGCAGCAGCCTGGCCAGAAGGGACCAGGTTGACAAGTGGGGATGTTCCATGCTGCAGAGGAAGCCAAAAGCCCCTGGGAGCCAGTGCCAATCTGTCCCAGGGGAAAATCCCTTCCAGACCCCACAGCTGGGACCGGCTGCTCCCCCAGTGCTGAGCAGGACCTGCCTCCCTGACCCACACTCTGCTCACACCGCCCTGGAGGTGCCCAAGCCCTGCTCCCACTCAGCCTGGAGCCATCTCAGGACCCTCCAAGTGGCAAAATCCCCCCAGTCTGATTGACCTTGGGAGCAAGAATGTCCGCTGTGGCTGGCAGGACACCAGTGGGTGCTCTGAAGTGTCCCTTGCACATCCCATGTGTCTGTGCCCCGTGGGGGAGGATGGTGAGCTCCAGGGTGCTCCTCAGGACAGCATTCCCTTGTGTCACCATTGTGACCAGATGGAAAGGCCTGGCAGCCTCAGGCAGCCCCGGGGGTTGGAAGTCTCCTCACCTTGCCAGTCCTGCTCATGTCCCGTGGAGCTCGCAGTGTCCCCTGGAGGGTGACAGTACCACAGTCCTGGAGGGGCTTAAAGCTGACCCTGCCAGGAGCTGGCCTTCCAGCAGAGCACCTCATCCAGCCTCCAGCTCCCTCCACGTCATTCCACAGGCTCCTCACAGAACTTCTCTGACAGCCCTCAGGCTGGCTCTGCCTGAGGGTGAAGTTCTCAAGCTGGCAGTGGAACACAGGAGCAGATTCCTTTGCCATGTGTGACCTCCTGCCAGACATGACCTCTGGTGCTCCTGCAAGAATCAGCTCCTGAAGGAAGGGAGCTCCTTTTTCCTGGAGCTGGGGTTGCTGTTGTAGCATGGCAGGGTGGTAGAAATGCTGCAGCCTTCTTCGAAGTGTGTCCTTCAGAAGCTGCTCAGAGACACAGGCCACCAGAAGAGCCATTTCAAGTCCATGCATGTGGCAGGCACATTCTTCTCTCTCACAGGATTTTTCATAGAGGAGCACAGAGAGAAGAAAGAGAAAACAATTTCTATTTCTGCTCCTTGTTTTTCCCATGTGGAATGTGTTTGGAGAATTGTTTACCTGGGATGATTGCTTGATTGGATTCTGGTGAGGATTGTATGAGCTGATGGCCAATCCAATCCACCTGTGGCTGGACTCTCAGAGAGGGTCACGAGTTGTGAGGGAGTTAGATATGGTAGTTAGAAAAGCAGGTTTGTAGTTTTAGTATCTCATTTAAATAGTATATTAATGTATTATAGCATAGTTACAATAAAGAAATCATTCAGCCTTCTGAACTGGAGTCAGAAATCAGCATTTCTTCCCACCGGGTTTGCCTGCATTTACAATACACGCACACACACACCCCACAGGTAGCTCAGCAGAGGAGGGACAGGAAGGGTCTTTGTATCATGTACTCCAGAGGTTTATTCCAAAGCATGCTGAAGGGATCAGGCACAAAGAGAAAACCATGTGCTCTGCACAGACATAAGTGTGGGGTCAGTGACCAATGACCCAAGGGCACAGGGGCGGGCAAAGGGCAGCAACCTGTGGGGCAATGAGGGATGAATAATTGGGGTGGGCAGTGTCAGCTGGCCCATGGGGGAGGCAATCTAATGTGGAATGGCAGTGGTGCTGCAGAGCACCATGGGCTGAGTCCTCTCTTTAGCCCAGGTGGGGAAAACATGATGGTACATTCTTCCAAGGCAAGGCCCTGGGGATTTCCCTGCTGGGGAAGGATTTGGGGGATTCCTGGTGTGAGCAGCACAACAGGAGCTCCTGCTGCTGCAGTGACATTTCCAGTCCCCACCCTGCAGGGACTGGGGAGCTGAGTCTGTTCCGAGCACTGGACAGGTGAACCTGCTCCAAGTCACTGATTTCATGGGAGATCAATGTGCTGAAAATGGAACTATCACTTTCTGCACAGGGTGACACACAGTGGCATTTAAGGCAGAGCTAAGTGGAATTGCTCCTGTTGCATGGCACAGAATATTAACAGGAATTGATTTAATCCTCTGGAGGCCTGGCTTTGTTTATTCAGTGACCAAGGGGGGGTTTTGGTGGTTGTCCTCGATTTTGAATGCTTTGCCTAATCCCATGTTTAAAGCAGATGAGAGGGAGAATCAGGATGCCCTGTGTAAATTGAACCAAGTTTACAGACAAAAACTCAGCTCCAAAGACAGAGTTAGAAGTTGTAGTCCAAAACAACTTCTCCCTGTTCTCTCTCCCTGTGGCAGCTCAGTGCTGTCTCTGCAGTCAGAGCTGCTCCAGTGGGATGCACACAGCAGAGGACGGCCTTGGTTTACTCAGTCCCAGGGGAACACATGCTCTAGACAGGTTGCTCATAAAGCCACACACCTGGCCCTGTGTCCTGAGGACTTCTGGCCTCTCCAGGCTCCTTGTTCCAGGTGGCACTTTCATCCTTGCTGAGAATTTTCCTTCCAGGATGCTGCAGGCAGGGTCTGACAGGCAAACCCATATAAAACCTGTCTGAGAGGGATCCTTTGACTCGCCACCAGGGAGTAGGATAAACATGTTCACAAAATGAGCAAACCATGGGCAGTGCTGGCTCAGAGCACGAGGACTGAGCCAGGAGCACCTCAGCTTTCCCATCTCTGGGTCAGCAAGGGTTGGAGCCCATGAAGCTCCTCCTGAGCACTGCTCACAGCCCACAGGGCATCCCAAAGGATATTGCAGGATTCATCTGAGTTAAAACCCTACAAATCCACTCCAGTGCCCACAGGGGTTGGTGGACAAGCTCCCAGTGAGTCTCCAGGGTGTTTGCTGACTGCAGATCATTTCCAGAGTGTTCAGGCACCATTCACAGAATCATTGAATAGTTTGGGTTGGAAGGGACCTTACAGCCCATCCAGTCCCACCCCTGACATGGCAGAGACACTTTCCACTGTCCTAGCATGCTCCAAGCCCTGTCCAACCTGGCTTTGGACACTTCCAGGTATCCAGGGGCAGCCACAGCTTCTCTGGGGGACATGTGCTAGGGCCCCACTGCCCTCACAGTAAAAAAATTACTTCCCAATATCCAATCTAAATTTCCACATTTTCAGGTGCCAGACTCCCATTTTGTTGTGGAGATGACACATTTAGGTCACAGCTGAGGCACACAGAGTCCAGGTAGAAATTTATACTGCTGCTGTTATTCTGGTAACCAAAACTTGCAATTCCATCCTTACAGGCAGGGGGTAGATGTGTCTTGAGATATTTTTGGTTTTGCCTCATCTGATAATGATTTGCTCATCCTTTTGTTCAGAGAGCATTAATTAAACAGGGAATGGGGCCGGCAGCAGCATGCTTGGCCACAATCCAGGGGGAATTCATGTCAGGGCAGTTTGTCTTTCCCACATCACATCCAGCACTCTCTCTGTGTCTTACCTGCAGCAGCTCTTGGGCCCAGCACTACCTGGGCTCAGCTGAAAGGAGGTTTAGGCACAGCTTTATCTCTGGAGCTGGGCAGTGCTGGATCTCACTGATTAGATGTCCTTACCTGTGATTATGCACACCTCTTTCTGCTGTGTTGCAAGAGGAGAGAAAAACACAAAACCAGGCTCACTGTGTGCATCCCCCCAGGCTGGAGGATCAGAAAAGCCTGCAGACACATGAGTTCCACTCATTCCAGCCTGCCCAGGATCCTGAGGGAGTCAGGCAGCAGGAGGGGTGGGAGCACACCTCTGCTGTCACTGCGGGTCAGAATCACCCACTCCACTGGTCACATCCCCACGGTAGGGGAGGCAATATTCCCCAGTGTCCTGGGTTACAAGATGTGGCTGGGGGTGTGTTCTGTCCCCATCTGTCAGAGCTGGGGCAGTTCTCTCTGTTCACTGGGCAGTTTTTTCTTCATCTCTGCCACAGCCAATCCTCCCTCCAGGAGATCTCTGCTGTCCATGGCCAGTGAGTGTCCCTGCATGGCTGAGAAAATTCCAGCATCCCATGGGGAGATGCTCCGCCCAGGGGAGGAGCCAAGCATTCCTACCTGGATACAATCTGACTTTGGAACCCCACAGCAGCCTTTGCCCACTGCATTCCCAGAGGAGCAGCTTTCTTGCCCACTGCATTCCCAGAGGAAGCCCAGGCCCATCTCCAGCAGCCCTGGAGCTTCAGAGGAAAACTCCACCCTTGTGCAGGATCCCTGCTCCAGCAGAAGCACAGCTGGCACTGCAGGAGGGCTGAGCCACCATGGGATGGGACTGCTGCCACCTCCCTGACCCACAGGCTGCCACGGCCTCTTCTCACTCTGGCAGTGGTTTGGTTTCTTTTTTTGTACTATTGCATTTGTATTTTTAGTTTTCCTAGTAAAGCACTGTTATCCCTACTCCCATATCTTTTCCTGAGAGCCCCTTAATTTCAAAATTATAATAATTTGGAGGGAGGGAGTTTGCATTTTCCATTTCAAGGGAGGCTCCTGCCTTCCTCAGCAGACGCCTCTCCTTTCAAACCAAGTCACCCAGTGATCTTACTGAGTGTTTTCCACAGACTCTGCTGTGATGAGTCTGCTGCTGTTGAGTCTTTCCACAGCTCAGCTCTGCAAAAGAAGAGAGATATCAGTGTCAGTGCTGAAAAATTCATCCTCACACTCTCTGCTCCAGCTTGTCAGGGATTTTCAGGCCAGAATGGCCCATTCTGATTATCGAGCCTGATCTCCCTGATAACCCAAAGTTCACCCCAGAATTTCTACATCAAAGCCAGGGACTGGCAGCAGAGCTGAGTGTTTGAAAAGGGCACTGGACCACAGTTCAAAAGGCTCCATATCCATCTCTCAATAACCTGGCTCAGTGATTTAAGCACTGCCACTGCCCAAAAGTTCACTTTGTTTCTATTTGAATACATCTAACTTGCACTTTACAGCCAAATCCCTCTTATTTACAGATTTTTGCAGCATAACTTCTATTCAGTTGCATCATATCCTGCAATAACAAATGAACCTACTGTTTTAGCAGTGATGGATCATTCCTGCTTATCAAAAATAGGAAATTAGAAGGCATTTTGGCTGACGATAGATGAGTTAGGGATTGCAGGATGCCCGTGCCAAGTGCAAGGACACTGGTTCTTGAAGCAGTGGAGGAACTGTGGTGGCTGCAAAGATCGTGATTGATACAGGTGTGATCCACTGGAGGGACAGTGATTGATATGTTTATTATTTGAAGTTCAGTTTCTATCATTTTGACTCATCCTTACATGCATCAGGGTTTATTTGCACTTAAGGGAGACGAGCTCAGCTAATTGCTGGAGGCTCTGGCTCAGTTTTCAGAAGGTCCAGCTCTGAGAAGCATGGAGTAATTCCCAGTCAGGAATTAGTCAGGCTCTACAGCATCACAGCCTCTTTCTGGAATGAATAATGCTCAAGAATAGGCAGCAGCAGTTTCCTCCTAAATGGGATATTGTTTTACAGCACCAAAAAAAAAAAAAAAAAAAAAATAGGAAAATGACATTTTTTCTACATTTGCAAAGCTTTTCAGCCATATGATCCACCACGACTATGGAAGGTTTTGTCAGACTAAATCAGATTTTCACAGCAGAAGAATGAACAGAGTTGTCTTAAAAGAGAAGAAATCCCCTTGCAAGGGTTAAACACCCATTTAATTTCTCACTTTAGTGCTCCCAGGACCACTAAAGCCACAGAGATTAAGCTGACCTTCCCAATTTTTAGGACAATTCTTTAGGAATTCATGTCTGATGTGTAATCTTCCTCAGGAAGCAGTTCCCTCTGCCTCACCAACATCCTCACCTGGTCAGCTGCTGAGACTTCAGCCCCGACCTGGAGATGGCAGGAGGAGGGAGCTCCTTCAGGCAGGAAATGGCTGCATGGGCTGCAATTCCTCAATTTACCTCCTTCTCCAGGAAAAACTGCTCGGTCTCCTTTAAGGATAACATCTCTATGACAGGATTCCTTTTTAAATGCTATTTTGTTTAATAGATCATGTAAATTCCAGCATGTAAACTAGAGCATTACGGACAGGCTGGTAAATAATTAACTGCTCGTTTGCATGAAGGGGGAGAAAATACCCAATTCAGCAAATTATGCAGGAAGCTGAGTGTTTGCCCTCCTGAGGAATAAAGGATTGGCTCCTAAAATTCTTGTGTGTGTGCTGGGGTGAGGGGAGAGATGGTTCTTGCTTGGGATGCTGGTTGGAGATTGGGAACAGTGTGGTTTAACCTGGATAAATTACTGCCTCTATATGTGTCAGCTTTGTAAGAAAGCTTTCCTTGCACTTAGGGGTTTTTTGGGTTGGTTTGGAGGGTTTTTTTGTTAATTTTTTTTCCTGCCACCCTGAAACTTTAGGAGTAACAGGGTAGGAGACACAAACAGTGAGGTGCTGGTCCTAGCAAGGGGATGGTTTGTAGCAAGAACAAAATTGAATATATGTAGGAATTATTGATAAATATCTGAACCCACACAGACATCCTAAATCCTTGTTGGGGCATCCTTTACTGATATTAGTAAAGGAAATAGCTCCAATTCTTACAGTGATGTTGCCCTCAACAATTAAAGCCCCCAGGGCTTCAGGGAATCTGCAAGAAAAGCTCCTCAACCTATTTGTCACTCTCTCAAGAAGCATCAAGGTCTTTACGAGGTTTGAATTTCAGGGATGGGGGTGTTTGGTGTTGCTGGATGAAGTGTTTAATCAATTAATACTAAAGCTACTAAAGATTTCTGTGGTGCTGGATGTTCTCTGCCCTAGGGGCTTCCAGTCTTCGAAGCTGTTATTACAGTAGCCTCTTATTTGGACAATAAAAAACAACTAAACAGGGAGTTGGGTAGGCAGGGAGGAAAAATCTGCCTTGGCTTTGCAAGACTCTCTGCATCAAGGCTTCTGGACACCCAAAAGCGAGATGTGCCAGCCCCAGGTGCCACCTCTGGGGTTAAATTGCTGTGATGTGATTTATTGGATGGAATCCCAAGGGGCTACCAGGCCACTTACTGTAATGTCTCAGGCAAAATAACAAAATTTTCAAGAAGCAGAACACATTAGCCAGATAAACTTGCTGTTGCCTTAAAAAAAAAGTCATTGGCTGCCCCAGCCCTCTCTGAGCAGGCTCTGTTCCTGCCCCTGGGGGTGCAGTTGATGGCTCTGTGATGCTTGTGCATATTATTTGTACTGATTGGATACTGGATGTGGACTGAACTGTAGAATCATGCCAGGCTGCCTGGAAAATGAGCTGTTCTTAGGAAAAACAGCCTCTGCAGTGGATCTGTGGTGTAACAGAGCTGTGGCTGTCAGACAAAGCTCTGCTTCTCTGCAGGTAACTGAGGCTTGAAAGGCAGTGTCTGAACGTGGCTTGGTCTGGGGCTGATCCTGGCTCAGGCTGCCGGTCAGGGCTGCTGCCTGCTGCCTTCAGGGGACACAAACAGGCCAGGGAGGTGACATGGGGCCAGAGCCACCACCTGCAGGGCTGTGGGAATGGCTCCAACCCCCTGCCCTGGTTGGGATCCATCCCTGCCCACAGGGTACAAGTGCTCTTCTGCCTCCTGTAAGGTGTCCCCTGGGCCAGGGGAGGTGTCCCAGCAGGGAGAGCAACCCCGGGCTGTGCACGATGAGGTTTGGGCAGAGTCTGTGTGTCATTATCCCCAGCCTGAGGCTGTCACAGCATCCTCCGCACTGGATTGCAGAATTCCCTTTCCTCGGGAGCTCTGCCCTGCTGGAGCCCGGCACTCTGCTGACACAAACACTGTTAGCTGTTTCTCCATAGCATTCTGTGCTTTCTCTGTTCCCTCCTTCCACCTGCTCTTCCAAGGGGACCCGGTCCTGCCAGCCAGCTCAGTCTGTTGCTATGGCAATTGTTGTCACAAATGAAGACTTCCCAGCACGGCAGTGGTGTTAAACCCAGACATTTACATATGCCTCTGGCTCCGGGGGGATTTGGGTCTCCTGGCGGATTTGGGTCTCCTGGCTGAGCACAGGCAAGGATGGGGCTGTTTTCCTGTTTCCTGCTGGCCAGGGACACTCAAGGTGGTGGAGGAATCCTGCATGGGCAGCCAGGGAGCCCTTCCCAGTGCCTGTCTGCTGGAATGTGGGTCAGCAGCCAGTCCTGCAGCATTAATGCCTCCTCCTCCTCCAAACACTCCAGCTTTCCCTCTGAAGTGCCGTGCACAGAGCAGCAGTGTCAGCAGCCAGGAGAGAGAAGTCAGGGAAGAGCACTGGAAATAAATATGCAGGGAGGGCAGCTGTAGAAGCCAAACCTGCTGCTGGGGCTTGCAGCCCCCTGGGCTCCCTGAGGGGATTAAAGCTTCCCCCTGGGAAGGGGTTTAGGGGTAACAGGAGTAATCCAAACATGGCATCTTTGCCTTCCTTCCCCCTAAGCATTGCTAAGTTTAGCTGTGTTGCTTCCAAGAAGAACTGCTCAGCTAAATCCCAGGGCCTGGCTTTGAAAATTTCAGCACGTCCCCTGTACTGCAAAATCAAAGCCTCTTCCCTGCTGAATACACCTTTGATCAGAACTGTGAGAAATATTTGCAACCATGTGAAACTTGAATGATTTGGGGTTTCATTACACACTTGAAACTCAGACCATTTTCATCAAAGGCATTGCTAAAGTTCACCAACCCTCCAACAGAACCTTTGATGCTTTATGGCTCACATTTTGTGTAAAACTCGCAGGTTTGCTGGACTTTTTATAAGTGAAACTAGCTGAAAGTGGCTTTGACTGCATTTTGAGAAGAGATACTCATAGAAAAGGCAGCCAGATGAAATTTTTGCCTTTAGAGCTGCTGCATGCTGTCATCTGGCAATAAAGGGTAATTCTGCTGAACCCAGCAGTCAGGGTTGTGGCTGTAGCTAGGTGAGAAGGAGGCAGAGAGCACTGGTGTGGCTGTGCTCTGCTCTTCCCTCAGGGCTGGACATCCCATGGCAGCAGCAGGGCTTGGTTGGTTTGAAGGGGCTTTTTTGTTTATTTTTTTCCTGCCACCCTGAAACTTTAGGAGTAACAGGGTAGGAGACACAAACAGTGAGGTGCTGGTCCTAGCAAGTGGATGGTTTGTAGCAAGAACAAAATTGAATGTATGTAGGAATTATTGATAAATATCTGAACCCACACAGACATCCTAAATCCTTGTTGGGGCATCCTTTACTGATATTAGTAAAGGAAATAGCTCCAATTCTTACAGTGATGTTGCCCTCAACAATTAAAGCCCCCAGGGCTTCAGGGAATCTGCAAGAAAAGCTCCTCAACCTATTTGTCACTCTCTCAAGAAGCACCAAGGCCTTTATGAGGTCTCAGTGCCTTGCCCTAGGTCAGCCTTCCACTGGAGCACTTAGGGAGGTCCCAGCTTCCAGAATGTGGGACTCAACAGAGAATGACCCATCCTTGTCCAGGTTCTGTCCTCAACAGGGTATTTTATCATCTCTAAGAATTCTGTTTCCCACAACATCACCCACTCCTTACTCTCTTGACCTCATCAGTAATTTTTACACCTCCTTTCTGTCTGCCAGTCAGAATCACACAAAATTAAGTTGGAAAAAACCTTTGAGATCATGGAGTCAAACCTCTGAGGTAACACCTCCCTGTCAGCCAGACCATGGCACTGAGTGCCACATGCAGGCTTTTCTCAAACACCTCCAGGGATGCGACCTCCTCTGCCATGGCCTGTGAGCTGGGACCTGTCCCTGCCTGCTCACAGGGCTCCCTCTCCCTCTCTCTGGAAATGAGGTTCCTTCTCAGATTGGCAGCCAGGGCTCTTCTGGACTCTGCTCCTCCCAAGACAGCCTGGCCCAGGCAGGGAGGGTTTTCCCTGTTCCTCTATCACTGGAGGGGAAGGGTGACCTCTCACCAAGCATAAAATTCTCCAGCTGCAGCATTGTTTTGGTCCAGCTCAACTCCTGCTGCTAAGGAGCAGTGAGACATGTGAGGGGAAAAGAAGTGATTTACTGTTGTAGATGCTGGCGAACCCAATGGGAAGAATGATGATGTCTGACTCAGTTCAGAAGGCTGAATGATTTCTTTATTATAACTATGCTATAATACATTAATATACTATACAAAAGAGGATACTAAAAACGACATGCTACTTTCTCTAACTATCATATCTAACTAACCATCAACTCGTGACCCTGTTCTCCAGAGTCCAGACACAGGTAGATCCGATTGGCCATCAGGCCCAAACAATCCACCATGATCCAACCAAGCGTTCACTACAGATAAATGCTTCTCCAAACACATTCCACACGAGAAAAACAAGGAGCAGAAATAGAAATTGTTTTCTCTTTCATTTCTCTCTGTGCACCTTTATGAAAAATCCTGAGAGAGAGAGTATACTTGCCACAATTTACATTAAAGGGACACAGTCAAAGATACATTAAGTTTGGGAAAGACCTCTAAGATTGAGTCCAGCCAAAGCAGAAGGATAAATGTAACATTTGCTATTTTCCCAGGCAATGGCTGTGTATGTGCTGTATTTCCAAGCCTGTTCTCTCCTGCAGATCACTGGGATGTTCTGAGCAGTGCTCCCCACCTGGAGGCATTTGCAAACCTTCAGAAGTCAGCAGCCAGAGCCTCTGCTATGTGTTTCTATCTCCCCTTTTATGGATCCCCATGTGTGAGAGCTAGAGCTTGGTTAGGGTTAACCCTTGGTGCAAAGGCACAGCCCTGATGAAACTGAAATGATCTCTGCTCTTCTGGGTTGGAAAGAGCTGGGAGAGTTACACCTGCATTACATGTGTCTACCTGAGAAGATTTTGCATGTTTAGATACAAAATCTGATCCAAATGAAATAAAATCCTTGGAAAATCACCTCTGTAGCTGTGATACAACAAATGCTGCCTAGGACTTCAATTTAATGATGGGTGTGCTTAGCTTGAGTCCAAATATCACGCTTTGAAATGCAGCATTGGGTTCCAAATGTGACCTGTAACAGTGCCTCCGGTACTGGTGGTGCTGGGAGGGCCCTGTTTGCTTCTTTCCCTCCCTTTTCCTGCAGTTATTTGACCTCCTCACACCACACAAGGCTTCTTCTCTCCAGGAGAGCAGCAGTGCAGCAGAGCAGATCTGAGCTCTCGTCTGGTGGGCGCAGAGCTGTAAAGCCCTGGGGAGCACAGCAGCAGAATGGATGTCCTGGTTTGGGCTCTGCATCACAAAACAGAGAATCTCTGACTTGGACAGGCTCCCCACCATGCCTTTCTCCCGTGCGAAAAGCAGCTGTGGCGTGGCCACCATGGCCAGCTCCTCTGAGGAGTCACCCAGCACAGGCTGTGGAAAAAAAAGGGAGTGAGCGAGGTTCCTGGGGGAACTGAAACCCCCTCACCTGCTCGTGCTGCTGCTAGCCCTGCTCAGGTGTGCTGGGGTCCTGTCACTAAACCCATCTCCCCCAGATGTGTCTGTGCAGCCAGCCTGCAGCACCTCCGAGGACATCAGGGCCAGGACCTCCCTGTTGCTGTGTGAACACACAAAGCAGCCTTTTCCTTGTTTAGTGGGAGCAAAGCTGCACTGGTTCTGCCCCTGATCCCCTCAGTCTGACCCCCCAGGCCTGTGCTGTGGGTGGCCATGGCTTTGTATGAAGCCAAATGTAGTAAATAAATAGCAAGTGAATGGTAAGAGATACACCAGGTCTTACAAAAAGCAAATTTAAAGTTGAACTTGTTGAATCATTGCTGGAGCAATGAAGGGAATCTCATTCCTACCTTTATCCGCTCAGGGCATTGCATTCCTGGTGGGTCCTGAGCTCACCTCCCCAGGGCTCAGAGGAGACAGATGGAAGCCAGACAGACCAATGCTATGTTATATGGACATGCCAAAAACCTTTCCTCTGGAGCCCTAATAATTTAAAAAATGAGGGAAAAAATATTAAAAATTACTCTTTGGCCACATCTGACCAAGCGCCTTCCTGGCCTTGCTTTTGTGTCCCCTTCAAGAACGAGGATTTGTAGCAGATATCTGCACACACGCACACACCAACCGTGCACAAATATTATCATGGAGGTGTTTTTTTAATGTGTGGAAGCAGGAACCAGACTGGCACAAAGTATTCTACAGATCCCTGAGCCTGGGGGGATGGAGAGGGAGGGTCAGTTACTGCTGGCCAGGCTGATCTGGAGCGGGGAGCTGCGGAGGGACAGGGCCACCTCAGGGTGCCGGCAGCAGAGATGTGAGGGTGTGAGGGCAGAGAGCATGGCCTGACAGCACTCAGGAGGATCCTGGGGCTCAGAACCCGCACAAGCCCCCGCTGGCACGGGCTCCTGTGGCTGGGAGACCAGAGCCAGCACGGCCTGGCTGCCTGAACTGCCATGTCCCGGCCAAAAGGTGGGAATTGGCCCAGCAGGGCTGAGCAAGGAGGGCAGGAGAAGGCAGCTGGGGAGCTGCAGAGGCAGGGAGCAGCTCAGGCATGCGGGAGGGAGCTGCTGACACCAGAGATGGCTGCAAGACAGCGGGTTCCAAGAAGGGCGCGAAGAGCCGAGGGAATCCAGCTCTGAACACTGGGCCCGGGAGGGAATTTGTGAGGGAAGTTGTAGGCCAGGAGGTGCTCAGTGCCATTTCCAGCCGGGGCTGTCCCAGCACTGCGGCCCTGAGGCAGCAGCAGCCGGGGGCAGGGCAGGGCAGGCCCCACACGCGCCTGCAGGCGCTGACAGACACCGTCCCGGTGGAATGGAGACCTGGAAAACCTTGGTTTGCTTTCTCCTCGCAGCACAAACGGGAGAGGGCAGGGAAGCATCTTTGATCCGCTGCTCACACAGCGCTGTGCGATCCCATCTGCGGCGGGGCAGGGTGCGGCCAGCGGGGGAAGCTCACTTGCGGCTGGGCAGGTTGTGTGTGGGTGTGCGCGCCGCGTGTGGTGCTAACGAGTGTGTGCAAACCATCCGGCATGTGAGAGAAAGCCAGCACAGCCTCGTCAGGAGGGTCCCTGAGACACAGCCCCCTCCTCCTGCCAAGGGTTTGTGCCCTACCTTATGCCAGAGGAAAGAAATTCAGCAGGAGCTCCAGGAAAAGCAGCGGGTCCGCTGGGAGCAGAGCGCCTGTCAGACTTGGAAATTAAATGGAAGCACGATAAATCTGGATTGTTCCTGCCAAAACCAACTTTCATTACTTTATAATTCAACATGTGTTACCAGCTCCTATTATTAGAAAGGCAAACTTCCTCCACTGTGGGAAGAGGCTGAGATGGAGCTTTCTAGCCCTCTGTAAGTTAATTACAGTACACATGTTAAAAGCAGCATCTGTCTTAGTCAATCTAGTTGATTATTGCAGCACTTTATTTTTAGTTGTTATCAAGGTGGAGGATGACACTGATATAAGTGGGGAGCTTTGCACAGATCTTGCTCAACCGTGTGTTCTCCAAAGCCAGATCTGGTAGCTCTCCTCTCCTGGAGCTGGGCCAGCAAAGCCTTTGATGGACTTGTAGGAAAAGAGTCTGTGCAAACTGCTTTGACTGTGGGCTTACAACAAAGATACCAAGGCCTGGCTGTGAAAATCGGCTGTGGAAATACCAGGGTTGGTGGCCCTTTCTGGTACTCCAGTGGCCAAAATCTTTGTTGCTTTGTTGCTTCACTTCTATTCTGATCTCCCTCTGATGTAAATATTTCTGGCCTCATGACTGAATGCTTTGATTTAACACATATCAGCTCCCTGTTCATACCCTTATGTCTAATTCTGCTCCTTGTGCTGTTTCAACTTCTGGGCAATGTGTGAGTGTCAGGGTGATACTGACAGGACCAACAAAAGCATGCCAGGTGAGTTTTCCTTGGGAGTATGGAAAGCTTCTCCTGGACAAATGAGAGGTCTTGAGGTTGTGGCTGAAAGTTCAAAGTCTGGCAACAGTTCCTCCCTCCTGCTTTAGGGCCAGTGAGCTCCTGTGATGTTGGTGCCATGTAGGAGGTGTGGAATTAGCATTTGGGGGTGTATTTGAGTGGTTTTGGCTGGGAGGCTGGCACTGACACCGTTCCCTGTGGAATGGAGACCTGGGAAACCTTGGTTTGTTTCTATTCACAGCACAAATGAGAAGAATCTGCCTCCTTCCCAAGCTAAAATGAACAGGTAAACAAGAAAGGAGAAATCCTGAAGAACTCTCCCACCCCTTCCATTCAGGTTTTGGAGCAGCAGCACTTGGAAAGCCCGGAGAATGAGCAGTGTGGGGTCTGAGGGCAAGGCCTGTCCCCAGGGATGCTCCTCCTGCACCTCACCTGTGATCTTATGGCCAGCAAACCTGTTCAGTGTGCTGGAGAATGGAAAGAGTATTAACAAACCCTCATCAAATTCAAACCAGTGCTACTCCTGGGTTTATTCCCAAAGGGACCCTTCCCAGAGCTTCCTGAGCTTGTGTCAGGAAGAGCCTGAAGCTGCTCCATCTCCCCGTGTGCGGTTTCTCAGAGGTGCTGCAGGTGCCAGCTGAGGATTTTGTGTGACAGACACCTCCTGCAGCAGATCTGGTGCCTGTTTGCCAGATCAAAAGGAAATCGAAATGGGCTGACATCTCGGTGTCCTGTAGCAGCACAGCAGGCTGATGCTGTCTGCTAAGAGAGCAAACTTCCCTGGCTTTTGTGCAAGGGCCATTACCAGTGTGGGTTTCTCGCTCTTCTAATTTTTTTTTTTTTTTTTGCCTTTGCTCTTTATCTTCCCAGAATGACAGACAAAATGTAGCTGGGAAAGTGATGCCTGACTTGTTACTGTAGGGTTGGATGTTAAATGTGCAAGGGTTATCAGAGAGAGGTCATGATGCTCAGCAGGGGGAAATCCCCACCATCCCTACTTTTCCAGAGTGTCCTGGGCAGAGTGGGAGCTTCAGGCAGAGTTTTTCAGGGAGACCCTCCCACTGAGTTAGGAGGTACAGCAAGGACCCCCCTTGCTTTCTAAGCTCCCTGTCAGGGGAGTTTAAAGGATTTTACAGGTGTAATTGAACCTTTGTGCTGCAGGAATAAGGATGGCAAACCAGATATGTTTATATAAAAATAAATTATTAATGATGATAATGATTAGACTAAAAGATCTCCATCTGAATTATTTACTACACAGGATGGGAGTTCTAACTATCAGTATAACATAAATGATAACTATCAGTATAACAGTGCACTGGTTTTGAAGCACTATTGAAGCAATTATATTAAAGATAGCAAAACCAATTATGAAGGAGATTCATGTCCCTATCCCAGACCAACACCCACAGGCAAATCTAACTCTGTTCTTCTCTCTCACCTGGGAACCCAGCAAGGATTTATGGTCCATGTGAGATGGAGGGTGTGGATTGATGTGTAACAGGGGACATTCTGGTGGTACCACAACTGAACATCATCCCAGGTTACTCTGCAGGCATGAGAGGGGAGAACAAACAGGTCAGGGGTGAAGAGAAGCTCTTTGGGTACTTCTGACTCAGCTGGAGCTGTGGCTCTTCAAACTCTTTGATGAGCCACGGGCTGGTTTCCAGACAAAATGAAAGGAAATTAAACTGGTTGGGAGGGGAATTAATGTCCCTTGGGACACCAGAAATGCAAGACCAAACAGTCTTGTCTCCTTTCTGTTTAAATTGGGCCTGGCCTGCACACAAAGGATATCTGTGGGATCAGGAGCACAGGAACAGCTGGAGCAAAGCTGGAGCCACTGTGTCCAACTCCCACTGACCACTGAGGCAACGAGTTTATTCTGAACCAGTAATGGCTGTGTGATTAGAGAGAACTATTCCTCAGTGGAAGATCACTTCCAAAGGTCACAGTTGCTGTGTGTTTACTCCCAGGAGGTCTCTGAAGCCACTCTGGCAGGGGGGATGGAGAACACCATGTCCTGGCTCTCTGGGGGATGCTCCCACAGCCCAGTGCTCCCCTCACCCCACTCTCCTTGTGCCCACAGCCTTGTGCTGGTGACCTGAGCACCAGGGGAAGCTGCTTCTCCCCTGTCTCAGGTGGTCTGTGCTGGCCAGGGCTCCCAGGGGTGCCAGGCAGCAGCTGCTGGGGGCTGTGTCTGTTTGGAGACTGTTTAGGGGATCTGTGTTTAGGGGACCCGTGTTTGAGGGGGGCTGTGTTTGGGGAGCTGGGTTTGTTTGGGGACCTGTGTTTGTTTGGGGACATGTGTTTGAGGAGCTGTGATTGGGAGGGCTGTGTTTGTTTAGAAAGGCTGTGTTAGGAGGGCTGTGATTGGGGGAGTTGGGTTGGGAAGGGCTGTGTTTGAGAACTGTGTCAGAGGCTGTAATTGGGGGGCTGTGTTTGTTTAAGGGCTGAGTCTGTTTGAGGGCTGTGTTTGTTTGGGGGCTGTGTTTGTTTGAGGGCTGTGTTTGTTGGAGGGCTGTGTTTGTTGGAGGGCTGTGTCTGGGGGCTGTGTTTATTTGGGGGCTGTATCTGGGGGCTGTGTTTGGGGGCTGTGTCTGTTTGGGGGCTGTGTTTGTTTGAGGGCTGTGTTTGTTTGGAGGACTGTTTGGAGGGCTGTGTTTATTTGGGGGCTGTGTTTGAGGGCTGTGTTTATTTGAGGGCTGTGTTTGTTTGGGGGCTGTGTTTGTTGGAGGGCTGTGTCTGGGGGCTGTGTTTATTTGGGGGCTGTGTCTGTTTGGGGGCTGTGTTTGGGGGCTGTGTCTGTTTGGATGACTGTGTTTGGAGGGCTGTGTTTATTTGGGGGCTGTGTTTGTTTGAGGGCTGCGTTTGTTGGAGGGCTGTGTCTGTTTGGGGGCTGTGTTTGAGGGCTGTGTTTGAGGGCTGTGTTTGGGGGCTGTGTTTGTTTGGGGGCTGTGTTTGTTTGAGGGCTGTGTCTGGGGGCTGTGTTTATTTGGGGGCTGTGTCTGTTTGGGGGCTGTGTTTGGGGGCTGTGTCTGTTTGGATGACTGTGTTTGGAGGGCTGTGTTTATTTGGGGGCTGTGTTTGTTTATTTGGGGGCTGTGTTTGTTCGAGGGCTGTGTTTGGAGGGCTGTGTCTGTTTGGGGGTTGTGTTTGTTTGTTTATTTGGGGGCTGTGTTTGTTTGAGGGCTGTGTTTGAGGGCTGTGTTTGGGGGCTGTGTTTGTTTGAGGGCTGTGTTTGTTTGGAGGGCTGTGTTTGGGGGCTGTGTTTGCACTGAGCCCAGCACAAGAATTGCCCTGACTCCCCTGGAAGCCGTGGGCAGTGAGTGACCCAGTGAAGAGGCCTCTGCTCAGCGGGAGCCTTTGCAGAGCTGCAGCCCAGGGCTGGAGTGTTCCAGCACCCCCTGAGGGAGCCTTTTCCCACACGAGCTGGGGTTCTTTGCAAACACTCCTCACTCCTCCCCGTGGCTGCCAGGTGAAGGCAGATGAAAGGGGGCTCCTTACTCGCTAACAAAGAACTTCCAAGCTCATCCCAGAGACTTTCAACCTAACTGCTCTCTTTGCTCCTTTCATGTTTCCTCTTTGTTTGGTGAGTACACTAATGCAAGCCCCAAATAAGCATCTGCACTCATAAGACATGAA
Organism: Anomalospiza imberbis; assembly: GCF_031753505.1. Lineage (NCBI taxonomy): Eukaryota > Metazoa > Chordata > Aves > Passeriformes > Viduidae > Anomalospiza > Anomalospiza imberbis. The sequence continues at coordinate 1,842,768 of NC_089697.1, read as the reverse complement.
CAAATAGGGAAAGGATAATAATATCCAAAGGTTTTACAGGAGAGGTTAAAAAGGGAGCCAGACTACAGAGACTGCTCAATAGTGGTTTGCTTGACTGATGTTACAAAGGCAAAAGACAGAAAAATCCTTGGAAAATACCTCTGAGCAGTGATTGCTCTCTCAGAAAGCCTCACAATTAGGCATGAAAGGAGTCCTTCCAAGCTTCTCAGATGCATTAAAGATGTTATTATGAGATAATTAGGCTACATGGAATAATTTGAGATCCACTCTGTCCCTTACCTTCCCATCTGTTGAGGTCCCTATGCAGAGCTGATGTAAAAGGCCTTGGCAGCCCTCAGGCCATTCAGATGATCCTGGCTCCTGGCTAAAGTGCACAAGGAAGGTGAAATGAGCCTTGTGTGTTAATAACCCATTGTAAGGTACAGCCCTGCACAGCCAGAGCCCTGCCAGCACTGAGTGCTGACCCCAGGGTCTGTCTGACACCTCAGGGGGCCCCAGAGCTGCCTCCCCTTGCCCAGGGACACTGCACGTGCCAGGTGAGTGTGCTGCCACCATCCCTGAGCTTCTGCAGGGCAAGGCTGGATGAATTCACTCTGAAATCCATTCAGCAGCTGACTGGTATCCTCTCCAATTCATCTTTGCCATATTTACTCTGCTGCTGAGAATGGGAAGCCAGTGTTTCCTCGAGCAAATGTTGTATGTGGTTGTGCATTCCTGGGAAGCTAAAAAAGAAAGATTTAGCAGCTCAAAACCCCACAATGGTGACAGTGCTGAATTCAAGGAGTTTATTAAAGTAAGGCTTTGCTTTTCCTTCCTTGCTGGAAGCTCCATGGGGACCTCCTGCCTGCATCTTCATGAAGAGGCACAGTCTGTGTAATCCTTCCTACTGTTCCCAAGTCTGCTCAGCTTTTAAATCCCACAGTCCAGCCAGAACTCTGTAAAGGGCCTCGTTCATTGCCCAAAGTTGCACTTCACAGCTATAAAAATTACTAGAGAAGCCCCCAAAACCAGGGAACTAACAATGAGTGTAATTTGACTGCCAATTCCCCTCTGGAAAAGATCCAGGGAGCGCACAGTCCTGCTTGGTATAGAAGGTGAGGAGCAGTTCTGTTGATCCCATAGAGTCTGAGCTCTGGGATTGCACTGGTGGCTGCTGCTTTTTCTTAAACCACTAGCCTGGTACAGCCTCTCTTTCTTCTTTCTCCTCCAAGCCCAGTGTCAATTTGCTCCCAGGATGTTTTTATCCTCATCCATCTTTTGCTATCCCAATACTTAGCCTAAATTTCCCCCCTTTCCATTCAAATCCAGGGATCACCTCCTCCAAGGAACCACTGAGCGATCTGGCAGATGGAGTTCCTAATCCACTATCCATCACATTGGAAAAATTGTGGCAGCCAGGTGAAGTTCCTGATGACTGGAAAAAAAGAAAATATAACCCCCATTTTAAAGAACAGAAAAGTGAAAGATCTGGAGAGCTGCAAACAAGCAAGGCTCCTGAGGTACCAGTGAGGGATCCAAGCACAACTTTTGTGTCTTTGAGGAAGAAGTTCTGTGTTGCTTCCTCTGCACTCCAATGTTCTGCACCTCCCGCTGCACTGGATGATCTTTCCCCAGTGCATTCCCATTGAAAGCAGTGGTACAGAACCCAGGGTCCTTGCATGGGGGTTTCACCCTCATGAGCTCAGTGGGCTGAGTTAAAAATAGGGCTTGACACAAAGGATTTGACTTGAGGGGAAAACCAGAAAGGTTTCTTGCTGGGATTTGCTGCTAAGGAGATCTGTCACGGACCAAAGGAGATGTGCAAGTTCCCTGATCTGATATTTTCTTTCATTCCTTGAACTCGGCTGAACTCTGTGTATTGTCAAGCATTTCTTTTGTAAATGTGTGGATTAATTAGCTGCAGAACTTAATAAATGTCCTGAGAAAAACACTTTTTGCCTTGTGATGCTGCCTTTAATGTAAAGTCTGTTTGACAGGAGGTTTCAGGAACATTTGCCTGGTGACTCATCTGAAGCACAGGGGGGAGCCTGCATTCCCATTTACCTCACTGGAAGATGATTCCTTCCTGTCCGGGTGTGAGCTGTGTTTGATGACTCCTTTGAAAGGAATCCTCACCCCTCCAGATGATCTTTAGTCTTTAGGGCAGGACTTAGTGACCTAAACGAGGTCCAGCCTTCTTTAAGGCAGTAGTGATGCTCCCAAGCCTGGGGATGGGAACTCCATGGAGCTGCTCAGAGCTGCAGGACCACTGGCAGGACTCCGCGTGCTGTTAACCCTCCTCTGGGACTGTTCTGCACAGCTCCAGGGGACCTTCTGCATCATCCAAAAGTCTATCTTCAGTTGAGAAACCAGGTCTTGGAGGGAGACAACCATTTGTCTTCTCTCTAACCCTGCATAGGTCCAAGCAAAAGGCAGAGAAGCAGCTCAAAGCCCTTCCCACGTTGGAATGGGATGGAACTGAGGACCAGGCACCCTTGGCAGACCCTGCTGGGCCCCTCGGGACAGAGCCAGTGGTGGAGGGGCTCTCCATCCGTGTCCTGCTCCCTTTGGATCTTACAGAGCTGGAGGACAGTAGCACAGAGCTCCTTGGTTCTCCTGCTCCGTGTGGGAATGTCACGAGGACTGGGAGGCTGGCAGGGGCTGGCAGGCTGTCCCTGGAGCCCCCAGCAGCAGGGGCTGATGTCCAACCTTGGCAACTCCTTATTCCAAGGTCCCAGACCACCGAGGGACCATTTCAGCATGAGTCATTCAAGAAAGCCTGGTATTAGTTTGGATGAGAAGAATTAGTTTCATCATCAAAAGGGCAAGAAACCTTTCTCTTTTTCCTCTCTGCTTTTTCTTTTTTTTCTTTTTCTTTTTTTTTTTTAATGAAAGCTGCGAGTCTGAAACAAAGACTAAAATCCATAGGGGTACCCTAAACCCTCACAACTTGTGGATTTTATCCATGCTTGAACATTTTGTGTTCCTCTGCCTGTGCAAAATGAATTAAAGGTTTCAATCCAGCTCCTGGTGGAAAAAGGGCTCCCATCACAACTGCCACTAATTGGCTCCCTTGTTAGCAGCTAGCTCCTTGAGAAGGTGAGCAGCGAGCTCCACACACACTGAACCCCAGCAGCTCCCGGGAAGGTGAGGAAACGGGTCCTGGTGCTTTGCCTCTTCCAGGGAGCACCAGCCTTTCCTTTCCAGGCCTGCCAACTTGGCGTTAAATTCCCTTAAATCTTGTTTGTGACGCAGCGTCCCCCTGAGGGATTAATTGGGCTGTGAGAGAAGCAGAGGAACCTGAAGGAAAGGCTGCAGCTGCATCAGCCAGGGTTAATGCAGCAAAGAGGGACCAAAAGCTGCAGCGCTGGATGTCCGGAATGCCGAGGGATCCCAGCCCTGCCTGCAGCAAATGAAGAATATTCATGGGGAGAAAACCATCGGTTTAGGCTCCCCTGCAGCTGGAGGAAGGGGAATTGCACCTGGGGGGTGGCTCTGTGGTGACTCCAGTGCTTCATCCATCAATATTAATAATAACACATAAAGCTGGGGTTTGCATATTATCTCCCAACGAGCAGGAGCCAGACACTGGGTTCCATGTAATTTAATTTCAATTAGTGCACTGGAGCTTTTTAAAGAATGGACTATATATTCTTCTGTAGTTAGTCGCAGACTATTAAACAAAAAGCAGAAAAATTTTTATGTAAATGAGAATTATCTTATTGGCTTTAGTATCTTTCTCCCTTTGCCTTCCCCAGGTAATTGGGTAGGAAGGTGCTGGGGAAAAAAAAAAAACAGGTGATGGGAAATGAGAATAATGAAATCTCTGCAGCATTGCCTCCTGTTAGATGCAGGAGCCCAAAATATATGTGTGTGTCAGTTTAATTCAATTTGCTGTTAATTAGCTTAAATGGCAGTCTTACCTTCTTGTGCTTTCAGTGCATTTCTGTCCAGGCTCTCATTAGGCAGAGGGATAAAGCAGGTGCTCGTTAAAAATACCAGGAGTGCCTATTTACATTACAAAGCTTCTCCCAGCACTTGGGGTGGAGGAGCTGAAGTCTTGTCCCTGGGTACAGCTGGTGGGAGAGGGGAAGCAGCTCCTCTTTCCACAGGTTGCCACACCAGAGCAGTAATTCCTCTATTAATGAGATGAGAATTTAGAACACAAAGGTGCAGCAGCAGAGTCATGGAATTGTTTGGGCTGGAAGGATCCTCAAAGCTCATTTCATTCCACCCCTGCCATGGCAGGGACACCTTCCACTGTCCCAGGTTGCTCCTAGCCCCATCCAACCTGTCCTTGGACACTGCCAGGGATCCAGGGACAGCCACAGCTGCTCTGGGCACCCTGTGCCAGGGCCTGCCCACTCTCACAGGGAACAATTCCCTCCCAATATCCCATCCATCCCTGCCCTCTGGCAGTGGGAAGCCATTTCCCCTTGTCCTGTCCCTCCATCCATTGTCCCAAGTCACTCTCTGGCTCCCCTGGAGCCCCTTTAGGCACACAATTAGATCACCCCAAAGCGTTCTCTCCTCCAGGCCAAATAAGGCACATTCTCTCAGCCTTTCCTCCTAGGAGAGGTATCCCACCCCTATAAATCCAGAAAAAAATAGGTGTGTAGCTGTCTCCAAAGCCAGGTGGACAGCAGGCACTCAGAAGAATGCCTGGAGGATTTAGGTGTTCACTTCCCACCTATTTCTAGTTCATGTAGAGGATGACACCTCTGAGGGATATGGAGATGTCTGTGAATGCAAATCATTCAGAAACAAAGTTCCCAGTTATTTAATTCAGGCCAACAAAGGAAATGAAAAATCTAGGTTTGATTTAAAGGAGCATGTATAAACCTGGGAGAGAAAGCAGAGGTGGGAAAGAGGCAGCAGGGATGGAAAAGGGCACAGGGAAGGAATGCAGCGTAGGGGAGTGTGCTTTCAAATATTGATATGGAAAAGGTATAAATAGAAACAAGCACATGCTTGTGCAGCTAATAAAGGGCTTGTTTACAAGGGAGCAGAGAGGTTCATTAAGAACAGGAGCAAGCACCTGCTCTGAAAATAAGGGAAACACTTAATGAAAGCACAGAGAGGCTGGAGAAAAGGATTTGAGGCCAAATGTGCTCATGAAAGAGGAAGGTTCAGCACCTCTCATGGTTCACCTTCAGCATTTGTGTGCAGAGTCCCAGTCCATGGGCAGGGGTTCATGGGAGAGCAGAGTCTAGGGCATAGCAGTGGGGCTGGCATGAGGGGCTCAGGAACAGAGTATCTGGTTCTCACTACTTTATTCCATGGAGAATTAAATCGAAGCAAAGAAAACAAATACCTCAGCTCATGTCTTATTTTCAATTCAGCAGCTTCTCCAGTTTGTGCTGCTGTTGTTGTTGTTGTTTTGGTTGGTTTTTTGTTTGGTTTGGTTTTTTGGGGGTTTTTATCTGTTTTTTTGTTTTGTTTTGTTGGTTTATTTTTCACTTTGTCTATCTCCAACTGGGAAAAAATACAGGCATGGAGCAGAGTCTAAACTCCCTGGCAGATGTCCTGCTTCTACGGAGTCCAGCTGATGTCTTCAGCTCTGCAGGGGTGGGGCATTAGGTTGTGGTGCCATCAGGTTAAATCCTTCCGTGTACTCACCTTCACAAGGATATGTCCTGACCAATCCTTCAGGAGCAGATGTGATGGGGCTGTGAGACTCCAGCCCTGGCTGAGGAGGGAGGGTGATGGCCAAACAACCTCAGAGAATCACACAATATCCTGAGCTGGAAGGAACCCACGGGGATCATCCTATCCAACTCCTGACCCTGCACAGACACCCCAGGAATTCCACCCTGTGCCCTGATGAGTGTGGAGGTGAACATGGAGAGTGATGAGAAAGAGTACCCATCTCTGTCCTCTGAGCTCCCTCCAGAAGAGCTCTCTGGGGCCTGCCCTCCATCCTGCCATGGTGGGTGTTTCTCTGACCCGACATGCATTTTTCTCCATTTTTCTTTTGTAGGAGTTTGAAAGGACATGCAGGACATATGCTGGTATCCCCACAGCATCCTTGCTGTGGGAATTGTCTGCCCAGGGACTTCCTGTCCCTTCCCAAGCCTGTGACAGCTCTGCAGCACCATTCCAGCACCCCTACACCTCTCACCTGGAAAACAGGGACTGCTCTGGAGTTTGGTACCAGTGAAAGACAAGAATGTTTCCCTGTTGCATGGAGAACTCCTTTTTCCTCGGTGCCAGACAGCTCTGCGTGGGACAGACTAAGACAATAATTTGGGGATGATGGTGGGAGAGCTGTGGCTGCTCCTGGTTTCAATCTGCTGCTTGGCACTCCAGGCACTCCCCAGCTCACCTGTAACCTGACGTGGGGTGGGGATATGCAGGATCCATGGCTGGAGAGCAGCCAAGAAGGAAGCATTTGCTTTCTACAGGGAATTGTTCAGTATTCCTTGGTGGCAGGCACTGCCCTGGGGAGCAGAGTCTGAGTGGGAGGGCTGCTGTCTGAGCCCTCCTTTCTTCCTGCACCGAGGGACAAGGATGTCCCCTGCCCTGAGGTGACCCCTGAGGTGACCTCTGCCTGCTTCCCAGCCAGTTACAGCTGTACCAGCCTGTGGAATCCTTTGAACTCTTCAGGGAAATCCCCAAGGTCTTGCATTGGAAGAATACACCATAGAGTCTTCTACCTAGGCTGAAAGAGAAGACTTCCCCCATGGAGCCTTGCAACACTGATCCACCCCATATGTCCCCACTTCCCCTGGTTTCTCCTTTCCCTGTTTCCTCGTTGTTGTGATACCCCTGGTGGCAGCCCCATCTTCCCTGAAAGCCAATCCCCTTTGCCCTGCCCTTGGTCCGTCTTTTGTCCCTGGTTCCCCACAGGCATGTTGGAATAAACCTCGCTGGAACTGACCATATAAAGGCCCTTCTGCCTCTCCTTGCTGAGCTGGCTGTGGTGAGTGTGGTGTGTGTCGACTCAGCTGCCTTGCCTGAATGCTGACCCAAGCGGCTTTTCCACAGGAGATGCTTTTTGGGAAATAGGAAGCAGCAACCACCATCTAAACCCCACGCTGCTACAGCAGCCCATGCTGATCTCCTAAAGGCTCGAGGACCTTTCCAGCAGGTGCACCTGGACAGTGAGTTTAGCACAGTGAGTTTAGCACAGTGAGTTTAGCACAGTTTGATCCTGCTCCTGGGAGCAGAGCATCGAGCCCTGGAGCTCCTGCTCAGCTCCTGCCTCAGCTGGAGCTCTGCAGAGGGAGGGGAGCCCAGGCTCTGACCCTGGGGCTGCACTGGCAGCTTGGCACAGCTTCAAACACTCCAGCCCAGCTCTCCTGGGCTTGTGCTTCCCCTCCCAGCCATGCCAACACACACTGTGTCCCTACTCCTCCTCTCCTGGCACTGCTGGGACTCTCTCAGAGGTGTCTGCCTGCCTCTGGAGACAGCCCTGCCTGCCCCAGCACCGGGGCTGGCTGCTCACACCAGAGGGTCCCTTGGGGCTGGCTGTTCACATGCAGAGGGTCCCTTGCAGTAACTGTGCCCAGTGTTTACACAAAGTGCTCCTGGCGTCATCAATCACCTGTGTCTGCTCAGCAAAGGGATTTTGCTCAGTTGCTGCCACACTGAGAACTTGGACAAGCTTAAACCTGGTTTAACTTCCAGGGCAGCAGTGGAGGGGAAGGTACTGATCTCCACTTGCAGGTGATGCCAAACAAGGAGATGGAATGAAGCTGTGTCAGGGCAGGGTCACAATCTGTCACAATCTGTCACAAGCCATGAGGAGGTGAGGGTGGATTTGGCTTTCCTGCACATTCCCACCAGGATGGGTTTGTAGGGCAGGTGGAAATGAGCTCCCTAAGAGCCCTGCTGTGAGGGTGAGGAGTAAAGAGCCCGTTTGTTCAGTCTGCCAGCATGATCTGATTTCATACTCCGTGTTTAGCAGAGAAGCTGCTTCCCCTTGAGCAGTTATGCACTTTGCAGTTCCTTCTTTAAAATGACTTAGTTATACATTTGCTCCATGTTATTTTGAATTCTCTTGAACATCAAGGACACTACAAAGCCAGCAAGATAAAATTAGCATCTGAGCTGTAGCCTTTGCTTGGTATAAGAAATGCAGATCAGCTTCACTTGCAGTGAATGCTGGAAGGTGCATTTAATTTGTCTTCCTTCAGCAGACCCAGTTCTGCCATCCCTGTTTGTTTTGAGAGCCACCATAGCCCCTAAGCTGTCCTGGTATTCCCATACAGCTGCTGCCAGAGAAAGTATCAGACCACAAAATCGGACCTCCGGCTGATAAGAAATCAGTTTGTTCAAAATCAGTTCCTATCTCCTCCCAGTGTGATCCCTGAGAGTTTCAGCAGGGGAGCAGTCAGGCTGGGCTGGTTTGTGCACAGCTCTCCAAGCAGCACCAGGCCCAGCACCAATGGTGCAGGATTAAAAGGCTTTTGGAGGGGAGATTGTGCCTGGAAAGGAGCCCAGGAATGAACTAAAGATGGGAGAAGTGCTCTGAAGTGGAGGTTGTAATGGTTTGGGTGGTGCCCATGCTCACGGGGCATCTGCTTGTTGGGGAAATGTTCTCAGAGGGAAAAGGTGAGTGTTGGAGGTCACTTCAGCATAGCAGAGAGATGAACAGTCTCTGGAGGAATCAAGGCACGTGTTTAAAAGGGAGATGAACCATCAGGAGGGGTGGCCAAAGGGTCCTAAACACCTCACAATCCCTTCTCCTCAAGGCAGATTTCTTGGGCAGGTGCTTTTCAGGAGTTTCATAGAAACTCAGATTGCCTCAAGCTGGAAGGGACCCACAAGGATCAGCAACTCGCTTCTCCTCACAGGAATACCCAGAAGTAAACAGAGGATTAAGAGCATTATCCAGGTGCTCCTTGAGCTCTGGCAGCCTCTGCCATAACCATTTATTTCCTTGGGGAACCTGCTCCAGGGACCAACAACCCTCTGGGGGAAGAACCTTTCCCCAGTGTCCCACCTGAACTTTCCCTGACATAGCTCCTTTCCATCACCTTGTTTGGCATCACCTGAAAGAGAAGCTCAGCACCTTCCCCTCCACTGCTGCCCCAGAAGCTGAACTGTCCTGGGCTGTGAGATATGTGTGTGTTCTGTCCCTATCTGCCAGAGCTGGGGCAGTTCTCTCTGTTCACTGGGCAGTTTTTTCTTCATCTCTGCCACAGCCAATCCTCCCTCCAGGAGATCTCTGCTGTCCATGGCCAGTGAGTGTCCCTGCATGGCTGAGAAAATTCCATCATCCCATAGGGAGATGCTCCGCCCAGGGGAGGAGCCAAGCATTCCTACCTGGATACAATCTGACTTTGGAACCCCACAGCAGCCTTTGCCCACTGCATTCCCAGAGGAGCAGCTTTCTTGCCCACTGCATTCCCAGAGGAAGCCCAGGCCCATCTCCAGCAGCCCTGGAGCTTCAGAGGAAAACTCCACCCTTGTGCAGGATCCCTGCTCCAGCAGAAGCACAGCTGGCACTGCAGGAGGGCTGAGCCACCATGGGATGGGACTGCTGCCACCACCCTGACCCACAGGCTGCCAGGGCCTCTTCTCACTCTGGCAGGGGTTTGTTCTCCTTTTTGCTACTATTGCATTTGCATTTTTAATTTTCCTAGTAAAGAACTGTTATTCCTGCTCCCATATCTCTTCCTGAGAGCTCCTAAATTTCAAATTATAATAATTCAGAGGGGGGCGTGTTGCATTTTCCACTTCAAGGAAGGCTCCTGCCTTCCTTAGCTGGCACCTGGCTTTTCAAACCAAGACATGAACCAGGTTGAAGCTTGTCCAAGTTCTCAATGCAGCAACAACTGAGCAAAACCCCACTGAAAGTACCAGACATCCAAGGAGATGATGTGCCCAGCACCACATGGCACATGCATTCAGGTGCAGGGTTGGAGCAGAATGGCCCTTGAAATCCTGAGCAGAAATTTAAAGTTTAGATCCTATTTTTTTTTCCCTTTGGCCATCATTGGAGCCTTTTCCCATCATGTGTAGCCTTCATCCCTCTTTCTATGGATTTGCTGGTGACAGGCCCTGTTATCTCTTTGAAAACAGACCCAGAACTGACAGCCTTCACAGCACTGGCCCCATTAGGTCTCACAGATAAAGCATTATCTTCTCAACCTGGACCAGGAGGTGACTGGAAGTGCATCCACATGATCCAGACCAGTGCTGACCCCTCTGGGCTCCTCAGCCTCCATGTCCTGCAGCTCAGGAGCTGGAGCACTGACCCCAGAAGCAAAGATTTCCTTTGAATCTGGCACATCCTAATCTTTTATTCATGGTGGGTCATCCGTGGTGATGAGTCAAAGCAGGAGGAGGAGGACAGATTAGAGCAGCTACAAAACCACCTGAAGATGCAGATGGAATCTCAGAGGAGACAGTCGGGATTAAGAGACCAGATTTCAAAACTGGCAAATTGCTTTAAATGCTTTATGTTTACAAATTCTGCACCCAGAACCTGAGGAACTCCATATTTCCAGCAAATGAATTCCCACAAAATAAGGGATGTATTTTCTGTCTCTGCGTTTGCAGGTTTCAGAACAGCTCTGAGTTTTTGCACAGTATTTGAGATGATTTACTGAGATCTAAGTTGGGTTGTCAGTGAGCACACTTGGGTGTCAGTCTCTTGATCTTCATTGATTTGTATCCATTTACGCCAGCTCAGGATTATTCTTTCAAGAAGATGGCTCTGAGTACCCAAGCTTTAAAGCCCAAGTTGGTTTAATTGGACTCTTAGGTAAAGTGTTTCATGTTTCTAAAGTAGGATGAACACAAAGACACTTTCACAGGGTTACTGTGTAGGTGTTTTTCTGGGAATTGTGCTGTCATTTGTGCTCATGGATTTACAGGGAGCCAGCAGGAAACAAGGCAAACCTGATCCATCTGGAACCACTGGCAGAACCATCCCCTCCAGCACAGCAACCAGGCAGATCTGGATTTTAAATAGGATCATGTCATCTGCAACCATGTTCCTTGTTAGGGAAGATCATGTTGTGCATGGAACTAAAGGTGGATACATGCCACAGACATCCCAATACAGACTTTGGGTCTTTGCATCCAGATCCTTTTCTTTGTCCCATTGGAGGAGTAAGGCTGATGGTGAATTTTAGCTCTGGAGCCAACTTCTGCAAAATCGAAAGGAGGTGGGAGGCTGAATCCAGGCTGATGTCTGTCCAGTTTGCACCAGAACACCTCATTCCCAAATCCAGGTGCTTGCTAAGGGAGGACACTCTGTCTTTGGAGCAGCCCTGCCCTGCCCTGCCTGGGAGGGCCCCGAGCAGAGAGGATCTTGCTCAGCCCTCGGACAGGATGAGCTGTCAGCACCAGGTCACTGTTCCAGCAGACAGGGACAGGGAGAGCTGATGGACTGCTGATATTATAGGGATTTCTGTATGTCTTAGGCTGGAAATGGGGCTGTGTGTTCTGTCCCCATCTGCCAGAGCTGGGGCAGTTCTCTCTGTTCACTGGGCAGTTTTTTCTTCATCTCTGCCACAGCCAATCCTCCCTCCAGGAGATCTCTGCTGTCCATGGCCAGTGAGTGTCCCTGCATGGCTGAGAAAATGCCATCATCCCATGGGGAGATGCTCCGCCCAGGGGAGGAGCCAAGCATTCCTACCTGGATACAATCTGACTTTGGAACCCCACAGCAGCCTTTGCCCACTGCATTCCCAGAGGAGCAGCTTTCTTGCCCACTGCATTCCCAGAGGAAGCCCAAGCCCATCTCCAGCAGCCCTGGAGCTTCAGAGGAAAACTCCACCCTTGTGCAGGATCCCTGCTCCAGCAGAAGCACAGCTGGCACTGCAGGAGGGCTGAGCCACCATGGGATGGGACTGCTGCCACTTCCCTGACCCACAGGCTGCCAGGGCCTCTTCTCACTCTGGCAGGGGTTTGGTTTCTTTTTTTGTACTATTGCATTTGTATTTTTAGTTTTTCTATTAAAGCACTGTTATCCCTACTCCCACATCTTTGCCTGAGAGCTCCTTAATTTCAACAATTACAATAATTCATAGGGAGGGGGTTTGCATTTTCCATTTCAGGGGAGACTCCTGCCTTCCTTAGCAGACGTCTGTCTTTTCAAACCAAAACAATATTGTAGGGATTTCTTTTGGTACAATCAAGTCTCTTTTTTCCTAAGGAAAATGATAAAGTCCTTACAAACTGTGGATATCTGGGACTCCCAGAAAGTTGCAGTAGTAACCAGCATGTTTCTTGCCTTACTGTTTTATGCTGAGGGCAATATTCACAAATAAAAGACAATCAAGGGAGGAGCAGGACATGTCACCTTCTACCGTGTAGGACTTTTATTTGTGAAACACACTAAAAATTAAGGACCCTCTGTTCTCCTGCCAGCTCTTCTGTGATTAAAACAAAAGAGGATGGATTGTATTTCACCTAACATCTGTCTAACCCCCCCAAAAGGGTTTGCTGCATCCCCAAGTTCCTCTCATTTGAGGCTTCACACTTTTCTGTCTGCTGTTATTTCACATTTCATTATCTCAGCGTTTCCAGACAAAAATAGTCCCACTCTGGCAAATCACTGGATGTTTTTCCTCTCTTGCAAACAGATTGCTTCCCTGCCCCTCCTCAGCATCCAGCCCCTGGCTGCAGCAATATCCCTTTCATTAGATGGATCAGGAGCATCCTGCATCCTCTGTATCAGTTTCCCCCCCAGCTGCTGGGATTGATGTGGTGGAATTTTCCATGAGTTCTGTTACCTGTCCTAACATAAAATACAGACACCTGTGGGTGCATTCCTAGGCTGTTTGTCACCTCCTGCTTCCAAGCTGATGTGGAAGCTGTAGGGAAAAGACAAATGGTATTTGCCAGTTAGGTCTACTAATTACAGGACATGTTTTTGGGAGGAAAAAAATTGTTTTCACTTGCAGTCTTTCCAATCTGTTTTGAATTAGGAGACACTTAGGATTAGAAAGTGTTTTCTCATTAGAACAAATGTCACAGATTTAAAAATCTCTTCATTTAAATTCCTCCTAATGTTCTTTGGCTTGAATGAGTGAGCTCTTAATGTCCGTTTTAATTAAAGCATTTCTGTGGGATTTCTGCCTGGGCACCTAATGACAGCAGGACTCGGGGAAGTGGATGTGCTCCAGCTAAGAATGGGAACTCCTGGATGGCAACTGCAGCAGAAAGTCTCATTTTGGGGCTTTTTAGGGAAAAGTGCTAAAGGACACACAAATTAAGATCTGCCTAAGAAACGATCCCACACTTCCAGCAGGCAGAAATACCACACAGTTTGGGAAGCACTGGCTGGGTTTGCAAAGGGATTGATCTGAGTTTCCCAAGCTACTTTGAATTTTTCTCTTTTTGCTGCTGTTCTCCTGCCACCAGCACAGGCTCTGGCAGCCAGGCAGGGGTGCTGGGCTCAGGTGTAGCACCCTGTCCCTGCTGCCAGACCCCTCCTCTCCCCCACACACTGCCCCATGTTTCTCCTCCATATTCAGGTGAAGGTTGGTTCTTCCCCTACTCCCCAGCAGCTCCCATGGTGCTGGATCCATTTGTCAATGCACACCCACAGGAGCTGCCAGTGAGCAGGGCTTTGTCAGCTTTCCCAGGTAAGAAATCCTTTGCAACACCAGGTTTCACCAGGCAGGTATCTGTCTGGTGGCAAAGGAAGGGAGGAGAGTGCTGTGAAATAAAAGCATTGTTGGGGCACAGCCACATCCCTCTCCTGGAGCATGGCAAAGGCAGTGGGAACCATCCTGGTGGGGAATTGGATGACCCTGCTCCTCAGTGTTCTTTTCCAGCTGAGACAGTCCCCACTTCCCCCTCTTCCCGGGAGCAGCCTGGGACAAGGAGCTGGTCCCTGCCTCTGCCTCACCATGGGACTTCCATCCCAGGCAGATATTGTAAAATACAGGCAAACCCAGTGGGAAGAAATGCTGATGTCCAACATCAGTTCAGAAGGCTGAATGATTTCTTTATTATAACTATGCTATAATACATTAATATACTCTTTAAATGAGATACTAAAACTACAAACCTACTTGTTCTAACTACCATATCTAACTACTCACAACTCGTAACCCTGTTCTTAAGAGTCCAGCCACAGGTGGGTTGGATTGGCCATCAGGCCCAAACAATCCTCACCAGAATCCAATCAAGCAATCACCCCAGGTAAACAATTCTCCAAACACATTTCACATGGGAAAAACAAGGAGCAGAAATGGAAATCGTTTTCCCTTTTTTCTCTCTGTGCTCCTCTATGAAAAAGTCCTGAGGGAGAGAGAAATGTGCTTGCCACAGGGGGATCCAAGAGGAGAAGGACCTGGAGGCCAAGAGCCATCAGATGGTGGGAGCAGCAGGTGGACAGTTTTCTTACAGACAGTGTAGATGTTGAAAAAACTAACCACAAAGCCAGACCTCACTGATGGAAATCCTACAGCTGGGGAAAGGCAGGAACCTGCCTGGGCTCACCCCAGTGGTGCCTGGTTCACTCCCTCCCTCCCTCCTCCAGTGACACATAAATCTGGAGACAGTTAATAATGAAGGCTATTAAGATAAGATTTAGTTTTTATCGTTCTCCTGCTTCCTTCATTTGTCAGGCACTTGAACCAAATAGAGCAAAGTCGATCTGGGAAACGCTGCTGATGCCCAGACAGTGGCAGATTTATGGGTGCTTGTGCCCAGGAACAACAACCAAGGGATGAGGAGCTACCTGGGCAGGTGTGGCCCTGTGTGATCAGTGTCCCTGCTCCTTTCCCTCGGGACACTCACTCAAAGAAGTCACCTTCACTTGGTAGCTCATAAACAACGTCACTGCTGGAGCTGGGCAGCATTTCTGGGCCAAAAAGTACCTTGGCAGACAAAGTGTTGTTTTGAGGAAGAAACTCTTAAAATTATGGAATGTGTTGTGTTGTAAGAGACCAAAATATCAGCTCGTTCCAACCCCACCTTCCACTATGCCAGGCTGCTTCAAGCCCTGCCCAACCTGGCCTTGGAAACTTTTGGGGATCCAGGGGCAGCCACAGCTTCTCTGGACAACCTGTGCCAGTGCTGTTTAACCACTTCAGGAAAATTGGTTTCTTTTTAATGATCTTTGGAAGTAATATTCTTTATTTGCTCCCCCTTCACTAACACATTCATTGTTTTTCTGTTTTTTCTGAGAGAATCCTCTTTGTGCTGCCTCCTATTCAGGGCCTGTGAGCTGTTGCATATCCTAAAGAGTGGAGGGAGTGCTTAGCAGCAAATCTTTGATTTCCTCAATGTAACAGTAAGAAAAATGTAAGAAAATAAGCATAGGTTTTTATTTAAGCATGTTTTCAGCTGCATGTAGTGTGCAGATCCTGGAAGAAAAGGCACCTGGATACACACAGGGCAGTGGGTATGGCCCCAAGGCTGCCAGAGCATTTGGACAACATTTTTAGGCACAGAGTGGCATTGTTGGGTGTCCTGGGCAGGCCCAGAAGTTGGACTGGATGATCCTGGGGGCTCCTTCCAGCTGAGGATTTTCTGATCCATGACTCTGTGATTCCTTGGCAGGAGTTCCTGCGGGCAGGAGACTGAGGGGAAACGTGCAGCCCTTCCCGAGATGACAGCAGTATGGATACAGCCACCTGCAAGGTTTTTGAGATCACGTTCACTGAGTTTTCCCTCCTTTAACATGAAGTGGATGAGCCACAGCTCCCCCCTTCCAACATGCTTTTATTGCTTTTAGACTGACTTGAGATAGGGTGGAAAAAGAAATCTGAGAGAGGTGAGTTCCAAGGTCAGTGCTGCTCACCCGGCTCTGTCATCCCACTGAGCTCATAAATTGGTGTTAACACCTCCTGGAAAGAACAACAAATATAAAAGGAGAACCTGGCTCAGACTGGGAAGCACAGCCATTACTGGGGCAGCCACTGCAGAGCAGAGTCTGGCATGACAGCAAATCCAGCCCAACTCCAATGCCTGCTCAGCCCAGATGTGATCCCAGCCCCTGGCAGCATCCTGGTCATCTCCCAGGAGATGGAGATGGAGAAAGCTGCCTTTTCAGGCAATGTATTTTTCTAAACATCACAAAGCACCTGTGTACGTCTTGCTCCTCTCCTATTAGAAATCTGCTTTGGCAGAGTGCTCTTTTTTATTTTATTTTTTTGCTTGTTCTTTAAACAGCTCCTTAGAATGGGGCTTCGCTCTGAACAAATTAGTTCAGAGCCTTTCATTTGCACTCCCCACCCCTTCCACTTATGATTCCCTTCAGTGGGATTCACAAAATCTATTATTGCTGCTGTAGATTGGCCATGGTGTGACTTTGGAGCAAATTCTTTCTATGTTGACACTGTTGCTTCATTGTTATTCTTTCTGTATGAGTGAAACAAAATGAAAAATTCATTAAAAACAGAGGGAAAAAATGAGGAAAGAAACCCACTGGTATTTCTCTATCTCCCAGCACAAAAATCAAATATGGAAGAGTGAAAACAGGGTGATGGGAAGGGAAGAGAGAAAGGGAAGGGAAGGGAAGGGAAGGGAAGGGAAGGGAAGGGAAGGGAAGGGAAGGGAAGGGAAGGGAAGGGAAGGGAAGAGAAGGGAAGGGAAGGGAAGGGAAGGGAAGGGAAGGGAAGGGAAGGGAAGGGAAGGGAAGGGAAGGGAAGGGCGAGAGTTAAATGTCTAAAGGATCCAGCCACACACAGTGTCTAGGACAAACATGCCAATAAAAAATAAAAAAAATAAAAAGGACCTGTCATCTTCTCAGGGTCCAACTTTCCAATTAGGAGCCAGGGAGGGGTCCCACAGGTGGACTCACTTTCTTTTGGATGTTTCAGCAGGCAGCAACCTCTCAGAGGAGCTCTGGGAGCTGCACCATGGCCCCAGGGAGCTCCCCAAGAAAAGGCTCTGCCCTCAGCCCTGCTCTCAGGGAATCACAGAATCACAGAATGTCCTGAGCTGGGAGGGACCCCCAGGATCACCCAGCCCAGCCCCATCCCTGCACAGACACCCAACAGCCCCACCCTGGGCACCCCTGGCAGCGCTGTCCCAACGCTCCTGGAGCTCTGGCAGCCTCGGGGCCGTGCCCATCCCCTGGGGAGCCTGGGCAGTGCCCAGGGGGAAGAACCTTTCCCTGATCTCCTGAACCTTTCCCTGATCTCCAGCCTGACCCTCCCTGGCACAGCTCCAGCCATTCCCTGTCCCTGTCACAGAGAGCAAAGATCAGAGCTGCCCCCGGAGGAGCTGCAGCCCCTGATGAGGCCTGACCTCAGCCTTGTCTTCCCCAGCTGGACAAACAATCCCCATATGGCCCCTCCAGGCTCTCCCAGCCTGGCAGGACCCCACATTCTTCCCTTTCCAGTTGGGCAGACACCCCCAGGCCCCACATGGCCCCAAGTCCCCACAGACATCACCTCTAGTCTGGCTTGCCCCATTTTTCCAAGCAGGGAGGCAGAGGCAGGAGGTGGCAGGGAGGGGACAAACTCAGGGAATCTGAGGCATAGCCAGACTCTGCTGGCAGTGGGACTCTGGAACAGCTCTGGAACAGCTCCCCACCACAAGGGTGCTCTGGTGGGCTCCCAGTGCCTCCTCCTCTGGTGATGGGGCACTCTGCCTGTGCTGACTTCTTCCAGGGCCTTCTGAATTTCCCAGACTGCAGCCTCAAGGACACCCATTCAGGATTGGAGGGACAGATCCTCTGGGAAGACACAGCCAGAGGAGCTGGGCCATGCCCTGGAGCTCCTCCTCACCTGTGGGATCTCAGCAAAATTGCTCTGTGTGGTTCTTCAGCCTCAGAGCAGTGTGTGACTGCTCAGGGCAGACCAAGGGACTTGGATCAGCAGATCCTCAGCTCTGCAGGCTGGAGGTCCCCATCCACTTCTCCCTGGGTTAAGGCTGGTAAGGAGCATCTTCTGTGGTTCCTCACACGGAATCCCACAGCACCCCAGTGCCTTGGTGCTGGGAATGGCTTTGGTGTGCTCTCCTACGTTCTCCTGGCATACCAAGTCAGCACCTCACAGTGCAGATGGGTGGCTTTGCAAAGGCTGGATGGGCCCTGGGCTCCAGGGGGATTGGGGATGGGTTGGGCTCTACCTGGGTGCCAGTTACAAGGGGCAAGACCCCTGAGGGGTGTTTCCTGGGACATGCCTAATAGCCATAGCAATGACCTGAGAAATCCACCCCCAAAACAAGACCCTCAATGTCCCTTCCAACCTGAGCTCTCCTGGGATCTTGTAGTTCCCCAGTCCTCTTCCCAAACGTGCTGCAGGTTTGCTCTGTAGCTGCAGCTTTTTTATTCTTATGACAGACTCTCATGGAGATCAGGTGTTGATCTCCACAATCACCACTACATTATTATCCATCCCAGGAGGGGGACACCCCCCAAAATAATCACCTAAATAATTTTTAAAAATAAAAATGACAAAACATTACCCAGGATCTCTGCTGAGGAATGTCACAGGAGAAGAAAAACTCTTTTTGTGATCAAGAGACTGAACTTCAAAACACCCAAACTGCACATCTCTGCGGGGCACCTTTCTGCGGGGGTTATTAATAAGAAATAATTGTTTTAAATGCAGAAAAGCCTGTGTACTTTCTATTCCCTTCCAAAAGCCCTGCATCGCTTGTCCTTAATGAATAATGAAAGATGCTTTTGTATCGCTTCCCAGCCATAGACTTTCAAGTGATTGTTAAGCAATAATAAATAGGACTCTAAAGAAATCAGGGCTGATGAAAACTTAATTCTGGACTAATAAGAGAAGCACCTGCTGTTGCACAAGTTTATAGATGTTCCTGGAGCTTTGGTGGGTGGAGAATTTTGGTGAAAGCTCTGAATGTTCCAGCCCTGGGAAAATATCACTAAATGATTCTGAAATGTTGTTTTGTAGCTCCAAGGGAATTAGAATTTGGAAGGAAACCAGGAGATGCAATGGCCAGAACAGGCACTTTGATGCCCTGATCACAGCACTGCTGTGATGCCCTCTGTGATCTCACTCTGAGGGGGCATTTATCATGGAAAGCCAAACCCAAAGAGGACATTGTTCTTCGAGAAGAGAGGGACAGCAAGAGCCCGTGTCACACTGGGGGAGTTGGATTTCATGGGAAAACAATGTACTCCACCAGGAAGCTGATGTGGCTTTCAGCCCTGCCAAGGGAAAGCACATGGTGCAGGTGAAAAACTGAAGCTTGGAAGGGATATCATGGAATAATGGAATGGGTTGGGTTGGAAGAGACCTTAAAGGCCATTTCATCCCACCCCCTACTGTGGACAGGGACACCTTCCACCATCCTAAGGTGCTTCAAGCTCTGTCCAACCTGGCCTTGGACACTGCCAGGGATCCAGGGGCAGCTACAGCTGCTCTGGGCACCCTGTGCCAAGGCCTGCCCACCCTCAGAGGGGAGAATTTCTTCCTGATATCCAGTCTAATCCCTGCCCTCTGTCAGCCATGAATTGCCCAAGAAAAATTAAACTAAAAAGCCAGTTAATTGCTCTCATTTGGGTTGGTAGGTACGGAGTTCTTGCCTCCAGCTCACAGCCAGAGACATCTTGATGTTGACAGGAGAGTTCACCGTACTGAGGGGTCTTTACGCAACCTTCAGAGGTATCTTCTGAACACCCCAACAGTTCCCCTAGCCCCATCAGGAATCAGCACTGTGTTGGGTAGTTTTGTGTAACTGATCACTTAAATACTACCATAATTCTGTTGGGGCCGGTGGGGAAAACTTATGGGGGATTAGCCTTGATTGTCAATTAATCACTTGTGCTGTTGCACAATCCCAGCCATATAACAGGAATAAATTTCTTCACTGAAAGGGCTGTCCAGCCCTGGCACAGCTGCCCAGGGGGATTTAAAAGCTGTGGGGATGTGGCACTTGGGGACATGGGTTAGTGGTGAGCTTGGCAGCGCTGGGATAATGGTTGGACTTGATGGCGATTCTATGATTTATGTCTCTGTGATGCCTCGCTCCTGCTGGTGAGCTCTTGCCCTTCCGTAACACGCTGTCGAGAGCAGCTGCATGAAATTATTTGCATTGATGTCACCTGAAGCCCGCTGCCGTGAGCTGGGAGCACACAGCGTGTGCCACCTCCAAGCGATGCCGTTCCCCGCACAGCTCCGCGTGTGCCCGTCCCTCTAGCGCCGGGGCTCTCAGCCTGGCCTTCCCACACCTCTAGACAGTGGCGAAATGCCGGACGTTAATTTCGGTCAGGAAACATCATTTTCCCAAGAGAACCGTTTTCTGCCCGGTGAGTGCCAGGAGCAGGCGGACACAGAATGGAGCGGCCGAGCTCAGCATCGCGCTGTTACCGAGAGCCCCCGGGGAAGAGCGGCCGGGCTGGAGCTCCGGGCTGGACCCGCGACTCCGCTGCGCGCTCGGCGGGGACGCCGCGGGTGCGAACTTCGGCTGCGGTTCCGGTGAACCAGGTGTAGGCACAGAGCGAGCGGTGCCGGAGCGAGCGCTGGGAGCGGCTGCTCCGCAGCTCCCAGACCGCGCTGCAGGGCCGGCACCGCCAACACCGAGAGCCCCGAGCGCAGCCGAGCGCAGCGCAGCCCCGCGGGCCGCCCGCCGCTCCCTCACGGGGACCCGCGCCCGGAGCAGCCCCGCGCGCCCGGCCCCGCCCGCGCCCGCCCCGCTCTGGACTCTTCCACCGCGCGGGCAGGGGAGCGGGCGGTGCGGGGCGAGCGGCGCTACCCCCGGCCGAGCCCCGGCTGCGCGGCCCTGCCCGGCAGAGCCCCGTGAGGGCGGATCGGTACAGGCCGTGCCGCGACAGCCGCGAGAGCGGGCGGTGGGCAGAGGGGTGGGCTCTCCGCGGCGCGGGGGTCCCCCCCGGCTCGGAGCCGTGGTACGGTCGGCGGGAAGGAGCCGCGGCGCGGGGCGGTGCGCGGCACTGAGCCGGCGGCTCCCGCGGGCGAGGCGGGACGGGCCCGGCCCTCCGTCCGCACGGCACCGACCTGCCCGGCACCGACCTGCCCGGTGAGTGCTGCCGCTCCTTCCCCCGGCTGCTGCGGGGGGGCCGCTCCCGCCAGCCGGAGTGTGCGGTCAGTGCTGGCAGCGCGGGTCCCCCTGCCAGTGAATTAGTGTTTTGTTGGTTTTTTTTTTTTTTTCAATCTTCACTTTCCCCACCCGTTTTCTTGTGTGTGGTTAGGTTTTTCCGCCCCCGATGCACGTTTTCCCCGTTTGACGGGATGGGGAAGTGCCGCGCCTGGAAGCGGCGGCCGGGGTGGCGATGGCTCCGGGGCTGAGCCCTCCGCGAGTCCCGGGCGCCTGGGAGGGATGTCCGCGGTGTGGCCGCGCGGTCGCGGGCTACTTTGTGCCTCCTGCAAACCGGAGATGCTCGGCTGCTCTGCCAGCGGGGCCTCGCGCGGCCGGGAGCGGCTTCGTAGCGAGCAAACGGGCGGAATATCGAGCCCGAGCGGCGCTGAGCCGCGCCGTTCCCCCGGGACCGTGCGGAGCCCTGCGGGCTCCAGCGCGCGGTGCCGAAGCCGCCCTCTGTCGCGATTATGTTGGGGCTGCTGGTGTCTGTCGGGAGTTGTATTTGGGAACACGCTCCCCAGGGAAGTGGTGGAGTCACCATCCTTGGGAATGTTAAAAATGAGCAGATGTGACACTCGGTCGTACGTTTTACCGGGTACGGGGGGACTCGGTCAGAGGTTGGAACTTGATGATTTTGGAGGTCTTTTTCAACCTTAATGATTCCGTTGATTTGAGGTGATGTACGAAACTCCGGGTCTTGGTCCAGAGCAGCTTTGGTGAGTGTGAAACAGTCAGATCTGGCCGTGCCTTTGGGAGGGTGTCCGGGGCTGATTCCCTTTAGACAGCCCAGGCGGCTGAGACACAAGCTGCCGGGATGGACAGCAGGGTGGATGTACACCTTTATTTTCTGACTTGCTCCTGAAGAGCAAGAGCCCGCCTGCGGGAACGACCCATCGCAGTTGTGCTTGCTGCAGTGCTTCAGCACGGAACCTGAATCCCAGAATTACTTAGGTTGGAAAAGCCCGCTAAGATCGAGTCCAGCCATTAACCCAGCACTGCCAAGCCCACCACTAAACCGTATCCCCAAGTGCCGCTTCTACACCTCTTCTAAATCCCTCCAGGGAAGGTGACTCCACCACTTCTGAGTGTAATTCTCGCATGGTTTTGGCTTGGGGAAGGGCTGGGAACCAGCCCGTGCTGTGTGGCTCGGGGGCCTTCCCACACCGCAGCGGCTGCTCCGGCTTTTGAGGAGACAAGTCAATGGCATCACGCTGGCTTGGGCTGACTTTCAAGGCCAGAAGAAAAGACCTTCTTATTTCATATTGAGGAAACTCTTGTCTTTTCCCCCACCGGTAAATTCGTGTGGTGACCGATGGCCGGTGCAAGCGGCGGCCGGGCAGGGAGGGACCGCGGTGGCAGCGCAGGTCGGAGCCTGCTGCCGGCCCTTCCCGAGCTGGCAGGGCCAGCACAAGCCCTTGGCATTTGCCCTGGACCTCAGCGCCCTGGCTGAAACTGTTTTCCTTGGCTGTGTCATCAGCCCAGGAGGGCTGGGCTGTGTCCCAGCCCCTCCGGATTGTCCCTGCTGCGGGAGGAGGGCTGAGCTCTTCCACAGGTGCCTCTGCTCCTGGTCTCCCTCCAGCAGTGAAGTGGGAGGTGGTGCTTTCCCTTTCATTTTTGCCCTGTCCTTTATTCTGCTGTTCCTTGGGATTTGGGCTCTTTGCATTGTTCTAAAGGACAGGCTTCCAAGTGAGCTCCGGGATGCAGGGATGGGTGCTGCTGTTGTCACGGAGCTGAGGAGCTGTGCCACAAGCAGAACCTCAGATGTGTGACCCTGGAGCACCTTCGTTGGCTGCCTGCTCTGGCTGACAGCTTGTCACAAGGTTTATCGCTCCCGTTCCTGGAAGCCTTTCTGTGGTTTTGGCCGCGTGTGAAAGCTTCCTTCGAGAGGGGTGGGTGTTCAGACACTCCTCCGGCTCTCTGAGCTGGGGAAGATTGCTTCAGTTTTACCTCTGTCAGGCTAATGTGGGAGATGGATTTCAGGAGAACGGCAAAGCAGAAAGAGGCGTGTCTCTTAAGAACCACTTTCTTTAGAAATGGCTGATAATAGGCAGTGAGTTTGGGGAGGATGTTTTATTTAAGGAATGAAAAGAGAGGATTAAAGCTCTTGACAGAGGGCAGTTTATGTGGAGTAAGTGATGGGACTTGATAATTCAGAAAAAGACTGTAACGTCTACCCATCACCAAGACAGCTCTGTGTCCCAAATCATTCAATAAAAGCAACGAAACTCTTTTTTATTTAAGTTCTTCACTGGTGGCATAAGGTGTTTTCAGACCTAGCAGTAAATTTGTATCTGCTCAAAGATACAAATGGGGATAAAAATCTGTGATATGCTAAAGGTACTGTGGATTTATCCAAGGTGTTAATTATGGGCATTGGAAGTAGCTGTGTCTGTCTTGGAGAATTGCAGCTTTTCCTTCCTTACCCCCTCCCATTAAGTTACTGGCACAGATCTGTGCTCCTGGGTTTGCAGAAGCACAGAGTCACTGCTCGTAAAATTACTGAAATGAAAAAGGTTTGTGCAGGGAGAAAAAACAAGAATCAAATTTTAGGCTCAAATTGTGATTCCAAAACAAGTTGCTCATTCTTCTCACAGCTTGAGGTTTGTGATGGAAAGGTTGAAAACACCCAGGAAGAAAAACAGGCTGGGGAAAAAAAATCTGGAATAAGCCAAAGAGAATGAAATTCAGAATAAACTGTCATCAGAGAATGTTTATAAACCTGCTGGAGAAAAGCGAGGGAGCAACAACTCAGATCAATAACACGTTTTTTTATAACTGTAGAGCTTTAATCATATAGTTAAAAAAAATAATCCTAAATGTGTGCATTTTATACCTGTGCTGGTAGCTGGGGCTAAATCTGCGGAGTTCATGCTGATCTGGGTAATCTGAATCAAGCTGAATAGTAAAGAGGCTCTTAGGAGGATCTGAAACCCAGGAGGCATTTTTCAAACCTGAGTTATGTCACTTTTTTTAGAGGTGCCTCAGGCAATTGCATTTTAAGAAGACAAAGCTTTTGTTTTCAAGCTGGCCTAGAAAAATGCCAAGGATGAATCCAAAGTAAAGGCTTTCAGAAGTTGTCATTTGTGATTAAGTTGATTTTGCTGTTGTGCACAGAAAACCACTGTCTTCCCCGGCGTGCCCAGAGCTGCGGCTATTTTTATTTTTGCCACCAGTCCTGGTGTACCTGTTTAATTCCAGTGAGTAATAGTGCCCGGGGGGTGGGGGGTCTCACCTGAAAGTGTGTATTTAATGAGAGGGTCAGGTGTCTGCCAGCTCAGTCTCCAATAGAAAATTAACTGTAGGTGCATTATAAAAGGCAGAATTGAGGTGATAACCGGGCAGGGATTGACTTAGATGGATATTCTGCAGAATTAACATCTGTCTGCATCTAGTTTAGTATTTGAGATGTTGAAAATACTAAAGCCAAGGCTTCAAGCCACGAGCAAAGGCTTTTTCCTTTCACAGAGGCCAATCTGAGTGCATGTAGTGAATCCAAAGCTTTTCTTGGGGCTTCTCAGGTTCCTTGCAGCCTAAACAATGAGAAGGAGCATCCTGGTGTTGCCAGGCTGTGGGCAAACAAGAGGAGCTGCTCCTGTAGAGCCTGAGCTGGGGGAATATTGTGCAGGATGTAACAGATGATGCTGGAGCATGGATGTGGAAAAGTCTGCTGCCTGCAATCTGGAGTGCTGTGAGCTCCCAGCGAGATGCTCCTTGTTAGAGAAAGGTGAAATCCTGCGAGTGTTGTAATGACTTCTTGTTCTTAAATAAAACCAGAGTAGGTTTTGTCTGAAAATCTGCCTGAAAGCAGCTCTGGCTGCAGGAGCAGTGCCAGGGCTGTCTCACCTGGGCAGGAGGTGTCCCTGGAGGCCCCCTGTCCCTGGGAGCAGCAGATTCCTCAGCCCTGGCTCTGGATAGCCAGGGAGGGCTATAAGGGCAGCCTGAGTCATCCTTTTGGCTCTTGTGTAACACCCAAACAATGCTGTTGTCCTGCTCCCTGGGGACTGCCCAGCACTGAGATGTGGGACTGGATGGAGCCTCTCCAGGGACACCTCTGAGCTGCAGCTTCTGCAGCAGCTGGCTCCTGCAGTTCTCACCCTGGCACCTCAGAATCCTAATATTTGATTATTTTTTTAAAGCAAGCCTCGAGTATGTGTTGAAAGTGTGTAGAGCAAGTGGTGCTGGCGACCTGAGGCAAGACTTGGCCTTGCCTTTACAGGGAAGGTCCTCAGTTGATTTCAGGGCTTCTGGGCTTTTCCTTCCCCTCTCTTGCTGGAGCTGCCTGGCAGGATGCTGAGCTCTGTTCCAGGAGCATCCCTGCACCTGCAGCAGAGTATTTCCTTTACTAAACATCCACAGACTTTGCCAGTGATGTTGCACAACTGTCTAGTTTCTGGGGTTTTTTGGTTTTGTTTTATTTTTTAATTTGTTCCAAACGATCTGTTTTTAAAATAGAAAATACAATGCCAGGTTGCTAGGGCTTATTTCTACCAAGAGTAAGGTAAATAGATGGGCACCTCTGGGCTGTGTCTGTGTGAATTCAGTGACTCCCTGGTGGTATCTGCAGCATCACCTCCGTGTGGGCATGGTACCAAACAAAAGGAGCTGAGAAGTGCCAGGGCTTTATCTGATGATGATGCTTTTGCAAGCAGCTTACATTTCAACAAATACAGCCGCTGGGAATGAATGTGAGCTCATTTTCGGCTTGCTACTGCAGGCAGAATAAGAATGGCCAGGTGAAATGTGTGAGCAGGAGGAGTAACTGAGGCAGTGCAGCTCCATTCCCAGTGGCTCCTGCTGTGTCCCACCTCCCCTGGAGGGAGAACATCCTTCCCCTGGGGCTCTGCCTGCTGGCACTTAAACAGGAGACAATTTCTGCAAGAGAAGCTGTTGATGAAGAGGTGGCAGTGGACACTCGTTGTGGAACCATTGGTGTTCATTTTAATGTGTGAATTCCTGAGTTCAGGATAGGCTGGCGAAGGTCGCAGGGTGGATGGAGGAGGTGCTTGCAGGTCTCCCCCACCAAACCTCTTGATGTCTTTATTCGTCTAAATCTTGTGCTGCCCTTCTGCCTTCAGCAGACTTTCTTTTGGAAAACTCTCTTGGGAGCATTAGTGAGAGAAGTTCCTTTGGAAGGATGTGGGGAGCCCTGGCTGTGCCAGTTCTGCACAGGGCAGCTGTTGCTGTGTCAGTGCCCTCAGTGCTCATGGCTGCCTTTTCACCTGGCCTCCAGTGACATCCTCCACTTGCCAGGACTTCAAGGTGACTCTTCTGGCCCAGGCTGTGGCCCCTGTGTAGAAGGCTGCAGGTGGCTGGTGCTCAAACATAATTGTTTGGGTTTTTTTTTTTTCTAATCTAGCAAAAATCTCGGTGGTTGCTGTGGGACAGACCTTGCAGAGCTGATGGTGCTGCCTGGCCTGAGCTGTGTTCCTGCTGAGGGGCAGCACTGGAGGGGTTTGGTGGTTCAGCAGCTCCTGGTTCCTGTCCCTGGAGCTGTGTCTGCTGTAAAACAGGTATTTTTGTTGATGCTGCAGCAATCTGCAATGCTTGGAGCTCTTACAGCTCCTGAAGCTCCTTCTGGAGCTGGTAAAAGCTGTAAGCACTGCAGAAATTCTCTTGAGCTCTTCTAGTAATTTAAACTTATTGGTTTTATTTATAATTTTTAAACTTCTGCTCCAAAGAGTGCAGCTCTTATGTTCACATATTTCAACAGGCCAATAAAACCTCACCTGTCTCTGTGATGACTCTGAGAGAATCCCAGGATGGTTTGGGTTGGAAGGGACCTTAAACCCCATGCAGTGCCACCCCCTGCCATGGGCAGGGACATCTTCCACTATCCTAGGTTGCTCCAAGCTCCATCCAGCCTGGCCTTGGACACTTGCAAGGATCCAGGGGCAGCTGCTCTGGGCACCTGTGCCAGGGCCTCAGCATCATCACAGGCAAGAATCCCCTCCCAATATCCCATCTAACCCTGCCCTCTGGCAGTGGGAAGCCATTCCCTGTGTCCTGTCCCTCCATCCCTTGCCCAGAGTCAAGGAACTGGCTCTGAAATTTCCGTTTGAGATGAAAATCCTTGGTGCAGCTCACGCCCTGCAGCCCGTGTCCATCCTGTACCTCTGGTGGAACACAGGGCACAGGTAAGGGTGAGGAGAAGCACCCCTTGGGAAGTTCCCCTGGCAGGAAAGCTGTGCAGGTAATGCTGGGGAGCATCTCCAGCGCTGGGGGAGTGCCTGCTGCACATCAGGGGTGGGATTTGGGTGTTTTCCTGTTCGTGCTTCCCTGCAGCTGGGCTCCCCAGCCATTTGACTGCTGCATAAACAGCATTTCCAGGGAGGCCACGGGAATAATGCCGAGTTTGCTGATACCTCCTGTGAGCACAGCCACACCTCGTGGCAGGAGAGAGGCAGGGAGGGCTTAGATGGTTTAATTAAAGTTGTTGTGAGGA
The DNA here is from genome assembly GCF_031753505.1 of Anomalospiza imberbis. Lineage (NCBI taxonomy): Eukaryota > Metazoa > Chordata > Aves > Passeriformes > Viduidae > Anomalospiza > Anomalospiza imberbis. Next base: position 1,815,416 of record NC_089697.1, on the reverse strand, counting down.
AAAAATTAAATTTGGTCTCTTGCCCTGCTCACATGACGAGGGGGAAGCACAGTCTTTCTGAACTGAGCCGTTCCTTGCCTTCTGTTTGCCTTGGAAAAAAGCAATTTCTCTGTCAGCTTTTAGCCTGGCTCCTGGGCCCCAATTGCTTGTTTATCTTCAGCAGTTCCCCAAATCGCTTTGAAGATGGCCTTAAACATTGATCATCTCTTACAGTCCTTCATCTTTGTTCTGCCAGCAGACACTAGGAATGATATTTTAAATTACCTCTTTCCCCCTAAATGAACGGGCTGTGTGTATGGGCCGGGAGAATTAAAGCTCTTTCAGCCAAAGTATAAATCAGCTGCTCCTCTGTTTTTGCCCAGTTCTCCTGGATTCATCTTGCAGCCCAGTCTGCAAAGCAGCAGGGATTCCAGACAAGATGAAAGCCAAAGTGCAACTTAATTTCGAGGCAGAATCTACCAGTGTTCTGTTTGGGGAGCAGGATCCTGTTTAAAAATGACTTTTCCTCCCCTTATTGCAGCAGTGGGATCTTCCTTCTTGCTGCTCCCTAGGGAAGGGCTGGGGGGCTCCATGGGGTGATGCTGTTCAGACAATGGGGTGCAGAGGTGAGGTGATGCCTGACACTGGCAGCTGCTGGCAGGGAAGTTTGGAAAAGCAACTTTTGGATCTCTTCCTTTGCCATTTGAGCACCGAGATCTGGGAAAAAAAGTACTGGCTAACAGCAGAACATTTATTCTGTGTCAAGCAGACAGCAGAGGTGGTTAATTCAGCATGGAAAAGCCCAGAGCTACAGCTGAACAGGCAGGAAGGTTTAATCAATCATTTGGAGCAGGTTTCTGATGCTCCTTTATGCAGACAGTTTTTTTGTGGTGTCGTTAACATTTAATTGGTAACAGGTCATACCAGCCTCTCTCCCAAGCAGAGCTGGAAGGGAGCAGGTTATTTAGATGCACAATCACCCTAATTCCTGGTGCATGTCCCAAAATACTGGTGAGAGGAGGTCCTGGAGGGCTTGGGCTGAGGAGTTTGGCTCAGTGAAGGGGGATGCAGCAGCCGGAGCTGTGTGTGGGTTCGTGATCCAGCCTGGTGTCTGCATTCATTGCTTTTATCATCGTTTATCATATCATAGTCACAGACTGGTTTGGGTTGGAAGGGACCTTAAGGGTCATCTCATTCCAATCTCCTTCTGCAGTTCAATTTGCAGATTCCATATCCCCATCCCCTTCTGTGTACTGGTGCTCTCTGCCTTCTCAACCCCTCCTTTGCAAGAGGGGGAAAAACAGTGTGACCTCAGAGTTAATAGATTTTAGCCTTATATGTAGCATAAACATCTATATTTTGTACTTTGTTGTGAGGCATTGGTGCAGGGGATTCTGGCTCAGTGAGTCAGAGGCTTTTACCCACTCAGTGATGTGAGTAATTTATGGCTTGCCCCAAGTCTGCACAGCTGGGCTGCCAAACTACAGCATGTTGGGGAGTAAATATTGCATGTTTACACAAAGCCTTTTCCCTCCAAGTCCCCGAAAAGAGGATGAGCCACTTTAACAGGCTGCTCAGGCTGAGTAGGTGCCATATCCTGAGGCCAAATGCAGTTGGGCAAAGCAGCCCAGCAATCTTATAAATACAGTGAATTTTAAATTCTTTCCTGGGTTATAACAGGAGGGGAGCATTCCTGAACATCTCCACAACCTGCAGTAATGTGACAGTGATGTGAGAGGGAAAGCTTTGTGTAGTGATGGCAAATAGCCTTTAGATCCACTGATTTTTTGTTAAAATAAAGTGGTTTTGGAAATAGATGCCCTCAGCCCATGCTGGAATTGTTTTCCCTGTTAGTACCAAACAGGCTGATGCTGCTGAGGTGCAGGGAGCCAGGTCTTATACTGCCAGTGACTGCTTTATAAATTTCCAGGTTAAATCAGGCAGTAAGTTTGGATTTTGGTTTTTTTTTTTTTCCTTACCCTGAAGCTTGTCTACTTCTTACTTTACTCTGAGTCTCACAGTCCTGAGCAAGAAGAAATCTCCAGCAAATAGACCAGCTGATAAAATGGATGCAACCAGTTATTTTATTAGAAATATGAAATACCCTGAGCTGGAAGGGACCCACAAGGATTAAGTCCAACTCCTGAACACTCCAGCTATCCCACCTGTGCCTGAGAGCATTGTCCAAGTATCCCTTGAGCTCTGGCAGGCTTGATGCTGTGATCACTTCCTTGAATTTTGCTTGCTCAAAGTTAGAATAAAGACAGCCAGGAGGTATTGATAAGGCTTCCCACCCTCTAGAGTTGCTGTTTACTCCCACCCCCCAAAAAAATTTAACCAAATCTGAGAAATCTGTAGGACTTGGTAGCCAGTGCTGCCGTTTGCCCTTGCAGCAGGGTGGTAAAGGAAACTCTGGGCTTGGTGCGGAGCTCTGGCCTTGGTGCTCTAAATATAAAACAGGTAGGAGGGCATGTGACTTGGCCTGACCTTGGGCAGCAGCAGAGCTGGGAGCAAAGCCAGGTGCAGCTCCCAGCTCCCCTCTGTGCCCTTTCTGTGCCGCTCTGGCCTCCCCCAGCCCCTGCAGACCCCTGGCCCAGCCCCAGCCAGGTGCAGGTGCCCGAGCCCAGGCTGCTGCTCCCGGCCACTGCCACCCCATTCCCCGGGCTTTGCCCTGTCACAGCTGATTTTCCCGGAGGGACTGGACTCTGGGGAATGCCTGGCATGTGGGATGTCACTCGGTGCAGCTGCACAGCAGCTGTTTTCGCCGGGCTTGCTGTTGTGTTGAGGGGCTGGCCCTGCTCTGGGCACCCTGCTTGGCCGATCTGCCCTCAGCACCTGTTTCCTATTGCTGCATTGGCTGATTTCCCCACCTTCTCTTGTGTCAGGGTTAAACTCTGGGAGGTGACAGACACCTGAAATTACAGAATCACTGAGGTTGGACAAGACCTCTAAGACCATGGAGTGTAACTGTTAACTCAGCACCGTGTTTGCCACTAACCCATGTCCCCAGGAGCCACATCCACATGGTTTTGAACACTTCCAGTGACTGAGCCACTTCCCTGGGCAGGCTGCCCCAGTGCCTGACTGCTCTTTCAGTGAAGAGATTTTCCCTAATATCCAATCTGCACTTCCCCTGGCACAGCTTCAGGCTGTTTGCTCCTCTTGCTTGTTCCCTGAGAGAAGAGCCCAACCCCAACCTGTCCTAATGGACTTGGACTTTGCCAGGTCACCTGGGTGCTGCAGGAGCGTGCAGCTTATTTCAGGTGAAGAGGTTTTGCAGCAGTGCTGTGGTTGTGCCCTGATTCAGCAGCCCCAGGGCTCTGTCCCTGTGTTGGTTCCATTAATCATCCTGTGAGGATCCCTGGGGGATGGATGTCAATCCTTCACACTCCTGCCCAAGGTTACAGGGCTGCCAGTCCTGGGAACAAAAGCTATGTCCCAGTCTTGAAAATCACAGAATCCTGCAATGGTTTGGTTGGAGGGACACCTTCCACTAGCCCAGCTTGCTCCAATCCCTCTCCAGCCTGGCCTTGAACACTTTCAGGGACGGGCAATCCTGGGAAGTTTATTTAAACAAAAAAAGATGGATGTGCTGCTCCAGAGTTCCCATCTGAATCCTGGTGCAGCTCTCCTGTGCACAGCTGCCTTTTGTTCCTGCACGTTCCCAGGCAAAGCAGGTGGTGTTTAATTTTTTTCTGCATTAAAAAAAAAAATAATCTGTGGTGTGCTGTGTGAGGCTACTCACATCTGTGCACTCTATGTAGGTCAGATGTGTAGTTGCTTCTTTACAAAGACTAAACTTGACAGCGTTTCCTCGCTGCAGCCAGTGAGGGAGGATCACAGAATTCACATGCTGCCTCCGTGAGAAATGTCCTTAGGGAAGACCCCACAGGGGCTGTGTGTGCAGGTGAGGTTTGCTGCCTTCCTGGTGTGCTCCAGGTTTTTGACAGTGAGCTTTATTGATGAAAGATTTATCGGAGCTGTGTATCCAGGCTTGATCCAGTGTCATATCAGATTAGCCTTGCTGCTGGAAATGCTGAATGCTTCCCCGCCCTGCTTCCAGCAGCTGCCTTTTGCTCTGCTCCCACTAAAAAGCCTGTTCCCTAATCTCTGCAGCCTGTATTTCTCTTGCTGTATTTCTTCACATGCAAATGCCTCTCCCTCCCCTTTCCTCTCCCCCAGCCAATCCTGTTCTGGGCTTCCTTGACCTCTTCTGACTCTGGCAGTGGTGGAGGAGAAAATGAGCTGGAAACTGGCAACCTGTCATGCCCAGGAGCAAGTTAGGGACCTGATCTAAGGCCTTGTAGAGCAGTAGAGTCTCCCCTTGCTCATGGACACAGCCTCAGATCCAGGTGTGCGTGGAGTTGTGGGAGATGCTCCACTGGGGTGAAACTAACAGGGGTGAAGGACACGGTTCCTGCTGCTCTGCCCCTCATCAGGGTCCTCTGATCTCCTCAGTCTGATCCCAGCCCCTGGAACAGGAGAGCTGAACCAGTCTGGCTGCTTTGTACGTGTTGGGGCTTCCTTGTGTCTTCATTCCTGGGGTTCTGTGGGAACTTTCACAGAAGGGGCTTTTTTGGAGAGAGATCTTGAAAATGGATCCCTGAAAATCCATTAAAATGAGATAAACAGAGGACCTAAGGTTCATTTAAATCTGAAGAGGGAAATGGCTTTGCTGCCCACATTACTTTTCCTTAGCTGAGATGACCTTGAAAGCCACCACGATAGGAGCAGTGGCTGAGGGGGATCAGAGCAGATGAAGATGGATGTGTGGATGTCCTTATGCAACCCAGAGCAGGGTGGAAGATATTTCCAGTATCAAAACTGTTCTGCCTGCTCCACAAGTCTTACCAAGAAACATTTGAACTGAAAGAAGGGCTCCAGCTCCTCCTCAGAAAATGAGCAGCATCTGCAACAAAGGAGGATTCAGGAAAGGAGGGGTTGTCTACGAGTGCAGACAGCTTTCCAGGAGACTCCACGTGCGATGGGAAGTTGTGTCCTGAAGCAGCTGGATGAGCACTCAGGAGCTCGGGGCAGTGGCAATGAGCAGCTCCTGGTGACTGGAGCAGTAAGTGGTCGTAGGTGGAGCACTGATCTGTTGTGACTGGTCCATGGATTTGGAAGCATTGCTCTTGGGTTGGAGTAGGCTTCCAGTGGGAGGAAATGGACTCTGGAATTCACAGAGTTGCTCAAAGCTTCATGGAAACAAGCAGTGTTGGAGCACTTGAGATGAAATTGGACTAATTGAAAATTGCTTGTCCTGCTCTACAAGGATTCCAGCTGCAGTCCTGGTTCTGGGTGTGTAAATGAGTGTGAGCACATCCCAGTGCAGTTCTCTCTGCTGCAGAGACCATCTTGCTAATTGCTCTGCTGCTGTGTTCAGCCACAGATCCAGGGATGAGACGTTTCCCATGGTTGCTCCTTCCCTTCTTCCTGAAGAAGATGAAGAGTGCCTTGTTAGGGAAGCTCCAGAGTGCAACCAATCTCTTAAACTCCTGCTGATCAACTGAAACTAAGAGGGAACTAATGAAATCCCTATTGCCACAACACATTTGTTTTGACCTTTAAAAGGAAAATGTGCTGGTGAGTCAGGAGTCCCACCAGGAGATCTGAGCTTGTTTTGGGCAGGGGATGGAGTGGGGACTGTGGGGGTTTAAAGTAGAGGCAGAGAGCAGAGCAGGGGGTGAATTTGCTGTGCTCTGGGTTCTGGTGAGACAAGTGGAGTCTCCTCAGCTTTTGGGGGTCTCTCAGCTGTTCTGGTTGTGATGCAAACAGAGGTCCTTGAGTATTTTTCAGTTTTGTCCTGACTTGGTTTTAAAAGTGGGGTGTAAACTCTTTATTTTCAGAGATGAAAGAAGGGAGGAAGGATCCTGTGCCATCCTCTGTTTCACAGCAAAAATGAAACGACTGCTTTGGCCAAAACAATGAATCTCAAACATTTTCATGGCAGAAAGTCCTTCTGAGAAAGGTTTGGAGGAAGTTTGTGCCTCAAGGGGAGTAAGCCTGGCTGAGCCTCCCAGGAGCTCATCAAGGCTTTTGTTAATTTGATGCAACCTCGAGTTGGAGAAGATGGGCTAAAGGCTGAGTTTAGTCTTTTGAGAAGGTTTTCCTCCTGAAAGGTCAGAGGTAAAGAGGATTTTGCATTCACCTCCATCCATGGAAAAAGTGGCCTTGTGAAGGACTGGCTCTTCAGCTGTTGAGGCTGCCTTTCTCCTGGGAAAGACCTTGAAGGTCTCAGTTGCCAAATACAGCAAAGCTCAGGTGTTTGGAAGGCACAGACACTTTGGGGACATCTCTCCATGGCTCTGGTGAGTGTCTCCTGGGCCCTTGTCCGGCTCCAGTGCTCCAGAGGAGCACATGCAGCCAGTTCCATACTGGTACCAGTGCTGTGGTGATGGTGGGTACCATCCTGCCCTGAGGATCCAAGAAGCAGAGAGCTCTCCCTGTGCAGGGACTGGGCACAGCTGCTCCCGTGGTGCCAGGGAAGTGATGTTTGTGTGACAGCTGGAGGCAGCAGCTCTGCATTCTTGGAGTTTTTCTTGGAGTTTTGGGATGGGTTTGCTTCCAGAACCAGGCTGCTTCTCCCAGCAGCCTGCTTGTTCTCTCCCTCCTCACAACTGGAATGAAATCAGTCCTCTGCCTGAGCTGCTGGAAGGATTTTTGTGACAACCAAATGTGACAACTCAGGAGGAGCAACGAGGGCCACAGAGGTCCTGGGATTGTCAGAAGTCTGCAGAGCTCTGTCCCTGACCCTGCCACCACCCTGTGTGCATCCAGTCCTTTTCTAAGAGGAATTTATTAACCTTCTGCAGTAATTTTCTGTCTGGCTGCTCCTTGTCCAAGACAGGGTGAGGCTGGGGGGAACTGAGGTGGAACTGCCCCCTTTGGGCTGGATTCCACACCTGCCTGCCTAGAGAGCTGTTCTGTAGGGAGCCTCTCCACATGGAGCCTTGTCCATTCCTGTTACTGATTCAGGAGCAAACCACCCTGGTCAGAGTCCAGGAGGCACTTCAGGGTCTCCAGCACTCCACTGAGGCTGTCTCCATTAACTTGCAGTGTTAAAAAGGAGCTGGAGTCTCTGGTGCTCAGTTGGGAAGTGCTGCCTGTCCCTCTGCTGCTACCCCAGGGTGCCACCAAGGCTGTGCTTTGATTTGCCTCCTTGGATTATTTTGATCTTAAATCACCTGGGAATGCCAGAGGAGTTGGGAATCCTGTGTCCCCTGCTCACTCCAGTTTATTAAAATCCCCATGCATAAACAATAACTCTTCAAAGCTGTGTGCTGCAGAAGCTGCAGTGCTGGGTCATGTTTTATACATGACCCTGCCAAAACCTGCTGCTCCTCTGGGGCAGCTCAGATCTGGCCATCCTTGAAATAATGCTCAAAACAAGGTGTCTCCTGCTTGTTCAGCAGAGCCTGAGACTCCTTTAAATAAAAAATGTGACACTGGATTTTGTCAATAGGATCTGGTTTGTCCCTTGGAATGGGAATTATTCCTGACTGATGTCAGCAGTGCCTCTGGGATGGTGGGATTTAGCTGCAGATTAGCATGAGTTACTTGGTTTAAAGGAAGGCAGAAAACATGCCAGCCCAAGCAATTTGGCCAAACTTTACATTTATCGATATTGCAGGGACAGTGGGGAGCTCCTGCAGCTCAGGCTGGAGCTGTCAGTCAGTGCTGGTGGCCGTGTGTGGCACCCTCTCCCCCTTGGAAAGGGGCTCAGGAGATGGGAGAAGTCACTTTTTGTGCCCCTTTTGGGGAAGAAATGTGCTGGTTTCATGGTGATTGAGTGGTGGGAGCTGGGGAGGGCTCAGGAGTCAGGAGTGAGTCACTGTATGTCTTGGTTTGAAAAGCCAGGTATCTGTGAAGGAAGGCAGGAGCCTCCCTTGAGATGGAAAACGCAAACCCCCACCCTATGAATTATTGTAATTTTGAAATCAAGGGGCTCTCAGGAAAAGATATGGGATTAGGGATAACAGTGCTTTAATAGGAAAACTAAAAATACAAATGCAATAGTACAAAAAGAGAAACCAAGCCACCACCAGAGTGAGAAGAGGCCGTGGCAGCCTGTGGGTCAGGGAGGTGGCAGCAGTCCCATCCCATGGTGGCTCAGCCCTCCTGCAGTGCCAGCTGTGCTTCTGCTGGAGCAGGGATCCTGCACAAGGGTGGAGTTTTCCTCTGAAGCTCCAGGGCTGCTGGAGATGGGCCTGAGCTTCCTCTGGGAATGCAGGGGGGAAGAAAGCTGCTCCTCTGGGAATGCAGTGGGCAAAGGCTGCTGTGGGGTTCCAAAGTCAGATTGTATCCAGGTAGGAATGCTTGGCTCCTCCCCTGGGCGGAGCATCTCCCCATGGGATGCTGGAATTTTCTCAGCCATGCAGGGACACTCAGTGGCCATGGACAGCAGAGATCTCCTGGAGGGAGGATTGGCTGTGGCAGAGATAAAGAAAAAACTGCCCAGTGAACAGAGAGAACTGCCCCAGCTCTGGCAGATGGTGACAGAACACACACATATCTCACAGCCCAGGACACTGTCCCTGGATGTGTTTAAAGAAACTGGACATGGGACTCAGTGCCATGGTTTGTTCACTTGATGAGGAGGTGTTGGGTTGTAGGTTGGACTTGATGATCTCAAAGGCATTTTCCAGCCTGGCTCATTCTGTGAGACTTGAGCAGGAGCCCTGCACATCTGGACTGTCCCATCACTGCTGCACATTTCCCTTGGGTGGAATTGCAGCTATTTCCAGGTAATAATCTGGCACAAGCAGTTAAATGTTGAACCAAACCCCATTCCTATTTGTGGTAATTCACTGAGTAAACTATCTTTCAGTAAACTTTTGCTGTCCATATATAAGTCTTCCATTCTTGCTGGGTTTTTGTTACCCTTTTCTGTCCCAAGATAAATATCCTGGAATGAGCGGTCTCATGATTTCAGATTCTGTATTATTTTTTGAGTGTTGCACTTTTCTTTCCTCTCTACCTTTTGCTGCCCGTCCTCCTCCAGGGATGTTGTTTTCAAGATTTATTCTTGCAGCTATTTCAGCAGGATGGCCAGCAGCAGGCATAGGGGAAAAAAAAACCTCAGGATTTTCATGTTGCTTGACCTCAGGAGCCCCAGGTGTCAGGAACCCAATAATAAACACTGCCAAACCTTGGAAGATGGTGGGAGCTGGTGACCTTGTGTGCATGTTTGGAGAGACTTGTGCTGCAATTTCAGGTCCCTGATGGTCTCTTTAAAATGCTGTGCTGCACCCTTGCATCTGATGGAGGTATGGGAGTTTTTTATTATTTTTTAAAATTATATTCTGATTTAGACCCCAAAAGCCAATTAAATACTTGAGGTTCCTTAAGGCTCCCCTGTTGTGAGTGTTTTTAATTCCTGTGTGCTCATCCACTATTGCAGCAATGAACTTGAAAAAGCAGCACAGGGAAGTAATTATGGTAGATACTAAAAAAAAAATCGTAATACATAAAAAAATCATAGAGTTTGAGGAGTCTTGGGGTGTTGTGAGGGATACATCCTCAGCCCTGCTCTCTGTAGGACGAGCGTGTCTGTGCGTCCATGTGAAGTATTTTCTCACTTTATGGGCACTCTCCTATCCCTGCTTCCAGTTTAATCCCACCATGTGCTGTCTGTGAGGGAATCCCAGGATGATTTGTGCTGCAGGGGACCCTAAAGCCTATCCAGAGCCACCCCCTGCCCTGGGCAGGGACACCTGCCACTGTCCCAAGTAGCTCCAAATCTCAATGTTCAACCTGGCCTTGGACACTTCCAGGGATCCAGGGGCAGCCACAGCTGCTCTGGGCACCCTGTGCCAGGGCCTCTGCACTCTTCCAAAGAAGAATTCTTTCCCAATATCCCATCCATCCCTGCCCTCTGGCAGTGGGGAGCCATTCCCTGTGTCCTGTCCCTCCAGGCCCTTGTCCAAAGTCCCACCTCAGCTCTCTTGGGGCCTCTTTGAGCCCTGGAAGGGGCTTTAAGGTACTCATTTTTGAAGATGTCCTGAGTTATCACCTCTGTCTCTCTGTCAGTCCAGTTTGTCTTCAGTTTGCCAAGTTCTTGACCTTTCTGGTGACATCTCTTGGGAGATGCCAGGGGTGTTCCTCAGAACAGGCTATTTCCTTGGACCAGGAAGAGTTTACTCACTGTGCAGCTTTTCCATGCCAGAACACTTTTCCAGCTGATGAGCTGAGCTTGGCTTGCTGATATTCTGGTCTGAGTTGGGAGTAACTCTGGTTTCACTACAGCTGTTTTGATACACAGTAATAGAAGAATGGAGCTCTGTGATAAATGGGGCTGTGACAGGGCAGGAGTCCTGGCAGATGGCACACCTGGACCACATGGCTCAAAAGAAACCTTCTTGACCTCATGAAGTAACCTGAGACTTTATTTTTCCTGAAAAAAAAAATCAGGTTTCTCCTATTCTTTGTGTTCTGCAGGTTTGTCCAAAGGTTTCCCTGCAGGGATTTAGGCTGTGTATTTCAGGGAATGGGACACAGACCTTGGGGTGCTCCCTGTGCCCTCAGCCTGGGGGTGTTGTCACCTCAGTGGGCTGTGGGAGGCTGACCCCAGCTCAGCGGTGGCACAGAGGGGATGTGCCCAGGGGTTGCCCAGGCTGTGGGTCAGCTCCTCCTGGGGCATTGTGCAGGCAGGCTCAGTCCTGCTGCTCCAGGAGCTCTGTCTGTCACTCTGGTGCTCCCTGGTCTCTGCTCTAAGGGGCTCATCCCACTGGTGTTGGGGCAGGAGATCCAAAGACACTTCCTAAGCCTTCATGGCCAGGATTATCTGATTGCTTGTTCTGTATGCACTGCCAGTGTGTGTGAGTCCCTCTGCTCCAAAGCCCTGGAAGCCTTTGCAGAGTCTCTCCTGAGTTTACAAGTTCTTGGATGGGATTTTACCTGTTTGTGGAAAATCTGAGCATTTTCTGCCAAGCCAGGGCAGACAGGCTCCAGGTCCAGGCACAGGGGTTCTGCATTCCCCCTGGCAAGCCTCATCCCTGGAATTCCTGGGAAGGGCTGCACAAACTCAAGCTGCAGCAAGGGAAATACAGGTTGGATAGCAGGAAAAAGTTTTTCACAGAAAGAGTGATAAAGTTCTGGAATGGCTGCCCGGGGAGGTGGTGGGGTCACCATCCCTGGGTGTGTTTAACAAAGCCTGGATGTGGCACTGGGTGCCAGCGTTCAGTTGAGGTGTTGGGGCTGAGATGGACTCGATGATCTTGAAGGTCTCTTCCAGCCTGGTCATTCTGCGAATTCTGTGAAACCAAACTGGTTGGCTTTGACATAATCTGTGTTTTTCAGGAGCTTCCTCTTCCCCTGGGCATCTTTTGGATGTTTTCCATAGTGAAGAGAGCCCACCCCCAGTGCCAGCAGCTTTCTGACCAGTGGAGTCTCTGGAATGTGAAATCCAAGAATGAAATCCCCCCACACTCAGACACTTCTGCTGCCCATCCAGGGCAGCTCTGCTCACAGCCTTGTCCCTTCTGCTCCTGCTCATGTGTAATGCTGAAGATCCAGAGCTATTTTTGCATCTTCAATTAATTAAATAAGGAGGGTAGATTATTTTCTGAATACCATCTTTATGAAGAAGAGACTTCAGTGAAACTTCATTCCCCTGGCTGCCTTTGTCCTGTGGTTGATAATTATTTTTAAACTGCCCATCATGTTGTGAGCAGGGTTGTTGTAAAGTTTTTTTGCAGTTGTCAAAATGTCAATTCTAATGAAAATCTCCACAGACATGCCATACCTAAGTGATTTAAGCCTTTAGGCTAAACAGGCTGCTGGTGAAATGCTGCTCATTTTCAGATGAATCAGAAAGGTTTGCATGTGTCTTTTTTTTTTAATATAATTTTGTTTGGTTGGAATGTCTTCATCAAAATTGGTTGTTGAAGGGTTTTTTCCCACCTTTTTGAAGGCTAAGCAGCTGCCTGTCAGCTCACCCCAGAGCTGCTTGGAATTCAGCATCTTACATAGCAGTCACATTTGGGAAAAGGGAAGTTCCTGTGTAATAACAATAATTGAAAATTAATAGTAGATTAAATTAATACATAATTAGAAAACACTAATGCTCCCTGTGAACAAAGGCTGATTCCTGCAGGAGCCTTATGAACTGAAGAGGGAACGTGGATGATGCTTTCCCTGGGCCCTGTCTATTCCAGCCTGCAGATCATTAAAGCAATTATAATTTCACAGAGGTTTAATCTGGAATTGATTTCTTTGTGATAATTCAATTTGGAGCCTTGCTTTCTCCGGGGGAGCAAACGACAGAAAATGAAGTGTATAATTCCTGAGCTGCGTCCTCAGGCCTGGGGAGGCTGGAACCCACCCAGGGAAGGACCTGGATGGAGCCTGGGACCTCTTAGAGCTTCATCAGGAGGTCATCAATAGCAGCTTCTCTGGGTGGGAGGTGGGGTTTGGGTCCTACATCCTTTAGCTGTGCCAGGGAGGCTCAGGCTGGAGATCAGGAAAGGCTCTTCCACAGAGGGTGCTGGCACTGCCCAGGCTCCCCAGGGGATGGGCACGGCCCCGAGGCTGCCAGAGCTCCAGGAGCATTGGGACAGCGCTGCCAGGGGTGCCCAGGGTGGGACTGTTGGGTGTCTGTGCAGGGATGGGGCTGGGCTGGGTGATCCTGTGGGTGCCTCCCAGTCAGGACATTCCTGATTGTCTGATCCTTGCTGGGAGTGTATCCTTAGAGTCTTTGCCCATCTGTTTCACAGGCTGTGGTGAAAAATTCTTGAGGGTTTTCCACCACATGAGCCTGACCTGGTGTTTCCAGCCTGTCAGCTGGTTTGGATTCATCCTGATCTCCACAGAGCCTCCATCACCTTGGCTGTAGCTGGTGGAGGCAGGGCCTTTGGTCCTGATGATCATGGAATCCTGGAATGGTTTGGGTTGGAAGGGACCCTAAAGCACATCCAGTGCCACCCCTGCCATGGACAGGGACACCTTCCACTGTCCCAGGCTGCTCCAAGCCCTGCCCAACCCGGCCTCGGGCACTGCCAGGGATCCAGGGGCAGCCCCAGCTGCTCTGGGCACCCTGTGCCAGGGCCTCCCAGGGGAGAATTCCCTGCTAGTATCCCATCTGACCCTGCCCTGGGCCAGCCACCGCTGCCCATGGGGATGCAGGAATGTGCTCTCCTGCTCTTCCACTGGGGCAGAGCAGATTTGCTGCTGCCAGGCTCTGAGGGGCTTGGGAAGGCTCTTTCTCAGTAGCCAGCCCTAGGGGTTATGATAAAGCAGAGAGAGATGAGGAGGAGGAAGAGAGGAAAGAAAACAAAGCACAGGACAGCAAAATGTGCAGAGGCAAAGCGAATCCAAGGCAGCAGGGAAAATTGGGACTTCATGAAAAATAATGATAAAGTTTGCTAAGCAGCTGCTGAGCTCCATCCCTCCCCTCCCGATTAGCTTGCGTTAGTGGCTTGTGGGAAGCACCACAGCCTGCTGAAACTAACAGAGGCAGAAAGAACTATTCCTTGGTGAATTTGCTTTCTTCTTGGCCCAACACAACATTTAACTTTTATTTTCGTTGCTTTGTGCACAAACCCCCTCCATTTCCCTAATCTCTGAGGCTGTGTGTTTGGGAATCCTGGAGGAACTACTCAGGCTGGGGTTTTGTTTCTAATTCTGTTTGTGTGAGTTGTGACTTCAGCTGCTCCTCTGTTCCAGGGCTTCATAAAAAAAACCACAACATACAATAAATGGAACCTGTTATGAAAGGAAAGAAATTGAGAGACTTCTAGGTTTAATTGCATTCATTAGGCTTGGTTATGATAATAAGGGGATGTTAGGGAAGGATGAATTTAAAAAATCCATTATTTCAATCAAAGGTAGGCAGGAAGGGTTCATGGCTGATTCCATAACACTTCTCAGTAGTGAGTGCTTACTCAATGAGTGCGTTTATTTTGATCTATCTCATCTCTCTATTTAGTGAAGGGGGCAAAAAAAGCCATCTTAGCCCTGCAGCTGTACCTTGGACTGGTTTGGCTTGGAGGGAACTTACAGCTCATCCCATTCCACCCCTGCCATGGGCAGGGACAGCTCCTACCAGCCCAGGCTCTCCAAGCCCTGTCCAGCCTGGCCCTGGGCACTTCCAGAGCTCTCTCCTCACTGCTGTGGGCACACAGAGGGGTGACCCCAATGATTTTTCATGGGGTGGGTGCTGTCGGTGTGAGGAGCTGGGGTTTCCCCACTGCAGCTGCTGGGGGGACACAAGAAGTTTCCATGGTGGAAACTTGTGGGAAGCCCTAAGAGGCGATCTCAAGCCCCAAGCCCTGGGATTAGGGGTTCTCACTGACCCAGTGACCAGAGGAAGGGATGTGACACCTCATGGGGCTCTGTGGTTCTCCACAGCTCCCTAAGGGTGCAACCAGGCTGGGTTTGGGCTCTGCTCTCAGGGGATGGGTGGCAGGACAAAAAGAGATGCCCTCAAGCTCTACCAGGGGGGATTCAGGTTGGATATGAGGGAAAACCTCTTCCCTGAATGGATTGTCAAGCATTGGAACAGCTGCCCAGGGCAGTGGTGGAGTCACCGTCCTTGGGGGGATTTAAAATCCCTGTGGATGTGGCACCTGGGGACGTGGTTTAGTGTGACCTTGGCAGTGGTGGGGAGTGGTTGAACCTGATGAGCTTGGAGGTCTTTTCCAACCTGAGTCACTCAGTGATCCTTTGGCTGTGACAGCTCCTCGTTGTGTTCCTGCCTGGGGTGTGCCAGCCATGATCAGCCCAAACAGGCTGGACCTGCAGCGGGGAATTTGGGGCTGAATGGCCTCTAATGTAGAGGGGAACCTTTTAGGTCACCTCTCCTGGATTCCTCTGAAGGCCTCTCCCACAGAGCAGTGCCCTGAGCTGCTGCTGGTGCCAGGTGTGATGAGCAGCCCCCACTGCTGCCTGTGGAGAGCTTCTGGAGCTGGGGATTTGTCTGTAAGAAATTCTAAATGCTTCAGTGTGTGACATCTTGACAAGAACATCTGACAGGCTCAAAGTAGTGCTCACAGAAGAAAAACAAATTTGGAGAATTTGGTGGTTTCCACTTCAGTGAGGGGGTTTGCAGTGCCATTCACATAGCTGGGGATGTCAATAAAGTGACACATAAAATGGGGTTATTTTGCTGCGTATTTTGTTGCTTTGAAATACTGATTTAAAAAAATCAAACTTTTTTTTTTTGTTTTGTTTTTTTTTTTTTTGCTTTCATGTTTCTCATTAGAAAAGAGCCCCTCAAACTGTACATTTTCTTTCAGGAAAAGTTTTGTTGAGGTTTCTTTCATTTTTGTAAAACCTCAGGTGCTGAATTTGCTGCTTGTGTGGGTGCTGTGCCTTGGGCTTTCTCTGATCTGCATTTTTCATTCTTAAAATGAAAAGGGACAGAGCAGGATTATTTCTTTCACAGAATCTCAGACTGGTTTGAGTTGGAAGGGACTTAAAGCTCATGCCGTGCCACCCCTGCCATGGCAGGGACACCTTCCACTATCCCAGGTTGCTCCAAGCCCCATCCAGCCTGGCCTTTCTCTCTGCAGATTAAATGTGTCTAGAAAAGGAATTTTGGTCAACTGCAGGTCCACTGCTGGAGTTAATGTGGTACCTGGGCAGTGGTGGCTCTGTGGCTGCCCCTGCTTGGGCACAAAGTTATTAAACATTAAGTTTAATAAGTTACTAATAACGCAGCGTTACTGAACTTTGTATCCTGAGCAGGTTCCATGTGGAGCAGGTGGGTTGCCAGGGGGAAAGGGGTGTCTGGACATTTTTTTCCCTGGCCAGCAGTGGACACAAAGAGTCTGTTCCTGGCCAGAGCAGCTCTCAGTGCTGGGCTGCAGCACCAGGCTGCTCTCTCCTGTTGTCACCCCCAGAAAGGATGAAAATGCATCCCAAAAGGTCACACCTGCTCTGACAGCTCATTTTTCACCTGGCCCAAGATGAATCTGTGTGATAACAAGCTCCAATATGCTAGAAAAATGTTGCTTAAAGCAGCTGGGTCAAATTGAGCTAATTGGCTCTGGCCTCACTAATTCAAGACCCCAATTAATTTGATGTATTTTGAGGGCTGGGCTTTGCTGCTCTCCAGGGCACAGCCCAGCTCTGGGCTGTGGAAAAGCAGCTGGATGCTGGGCAAGGACTTAGGGACCAAAGTGAGTGATGGCTTTGTACCTAGAGCTGCCTGTGGCTGAGGAGTGACTCCATCAAACCTGCTCTTTCTTCAAAGGCAAAGTGTTGGTGATAACCTGAAATGAAAACCTGGGGAGGCTGTTTGCTCAGAGGTTGGCATCCTGGCACTCTCAGCAGACATTAACTGGGACTGGACCCTCCCCAGCTTGGCAATGGGATGAGCACGAGGCTGCCCCAAACACTGCCTTGAGCTAGTCCAGATTTTTTACCCATGAAAAGAAGCCATCATTGCTTAGAGGTTCTGATTCTGCAGAGGGAGTCACGTTTGCAAGGAGCAGTCCTTGTAGGTGGAATCCTCAGACTCCTCATGGAGTTTCATGCTTGGAGGCACCACAGCTGCAGTATCCCAGGAGCTGCAGCTGGATCTCACTGAGCCATGTGCACACAGGTTCCTTCCAGTGCTTCCTTCAAGCCCTTTTGGGCACATGGCTCCAAACCCTTCCCTCCAGTGCTGCACCCCATGTGCAGTCAGCTGCTGGGAATTTGTCCTTCACTGCTGGAGCCACAGGCTTTGTTTCTTGCCTGCTTTGTGTGCACGGGTGGATTGCAACAAGATATTGTGCTGCTGGAGGCAAGGTGTGCATTGGATTCCTTCACCATGTGGTAAAATGAGAGGTCAGTGTGTCTTGGGAGAGATCCCCAGGGGATGCCCCATGGCAGCATCCTGGGCAGGGAGGGGTGATGCTCCTGGCTGTGTGTTCCTGTTTCCCACTCTTGCCTTGCTCTGACCCCCTGATAAGGCACAGTGAGGTTACATTTGGGGATCTGACGTGCTGAGCTGCTTTTAAAACTGTTTAAAGATGAGAACTGGGACATTGTAAGTTGAGGAGCTGGATCCTGGCTGGCTGGCTGGGAGGCACCTGAGCTTCTGCAATTTGGGGTAGGTAAGGGCAGCAGCTCTAGGATCTCACAGGGATGCTCTGCTTGGCACCAGCACTGAGCTGGGAGAGGAAGAGGGAGCCTGTGGATTTGGGAGCTGGGATCTCAGCCTGTGCTCTGGTAATCACAGAATTATGGAGCATCCTGGGCTGGGAGGGACCCCCAGGATCACCCAGCCCAGCCCCATCCCTGCACAGACACCCAACAGCCCCACCCTGGGCACCCCTGGCAGCGCTGTCCCAACGCTCCTGGAGCTCTGGCAGCCTCGGGGCCGTGCCCATCCCCTAGGCAGCCTGGGCAGTGCCAGCACCCTCTGGGGAAGAGCCTTTCCCTGCTCTCCAGCCTGAGCCTCCCCTGACACAACTTCAGGCCATTCCCTGGGTCCTGTCCCTGATCCCAGAGAAGAAATCGGTGCCTGCCCCTCCCCTGCCCTTAGGGAGGATGGTGAAGAAGGATAAAGGGAAAACCTCTCTCACTTCCCCTCTGCCCACAGAGCTGTCCTCTTGGACCAGTCTGGATCAGTGGGACCAAACCTCTCAGCACAGCCCTGTGTCCTTGGGAAGGGCTTGCTTTAGAGGCTGCTTGGAGCAGCAGTGGCCTTGTGGGATGCTGCACGTGATGCTGCAGTGAGCCAATGCCCCTGCAAGCTCAGCTCCCTCCTTTCCCCCTGCCAGGCTCCTCTGCCCCCCAGATCTTCTGTTTTTGTCCTTGCTTCACAGTGGACACCTCCATCTGCAGCCAGGGAGGTGGCACTGCTCATCCCAGGATCTCTGACCCGGTGGGTACCAGTCCCTTTGTGGTTCAGCGTTGCCTTGGTACCTGGTAGTGATCAGCCTGAGCCCTGCTGGAACCTTTTCCCGGTGTCCCAGGGGAGCTGCAGGCTCCTGGTGTGAGGGAACTGCTCATCTGCACAGCTGAATCCCTGGCCTGGTGGGGAAATGCCCATTGGAGCCTGCTGAGCTGGAGTGAGGAGGGCACAGATGCCCGGGGCACTGCTGCAGCCTCTCTGCATCACTGATGAGCCAGGCCAGGATCACAGGGAGTTTGAGCTGTACTGGGGAAAAATCCCCAGGAATCCTCTGCTCTGCTGCAGATCTTAAGGAGACATTACAGCCACAGTCTGGGTGCGAAGGAAGTGGAATATGGGATGATCTTTAGGGCTCAGAGCAAATTGAGCAGTGCTCTTCCTATGAGAGAGCTGGGGTGGAAAGCATCATTCCTACAAATGGGAAGAAATAAGGGAAATTTCCAGGTGTTGGGAAGCTGGGGGGGGGGGGGGGTCTCTGTGAACCTCTGTGTGAGGAGAGGAGATGTGGTGCAGCAGCCAGAGGAGGTGTGAAGCCTCTGTCTGCTCTTTCTTGCTCCAGTGAGCTCTGGACTCCAGGATTCTCTGGCTGCTTTTCCAGGCACAGCAGTGCCACCAATTCATTGTCCCTGCTCTCTGAGCTGGTTAATTTATGGAGCAGCCCAGCATGGAAGACGGGCTGATGCATTTTGATTTTTGTCCAGTTTTGAACTGGCGCCACAGTTTACAAAGACTAAAAGTTGTTTCTGTAGAATGAGAGAGAAGAATCTTCCAGATCCACATGGAAGGGTGGATACTGGTGCCAAACAGCTCCAAAACACATTTGGAATTCTATGACTTGAATGTGGTCAGTAACATGGAATCTTAATGAGAAAAGTGGGGAGCAGTTGTGTGGATTTTACTATTTTTATTGTCCCAGTGCTTCCTCTTCAAACTCAGTGAAATATACCCCCCATAAAAGCACTGTGGGGTTTGGATTTCCTTTTGTTTGGGGTTTGTAAGAGTGGGGAATAGCTGTATGTCCATGATTGTTACTCCTCCTTGCCCATACATCCCAGGAAGGAAGCCAGGCTGGACCTGCAGGGTTGGGTTTATGTAGAAGGGACCTTGTGCCCAGTGGCACAGCTTGGCTGGGCATAAAATATCTCCTGGAAACTTGGTCTTGTGGAAGGATGATGATGGCTTTTTTGAGAGGAGGGACCACAGAGACAGCAGGACACCAGGAGGGTGAGGGATGCTGTCCTGGTGGCACCTCCTCTGGGATTCTGGCAGGTTGTTGTGTGGGATGTGACATTCCAAGTGCAGGTGTGGCTCTGCAGGTGGAGCCAGGGCAGCTGGAAAAGTGGTTTGGGCTCCCTGGAAGTGAGAGGTGCTATAATGGAGGTGAGACTGTACCTAGTAAACCATATTTAACATGGTTTCAGTGTTAACATTTAGATGTTGAACAGGCAGATTTGAATGGGGCTCAGGTCTCTTCTTGACTTGTGTCTCATTTGCAGTCCTAATGAATTCCAGGGGTGCTGGATCACCAACGTTCCCCAGGTCGTTTTGAAAAGCCAGGACCAGCAGCAGGGGGGGGATCAGAGAAACACAGACTGGTTTGGGTTGGAAGGGACCTCAAAACTCATCCAGGTCCACTCCTTGCCATGGGCAGGGACACCTTCTACTGTCCCAGGCTGCTCCAAGCCCCATTCAGCCTGGCCTTGGACACTTCCAGGGATCCAGGGGCAGCCCCAGCTGCTCTGGGCACCCTGTGCCAGGGCCTGCCCACCCTCACAGGGAACAATACCTTCCCAATATCCCATCCATCCCTGCCCTCTGGCAGTGGGAGCCATTCCCTGTGTCTTGTCCCTCCATCCCTTGTCCCCAGTCCCTCTCCAGCTCTCCTGGAGCCCCTTTAGCCCTGGCAGGGGCTCTGAGCTCTCCCCAGGGCTTCTCTCCTCCTGGCTGAGCAACCCCAACTCTCTCAGCCTTACCTCAGAGCAGAGGGGCTCCAGCCCCTGCAGCATCTCAGGGGGATCTGGGGAGAATCTCCTCCTCTGCACTCCAACAGCTCCAGGTGCTTCCCGTGCTCAGGACCCCAGAGCTGGGGCAGCATTGGAGGGGAAAGTCTCCTCTCCACACACACAACCAGGAATCCCAAGTAGATATTCCTGCCTCAACAAGACCTTTACACTTTCTAACCAGCACAGATCTGCTCTACTGCAAGAATCAGAAATACTCTTCCAAGCTGTTTTGCTCTTCCCTTATGCCAATGAGAATAGGAAATCAATTTAAGACAAATTGGGCTAAATCAACCCAAGGAGGATGCTCTTTGAAATCAAGGAATGTCTTGGTTTGAAAAGACAGGTGTCTGTGAAGGAAGGCAGGAGGCCTTCCTTGAAATGGAAAATGCAAACCCCCTCCCTCTGAATTATTATAATTTTGAAATCAAGGGGTTCTCAGGCAAAGATATGGGAGCAGGAATAACAGTTCTTTAATAGGAAAAGTAAAAATACAAATGCAATAGTACAAAAAAAAAAAAAAAAAGAAACCAAACCCCTGCCAGAGTGAGAGCAGGCCCTGGCAGCCTGTGGGTCAGGGAGGTGGCAGCAGTCCCATCCCATGGTGGCTCAGCCCTCCTGCAGTGCCAGCTGTGCTTCTGCTGGAGCAGGGATCCTGCACAAGGGTGGAGTTTTCCTCTGAAGCTCCAGGGCTGCTGGAGATGGGCCTGGGCTTCCTCTGGGAATGCAGGGGGGAAGAAAGCTGCTCCTCTGGGAATGCAGTGGGCAAAGGCTGCTGTGGGGTTCCAAAGTCAGATTGTATCCAGGTAGGAATGCTTGGCTCCTCCCCTGGGCGGAGCATCTCCCCATGGGATGCTGGAATTTTCTCAGCCATGCAGGGACACTCACTGGCCATGGACAGCAGAGATCTCCTGGAGGGAGGATTGGCTGTGGCAGAGATGAAGAAAAAACTGCCCAGTGAACAGAGAGAACTGCCCCAGCTCTGACAGATGGGGACAGAACACACACGTATCTCACAGCCCAGGACAGGGAAGTTCTTGTATCTCCTGCCCTGGCACCTTGGCACTGAGCTGCTCGTGAGGATGGTGGCTGGGGGCTGGTCAGGGTGTGCTGAGCCCTTTGTGGAGCTACCACAGACCCTGCTGGTGTGTTGGGGGGTGAAGGTGTTGCTGCTGCTCTGGGAGGGAGGCACGGTCCTTTGCAGGAGGTGTGGCAGGTGTTCCCTCTTGGGACAGCACTGCCCAGGAACTGGCTCTGGCTGTGTCTGAGGGACACAGGTGTTTCTCCTTCACTCTCAGGGTGATCCCAGAGGGCAGTTCAGCTGGCAGTGTCCATTACCAGAGCCAGGCATGGCTGCAGCCCTGTAAGGCACCTCTGCCCTGTAATTACCTTGAAGGCAATTACCTTTCTCCTGTAATTACCCCCGTGTTACACCCACTCCCATCTCCTGTGGCTCTTCCCTCCCCCACACCGACACAGGCTGAGCATCCCCTTCACTGCCAGAAGACTGATGGACAGTCATTCTCCTGGGGAGGGGTGGGGAGCAGGAGGGATTTGCGTCAGGACCCTCTTGGATCCGGTTCCATATCTGCTGGCTGCAGGAGCAGAGCCCAGCAGGTTCCTGTTAATCCACAGCAGCTCCACCTCTGCGAGGGCCCAGCAGGAGTGCAGAGATGGCAGCGGGGAGGGGGGACTGGGCTGTCCCTTCCCACTCCCAGATCCTGTTTCCAGGATCCAGCCTCTCATCTGTGCCTGGGCTTACCCAGCCCTGCGGGAAGGAGCACACTGAGCAGAGATCCCCTGCTCTGTGCTGAGCAGGAGTCTGCAAAGCAGGAGTGCCCAAAAGGGGGGGTCTGAGGGGAACTGGGCTGTGGGCAGAGCAAGGAGAGGGTGCTGGGGCTGGTCCAAGCTGCTTTGGCAAAGGAAGGAGCTCAGGACCTGAGTTAGACCTTTCACACTGCTGGTGGGTCCTTGGAACAGGGGAGAAGGCCATGTTTGGGTGCTGCCTGAGGGGGACCCTCTCCAAAACCTTTGGGGGTGTGCTCAGGCCGTCCCCTCCGTGCACCCACCTGCCTCCATCTGTCTGGGCCAGCAGCAGCCACGTGTGTCCAGCAGTAAAGTGAGCCAGGAGGGCCCTGCAGAGCTGCTGAGCCAGCAGGGGACAGCTCCAGCTGCCTCGTGGCTTTGCTGACCCTGGCTGACCTGTCAGGTCCCCCTGCACAGCCCCACTGTGCTGGGGACACTGGGGTAAGAAGGGATTTCCAAAGAGCTGCTCCTTTGTGGAGGTCAGAACTGTGTTGGGATGCAGGTGCAGAGCTGGATTTGGAGCCACTGTGTGAGCAAGGATTCACATCCCATCCCTGAGTCCCAGCCAGCTGTGGGATCTGCCACAGAGTCAGGGGCTGGGAGAGCAGCTCCTGGGGTTTTTGTGCAAGGTTTGAGTTGCAGAACTAGTGGGGAGCTGCAGGGGTGCCCACAGTAGATGTTACAGCTAGCACACCTGCTATTCTGGTTTAGTGAGTAGTTTTGGATTAAAACTGGAGGATTTCTGTGTTCTTCACCTGGAAGTGAAAATGAACTTCTGTCCTAATTCCATCTACCCCACCCCTGTTCTTGGAGTTAAAGGACCATCATCCTCAGAAACTTCCTGTGCATAAAGGGGCTCCAAGAGAGCTGGAGGGAGATTTTGGTCAAGGGATGGAGGGGCAGGAGAAGAGAATCGCTTCTGACTGAGAGAGGAGGTTTAGATTGGGTGTTAGAGAAAAATTCCTCATTCTGAGGGTGGGCAGGCCCTGGCACAGGTGCCCAGAGAAGCTGTGGCTGCCCCTGGATCCCTGGAAGTGCCAAGGCCAGGTTGGACTGGGCTTGGAGCAACCTGGGACAGTGAAAAGTGTCCCTGCCATGGCAGGGGTGGAAGTGGATGAGTTTTAAGGTCCTTTCCCACCCAAACCGTGCTGGGATGATGCACTGGGAGTAGCTCTCCAGGGACTCAGAGGCTCCTGTGGGACACAGGTTCCTCTGCACCAGCCCCTGCTCCAGACAGGAGGTTTCTCCCAAGCGTGCTCATCAAGTGGTTTTGGTGAAGAGCTCTCAGAGTTATCCAGCTTCAAGCAATGTTTGAAATTCCAGCTTTGCTGTTTGTTTGTGATTGGCTTGAGAAGCTGGAGGGTCCCTGAGAGGCACTCAGGGCTGTGATTGCAGTCACTGAGCACTGAGAGCTGGAAGGGGAGCAGGAAAAGTGTTATTCCCACAAACAGGACTGGGAGAAATTTGAATAGCAGGGACCATGAACCTAAGGGAAAGCTGTGGAAGAGGAAAAATCCCAGAATTTACTATACAATCTGACTCCCACCTGGTTGTGCATGACTGCAAACAAGTATTAGAGTCCTTCAAATGTTTGTAAAGACCTTCCTTTAAAGTGCCCCTTAATCAAATGCTCTTATCCTCACGAGTTACTTGTTTGTGTAACTGGTTGCCTCTTTTCCCACCTGCCAGTTTCATGGAAAAAAGCTTTCCAGGAGAAGCCCTGATTTTTCTGGCATCGCTAGCTCCACTTTTAGACCTGCTGTTTTCTTTCTCTTCCAGCTTTTTTCAAATCCTGCCATGACTTTTCCCAGCTGGATGTGAGCCAGTGGAGGTGTCACAGAGCCAGTGAGGGTGTTACAGGTGTTCCCTTCTCAGAGGCTCTTTGGTGGCCCTTTGGCCACCCCTGACCCAGCCAGGGGAAGGTGTGGAGCATGCCTTTGGCTGCCGCCTCATCGCTGAGCACAGCCTGCCTGGCTGGGAGGAGCTCCTTGAGGTGCAGATAGGGCTCAGGGTAGCAATGCAGCCCTGTGTCCCTCTGATAGCAGAGCTGGCTGTTCACTAACCAGTAAATAACTCTGTGGCTGGGGGCCATTTCTGGCTTCTTGCTTCATTTCCCCATCTGTCAAAATAGTCTAATGGAAAAAAAAAAATCAGGCTCAGGTCTCTCAGGAGAGCATTTTCTTGCTGCTTCCCTGAATGTTTTGTGCTGTTGCTGTTTTCCTGTGGGGTGCAGAGAGCTCAGCCCATTACAGGTGCCTGGTGCAGTGCTGTGCCAACAGCCATCCCAGCAGGAAATGCCCAGGGAGCTTTTCAAAGCTGCAGGGCCACAGGATGAGTCCAGATCAGCTCCTGACCATGCCACAAGATGCTTTTCTGCCCTGGAGTGAATTAAAATTACTTTGGGTTGTGTCCCCCGCAGCTGGAGTGTAAAAATATCTGGTTGCAACCTGGTCAGGCCAGGTTGGATGGAGCTCAAAGCAACCTGCTCTGGTGGGTGCAATCCCTGCCCAGGCAGGGGAGCTGGAATGCCATGGTCTTTAAATTCCCTTCCACTCCAAACCATTCTCTGATTTCTCTCTGTACAGTTTCTCTTTCAGCCCAGGTGATTTTCTGTCTGACCTGACTCTTGCCCCTGTGGAAAGCAGCCTGGATCACCTCTCAGCAGGTGAATTTTCTAGGATAAACAACCCAAAAAAGGCAGCCAGCTTGCTTGATCCTGGTGCTCCCCAGCTGGTGCAGCAGTGGGGAAGATCTGAGTCCTGTGGTCAGCTCTCCCATCTGCCTGCCTGGCCTGCTGCAAAAGCCTTCTGATCCATTAGGACATCTCCCAGTGACTTTCTCTGTGTTCTGTACGTGAATATCTCGTTCCTGTGTCCAGGCCACAGTGGTGGCATGGGGACATCCCATCTCCTGGTCCCAGCTGGGTGTTTGGGGCTCCAGTGCAGCATCAGGGGCTGCAGCATCACCCTCCTGATTGTGCTGCTTGAATATCTCTGCAGGAGAAGAAAATACTGGTAGGAACTGTCATGACGTTTTCCGTGTGGTTTTGCCTGATTTCTGCCTTTCAGCCATGCAGAATCAGCCTGATGTTGAGCATTATGCACACCTCGTGGAGGTCCCAGAACTGGAGATGTCATTTGTTCCAGGTTATCAGTCAGCTCTGGAAGCTCCAGAGGAATCTGTGGCTGTCTCATGTTACCCCACCCAGGCAGGACTTTTTCCACTGTGTGAAATAAATCAGTGAATTTCTAATTACACAAATCTAATTAAGGGCTGGATGTAAGGACTGTGCCTAATCATAATGATACACCCCCCATTCCAGTACAGAAAAGAATTGCTTGTGTACCACGAACCACCCAGCTGAATGCAGAATGAACATCCCCCTCTCCAGCTGGAGCTGTGTGGATGGTGGGGACATCCCTGGAGGTCCCCTGGCTGTGGGGAGTCTCCTGTGGCTGCCCGGGGATCACTGGCTCCTTTGGGAGGAGGCTCTCAGGGTGCCTGTGATGGTGAGGGTGAGAAGCTGGTCAGAACTCTGAGGCACCATGGTCTGTGCACCATGACCAAAGGTGCAGGAGGCTGCTGGACTGGGATTTACTGGGGTTTGTGTCAAAGCTCAGCAATGGCAGAGCAGCAGCACCACCTTCCCTTCAGTTTCAGACCAGCTCTGCCTCATCTGATGTGCTCTCAGAGGCCAAAGTAGCACAGCAAATTAATTATCCCACACTGGGGATCTTTTGTTCTGTGACTCTCAGTGCTGCACCAGCACCTGGAGCCAGCAGCATCTGCTGAGGTAAAACTTCTCGGGTGCTCTTTTCCCATGAGGTACCTCTGCCATCAGCCTTGAAAATCAAGTGCCTGCTTATCCCAGAGCTCCAGCAGCATTCCCATCAGAGGGATGTGCTTCCTTAGCAGGAACATAGACCTCAGTCCATGCACTGGAGTGCAAGGTGCAGAGGGATAGCTGCACTTACAGCTCTGGAGTTTTCTGTTCATGTTTTTGCAGTAGTTAGTGCTGAAATCACTCTTGCAGAAGAAACTGGGATGTTTTCCCTTCTTTACCTTGGAAGTTTGTCCTGCAGTGTGAAGACCATGCCAAATTTCTGTCAGCCCTGCAAGAATTTGGATATCAGAGGGGAGCCAGACATGGGACAGAAGGAATGATAACATGGCAGTGAGGTTAAATAGAGAGATAATTGATTGTTTTCAGTTCTGGTTTGGATGTGAATCCATTGTGGTTAATGAAGGAAGGCAAATTGAGTTGAAGAGCCCTGTGTGGGAGGCTCAGCCTGGCACACAGCCAGTGCCAGAGGCTCCTTGTGGTGTTCCCTTGGTGTTCCAGTGGCTCCACCCTGGTGTCACTGGGGTTTTTCATGCCAGGTGAGGGGAGCTGAAGTCTGACAGCTCCAGTCATGGAACAGGGTGCCCAGAGCAGCTGTGGCTTCCCCATCCCTTGAGTGTCCAAGGCCAGGTTGTACAGGGCTTGGAGCAACCTGGGATAGAGGAGAGTGTCCCTGCCCATGGCAGGGGGTGGACAGAGATTGTCTGAAATGTCCCTCCCAGCCCAAACCATTCTGGGATTCTGTGATGATTCTGTTTGGAGCAGGCTCAGGGGACATCCCTGTCCTTGGAGCTGCCACTGCCAGCCCAGTGAAGTTGCATCCCACTGCTTTTGGCAGTGGAAACATCCCGAGGACCTCTGGCCCTTGGGGCTGCAGAGGGGCCAAGTGTGGCGGGGTCACTGTGGGCAGCAGGGGCAGCCCAGTCCTGCTCTGGGTGTGGGACATCTCCCATTGCTAAAGGCTGGTACAGAGATTTCCATCTTGGATCCCGCTGGCTCTGGATGAGTTTGTTCACAAACCCTGAAGAACCTGGGTCCCCGTGGTGGCAGCAAGGCAAGAGCCTTCACCAGGGCCCTGCTTTCCATGCTCTACCTTGTCCCTCTGCTCCTGCACATCACCCTGCTTTGTGCAGCAGCTAAAAATAGTGGCAGGCAAGGTGTGACAGGGGACAAGGGGACAGCCCTGTGTGTGCAGGAAACCCAACTCCTCCAGCTGCAGCAGCCTGTCCGTCAGGCAGGCAGCAAGTGCCGGGGCTCTCTCTGGATGCTCCCTGGCTACAGAAATAAACAGGCTCTGTTAATGCCTCTTGCTAGCCTTGACTTTTTGGTTTGTCTCTGTATTTTTAGCCTCAGGACACTGTGTCCCCAGGGCTGGAGAGGACCTGTGTTGCCTCATACCTCTCCCAGCGTGTGAAGCCAGCTCTCGCCCTGCCCTGCTCCTGATTTAGCAGAGGGGAGGGGGCAGTGCTGCTGCTTCCCACTGGCTCTGCTGCAGAGGGACCTGGGATGGGAATATCCCTCTGTACAGGAGTTCATTTGTGGTTCTGATGACTGAGATGGTTGGTTGGTGTGGAGAAAAGGAGGCTCAGGGGGGACTTTCTGGCTCTCTTCAGCTCCCTGACAGGAAGGTGCAGCCAGGTTGGTCTCTGCTCCCAGGTGAAAAGGGACAGGGTGAGAGGAAACGGCCTCAGGTTGTGCAAGGGGAGGTTCAGGTTGGAGATGAGGGAAAATGTTTTCCCAGGAAGAGTGGTCAAGCCCTGGAACACACTGCCCAGGGCAGTGGTGGAGTCATCATCCCTGGAAGTGTTCAAAAACCATGTGGGCATGGGGCTTAGGGACATGGCTTTGGCGTTGTTGGACTCAGTTGTCTCAGAGGTCCTTTGCAGCTTTAATGATTCTGAGATTCCAGGTGAAGGGAAAAAACCCACACTTGATTACATTCAGCACATTGCACTATTTCTTTGTGTTTCACTGAGTGGGGGACAAGTTTGGGAGTTTATTCTCTTTTATTTAGAAGTACAGAATGATTTAGCACAATGCAAAATGAAATGCCACTTTGAATAAAGGCTCGAATGTTCTTCCATTTGCCAAGTGCTGGGACGAGCGCACGACTCATGATGTGGTACTTCAGTCATGCTGAATCCAGCTTTGCAGAACCCACCTTTCCAGGCAGCTGAGCCATTGGATTGTCCTGTTCCTGGGTTTGGAGCCTCCTGAGCATCTTCACCCTGGCCCTTGTCACTGAATTGGTTGGCTTGAGGGGTTAGCTCCTCTCCATGGCCTGTGCTCCCCACGTGTGCTCTGCAGGGCTCCCTCAGCCTCCCTTGGCCTGGACTCTGGAGTGTGACCAGGCTTGCTCTGGGTTACGGTTGTGCTGGAGGTGAAGAAGAAGGAGAAGAAGAAGGACCAGCCTCTGCCCTAAAATTTCCATCTTGCTTTATATCTATTACTATATTCTAAACCCTTAGACTCTTAAGTTTCCAACCCTGTGATATCACACACTTCTATTCAAACTCCAGCCCCACAATCCCAGTTGCATCATTCCATTTTGGAAGCCTTCTCCACGGCCTCAGCTCAATGCAGTGTTCTCCTGGGGGTCAGAGTCTGTCAGCACAGAAAGTCTCAAATTCTCAGCAGCCAGGATCCCAACAGCTTTGGATGGAGCACAGGAGCCCACGAGGTGCAGCTGGGCAGCAGCACAGGTCTGCTCAGCACGGGGCTCCAGCCCTGCTCCCTGCAGTGGGAGCTGAGCTGGGGCTGTCCCTGCTGCCAGCTGAGCCAGCCTGGCTGTGCCCTGCTGCCATGTGTCCCTGCAGGACTGTGTGACCTGGGCCCAGGGACAGCCACGTGGGGGCTGCTGGAAGCTCTCAGCACCCCTACTCCTGATGGGCTGTGGAGACCCAATTTTGGCTCTTCAAGGGGTCCCAAGGCTTGCAGGGTGCTGGAGTGAGTCCCAGCAGGGCTGTCCCTGCATTGCAGTCCCCTCCTTGCAGGTGGCATGGTGGGAAGCCACACCTCAGGGTGGCAGAGGGGAATTATTTGGGCAGAGAGATTAAAAGCAAGACAGAGCAGAGGCTGGTGCAGGTTTCAGTCCCCACGAGCAGGCCCAGCTGCTCCTCAGGTCTCTGGTGAGAAGGGTCACTGCTGGGAGTGCTTCTGTTCTGGGACATTGTGACAGCTTGAGCTTGCCCTTGTCCTCTGCCAGGAGAGGGTGGTGTGGGCATCTCAGAGAATCATAAACCCCAGGATGGCTTGGGTTGGGTTGGAAAGGGCCTTAAAGCCCATCCAGTCCCACCCAGTCCATGGGCAGGGACACCTTCCACTGTCCCAGGCTGCTCCAAGCCCTGTCCAGCCTGGCCTTGGACACTGCCAGGGATCCAGGGGCAGCCCCAGCTGCTCTGGGCACCCTGTGCCAGGGCCTCTGGATTGTGCTGTTATCCCATCACACCAGGCTGGGAGAGGGCACCGTGTGCTGCACAAGGCTGAGCTGATCTTCATTGAAGCAGAACTATGCACAGATTTTTGGGGGGCAGACATTCAGTTCCTTAAAAGAAGCTGCTGCTGGATTTTCCTGGGCATTATTCCCTGCCCTCCCTGTGCAACTGGTGCTCCTGAGCCTTAAAATTCCCTGTCCAAGTTCTGAGCTGAACAGCTGAGAGATTTTGCATTTTTTAATGGCTCTCTACTGTGCCTGAATTAATGGAAAAATGAACTGAGACCAAGATGAAGGTATTGAAGGGAGAGGATGACAAATTGGCTTTGGAGCATGGCAGCAACGAGCACTGTCAGAGGTTCACGCACTGACCTTTATCTAAACAGAACTGTGTGTAACAGATAAGAATATTTAACAATAATTAATGTCACATCAGTGCCGAGAACAAAATGACTACATCAAACGGGCAAGGAATCCACTGCAAATTACTCAAAAGAGAAATGTCAGCTCCTCCATATCTGCAACCTGCCTCGTGCTGATGGGGCTGGAATGAGCCGGGAGGGCACGCGAGGAGAGGAGCTATTAAAAATGATTTAGGGACTGGGTGATATGTGCAGGAATGGAAACAGCAGCAGCTCTGCTGCACCAGAGTGGTGTACAATCAACCACCAAACCGAGCTGGTAATTGGGTGTGGGAGAAATGTGTACAAACCAATTATCCCCACTGCTGAGGTTCTGACAGGCTGCTCAGGGCTTCTCTTTCCTCTCTCCTGTCTCCGGGGTGTCCCTGTGTGCTGGGATTCAGGAGACACTGCCCTGCTCACTGAGCCCCTCTTTGTGTTTTATAGGCAGGAGGAACCATCTGGCTGGGGATGTTGAGATGTTTTTCATTCCCTTTCCGAGCTGGGGTTATCCAGCTCCTCAGGAGCTGGGGGGTGTCTGGAGGCTGGCATGGTGCCCCACAGGCAGGGGCAGTGCTGGGGAGGGATGCAGGGAAAGCAGCTGGGCTCCAGGGGATGCTGTGCTCTGCCTGGCACAGGGAGAGCGCTCTGCCAGCCCTGATCTGATTTCAGAATGGGTGGTGGTCCATGGACCATTCTCTGGTGGTGGATTTTATCGGTGTCATGACAACACCAGCTGAGTGAGGGGGAGCTAACCCTTCCTGACCTGCCTCCTTCTGCAGAGCATCCCCTGGCCCTGGACATTTCACAGAGTCGGTGTGATAGATGGGTAATGCCATGGCTGACTCTCACAATTGAAATGCAAATATCATGTATGTATGTATGTTAAGAGAAGTTTTATACATTTATAGTGATGTTTTACCCCCTTGTGTTGTTATCAGGGGTGCCCTGGGTTTGGGACATTTGGGAGGGTCAGTTTGTTACTCTGGCAGCAGTTGACTTCCAATCAGGATTTAAGGAAGTGATCTCCAGCACTGGACAGTGAAGAAAGAGTCTATGGACAGAACCTTGGGAAGGGTTAAAGGGTTAAAAGGTGAAACCTCCATTGTGTGGGTGAGCACATGGTGGGGAAAATCCTCTGCTCCAGGTGCTATAATATTTTCTCTATTCAGTCTTCTGTTGTATTTTTGATAAGGTTTTAATGAACCTTTTAAATTTTGGAAGTGAGTATAATTTCTCACAGTCAGGGAATGGTTTGGGTTGGAAGAGACCTCAAAGCACTTCCCATCCCACCCCTGCCATGGGCAGGGACACCTTCCACTGGTCCAGGTTGCTCCAAGTCCCATCCAACCTGGCCTTGGACATTTCCAAGGATGGGGCAGCCACAGCTGCTCTGGGCACCCTGTTCCACTCAATCTGCTCAGCCAGACATTGTGAGAATATTGGGAATATTCAGCTAATGCACAAAGCTTAACCAAGTTACAGTTTTATTCTAAACAGACCTTTGTGCCCATCCTAATGAATTCTTTCCTTACCATAAATTAATTTACCTGCATGGCCACGTCTGGGCAGTGTTACCAGCCTCAGCAGGCAGGGCACAGAGCTGGAACCCAGGGTCACAAAAGGAGTCTGGGGAAGAGCCAGGAGCTGCTCCTGAATCCCTTGAATTTTTGGCTGGTACAGTAAAGGCCAGTGCTGTCACCCAGCCACGGTCCTGCTGCCCACTAATTAGTTTTGTTGTCAGCATTTTGCCAGTGGAAGGAGGCAGCCAGGTGCCTCTGGATTAGCCAGGGTGTGAAAAATGGCTTTCCAGCTGGCCTGGTGACCTTCTGACAGCAGGAGAGAATTCACAGGCAGAAGATGGAGACGTCAGGATATAAAATTAGGGGTGATGGGGAGCTGTGTCTGCCCCTTGAAGTGAAACAGGAAAACCTATCCCTGCTCCCATCCTGGCCTGGGATGTGGTTTAGGGTTTCCTGTCTCTTACAGAAGATGCTCCTGTTTGCCTCCTGCAAGGCACATCCTGCTCCCAGCCAGAGGCTTCTGCAGCAGGAGAGAGGTGGGAGCAGAGCCAGCTCCCAGCACACTCCCTGAGCAGCATCCTGGCCCAAAAGCTGGGTCAGGAAAAGTGGCTGATGTGCTCAGTGGCTAAAGAAACCCAGCCCAAGGTGGGATGAGCAGAGAAGTGATAATTGAAGAATCTGAGCAGCCTGCCCATGGCAGGGAATTGGAACAAGATGATCTTCAAGGTTCCTTCCAACCCAAACCACACCGGGATTCTGTGGGTATGGATCCAGGAAAACAGGACATTTAAAGATCAGTTAAGACTGAAGCCAAACTGAGGTATTGCTTACAATGAAAAGCTGGGAGTTTGCATCAGAATACAGGAGCAGGGCTTTGACAAAACAGGCAGTTAATTAAAGTGCACCAATTAAACGAGGTTCCTCCCTATTTTGTCTGCCATGGGAGGAAGGTCAAAAAAGGTACTTGTTAGAAAAATAGATTTAAATAAATCCAGGATGTTACAGGCAACATCTGGAGAAGCACAGAGGGCAGAGACCTCTGCTCTGGTGCTTCAGGCTCTTTTCCTGGAGGAACACTCACACTTCCAGCTGAGCCACTCTGCCTTTGGCATGAACTCAAATGGTTTGGTTATTCCAGGATTCTTGCCAGTCTCTCCCAGTATCTCCCAGTGCTCAGGGGTCAGGCTCATCCCCTGGTTTAATGCCCAGGAGAGGCTGGGGCACAATCAGATCCAAGCCCTCAGCTCCCATGGAAAGCTGGAGAAGTTCTCGGTGTGAGGACACATGTGAGGATTCTGATTTGGAGCTTCTTCAGAAGGAAAAGCCTCAGCTGTGGGAGCTGTTCTGGGCAGGCTTGAGCCAACTGAGCTGCCTTGAATGGCATGGAGACTCCCCAGCAGCCCAAAAGATGAGCTCCAGGATTCCCTTTCCTTAGAACAAGGACCATAACACATCCGTAAACTCTCCTGGCTCTTTAACTCTGCTCCCTGCAGGTCCTCTGAAACCCTCAGGATCAAAGTGATTTATCACATCTCTCTTCCAGGCATGGGGCATGGACAGAGGGGCTGGGAGATCTGAGGGAAAGCAGAAACCTCCTCCCACCTGCCTCGGCTCGCAAGGCACACCTCAGCACCTTGGTGTCACTTGGTCAGGGACAGGCCCCAGGGAATGGCTGGAGCTGTGTCAGGGGAGGTTTAGGCTGGATATCAGGACAGCTCTGGTCTCCTGAACCTTGGCTGTGCTGATGATTTTCCCCTCTCCATCCTCCGCACCAGCACCAGCCCTGCCCCACAATTTCAGGGACCATCACTGGGACCGTTCCAGGAGCCATTCTCGTCCTTTCAAACCCCTTGGCTTCCCTGAGGTGTCATTTGTTTTCACCCATTTCAAAAGTCAATTTTGCAGAGAAGTTTGAGGGGAGAGAGGAAGAGAGAACCCAAATGAGCAGGAGTTTCCAAGTTGCACCACCTGATTCTGAGACACGCTGCTCTGTCAGCCCTTTTTATGCACGTCCAGAGCCAGTGCCATCTCACACCTGCTCCACACTTGTTTTTAAAGGACACATCATTATAATAGGCACTGCAAAGATGGATCTGTATCCCCAGTTAAATGGCATTTTTTGTCCTTTCATTTCCTGCCCCAGTTGAGGAGCAAATCCTTGGAGAGCAAGCTCTTTAACGAAGTAGGAGGTGCCTGTGAAACTAAAGCAGATCTTGTTTGCTAGAAGAAAATCAGTGCTGGTGTTTCCAGAGCACTGGGCTTGTGTGTGATGTCCTGGGAGGGTTTCAGGTGAGTGGAAGTGCTGCTGTCAGGATCCCAGGTCAGATGGGAGAGCCTTCCATGTTGGACAGCTCCTGCTCAGAGCTGACCTTCACTGTGACTCTTCCCTTTTCCTGGAGTCCCCAGCTGATCCCGGAGTCAGCCCTGGGAAGGGAGAGGCCCTGGCCCCATGTGTCCATCCTGCAGGGCCTTTTGGCTGAGCAGGAAGGGCACTTTTTGGAAATGCCCCAAAAACCCCATCTGGTGGCAGATCCCCTGCCCTCAGCAGCCAGCAGTGGGGACGGAATTGTGGCTTTTGGGAAGCGAGGAGGTGTTTTGGTCAGGGGCTCCATCCCCAGGTGAGCAGGGGTGCAGGTGTGCTGCTGGGGTGGCACTGGCTGTGGTCTGAGCCTGGTGGCACCAGGGACACCACACTCCAGCCCCACAGCCGTGCTGGGCACGCTCCCTTTGCTGCTCCATCCGCAGCCCAGCGTGTGCAGCCCCTGCCCCGAGGACAAGTGGTGGCTTTTGAAGGGTCTGTGATGTATCTTGGTCAGAATCTGCGCTGCTCCATCCCCTCTCCCCTCCCCCTGCTCCCCCACAATGCCATCAGCCCTGTGATTTATTGTCCTTTGTGCGTTTCGTTGGCTCTTGGAGAGCTTCTGTTTAATTTTTATGCCCGTTATCATTCAGGGAGAGAAGGGAAAGGCTTGGGGAGCCCAGAGTGGAAATAAAGCAGCACATTTTAGTGCAGTTACTTTGTTCAAAAGATGCTGTGTTTTGGCAGAGCACTTGCCTCCATTCTCCTTCACTTTTGTGAAGTGGGTTGAAGTGATTCTACAAAAATCATGGGATGGGGCACTCGATGGATCAGCTCCAGCCTTGCAAGGGCTGGGCTCAGCTGCTTTTGCTGCCTGAGTTCCATAGGACTGGAATAGTAAAGGGGAATTCAATGACAGAGCAGGGAATGGCCTTAAACTGAAGGAGGGTAGATTTAGATTAGAGAATAGGAAGGAACCCATCCCTGTGAGGGTGGGCAGGCCCTGGCACAGGTGCCCAGAGCAGCTGTGGCTGCCCCTGGATCCCTGGCAGTGCCCACGGCCAGGCTGGATGGGGCTGGAGCAGCCTGGGACAGTGGAAGGTGGCCTTTTGCAGCTCCCTTGATTTCACTCTTGGTGAGGTTTTTCTGGCACCTCTTTTCTCCTTCCACTCCAGGTTATCAGTCAACTTCTGAGACCTCACTCAGGTTTAATTTAACATCCCTGGGGACACAAAGAGCTGAGCATCCATGCTCTGCACCCTTCCCTGTGAGGAGCATCCCTGGACACCCTGTCTGGACCAACTTCACTGTGCCAGGAGCTCAGCCAGAGGGTGCTGAGGGTGACCCAGCCAAAAAATCACTTGTAAAAGTCCTACAGTTTCCACTTCTGAATCCTGGTTATGTCCCCAGCTGGCACATCTCTCATGCTGGGCAGGTCAGCCAGGTATCTTAGCCATGGCAGGAAAAGGAAAGCACCTTAATTTAAAGTTCCAGGAAGATCTCAGGGGATGTAGAGGAACTGACTTAAAGCAGAATGTTTTAATTCCATCAAGGAATAGTTTCAAGTTGCCCTAACCCAAAGTAAAATCTTCAGTTTCAAAAGCACATTTTCCAGATATTAAATAAATAAATGAACAAAATTATGAAAAAGTTTTACTGTGGGATATTTCACTTCGAAGAAACTCTGGTTTTTCCCTGAGCCATCATGACCAAAAATTCCTGCCCGCCTCTATCCTTGTCCTCTGCTAGCATGATGGAGCACTTTTGGTGGGATTTCTGGTGCCTGAGGCAGCCCAAACCACCCCCCCAGTGCTCAGCCCTGGGAACACAACCACCTCTGTCTGCTCTGCTTCCAGCTCCCTGCTAAGCAGCTCAGAGTCTTAGCTCAGCAAGTGCCGGCTCTGATCCTTGCAGACAGCAGCAGCTTTGCTTCCCAGCACTGCACACCCTCCCAGAAAGTCGTGGATTATCTGCTTACCCTCCTCCATGTCCTGGTTCCTGCAGGGTGAAGAAGCACAGAGAGGAGCTGCGCCTGCTCCCGCTGCGGGCACGGGGACAGCGACAGAGCCCAAGTGCCCAGCCAGCCCTGGTGAGTGACTCTGCCTGTGCTCCTGGGTGTGGTGGGTGGGAGAGAGCCCTGTGATTCCCTGTGATTCCCAGAGCACTGGGATTTGGGGCAGCAGCCACCTGGCAGGAGAGGAGCTGTACAGAACCTTGGTTTTGGGGCAGTCTGAGGATTCCTCCCTTGGAGCCTGCTGGGAGAGGCTGACGTCCCCTCACCCTGGCCTCGTGTGAGGATTCAGGGAGTCAGAGGTTGGTGGGTTTGCTGAGAACCTGCCCCTGTCCCCTGTGCTACTGGTGATGGCGTTGGGTCACTTTAACCCCAGGCAGGTGGTGGAGTCACCATCCCTGGAGGTGTTCAGGGAAGGTCTGGATGGGGCACTCAGTGCCATGGTCTGGTTGACAAGGTGGTGTTGGGTCAGAGGTTGGACTCAGTGATCTCAAAGGTCTTTCCCAGCCTAATTCTGTGGTTCTTTCAGTCTGTGATTGCTCTGGACACGGGTTTGGGCATGTTTGCTTTTCAGATTCATTGCCTGCGTTGCTCCTAGAAGTTCTGTTTGCAGTTTGTTGTGGTGAGGTGAAAAGGAGTGTGAGCTGGGAGTAACCTGGAGGTGAACTCTGCTGCTGGCTCTGCTGGGCTCATCCCAGAGCAAGGGCGTGCAGGGAGAGGCAGCTGGAGATGCCTTGAGAGGCAGATCTGGAGCAGAGACTAGACAGAGCTAAATGGACAAAACAGGTGTTTATTGAAATGCCTTAAAAGGATTCACCTTGGGCAGCACCAGAGCCTGGCCAGGGCTGCACCCAGGCTGAATCTAAGATGGATCCTGGTCACGGGTTTTACACTTTTATCAGTTTTGGTTCATCTACATATTGGGTTCAATTGTCCAATTGCAGCTCCAGGTCATGAAGCCTCAGCCCCCTGCCTTGCCCCCTTCTCTTTGCATTGTTTGTGCTTTTTGGGTAAAGGCTGTCCTTGATTCTCCAGCTGGGAAGGGATTGTTTTGTCCAACTACCCTGTGAAGAGAACCTGCTAACGCCTAACAGGAAGTTTCAGAGTTAACACCAGGCAGCAGAGACCTTGGGAAATATCAAAGCTGAAAGCCAAGGCATCAGTGGCTGTGCTTGGGGCAGGCAGGGTGCAGAGCTGCTGTGTGGGGCTGGGGACCAGGGCTGGCTCACACCTCTGCTGCTGGCTCTGACTGGCACTTGGGCTGGGAGGAAACATTCCCGTGATATTTCCTTCTTGGGGCTGTGTTTGTCAGTGCTTAGGTCAGGACAGAGGAGTTCCCCCTCCCCGAAGGGTACAGGGGTGTCCTCGGGCCACATTTTAGGAAGTTTAACATCCCCCACACCTAGCTTGGGCAGGGTGCTGAGCTGAAATCACCTCTGTGTGAAGCAGAGGCTTTATGGATGGATGGGAAAGGATTTAGGGATCAGGTGCAGCATGACCTAAGGGTTGGGAAATGCTGGCCTGGGAATGGCTGTGCCTGTTGGAAACTTGCTGTGCTTCCTGAGCCATGAGGTGAGGGAGCGCTGGAGCTGGGAGCTTCCTTGTGGTAAGAATGGCTTAGCAGGACTTCAGGGGAGTAAAACCTGGAGTTTGCTTCAGCAGAGGGTGGAGATTTCAGGGTGTCCTTGTTCTGTGCTCTACTCTTGGCAGGAAGATGCAGCAGTGTGGTTTTCAGCAGTGGATTTTCTCTTCCAGTTCCTGGGCAGATGGATGAAAGCAGAAATTACGGATTAGCGGAGTGAGTTGGAAAGGGACCTTAAAAACCATCCAGTGCCACCCCCTGCCTTGGGCAGGGACACCTTCCACCTTCCCAGGCTGCTCCAGCCTGTGGGCACTTCCAGGGATGGGGTCCTCAGTTTCCAATTCAGCAGGGTTTGCAGAACTTAGGTTTTAATTGGTATCACAGTTGGAGTTTTCCTTTGGATATTGCATAGAAGAGAGAAAAAATAAATGATCAGATAAAGCTTCTTAGCACAGAAGGTAGGAGCTGTGCTGCTGTGTGATGGACCCCTGGAGATACCACATACAGTAAATAAGGATCTTATTTGGAAATCTAATCCAGGAAACTCCAAATAACAGCAGGGAAAAGATTCACCTGAACTTCTTCAAATCAAAATGAGGCAGTTGAAGGAGAAAGGGAACTTGGGTTTGATCAGATTTGTCTATAACCGTTTTCTGTTCCAGCTTAGTGTACCTGCCCATGGTGGTAGTGAGGATATTTTGACACAAAATATTCTGGCACACGGAGAGTTTGAACAAATGACCTGACTAAAACCCCTGTTCTGTATGGCAAAGACAGGTACTGTAGCCTAATTCCACACACCAGGATTTAACTCAGCAAATGAAACTGTGAGGTTCAGCAGCATTGAAGAAATCCATGGATTTTTACTATTGAAGACATTTTTACAAAGAATACTGCCAGAAATTTTTTCCAAGTTTTGGTTTGGCTGTTGGCATATTCAGTAGAGTTTTGAAGTGTGGATCCTTCTTTTTTTACAAGGTATATACAGTAAGTGGAGGGAATTGTCTTTTATCCAGCAAGTTCTTCCCTTCCTCAGGACTCCTGAGCCCCTGAGCACTGCTGGCTGATCATTTGCTCTTTCATTTTTCACTTCTCCCTGCACTTACTGGTGGCACACAGAATAAAGGTAGATTCCAGAAGGAGCTGCAGAGCTCCCTGTTCCTTGGGAGATATTTCAGTGGGGAAATATCTGTCATTCAGGCAGTTAGAGAAGAACACAGAGAGTGACTGGAGAACAGGGAAGGCTGATGAAAATGCCCATGATTCCAGGAATGCAGGGAAAGTGTTGGAAATAGCTGTTCCTTAGTCCATCCTTACAGGGCTGGGAGTGCCCCATAGTGAGAGGACGAGGAGGAGCAGCCTTAGGTGGCTCAGGAAAAAAGGCATGGCTGAAATTTTCTGTGTGTCTCAGAAAAGCCCGGGCTGGAGGGGCCGGCAGGGCTCTGAGCACAGCTATTCCAGGCTCTAATCACCTGCTCAGGTCCTTATCAGCTCGGGCAGTTCTGTCTGGCCAGGATTAGGGGGGCCCTTTAAGCTACGATTTGTGGTGACCTTCTTAGCACCCCCTGGGCCAAGGAAGGAAGGAAGGGATGGAACAGCTTCTTAATTTAGAGAGCACCGGGTCAGGAGGAGGCTGCAGATCCTGGAGCCTGGTGGGGGCAGGAGCTGGGAAGGGCTGCAGTGTCCAGGGCAGAGGAGCCTGTGGGATGGGACCCTCACA
Organism: Anomalospiza imberbis; assembly: GCF_031753505.1. Classification (NCBI taxonomy): domain Eukaryota; kingdom Metazoa; phylum Chordata; class Aves; order Passeriformes; family Viduidae; genus Anomalospiza; species Anomalospiza imberbis. The sequence continues at coordinate 1,776,979 of NC_089697.1, read as the reverse complement.
GGGCTCCTGGTTGAGCCTAAAAAAGCCAAACTCTAGGACTGAGTTCCTCTCTGTGCCTGAGGTGCCTCTGTCAGGGAGTGGGTGGTTGGATCACTCAGGTGGGAACTCATTCCAGAGGCTCCACAGGAGTTGTGACCCATCAGAAACCAGGCTGAGGAGGGCACAAGCAGAAATTCCCCTCCAAAAGCACTCTTCCCAATCTTGATCTGCTGTAAAAAAAAAATTCAAAGACACAAACAAAGTTTTGAAGTTACAGCTCATGTTCTGAGTAGGCTCCTGGGGAGGATTGCCCTTGTCTGTGCTGGGAATGATCTCATGGCACATGCAGTTCTTGGGAGAGGCTGGCTGGAGCATGTGGGGCTTCTGGGATGGTGGAAGGTGGCCCAGTTCCCCAGGGTCTGGAGGAGGTTTGGCTGGAGCAGGCTCACTCCTGTCCCATGGGAGTGGGCTGTGGAGCCTCCTGGCAAAGGCAGGCTGAGAGGAGAGCTCTCCTCACACAGAGCCCAGTCCCTGACCACTCTGCAGGGAAGCAGAGGAGTTTTGGGATGCTCTTGGCACACAGTCTGTAGTGAAAGCAAAGCACGGAATCCCAGAAAGCCTTGGTTTGGAAAGGACCTTAAATCCCCTCCAGTGCCACCTCTGCCATGGCAGGGACACCTTCCACCATCCCAGGGTGCTCCAGGCCCTGTCCAGCCTGGCCTGGGACACCTGCAGCATGAGGGGTTGTTTTGGTTGAGGATGATCAGGGGACATGTAGTGTTTGCACACAGCAGGAGTGGGGTCTGCAGGCTCAGCCCCTGGGGGCGTGCAGCTCTGAAGTTCCCAGGGATGGAGCCATCCCCTCCCTGAGCCCCAGGTGCCTGGGGCAGCTGGGCTGGGCTGGCTGGGAGTGGGGACCCAGGCAGGCCCAGCCAGGATCAGGTTTTGCAGGACAGCCAAGCCCTGACACACCATTCTTGATGCTGGAGCCTTCAGAGATGGACACTGCGGGGGAGAGGGAAGATGAGCTGCTAATTAACCCTTGAAAAACCCCCTCATGGCTTTGTCCCTGGGCTTGCATGGGCTTTTAAATAACCAAATTAACTGCCTGGAACTCTCATCTCTGCCAAGGCATTGGAGAGGTGCCAAGTGATGCAGGACAGGACCACTGGTGCAGTCTGGGGCTGGAAGGTTGTGTGGCTGGAATCTGGGAAGAGCAGAGTATTGGGTGTTATTTAAGGGCTGTAAGGCTGAACAGAAAATCAGCAGAATCATGTTTGATCCCTGAAACACGAGTTCCCACAGCAAACATGACCCAGTGCATTGCACCACGCCTGCTTTGGGATGTAAAACCTGGAGCAGCCACAGAAACTCGAGCACATGGAGCTGTTAACCTGTACATTCAGGCAAAACTCCCATGCTCCAAGAAAGCCATGGGTTAAAAACTCCCATGCCCCAAGAAAGCCATGGGTTAAAAACTCCCATGCCCCAAGAAAGCCATGGGTTAAAAACTCCCATGCCCCAAGAAAGCCATGGGTTAAAAACTCCCATGCCCCAAGAAAGCCACGGGTTAAAAACTCCCATGCCCCAAGAAAGCCACGGGTTAAAAACTCCCATGCCCCAAGAAAGCCACGGGTTAAAAACTCCCATGCCCCAAGAAAGCCACGGGTTAAAAACTCCCATGCCCCAAGAAAGCCATGGGTTAAAAACTCCCATGCCCCAAGAAAGCCATGGGTTAAAAAGCACCTTCTTAAGCCAGTGATTCATCTCTAGAGCTGAGCTGGTTTTCTGTGATCAACCCAAATGTTTGATTCTTTTAAGAGCTGAGCAAGTGATTCTTAATGAACACTCAGTTTTCTGCAAATCTTGATCTTACTGAAATACGATGGCAATTTAAATTACCTGACTGGGGGATTTTTGTTTTTCCTTTTTCATTCCTGGATTTCATTTTCAAAGTCATCTGTTTCTCAGAACCTCTCAAAAATTGGAGTTTAATTCAGATTAGGTAGTGCATGAATGGAAAATGTAAAATCTTTTCCCAGGTAACTGCTTGTGCAAACACCAGACAGATGATGGCACAAGTCCCTTCTTCTGCTGTGGCTCTGCTCAAACTTTGGGTGAAAATATTGGCAGAATGTCCTCTCCTGACTGGGTGCAGCTTTGTGGCTGCATTCCTCAGTTCTGGAGCTGGAATGTGAGTCAGAAAGGAGGGAGTCAAGGGGGTGCCTTAAAATGAAAGTACAAAAATAGATCTCCCTGCACCTCTTTTCTCAGCTTCCCCTTACAAGGCTGCACTGACGTGTGCTGGATGGGATATGATGGCTTCTGGCCTTGGCAGATGCATCAAATGTCACATTTAAGGGTTTTTTAAGGGGACAAATAAGGGTTAGCAAGAAATGCAGAAAAGATAAAGAGTGAGGTGGCCACAGTCCTTCATCTATAGAAATCCAGGCCGGAGGTTTGCTTCCAGCTCAGCCTGAACTGGAGATTTCAGGAAACAAGCCAAAGTTCCTTATTTTGCCATTTCATCATCAAATGTGCTGCTTCCCTGAGGCACTGACCTCTCACAGGCAGTGCTGTGACAAAAGATGTGGTGAAGCAAAAGGGACCCTGTGGTGCCTGGAGAGGCTGGGCTGTGCCATCCGGAGCGTGGGAGATGGTGCCTCCCCCCCTGTGCTTGTGAAGAGCTCTCTGACTTAGGGTGTTGGGTTTTTTTCTGCTAAAATCCTTTATTTTTGGTTTCTTCCTGAGGGTGGAGGTTCCATTGGACAGGCAGGGTCAGTGAGGCTCACCTTGGGATGTGCTGGGCAAGCTTGGAGGGCTGATGTGGGTCCCCAGCTTTCCTCTGGTGGGTGAACTCTGCAGAGATTCCCCAGGGAATGGGCACATCCCCAAACCTGCCAGGGCTCCAGGAGCGTTGGGACAGCGCTGCCAGGGGTGCCCAGGGTGGGGCTGTTGGGTTGTCTGTGCAGGGATGGGGCTGGGCTGGGTGATCCTGGGGGTCCCTCCCAGCTCAGGACATTCCAGATTCTTTGGGACAAACACTTGATCGTGGGCTGTTCCTACCCCCTTCCCAGGAGAGAGACACAAAGGGACCGTGGCAGCCTTGGTCTCTTGCCTGTTTTTCCTGTTGCACTGGGGGAAAGCCTTGTAACCAAACCTTGTTTCATCCCCCCACATCTTTGCCTGGGCTTGCTGTGCTGTGGGGAGCCAGGAGATCTGTACTCCGTTCACCTCCCATGGAGTACCTCCTCAGAGAACCCTGGAGTCATCACAGTTGGAAAGGACCTCCAAGATCAAGTCCAACCCTTAACCCAGCACTGCCAAGACCATCACTAACCATGTCCCCAAGTGCCACATCCACATGTTTTTTGGCTACTTCCATGGATGGTGACTCCACCACTGCCCTGAGCAGCTTCTTCTGATGCCTGACCACCCTCTGAATGGAGACATTTTCCCCAATATCCAATCTGAATCCCCCCTGGCACAACTTGAGGCCATTGCCTCTTGTCCTGTCCCTTGTTCCCTGGGAGCAGAACCCAGAGTTGTGGAGAGCCAGAAGAAATCCCTCCTTTTCCCCTCTCTTCATATCACAGCTTCCCTGAGCCTTTAGGGGTGGGGTGCAGGGAACCATCCCTTGGCTTCCCACAGTTCTGCTCCAAAGCCAAGGAGAAGCTGGTCAGGGCAGGGAGAGGTTTGTGGGCCACTGAGCTTTCTCTGATAATGTTAATTATCCATCATTTCTTGCCCTACTTTCCCTACAAGCCTTCCCTGCCTGCTCAGTGTCTGCTGGGACTCAGGAAAGTCCTTGTGCTTCTTCTGGGCTGGTGGTCAGCCCCACAGAGATGTTCTGAATCTGTTCCTTGTCCAACTTTGCCTGTCACTGTCTGTGCCTTGATCTTCCTTGTACCCCTCCTGCTAGATCCAAAAATCTGCTGCATTCTTGCATTCTTTATTTTTTTTGCCATTTTCTTGTCATAGCTCTGAATGCCTTTATTATTCCTTCTTCCCTCCTCTGGCAGAGGTGTCTCTGCTTATAATCTCCTTAGCACTGAGGCAGCCTGTTCATTTCAAAGAAAGCTGCATTAAAGGCAGGTGTGAGCCAGACTTGTCCGATTCTTTCTTTTCCCCTGTGGCTTGAAGGACCTGAAAATATTCCTGTAATCATCTCACAGAATCCCAGAATGGTTTAGGTTGGAAGGGAGCTTAAAGCTCCTCTGGCTGTACCTCTTCCATGGGCAGGGACACCTTCCACTGTCCCAGGTGATGCAGGGAATGACTGCAGGGCTTTGGGCTGACCCCATACAGCCCCTGGGTGATGGGCATGGGACACAAATGGGACTTGAGGCAAGTTCTGCTCCCCCCATGCTCCAGTGAGGTGCCTGAGCTGTTCTCTCCCCAGCCAGCCCTTCTCCAGCTCTGGCTCTCCCAGCTCATGGCACCACCGTGTTCAGAGTGGAGCAGCTCCCATGTCCAAGGGCTCAGGCCTGGAGGGAAGCAGGGTGTCCCCCAGTGCACTCAGCCCTGTTGAGTGCCCCAGCAGGGATGTGGCTGTGAGTCTGTGCTTGTCCTGCAGCCTCACCCACACCCAGCCCGTCCCAGCAGCCTGCAGAAGGCAGCGGGATGCATCCACCCCACGCATGGGCTGAGCTGGGCTGCAGCAGCCAGGATGCTGCTCAGGAGCTGGGGGATGGCTGCAGGGATGGCTGCAGGGAGCCTGGGGTGCATTTGGGAGAGCCCTGGGGGCAGCCAGCTCCATCCTGCCCCGCTCACGCCTTCCCTGTGTCTGTGCAAACAGCCCTGGGGCACACCCAGGGCAGTGCCCCACCTGCAGCAGCACCCTGTCCCTCGTGGGGCACAGGGGCAGGGGATGGCAGCAGGCAGCAGGGGGGACTCAACATCCTGCTGCATTTTGGCTACAAAAGCCAAGGAGTGAAGTTTGCTATGCCAGCACCTCCTTCTGGAGGAGACTTCTTTTTTCCTCTGATGCTTTCCTGCTTCTCAGGGTCTGGAAATGTGTCTGTGTTGTTTACCTGATCCTCCCATGTGGTCACAGCCTTTAGAGCCTCTGCCTTGGCTCCCATTACACTTCCCAAAGCCTCTTCATTGCCTGGCTCCTCTAATCCTTCCAGGAGCACCCATGTTTTATGCCTTGGTTATGCCTCCTTTCCTTTTAATTAATTTTTCACAGTGCCTTGCTCGTCCCTGTTGCCCTTTTTTATTTAATTTATTGCTCACTAGCCATCACAACACCTGGGCAAGCCTTTCATTTATCTTTTTTCTGTGTCCCTTGCACCCCCTCTGTCCTCTCCCATTATTGATTTCTCCAGTTTGATTTCACCCTGTGCTTGCCAGCATCATCTCCCACCCTTCCCTCCCACTCAGAATTGCTTGGATGAGTTTTCTCCCCATTCTTGACCTTGCTGCATTGTAATTCCTGGCCCAACAAGGCTGGGATTGCTGCTTGTTGGATCCCCTCCCTTGCTTGGGCTTGGCTTCCCCCCAAGATGTCTCAAAATCACCTCTGGGCAATTCCCATCCCGTGGCTGTGATGAGGAAACAGCTCCTTTCCCAGGGAGTCTCATCCAGGGGCTGATGGCCATCACCTGGAGCAGCTGCTGTGCTGAGCTCCCTGCAGGCAGGGAGGTGTCCCAGGGACAGGGATGGGCTTTGCTTGGTTCCAGCTCTGAACAAGGAGGGAAGTCTGTGCCCCCGGCAGCTCTGCATTCCTGCCATTATCCTGGAGATGAGGATGTGCAGCTGGAGCTGCCCTGGGGAGCCCTGGCTGCTCCCAGCCCAGCTCTCCTGCTGCTCTGAAGCTTTTTCCTGGTCTGCATTTAAACACTGAGGAAATTGTGGAAGGAAAGAGGGAACAAATGACTTTCCTTCTGTCTTTTAGCTGCCCTGTGGCTGCCACAGCCCAGCTTCCCAGAGCTCAGACAAAGAGGGAACCCCCGCTTTGCTCCATGGCGGTGAGGATTGAGGACTTTTATTTGCCACCATAAATGGTCCATTTACTTACAGAGCAGTCCCTGCCATTACCACGATGGCTTTGGAAAGCACATTACTGCAGTTATTCAGGTTATTTTGTCATCTGTGGCCATGTGATTTGCAAGCTGAGCCCAAAAGTGGGAAAGGGGTCAGAGGGATGGGACCCATATGTTTGTTAAAAACAAACAGCAAGGCAAGATCATGAGCTATTACCTGCTCCCCTGTAGAACAGGCACAAAACACAGCAGGCTGAGGCTCAAAAGAGTGGGTATCTACATAGTTCCCTGTTCCTGCTAAAAAATACTTTGGTTAGAGCTGTGCTCATAGATGGGATTTCCATTTTCCTGGGATCTCGTGTAGCTGAGCTGCTTCTGCCTGATGGAGGAGCAGGGTGTATGAAATGTGGGGCTGAAACTGGCTCTGGCAATGGATGTGGTTGGATATATCATGTCCTTTGGGTATCAGGGAAAGGCTCTTCCCCAGAGGGTGCTGGCACTGCCCAGGCTCCCCAGGGGATGGGCACGGCCCCGGGGCTGCCAGAGCTCCAGGAGTGTTGGGACAGCGCTGCCAGGAGTGCCCAGGGTGGGGCTGTTGGGTGTCTGTGCAGGGATGGGGCTGGGCTGGGTGATCCTGGGGGTCCCTCCCAGCTCAGGACATTCCATGATTCTATCATTCATTCCACCTGCTGACTCCCAGGACATCAGACTGGTAACCCTTGAGTGTAACAGCCCAGGGATATATGGCAAGCACATTTCTCTCTCTCACAGGATTTTTCATAGAGGTGCACAGAGAGAAAGAAAGAGAAAACAATTTCTATTTCTGCTCCTTGTTTTTCCCATGTGGAATGTGTTTGGAGAATTGTTCACCTGGGGTGATTGCTTGGTTGGATTCTGCTGAGGATTGTGTGAGCTGATGGCCAATCCAACCCACCTGTGGCTGGACTCTCAGAGAGGGTCACGAGTTGTGAGGGAGTTAGATATGGTAGTTAGAAAAGCAGGTTTGTAGTTTTAGTATCTCCTTTAAATAGTATATTAATGTATTATAGCATAGTTATAATAAAGAAATCATTCAGCCTTCTGAACTGCAGTCAGACATCATTTCTTCCCACCGGGTTCACCTACATTTTACAATAGGGATGTTATCACCATATGGCAAATGAGGAGCTACAACAGGCACTGCATGGGTCATGTGGAGCTTAGAAGATCTCAGAGGAGCCAAGGCAGCTTCATTGGTTTAATTGGTGATTTGTTATAAATACCTGTAGTTCCACAGTGAGGTGCTGGATGGTTGGATTTGGTTAGGGAATCAAATGTGGGAACTGTAGGACTCTAATTGCCCATGGCCTGGAGGAGCTGGCTGCTGTGCTCAGCAGGGGTGTGTGGAGAACATGGGAGCTTGTTCATTCCATTGGTTTTATTCTGTTATCTCTCTCTTACGCTTTTCTCTCCCTCATTCTCCCCATTTCCCATTCTTCCCTCTTCAGCTGAGTTAGGCACTACAGGTAGGTCAGTTCCCTGATATGTCAGGGAGATCTGTGGGTGTCTGTGAGGTGCTGACCTTTTTTCCAAATTAAGAAGCTCTCCTCGTCCATCTTTGACAATTTCTATCAATGCACGAGCACAGGAGACTGGCTCTCTTCTCCCTCTGTCTCCTGGTACAGAAATATCCTTTTTTCATGTAGGAGCAGCCCCCCATTCTATCCATCCTTACCTTACCCTACTTTTTACAAAGGTGTGGGGTGATAGGGGAAGGGGGAAAGGCGTTAGGCTTAAGAAGGGCAGGGTTAGATGGGATATTGAGAAGGAATTTTTCCCTGGAAGGATGGGCAGGCCCTGGCACAGGGTGCCCAGAGCAGCTGGGGCTGCCCCTGGATCTCTGGCAGTGTCCAAGGCCAGGCTGGACAGGGCTTGGAGCAGCCTGGGACAGTGGAAGGTGTCCCTGCCATGGCAGGGTGGAACAGGATGAGTTTGAAGGCCCTTCCAACCCAAACCCTTCAAGCAGTCCATGGCAGAGCAGTGCGCAGCACTTTGGGAGGATTTTTTTCCCTGTTGTCAAAGGAAACCTTGAAAGAAGCTGGAGACCATTTGGGGGTCAGTCAGTGACACAGTTTGGGATTCAGAGTGAGACTCCAGCTTGAGCAAGCTCAAAATCTGGAGAAGAAAGCTGTACTTTACTGATAGACTTCAGAGAGGGCATCCTGCTCCAAGTGAAGATTGCATGGAGACAGTGACTGACGGACCAGGACGTGTTTGGATCTGTTTGGATAATTTCTCTTCTGTTGTGAGCTGTGGAACACCCCAGGCCTCTCTGTGTGGTGATGGATTCAATTCATCTGCCTTCCCCTGGGGATGACACCTCTTCCCTGCTCCATGGGCTCTCTGCAAACCAGCAGCTATAAATAAACACCAATAACTCTCTTTGCAGGGGGTGCAAAGCTGCACTGAAGCTTTGCCTTTGTACTTGGGAATAAAAACGGGCAGGTAAGGGATGCTCCTAGCCAAAGGCAGGCAGAAATTTGGAACACACATAGATGCTGCTTTGTGGCACATGAAATCTGCAGAACTGTAAAATCAGATATTATTGTGCAATTTGAGGAAAAAGTATTAAATGGATGGAAAGTTTTTGATCTGGAGCCAGCCACGTCTTTCATTGAACTTTTTCTTTCTCGTGCTCACAAGCAGAGGATAAATGCTGGAGTTTCTAGTGCTGGAGGGTCAAGGTTTGCTGGACTGGCAGCAGTGATGCACTGGGAGGGGTGGAGGAAGCTGCACTTGCCTTTCCTGGCTGTGGAAAGTCTGCTGAGAGCCATCTGCAAGAAGGGAAAACCTTTCTCCTGTAGGGCTGTGGTGCCTGCTGGTGCCTCGTGTATGATTCAGGGAGGAATTCAGGGCTGGACATGGTGCAGCAGTGTTCATTGGAGCTGCTGCAAGGTTGATGAGCAGTGTAAAACTTGGGGGAATGTTGGCTCCAGGAGCCTGTGGTGCAGGAATTCCCATGGGTGCAGGTACAGCTCATGGGCACACTCAGCCTGGGAAGCGTGTCCAGGGAAGTAGTTTGTAGGGATGCCTGGAGGTCTGAAGTGTGATTTGGGCTGCTGGCTACACCACTGGTGTTTTACTACCAAAACCCAGTATTTTAGTCTTGGTATTATACTATTATTTAGCATAAAATATATAATACAATACATCATTATAATATACTAATGCTATACTAATGAAATACTAAGGCATAATATATAATACTACTAATATAATATAATAAATATAATATGTAGTAAAATGTAGTAAAATATAATATAATATTTAATGTTAATTCGTTGTTAATTAACATTATGCTAGAATATTAATATTCTATTATACAAAATTAATTTAATAGTAATAATATTGATATAATACTAATTGTATCGTATATAATGTATATAATACTATAATACCATATAATTGTATAATATATATATTATATACTGGTATTGTACTATAGTATTTGTATAGTATACTATTAGTATATTATACTATTATTAATAGTATATATATTATAGTATAGTATAATATATATACTATATAGTATAGTGTATATATTATACCATATAGTATATATAGTATACTGTTATTAATAGTATATATACTATTAGTATACTACTAATTGTATCATATATCCTCTATATCATACTATAATACTATATATTGGTATAATGTATATATATGAGATATACTGGTATTGTAGTATACTATTTTAGTACACTAGTATACTATATGTGTACTGGTATTTTAGTACAAAACCACTAGTACTTTATTACTATTAGTACTAAAGTGCTACTGGTACAGAGCTGGGGAAGGGCTGGAGAATTCCTGGGGGAGCTCAGCCTGGAGAAGAGGAGGCTCGGGGGGACCCTGTGGCTCTGCACACCCCCTGACAGGAGGGGACAGCTGGGGGGGTCGGGCTCTGCTCCCAGGACAAGAGGAAATGGCCTCAGTTGCATCAGAGGAGGTTTAGACTGGATATTGGGAAAACTTCCTCCCTGAAAGGGTGGTCAGGCATTGCACCAGGTGGAGTCCCCAGCCCTGGCGGTGTTCAAAAAGTGTCCTTGGGGACTTGGGTTGGTGCTGGGTTAATGGTTGGGCTCAGCGATCTTCAGGGGCTTTTCCAATGATTCTGTGGTTCCATGAGCCTGGAGGATGAGTCCATCATCTGCTCAGAGCCAGCTGCAGAGCTCCTGGTGCTCAGTTAGGAGCTGTTCTGTCACTCTCAGGGCAGTTTTTCTAAGAGAACTGACCCCAAGAATGGTTCCCTGAGCACTTTTCCTTCTTCCTGAGCACTGTTCCTCAGAGCTGTCTCCTGGGTGAACTGTGATCCGTGGATCAGGAGCTCCGTGCCAGAGCCACACGTGGCAGGAAAATCCTTCACCATCTCTTACCAGCAGCCATGGAATGTCAGCAGCACAGCCAGCCCCAGGAGGGCTCTGCCAGCTGCTCACTGCTGCCCTTCCCATCTGCAGACTCCCAGCGTGCAGCCAGGGAGGGATGTCCCAGCTCTGGCCACAGGGATCCAGCTGGTCTCAGCTCCTCCTGCACACTGAAGTGTCCCTTCAGCCCTGCCCTGGGGCCAGCACAGCCCCTCACACGCGAGGAGGAGTGTGCTGTGGCAGGATTCTGCACTGGAAACCGTTCCTGAAGGGACAGGGAGCTCCTGCCTCTGGCCCTACCTGGAGCCCCCTCCAGAGCTTGGGGGGAGCAGGGAGTGTCCCGAGGGCTGATCCCAAAGTCCCTCCTGAAGGACTGGTTCTGCAGCTCCAAGGGTTTGGAAGGGACCTTAAAGCTCATCCTGTCCCACTCCCTGCTATGGCAGGGGCACCTTCCACCATCCCAAGGAGCTCCCAGCCCCATCCAGCCTGGCCTTGGGCACTGCCAGGGATCCAGGGGCAGCCACAGCTGCTCTGGGCACCCTGTGCCAGGGCCTGCCCACCCTCACAGGGAACAATTCCTTCCCAATATCCCATCCAGCCCTGCCCTCTGGCACTGGGAGCCATTCCCTGTGTCCTGTCCCTCCATCCCTTGTCCCCAGTCCCTCTCCAGCTCTCCTGGAGCTCCTTCAGGCCCTGCAAGGGACTCTGAGCTCTCTCTGGAGCCTTCTCCTCTCCAGGTGAGCGCCCCCAGCATTCCCAGCCTGGCTCCAGAGCAGAAGGGCTCCAGCTCTTGGAGCATCTCCGTGGCCTCCTTGCCACTTGTTCTGCCAAGTCTCAATAATTTTTATTCAATCAAAAATCAATTTTGTTCAATCAAAATCGATTTTTTTTCATTCAGTTATTGTTTCTTTCAAGTTTCAGTCATTTCTTTCTTGCACTGGGGCCCGAGGGCTGGGGCTGCCATTGCCTCATGGTGCAGGAACAGGGCACTGCTGCACCTCAGACCACTTCTGGTGGGCTCAGTGAGACCTCCTCACGTGTGAACTTCCCTGTCCCTCACTGGCCGTGCTCTGCCTCACCTCATTTCACTTGCAGAACTATTTCCAGTGCCTGCAGTAGTCCTGCAGTCCCTTGGGATGTTTGTGCTTCTGTGCCTTCATGCCCTGCTTCCTGTGTGTGCACTCGGTGCCCGGGCTCTGTGCTGGTGCAGAGGAGCTGTTCCCAAACTGGGATAACATCCCCCTGCATTCAGCTGACTTGCATTTCCTCCTTATCCTTGGTATTAATCCCAAACTTGCAGAATCACCAGGTATTAGGATTTGATAGAGACTCTGCTCTTCGTGTGACGAGCCAGCTGATGGGAAGTCTTAGCACTGCAGGTGGTGAGCTGCCAATCCATCTAAAGCCAGGCTGCATTAGCGCTGTGATATCAGAAATATCCCTCCTGATAGGGGAGGATCCCTGCGAGGGGGAGCTGGGGAAGGCAGAGTGCATTTCCCATGTGCCTGGGCTGGCGTGTGAGCACTGGCTGTGGCTGAGCTGCCCAGTCTGGCACATCCAGAGTGCCTCCTGTGGCTCTGGATATTGCTGTGAAAGGAGAAGAGAGAACAGCAGCCTGCTTCCAGAGATGTCAGGCTGCAAGGGAGGAGGACAGCGCTGGGGGAGCTGGTTTGGGCTGTGTCTGCAGGACTGGGGACATTCAGGGGGTGCTCACCTGGAGACAAGGCTCTGGAGAGACTTTGGAGCCTCTTGCGGAGCCTAAAGGGGCTCCAGGAGAGCTGGGGAGGGACTGGGGATAACAGATGGAGGGACAGGGCGCAGGGAACGGCTTCCACTGAGCCTCACCGCACAGAGGTGCTCACTCCCTGTTCCTCCCTCATCATCCACACCCATCCTCTCCCTCCCCTGGTGAGAGACAAGGCCACAGCCCCGTGGTCGCTGCGGGGTCCTGAGCCTCCCCAGAGTTTGGGGACCCTGCCTGCCTCAGGGATCCCATCTCCAGACACTTTCCCAGGGCAGGGAAGGGATGCCTGGATGTCTGAAGTGTGATTTGGGCTGCTAACTGCACCACTGGTGTTTCAGTAGCAAAAAGCAGTATTTTAGTGTCGCTATGGGACATGAAATGAGTACACAGAAGCTTGGTAAGTTCCAAAGAGAAAAAGCTTAGTTTATTCAAACATCTGGTATTTACAGAATTCTGGAGGTGACTGTGGATTGGAGGATGGAATTACCACCTCTCCAACCACACTGGTTCAAAGATCAGTTAATCATTTCTTTTCACTTACAGAGAAATATGTAAACTATTCTATTTATACATGAAATTGTGTGGGAACTCTGACTCTCAAATATGTAAACATCATCAGAAAGCTAAAGAAGTCTTATGAGAACTTTAAAACTTTCAAAAGAACTATAAAAGAAAACTTAACACTTTTAAAAATCAGGGCAACATTTTAGTATTGGTGTAATAATATTATATAGCATAATAGTATAATATATAATACTACTATCCTAATAGTATAATATATAATAGAATTGAATTAATATCATATAATGTAATAGAATAGAATATATCTATATTAATTAACATTATACTAGAATATTAAGGTACTACAATGCGATATTAATATAATAATAATACTGATGTGATACTAATAATAAATTATACTAGTAGAACAGTATTATATTATATTGGTATACTATTTTAGTACACTAGTATACTAGATGTATACTGGTATTTTAGTACCAAAACTACTAGTATTTCAGTACTAGTAGTACTAAATTACTACTGGTACTGGTATTTTAGTACCAAAACCTGCTGTCTGTTGGGCCACTTCTATTTTCCAGTTCTAGGAATAACCTAGAACAGTCGGCAGGAAACAAAATGTATCATTTATAAAATGAAACTGTTGTGATCATGGCGCACAATAACGTTTTCAGAAAATCCTTTTCCCCTTTCCTCACTGTCATTCTCCACAGTGACCAGGCTGCTTTTCCCCACCTGGTTCCAAAAAGCAAACAGAGCTTAGTTCAAGGTAAATCCAGCTCATCCCTCCAGGATTCATCATTCCCTTGCCCTGTACCAGATCCATCACTTGTCTGGTGTTTCCAGCCAGGAGCCCAGCTGGGAGGAAGGGCTGGGAGGAGGGATGGGCTGCTCTAAGAGCCCCAGCTGTGATGATGGAGCAGCATTCCTTGTGGTGGGAGCAGAGCAGGCAGTGGAGAAATATGGAATATATTCTCTGAAGTAACTTGGTGATTCCCAATTAATACCTTAATTGCCCCTTTTTTTAATTATTGATTCCAAAATTACCGAGCTGAGTTGCAAATGCTGTGGAATATAAAAAGGAAGGAAGGGCTTTTTAGTGACATTTTGGAATTACAAATTATGTTTGTTGTGAAAAAATGAGAGACCGTCTGTTTAATTGGTCATAGGATGCAATTTGTGAGCACTTAGGTAAGAAAAATATAGCTATCTAGGGGATCATTAAAGATCCTTTCCTCTGAGTCAGCAAAGCTCAGAGCTGGGGAGAAAGCAGATCTATATTCCATAAAATTCACAGTAACAAGGAGCTCTGTCCAAGGGATTGCTCTTGGCAGGGAGAGAGGTGCTGCCTCAGGTGGGATGGACAGAGAGGAACAGAAGGTTTGGGGGCTCAAAAAGAAAAAGCAGAGGGTCTGCTGGCTTAAGTGGCTTGATCCTATTTCACATTCCCTTCTGGAATGTGGGACAAGCCCCCTGGGTCAGAGGAAGTTTCTGGCTGCAAACAGAAAATAAAATTTGGGATTCTTCTAATGGTTTTTAGCTTACTGAGGGTAGATTTAGATGGGATATTGGGAGAGAATTGTTCCCTGTGAGGGTGGGCAGGCCCTGGCAGAGGTGCCCAGAGCAGCTGTGGCTGCCCCTGGATCCCTGGCAGTGCCCAAGGCCAGGCTGGACATTGGGGCTGGGGGGCAATGGGATGCCTGTGTCATTCCCACAAAGCCCTTGGAAAAACACCACTGGGAGCTTGATACTGCAGGCAGATTCGTTAGCACCAGAAGTTAATTAGAAGTGAAGCCTGTATTGCAGGTGGCAGAAGCCTCTGGAGGTTAAAGATCACCATTTGGACTGAGATGGGCTCTGCTCTTACTCACTGGGTGGATCAGGATTTGGCACAGGATTTTGGGTGGAGAAGGAAATCGGGGCTGTCTGGTGCCATCAATTCCCATCAGAGAGAGGGAGAAGGGGGGTGCTGAAGGGAGGGATGGCAGAGCAGGACAAGGCAGGGATGGCAGAGCAGGACAAGGGTAGGATGGCAGAGCAGGACAAGGGAGGGATGGCAGAGCAGGACAAGGCAGGGGTGGCAGAGCAGGACAAGGGAAGGATGGCAGAGCAGGACAAGGGAGGGATGGCAGAGCAGGACAAGGCAGGACAAGGGAGGGATGGCAGAGCAGGACAGGGGAGAAATGGCAGAGCAGGACAAGGGAGGGATGGCAGAGCAGGACAAGGGAAGGATGGCAGAGCAGGACAAGGCAGGGGTGGCAGAGCAGGACAAGGGAAGGATGGCAGAGCAGGACAAGGCAGGGGTGGCAGAGCAGGACAAGGGAAGGATGGCACTGAGCTGAGGGCATGTGTGGAAGCAGGCAGGGACAGCCAAGGGCAAGGTGTGCATGGACAGAGACCTGCATCTCATGGCTGCTGTCCCCTCTGCAGGCTGTCCCCTCTGCAGGCTGTCCCCTCCTGCTCTCTCCCCACTGAGAGCCTCCTGTGTGCCCTGGGGGTCTGGCAGCTCCTGCCTGCACCTCCTGCCTGCAGTGCTTCCCAGCCTAACCAATCCCTGTGGTTGGCAAATGTGGTGGGAGATCAGGTGTGTGCCACCGCTGTCCCCAGCTCGTCACCATCTGCTGTCCTGGTGGCCGTGAGCTGATGCTGGCTTGGACACCCTCATGCTCACCTGGTGTAGGTCTTGCAGCACCAGCAGGACAGATCCACCCCTCCCCAAGCTTTGGAGCCGCCCTGGGCTCTGTGGTGGCCCTGGGGCTCTGTGGTGGCCCCGGGGCTCTGAGCCTGCTGTGCTTTTAAGGGCTTGGAGCTGCAGAAGGAGCAGTGGTGTTGGAGAAACCACTTGCAAAATGACAGAATTTGGAATGGGTTGGGTTGGAAGGGACCTTAGTGGTCATCCAGTGGCACCCCCTGCCATGACAGGGACACCTTCCACTGTCCCAGGTTGCTCCAAGCCCTGTCCAGCCTGGTGTGGGACACCTCCAGGGATCCAGGGGCAGCCCCAGATGCTCTGGGCATCCTGTAGGTTGCTCAGCCTGTAGGAAAGGTCCAAGTTCCAGCCCTCCCTGTGTTCCTGCAGCATGGCCAGTGTGGGAGAGGCCACTGGGCACTCTGCAAAGTGTGATGGAAGGAGAGGTTGCTCCTGGTCTGCACCAGGATGCTGCTCTTGCAGTGCTTTTCCTCACTGGGAAAGCTTTTGCAGCTTGTGGACCCATTTCCCTCTGTGGACTTGCCATTTTCCTGCTCCTTCAGGCTGTTCCTGCCTCTGGCTGAGTGCTGGGGGCAGAGCAGCACAGGAGCTCTGCCCCCTGACCCTGCAGCCCACCCTCAGCCAGGGCTGTGCCATCCCCTCCAGTTTGGTATGGACCCACAGCTGGGCAGTTCCATCTTCACCTGCTGCAGCCCCTTGGGAACAACACAATTAGCAGCAACTCCTCCCCAGGGTGAGAGGGAGTTGAGGAGCAACTGTCAGTCCCTCCTGTGATTTCTTTTTCCTTTTCTGTTTGTTTTACCCAGCTGTAATCAATGCTATAAAGGGCAAAGCAGCAGTTTTATTTATTTATCACAGGGAGCTGCACAGCAAATAGTCCAGCACTTGGCAGTTTGCTGACCAATGCTTTTGATAATCAGAATTTTTCAGGCTCTTTGCAGAGAAGTCCTGTGGAGTGGGATACATCAATAATGCCATGATCACAGAATTTGATGGGAAGGCCACCTTTTATAGATTTCATAGCTCTCCATAGCAATAACATTGGCGATTTCGTTCTACAGGAGAAAAATTAAAAGGGTGAGTTTTAATTCAAGTTTTTTAGGTTAAAAATTACTTTTTCAGTGCAAATTGACAGAATCATAGAATCACAGAGTGGTTTGGGTTGAGAGAGACCTCAAAGATCATGGAACCATGGAATATTTGGGTTGGAAGGGACCTTAAAGCTCATCCAGTGCCACCCCTGCCATGGCAGGGACACCTTCCACCATCCCAGGGTGCTCCAAGCCCTGTCCATCCTGGCCTGGGACACTTCCAGGGATCCAGGGGCAATGGTCATAGAAAGTTTTTTATTTTGCAGTTGTCATGCTTTTAACAGGAAGAATGAAAGCTGTAAGCTTTACTGAGAACCAGTAAATTTTGAGTTTTAATCTAAGAAAAGGGGGCCACAGTTGATACATTTTTCTTTAAGCTTTTTGATTTCATGGCAAACCCCTTTCCCTCCCTTTCCAGCTGCTCTCCAGCACTGTCAGCGGGTATTTTCTGATAGGAGAGAGAGGATTCCTCAGCAAAGCCCCACTCCCTGCTGCAGGTGCTCTGTCCCTCTCCCAGAGACCTGGGAATTCCATTGCTGAGAACTCCATTCCAGGGAAACCTCGTGCATCTCATTTGGCTGGGTCTCTTTTCCCAGCACTTCCTCAAGGGCAACATTTGCTTCCCAGCCCTGCCAGAGCAGCGTGGGCTGCTGGAGATAAGGGTGACAAATTGGCACACGAGGAATAAAATAATCTCGGATCCCTGAATAAACCTGGGTCCTTGAATGCCATATCCAGCCTTTCCTGGCATGAAACACAACCAGGGCTCAGCACCTGGGCAGGTCACAGCTGACCAAATGACCTCCTGGAGATGCTGAAAACATTTGCCTTGGTTCCCTCAAAGGGATGCTTCACCCTGTCCCCTCCATCCTCAGTGCCAGTCCCTGTCCCAAAAGCCTTTCTGCTCAGCCACTCCCAATTTTCACCTCCTGATTAGCAGTAATTGCTTGATCTCTGGGGTGGCTGAGCTGGACTTTTCCCTGGACCCCAAATATAAGTTTTTATGCCTCTGTGACTGGGCAGGAGCCTGATGTGGCCCTGTGATGCCTAAATCCAGCAGCTCTGGCAGCTCCAAGCCCAGGCAGGGATTCATGGCAGAGATCAGCAGGAGGGGGCAGGAACATTCCCAGACACAGGAAAAATTGTGGACCCATTTCCCTCTGTGGACTCTCCATTTCCCTGCTCCTCCAGGCTATTCCTGCCTCTGGCTGAGTGCTGGGGGGCAGAGCAGCTCAGGAACTCTGCCCCCTGACCCTGCAACCCATTGCTGCCAGCAGTGCCCTCTGGAAAGGCTGGGTCTCCCCAAAGCCTGCTGTCTCCTGGTTCAAGGAGCCAAACAAAGCCTTGCCCAGGAGGTTTCATGGATCATTTCCATAGAAAGAATTCTGAAGCCTCTCACTTTGAGCTGGGTTTTTCCAGCAGGGAGTTACTGGATGTTAGCTGTGTCCTCTCTGCTCAGGGCTGGATTTGGGGTCATCCCAGGAGGATTCAGGACCAGCCCTGTGGCAGAAGGTAGCAGGGAAAATGATGCCTCATGTTTTAGCTTTTATATTTTTCAGATTCTGTGCTGCTTTAGTGTGTGGGTCTGGGTTTCCTATTAGGGGATGGTGAGCTCTCTGCACAGAGTAGGGAGACAAAACAATTCCTTCTCCAGCTGGGGACCAAGGACAAATGATCCAAACCTCAGGCCCAAGAGCACAAACAACGTGGGCTGGAGAGAGAAAAACAAGCAGGATGGGACTGCATGGGCTGGAGCTGGAATTGGACAATGAACTCCAATGTGCAAATGGAGCAGAGCTGATCACAGTGAGAGCCCCCGGGGGCAGTCGTGCATTTTGGGACCATTTGGGTTCATCTTGGGTGCAGCCCTGGCTGGACTCTGGTGCTGCCCAAGGTGCATCCATTGAGGCCTTTTAATAAATATTTACTTTATTCTTTAGCTCTGTCCAGTCTCTGTTCTAGGGCAGCCTGCACGAGGCATCACCTCAGTTTCCCCCAGGTAGGCACCCTGAGGTGTCCCTGGGCACGTCCCCTTGTCACCCCTGTGGCAGAGGAGCTGCTGGCCTTTGCTGGGGCTGTGGCTGTGCAGCTCCCCACTGATCCATGTCCCAGGGATGCTGTTCCCAGCCAGGGGGGCTGTCAGGGTGCACACAAATATTTGCTCAGTTGAGAAGCACTTGGCAGCTTGCAGGTAAATCTTGTCAGAGCTGTGACTCTGTTGAGGCATTCCCAGGGATGGGGACACATCTGCCACCAGCACAAAGGAGTCCTGGCCTGGGAGAGCAGCCTGTGCCCCAGCAGCTCAGGGCTGGGCTCCCAGTTCCATCCAGAGCCACGTGTAGTCCCTTAGGGAGTGCTGGGTGTCCTTGGGGATCAGGGAAAATACATCCTGCTCCTCCTTCAGCTCTGAGAAATGACCTGGATGTCGGCCCTGGAATGGTCTGCAGAGGGGAGAACCCCAAAATACCAAATGATTTCAGCTGGGGCTCCCTGGGAGTGCAGAGCCAGGGAGCTGTGCTCTTTTGCCAGTCCCTGGTGCTGCCAGGACATCACAGGGTGCAGGGTGGCACCCGTGTGCAGTGTCCCAGCCAGGGCTGCTGCTTGGATTGGATATCAAGGAAAATTCCTTCACAGACAGGCTTGTCAAGCACTGGCACAGCTGCCCAGAGCAGTGATGGAGTCCCCATTCTGCATCAAGGGAAATGTATTTCCCTTGCAAATAGGAACCTATAGGTTGGATGTTAGGAAAGAGTTTTTCACAGAAAGAATGATAAAGTTCTGGAATGGGTGCCCGGGGAGGTGGTGGGGTCACCATCCCTGGGTGTGTTTAACAAAGCCTGGATGTGGCACTGGGTGCCAGCGTTCAGTTGAGGTGTTGGGGCTGGGTTGGACTTGATGATCTTGGAGGTCTCTTCCAGCCTGGTCATTGTGTGAATTCTGTGAATTCCTGGAGGGATTGAAGAGGCCAGTGGCTGTGGCACTTGGGGACACGAATCAGGACATGGTGCTGGTGCTGGGGGAAGGGTTGGAGCCGATGGTCTCAGGTTCCTTTTCCACACTGATTCCATGGTTCTCCCTGGACAGGGAGTGCCCAGAGCCGATGGTGGCCGTGCCCTGACCTCAGTGGGAAGGTGGTTCCTGCTCAGAACTCCAGCTGGGCATCCCCAGGAGCTGCTGGTGAGAGGAGAAGCTCCGGGGCAGGGCTCCCACCCAAGGAGGAGCTGGATTCCAGGGCAGGGTCGCACCCTGCAGCTCCTGGCTCAGTGCAGGGCTTTGTGCACAGCTGCTGGCAGTGAGGTGTGTGTGGAGGAGCCTCTTTAGCGCTGCCTTACCTGTGCAGTCGAGTGTAATTGTTCGCTGTGCTTAAAAACCAGAGCCAGGGGGAATTGCCAGGGTATATTCTCTGGGTGTGAAATGCAGGAAATAATGGAGCTGGGGGCTGGAGCTGGTGTTTAGAGTAGTGTAAAAAAGCAGAGCTGTGATTTAAGGGAGAGAATAAAACATTTCACCTGGTGCTGCCGTTTTACACAGACGGGCAGGGTCTGAACAAAATGTGAGGTAGAGCCCAGTGGCAGAGGGGGTGGGCTGTGCATAGATTCCCAAATCTGAGCTCCCCAGGAGCACCCCATGGCATGCTGGCAGCTCCCACTGGGAGGGCACAGTTAACCTGCTCTGACCAGTGGGAGGGATCCCTGGGGATGGATTTCCTTAAGGAGAAGGCTGGAGGGTCTGGGGGGTGTTGGGATCAGCCCATCACTGTTGTTCCACCATTGTTGTGCTCACTCCCAGTCCAGCCCCGCACTGAGCCTGGGAAGCTGGGCGTGACTAAAGTGTCTCTTTCAGACAGAAATGCAGTTAAGATGTCAACAGTCAGACTCCCCTGCCCCCTTGTCACTCGTGCCAGTGGCTAATCATTTCCCTGCTATAATTTGTGCCCTTTATCCCATTTGAATTGGTTGGGCTTCAGCTTGCAGCCATTTATTCCTGTTGTGCCTTTACCCTTTTGATTAAAGAGCCCTTCGGTATCCAGTGTTGTCTGCAGATGAAGGTTCTTACACACAGTAATCACATCACCTTCCTATCCGTTTTGATAAGCTAAACAGAGCAAAGCCTTTAATTTTCCTTTTGTCAAGCATTTTCTCCAGCCCTGAATCACCTTTGGGGCCACTTGCTGTACTTTATATTTTTTTTTTTTAATCTGTAGAATTTTGATCTTGAATTGAGCATCTCAGTTTTCAAATTGGAAGTGCCGAAGTCCTGCCAAGCCCCAAGCCCTGAGTTTAGAGTCTGACCCATGCCTGGACCTCATCCTGAACAGAGCCCCCTGTGGTGCTTGTCAAGCAGGAAGCCCCAAAACCTGGGATTTAGGATCTCTGCTCTGGAGCCAGGCTGGGAGAGCTGGAGGTGCTCACCTGGAGAGGAGAAGGCTCCAGGGAGAGCTTAGAGCCCCTTGCTGGGCCTGAAGGGGCTCCAGGAGAGCTGGAGAGGGACTGGGGACAAGGGATGGAGGGACAGGACACAGGGAATGGCTTCCCACTGCCTGAGGGCAGGGATGGATGGGATATTGGGAGGGAATTGCTCCCTGTGAGAGTGGGCAGGCCCTGGCACAGAGTGCCCAGAGCAGCTGTGGCTGCCCCTGGATCCCTGGCAGTGCCCAAGGCCAGGTTGGACATTGGGGCTGGGAGCAGCCTGGGACAGTGGAAGGTGTCCCTGCCATGGCAGGGGTGGCACTGGATGGGCTTTAAGGTTCCTCCAACCCAGACCATTCCAGGACTCCTGTGGTTCACAGCCTTCAGAGCAGGAGTGTGACACAGCACAGAGACATTCTCAGCAAGGTGTCTGATCTGGTGCCTCCCCAGACTCTCCAGATGTGTCCCATTAACCCCTTCTGGCAAGGCCAGCTCAGGGTCAGGACAAAGGCAGGTGCACACAGGGTGCACGTGGATCTGCATTTTGTGTCTCCAAGCCTCGTCCTGGTGCCTTCCTGACATGACTGCCTTCACTGAGGGCACCTCCAGCTCTCCTTGGGCATTTTGCTTTCTGATCCTCCTGTCAGAACATGCAGAGGAGAAAAAGAGACACCTAAAGTGACTCAGTTTTGTGAAACTGTGCTGGAATTCCCACCACAGCTGTTGGCCACTTCTGGGTTCTTCCAGCTTGGTCCATACAGGTGAATAACCCAGGGGAGGGAAGTGCAGGAGTGTCTTGGTTTGAAAAACCAGGTGTCTGCTAAGGAGCCTCTCTTGAAATGGAAAATGCAAACCCCCTCCTTCCAAATTATTATAATTTTGAAATTAAGGGGCTCTCAGGCAAAGATATGGGAGGAGGAATAACAGTTCTTTATTAGGGAAGAAAATAAAATAAACAATGCAGTAATACAAATCAGCCCTGCCACAATGAGAAGAGGCCCTGGCAGCCTGTGGGTCAGGGAGGTGGCAGCAGTCCCATCCCATGGTGGCTCAGCCCTCCTGCAGTGCCAGCTGTGCTTCTGCTGGAGCAGGGATCCTGCACAAGGGTGGAGTTTTCCTCTGAAGCTCCAGGGCTGCTGGAGATGGGCCTGGGCTTCCTCTGGGAATGCAGTGGGGAAGAAAGCTGCTCCTCTGGGAATGCAGTGGGCAAAGGCTGCTGTGGGGTTCCAAAGTCAGATTGGATCCAGGTAGGAATGCTTGGCTCCTCCCCTGGGCGGAGCATCTCCCCATGGATGCTGGAATTTTCTCAGCCATGCAGGGACACTCACTGGCCATGGACAGCAGAGATCTCCTGGAGGGAGGATTGGCTGTGGGAGAGATGAAGAAAAAACTGCCCAGTGAACAGAGAGAACTGCCCCAGCTCTGACAGATGGGGACAGAACACACAGCCCAGCCACAACTTGTAATTCCAACCCAAGACAAGGAGGTAGCTCTCCCTGTAGCAGATGGAAATCTGGGATATCCTCTTGAACTCTGAGGAGCTGAAGTCATGGAGGATCAAGCCCCTTAATCAAGATTCCTGTCACTGTCTCAGAGCCATTCCAGCACTGGTGCATCCTCATTTCTTTGCAGCAACCCTTGCAGTCGACCCAAAGAGGGGTTATATTTGCATAGTCTTCACTTTCTTTTATCTCTCTCTCATGTTTTTTGAAAGCTTGGATATCTGAAGCACTTAGCTCTGCATTGAGTGTCTCATTAAATTGCAGAACCCTGCTTTCCTAGGCTCCGTTAATTAAGCACTTGATTGAAAGTCTAAATCTGAAGGCTTGGGTATTGACTCCAGCTTTGCTAACCTGAGGTGATCTGCTCAGTGTAGTTACAGCTTGCCCAGCCAATTTCTGCATGTCCTTCCCCCTGCTCTCCCCAGGCATCCCAGATTGCTGCAAACCCCGGTCTTTCCACCGCCATGGCTGGCAAGTCTCTGAGATTTATTTTAGCTCCTGAGCACTGCTGTCACTGGAGTCTGCTGCTGCAGTTGTTGGTTAAGAAAGACTGCCTGGCCATTTAGCAGGCAGCAGTTAATGAGCAGCACAGATTTGGTCTTGAATGCTCGAGTAGCCTGTTGGTTTTGTTATTTTATTTTTTAATTCTGTAGATATTCCATGTATTTGCTTAACAAGGAGCCTCCCTCCAGATGCCAAGGTGTTTTTCATGCCAGCAATTTAAACTTCAGTATTTTCATCTGTCTGGCATGGAGGTGTTCAGGGCCAGTCTCCCCAGGGACACCCAGGTTTCCAGGTGGGATTTTCCTGGTGAACCTGAACCTGTGGGCAGTTCTGGGGTGTGGAGAAAGACACTGCAGCCAAAATGCAGCAGCCTGGCTGCTCCTGCACCCCATGCTGCTTTTCCATCAGCTCCTGAGGGAAACCAGCAAGGCAGGAGAGCAGATGGAGGGCAGAGCAAAGAACAGGAGGTCTGAGAGGTTCCTGAGCCTGCCCTGTGGGAAGGAGGCAAAGCAATGTTCCCAAAATGAGCTGTCCCAGGCCAAACAGGAGCTGGATTAGCAGAGGATGGCACAGAGCTCCCAGTCTGGGCAGTGGGAACCTCCCAGGCAGGGTCAGGGAGGTCTTTGCAGCTGGGTCACTCCTTTGAGTTTGTGGCCCATATTTTTCAGGGCCAGGCCAGCAGCACACGAGGTGGCACCGGGGCCAGGCCCTGAGCAAAGAGCAGTGCCACTGCTTTGACTCTGCAGCCCCCTGCTCCCCAGTGCTGCTCACACCAGTGGGGTTTGTAGCTCACCCTGCTGGGCACCACTTGCTGCTGACTCTGTCTCCCCTCTTCTTTGGAAAGGAATGAATTTCTGGGGTTTGTTTTTCTAGACTCTCCTTGCCTAGCTCATAATTCCTTCCTTTAAATTGTCTCCCACGACTGGATTGTTCCAGCTGCTCCAATATCTGCTCTGGGTCCTGCATCTCCTGTCTCCCATCCCTGGACACTTTTCCTTCCTGCCCTTCTTCCCTCCCCAAGTCATACCAGAGGAGCCCTCCTGGGTGTGCCCATTGCACCCCTGCAAAGGGGGCACTCAGGGTAGGCTGTCATTTAATTGAATTTTCTTCTGAAGCTGTAAGTGGAATAATCCTAAAGCTTAGCTTTGCCTGGAGTCACAGCCTTTGTGATCTGGGAAAGGTTTTCTTTATTAGTTTCTTCATCTAATCAGCGCCTCTGGTTGCTGTCTTTGCTCCTGAGGAATATTTCTGACTTGTTTGGAGGTGGAGGATTGCTGAGACCACACAGCTGCTCTCAGAGCTCCCTGTCTGTGGCTGTGCATAGGCAGGGAGACTCAAGGGTGGATTTGGGGGGAACAAAGTTCCTGCTCCCTGCAAAAGTGGCTTTTTTTTTTGTGAAGGAAACACGCCTTCTGTCCTCCTCCACCCAATCCCAGAATTCAGAACTGATTTAAAGGGCAAGTGTGTTACAAGGTACAAATCTGCACAGGAGTGTGGCCAAAATAAAAAAGGAAGCCCTGAGCAGCCCCTGCTGTGGGTTTGCTGTTCACCTGCTGACCTCTGTACAAACCTTTCCTGGGCAGGCCGTGCCCTCCCTGCCCAGGGTGGCAGTGCCCGGCAGTCACAGGCAGCTCATGGATTACCAGGGGCTGGGGCCACAGCCTGGGCTCCATTTGTGGCCCTGCAGAGGTTAAATACCTGCCTGGGCCACCTGGAGCTGTGTGCAGATCCCACTGGGAGTTGGCCAGGCCGTGGGGTGGTGATGCAGCTGCAGCCCCAGGGGCTGGTTTGGGATGGCACAGGGTTAATTGTCCTCCCAGGAGCTGGTTTGGATTTGTGCTGGGAACAGAGCAAGTATTCCAGGGATGTTGTAGCCACACCTGAGCAGAGCTGGCGCAGGGGTGAGGTCTGTTCTGCTCCTGGCACGAGGAGTTGGAAGGGGACAGCTGGGCTCAGCTGTCCCCTGGGATATTCCAGGCGTGTGGGATCATGCTGAGCACGGAAAGCTGGGGCAAGGAGGAAGGAGGTGATGTTTGGAATGATGGTGTTTGTCTGCCCCAGTCACTGTTAGGGTGAAGGAGCCCTGAGATGCTCTGGAAGTGTTCCCGGCCAGGTTGGACAGGGCTTGGAGAATCCTGGTCTGGCGGAGGTGTCCCTGCCTGTGGTAGGGGTGGAACAAGATGAGCTTTAAGGCCCTTTTCAACCCAAACCATTCGTGAATCTGTAATGATTCTGAAACCTGCCTGCCCTTGGGAAGTGTGGGATGGATTCTTTGTTTTGCTTTGCTTGCATGCACAGCTTTTGCTCTCCCTGTTAAGCTGCCTTTATCCCAACCCCCTTTCCTCATTTTTACCCTTCCAGTTCCAACATCCCACCCAGGGGAAGCAAGGGAGCAGCTTTGTGGGGCTGAGTTGCCAGCTGGGGTTAAACCACAACAGGGTGAAATTCTGAAGAAAGTGGCTTGGGATGAAGAGAGAAGTGGGACAGAGGTGAATTGAGAGCAGCCAGCTCTGGGGAGCCACACTGTTACTGATGTGCAGAGCTTGGTTTGCAGTTCAGTGCTGACCACCCGGAGCCACAGTGTGTTCAAACTGGCAGCAGCCAAACCCCCTCCAAACCAGCTGCTGGTAAAAAACCCTCTGGAAATCTTGCTGGAAACATGCAGGAGGAAGTTGCCATCTTGTGGAAGCTGGGAGTTTCCAGTGCTGCTGGTTTGGGATATTTTTGATTTTCCATGGTTTGGTTTTCAAGACTATGTTGGACAAGGCTTGGAGCAGCCTGTTCTGGTGGAAGCTGTCTCTGCCCATGACAGAAAGGTTAAAACAAAATGGTCTTCAATGGTCTCCCTCCCAGCCCAGCCCATTCAAAGATTTTTGGGGAAATATGGGAATTTTTTGGCACAGGTTGATAGAAGCTCTCAGCAAAGCCCATGGTTTTGGGGCAGTCCTGGCAGGGCTGGCAGCAGTGCTGATGGTGGGTCATGAGCAGGTCGCTGGCTTTGCTGGAATCTCTGAAGCTCTGCAGGCTGAGGGAGAAATGAATTGTCATTCTGGTCATTACAGGCACGTATCTGTGCAGCCAGGCCTGGCTGAGGAGGATTTCAGGGGTTTGATTCATATGAGGAGGGCTGGGAGGGAGAGGGCTGGGAGTTGTTGGTAGATTGGGATAATCGCCCTTTGCCATCCTGAGTGCTGGGCAAATTCAGCACCTCCAAACTGGGGAGGAACCCCACTGTTCCACAGGCAGAGTCCTTCCTTTGTCCTTTGCATGGCTCCAGGTGAGGTTTGCTTGGATCTGGTGGTGGCTCTGCCCAGCTGGACCTGCTCCTGGGAGGCACAGCTCAGCTCTCTCTGCAGAGACCAGCTCTGTGCAGGTGTGTGCAGAGTCCTTTGGGGACATCCAAAATCAGTGGGAAAGCCTGAGTCACACAGTCCTGCCCTGCCTTTGAGGAAGCACAGTCATTCCATTTTCCTCTTTTTGACTGAAAAGATAAGATAGGGTTGGTTCCTTTTTAGGTTCCATGCCAGCACAGAGTGGTGGGCAGGGGAGGATGCTCTCTGCAGGCCATGCTGATCTTCTCCTCCCTGCCTTAAGACCACAGCTCTCAGCTTTCTGGAATATAAATTGTAAACTGAGGAGGGCATTCAATAAAGGCTACATTTCTCCCTCCTGCCTTCCCCATCAGAAGAATTTAATCAAAATCCCTCTGTATTCTGCACAGAGCCCCTGGCTTTGTATTTTATACCAGGGAGCTGGTCCAGCAAAACACTTAAGCTGGAGGGGTGTCCTGTGGCATCTAATTAGGCTGCTCTTGGGCTCAGGTTTAAACAAATAATTAACTGAGTGCCTGGACCAGCACCAGGGTACTGAGCACTTCCACAAGTGCCCCTTCTTCTTGCTGTGGAGCAGAGGGTTTCACATGGATGGACCCTGGTGATCAGGAACAGGACCCAGGGAATGGCTGGAGAGCAAGGAAAGGCTCTTCCCCAGAGGGTGCTGGCACTGCCCAGGCTGCCCAGGGGATGGGCACGGCCCCGAGGCTGCCAGAGCTCCAGGAGCGTTGGGACAGCGCTGCCAGGGGTGCCCAGGGTGGGGCTGTTGGGTGTCTGTGCAGGGATGGGGCTGGGCTGGGTGATCCTGTGGGTCCCTCCCAGCTCAGGATATCCCGTGTTTTTTCCTGTAATTCCCTTCTGCAGCTGTGCTGGCTCACAGAGAATTCCTTGAGACCCCCTCTACTTCATGGGCTTCAACCTTCACCCTGAGGGCAAACCTGTGCTTGTGGGTGCAAAGATAAAGCTGCCTTGAGTGGAAAATCAAGAAAATCAGAAATCTGGGAATTCACTCTGCCAAGTAGAGGTTTGGACCAAGCATCCCTTGAGCCCATGTCTTATCCTCCTCTGGAGTCCAGGGCTGTGTTTTATTGTGGAAGTTGCAGGAGCTGACATGCTGGGAAATTTTGAAGAATGGATTTCCTGATTTTTAGTGCATCCTACTGGGCAAGGAATGAATTTAGCAGAACTGATGCTGTGGTGCTTTGGATCAGATGTGTTATGTGCCAGCGCAGCCCCTGGACTCGTAGATGGTTAAATCAAAGACCACGTCTGTGGTGCAGAAACTGTAGTCTAGAGCCCAAGTCCCTCCAAAGGCTTGGTGCCAGCAGTTCCCAGGCTTTTCCTGCCTCTCTGGATGACACTGCAAGGAGGAGCAGCAGGAAGGGGAGGTCAGGGCTTGTGTCAGGCAGTGGTGTGGCTGAGGGCAGAGTGAGGAGGGCAGCAGGCACCTCTGCCAGCTTCCCTATTGTGTTCCATGGAATCCCAGGATGGTCTGGCTTGGAAGGACATCAAGGCCTATCTCATTCCACCCCCTGCCTTGGACAGGGACACCTTACACTCTTCCAGGTTGCTCCAAGCCCTATCAAGCCTGTCCTTAAGCACTTCCAGGCATGGGAATGTTTCTCAACTATGTTTCTTCACTTCCTCTATGAAATTATTGGATATATTCAGTATCGCCCTGCACACACTGTCCCCTGTCCAGAGAGACAGGGATGGAGCTTTGGTTTGCCCTGGGCCAGCAGTTGGGATGTTCCTGTGGTTGGTGGTGCCAGCAGCAGTTGTCACGTTTCTCTGAGGGGTTTGGAAGATGACTTGCAGCTGGAATTTTGGGGAGCTGGCAGCTGTGTCACAGCAGCCACCCAAGAGCAGCTTGGGTCCTGCCCATGGCCACCTTCTCCAGATGTCCTTACTGGCATTATTTGGCTTACAGAGGGTCTGAAATCATGGGCATGTTCTCTGTGCTTCGGTCCAGTGCTGTCCCACATCCCACCGCAGAAGCATTTGGTGACCTGTGTGGGTATTCAAGGCAGGATCCCATATAAAGAGGAATACTTTGTCCAGATTACACTGAACATCTCTGCCTGCAAAAACCCCTGAATAGTTAGATGAGTCATGGGGAAGTGTTGTCTTGGTTTGAAAAGCCAGGTGTCTGCTGAGGAAGGCAGGAGCCTCCCCTGAAATGGAAAATGCAAACCCCCTCCCTCCAAATTATTATAATTTTGAAATTAAGGGGCTCTCAGGCAAAGATATGGGAGGATGAATAACATTTATTTACTAGGAAAACTAAAAATACAAATGCAATAGTACAAACAAAACCAAACCACTGCCAGAGTGAGAGCAGGCCCTGGCAGCCTGTGGGTCAGGGTGGTGGCAGCAGTCCCATCCCATGGTGGCTCAGCCCTCCTGCAGTGCCAGCTGTGCTTCTGCTGGAGCAGGGATCCTGCACAAGGCTGGAGTTTTCCTCTGAAGCTCCAGGGCTGCTGGAGATGGGCCTGGGCTTCCTCTGGGAATGCAGTGGGCAAGAAAGCTGCTCCTCTGGGAATGCAGTGGGCAAAGGCTGCTGTGGGGTTCCAAAGTCAGATTGTATCCAGGTAGGAATGCTTGGCTCCTCCCCTGGGCGGAGCATCTCCCCATGGGATGATGGAATTTTCTCAGCCATGCAGGGACACTCACTGGCCATGGACAGCAGAGATCTCCTGGAGGGAGGATTGGCTGTGGCAGAGATGAAGAAAAAACTGCCCAGTGAACAGAGAGAACTGCCCCAGCTCTGACAGATGGGGACAGAACACACAGCCCCATTTCCAACCCAGGACAGTGTTCACTGTGCAGGACATTTCTCTTTTTTCTTCAGTAAGTAACAGCACCAAAATCTGTGTTAGCAGGCAGAAAGGGAAAGCTGCTCCCCAGAGCTCTCAGCTGAGACATTCAGCCCCTTGCCTGAGTAAGCAAAATCCCAGATATCCAAACACAGGCAGCCTTCGGAGTGTCTGGGAAATGCAGAACAAAAGCCTCTTTGCACTCCCAATAAATTGGTCCCATAGGAATTTTGCTTTGAAATTCTAATTGACCCAGGGAAGAAACTTATTTCATGGACTTTGAACTCATGAAAAAAACTCCATCATTCATCCACAGTTTATTCCTGACACTTAATCAAAAGCAATGTAATGATCTTTCTAACGAACATAATGTGATGTTGTTGGGAATGTGTCTACTCCCCAGTACACAGCACGTTTAGGAGTGGAAGGTGTTTATTAGTTTTTTTTATTACAGTTACCAAGTGTCTCTCAGGATTTTCAGCAGTTTCCAGAATTAGGAACAATTGTTTTGGCATCTTTTAATCACAGATTTTTGTGGATTTAGGGAATTCCATCTCTTGTGGAATTTCATATCTTTAAAACCTTCTTTTATACAAATGAAAAATAAAATGAAGCATCCAACCCCTGATTAAGACAATCTAGAAAATAGAAATAAATAGAATAGAAAATAGAAGTTATTTTTAAAACTCAAACTTATGAGTGACCATTTTAAATCATTTGAGTGCAGAGTTGTTAAATTACAGGACATTCACAGCACACCAGCAAACCCTCCAGAGGTGTCAGAAAGCACCTGGAAGTTCAAGGAAGCATTTTCTCTTGTAGCACCCTGAATCCTCACCATCTTCAGAGAGAGAAAAGATGTTTTCACTCAGGAGGGTCCTCCGTGAGACAGAATTTGGGGGGGAAAAAACACATTTCCTACTCAAACTTGGCAGACCTACCTTGTTTTTAAGGACCTTCTAAGTGGGAGGTTCTCTTCTGGAACAAGTAATGTCAGACTTGTCATGGTTGTGGATAGCCAGAGTTGTGCACTGCCCTGGGTTTTAGAGAATTCTAATTCCCCCAGTCACACTCCCAGGACATGTTTCACCCCAAATCATGATAATCTGCTAACCCTGACAGCACAAGTGTTCTGGAGAAGGTGCTTAAAATACAAACCTGTGGCTTTCATGCCTCCTGAAAATCATAGAGGAGCTCTCAGGTGATGTGCCTGTCTCTGGAGGCTGTGGGGTCCCTGATGGACAATATTCCACCGGGGAGCTCAGGAAAGACATCTGGGTTTATTCCTGACACCTTTAAAATCAAATAAAGGCATTAAAGGCACTGCTTGCCTCTAATCCTCAAGCCAGGTTCCTGCGAGTGCACGTGCAGATGTGAGCCTGGAAACCAGGTCAGGAAATAGAAAATGACACTTTCTAAAGAAAAGAAAGTGTGTAAATCTCATAAAGTTTCCTTCCCCTACCGCTGCCTGTAAATCCTGCCAGTGCTGGGAAGCAGCAGGGCTTCCTTCCAGTGTCTAAGCTTCTCAAAATGATGAAAATCCCTCAGTGGCAAATCCTAAAATTACTGGGGCAGGGGGAGTGCACATCCACACTGTCATGTTCTGGGTCTGGAGGCACCAGGGGTTTATCCTGCCTGGCAGGGGGGTGTTGGATAGATGGATGTGCCCCAAGCACCCCTGAGGGGAGGACAAGCCCACCATTAGTCCTGGGCTGTAAATGCAGAGCTGCCCCTGGCCACCCCAGCCTTGGGAAGGTATTTCCTCCTGGGCACGGACACAAGGAGCAGGCTGACCTGGGGAATGCCTTTGGGGATGTGGCTTGCTGTCCCTTGGAACACTGATGCTGACTTTGTGCTGTATGTCTTGTCTGGGTGTCTTTACCCAGACAAATTAATTCATTTTGGGGCTTTGTGAGAGTGTGACTGGTTGAGCAATGAAGGCATGGAAGATAACAGGGCACAGATGAGCACTGGATCAGACTCAGGCTGGTGTTGGCTGTTCCCAGCAGCAGATCCCCATCTGAGCCCTGCCAGCTTTCACCCAGAGGAAGATTGTTCCCACAAAACCAGCTGGGTCCCTTTCAAAATTCCCTTTGTCTGATCCCATTCATCCTGGATAAAACCCCAACCCAGTTATATTTCCTCTAAATGGAGACATTTCTCATACACACTCATCCCACTGCAAAGCAGCATCATTATCCATGTGTGGCTGGGCACAAAACCCTCAGATATATTTTGAATATCTGACATTTTTCCAAGAATAAACAGCAGGAGAGTTGGCAAATGTTTGCAAACTTTCCTTCCCACTTCCTAACCTCCAGGGAGCAAGCAGAAGATATTCAGTCCTTTCAGATGTTAATGAAATTTTGTATTTTGAATGAAAAAACTAACAAACAGAAACATTTCTTTCCCCAGCTGATGCTGTGACTTTGTCCCTTCGTTCTGCCATCACAGTCACTTTGTTCCTTTCTTCTTGTTGAGAAGTTTGTCCTTTTGTCACACTGGGTGGGTGGAGTGGCTGAACTGCTCTCAACAGAAGGTGATAAAGTTTATTCTGATCTTTCCAGGACCAAGTGAGTCCATAGTGGAGGTGCCCAAGAGAGGAGTGGAGTCAGAAGCACAGCTCTGGGCTGGGCTGGGGACACTGACACAGGACCTGTCCTCTCTTTATGCCTCATTTGCATCTTGGCCACACGTCCCTTATTCTGGCTCCCAAAATCACCATAATCAATGACCAACAATAAACTGGAGTGTGAAAGCTTTTCATTCAAACTGTAAAGAGGAAGCATTGCTGGACATGTTCATCTGCCTCCTCAGTGGTGAGCAGAAAGGAAATTGGATTTATCATCACTTTATCATCATTTCCATGTGGGTGTGGCTCTTGGGGACGCAGTGGGCTTGGCAGTGCTGGGGAAGCATTTGGACTTGATGATCTTGATGCCTTGAGCAGCTGGAACAGAGGCTAGACACAGTTAAGGGGAATAAAAACGATATTAGCTGAAGAGCCTTCAAAGGCCACACCCTGGCAGTTACCAGAGCCACAGCTTTGGCTCTGCCCAGATGGCTCCAAGATGGAAGCAAAACAGAGCTTGGTCACGAGAGCTCACAGTTTTATAAGTTCTGCTCCATTTGCACATTGGAGTTCATTGTCCCATTCCAGCTTTAGCCCATGCAGTCCCATCCTGCTTGTTTTTCTCTCGTCAGCCCACGTTGTTTGTGCTCTTGGGCCTGAGATTTGGATCATTTGTCTTTGGTCCCCAGCTGGAGAAGGAATTGTGTTGTGTCCCTACTCTGAAGAGAGCTCACCATTCCCTTACATGAAACCCAGACCTACACACCAAAGCAGCACAGAATCAGAAAAACCAAAAAGCTAAAACCCGAGGTACCAGTCTTAGAGGGTTTTCCAAGCCAAATGATTCCATCATGAGGTTGGGTCCAGGCAGGGTGCTGGTGCTGGTGGCTGTGCATTCCCAGTGGAGCAGCTGGGCTGTTCCCATGGTGTCACCAATTTGGGATCAGGTTGCAGGAGTCAAAGCAAGCCCTTGGAGAAATAAATCAGGGCTGCTATGGGAAGGCATTATTAAGCATTATTTTTATTATGCTGCTGCTTGTCTGGTTCCTGTAGCTGCTGCAGGGTGGGAATGAGCAGCAGCCCAGGGCAGGTTGGGTGTGCTACCCCTGGAACCACCCATGGGAAGAGCCACAGGCTCTGTGCCAAAATTCCAGCCATGATCCCGCTCCTTTTCCATCCCCTAAGGGATGTGTGTGTGCAGGTGTCACCCCAATGGAGGACAGTGACCTCAGCCTGTGCTACTGGAGGGAAAACCAGAGCACAGAGCTCCTGAGGGACAAGCCCCCTTCCCAGGGAAAGGACAGAGGCAGAAGCTGAGTCAAGTCTGTGTCTCATGGATCTCAAGTCAGTCCTTTATTCATTTCATTCCACTGGGCATGGAATCATACCATGGAATCCCAGAGTGGGTTGGGTTGGAAGGGACCTTAAAGCCCATCCCAATCCCTCCCTGCCATGGGCAGGGACACCTTCCACTGTCCCAGGCTGCTCCCAGCCCCAGTGTCCAGCCTGGCCTTGGGCACTTCCATGGATCCAGGGGCAGCCACAGCTGCTCTGGGCACCCTGTGCCAGGGCCTGCCCACCCTCACAGGGACATCAAACACTTCACCTAAATCTGTTCTTCAGTTGAAAACTGTTCTCTGTGCCCTATCACTCTCTGCCTGGGTAAAGAGAGTGCTCACTTGCTGCTCACTGGAAGGGGCTCTGAGCTCTCCCTGGATCCTTCTCTTCTCCAGGTGAGCACCCCCAGCTCTCCCAGCCTGGCTCAGAGCAGAGGGGCTCCAGCCCTTGGTGCATCTTTGTGGCCTCCTCTGGACTCTCTCCAGCAGCTCCATGTCCTTGTCCCCTGGACCTACACATGGTGGGGTCTCACAAGGGCAGAGACTCAGCTACAGCCCTTGGGTGTAACTCAAGGCTTTAGGCTGTTTTGGCCTTGGAAGAGTTTTGTCCAAGATTCTGGCTGGGATCTTGGGGAGATCTGAGGCAGTTTTTGGAAGCAGGATGCTTTAATCCAGCAGTAAACAGTGCATGCCTGCTGCAGGTGGTGTCTAACCCATTAGAGAGAGATCCCCTCACTGCTTATTTACCTCTGTCAGAGCTTATGAAAGAAAAATAAATGCTGTGGGGTTAGTCCCCTAATGAATAGACCCGTGTGTGCATGCATGTAGTGCAGCATCTTACAAGTCCATCTCAGTAGTTTTTAGGCCTAAGAATGAAAGTTATAATGAGGAAGATATTGATTTCCCATAAAAGGGCTTTAATCAAATGCCCTGACACCCCAAGGGGGACAGAGCTGTGCTACAACACCAAATTGCACTTCATACACCATCTATTTCTCAAGCACGGTATAAATGAGCCTGCCCAGTGGATATATGAGAGTTCCAGATGTCGTACATCACAGGAACAGGGAGAGCTGTGAGGAGAGCCAGTGCAGCCTGGCTGCGGAGGGGAATGGTCGGGCAAACCTGCTGGGCAGCTGTGGGCACAGCAGGCTGCTTCTTCCCCTGGGCAGGACCTGCAGCCAGATGAGGTCTAACAGAGGGGTGCTTGCTCAGGACGTCAGAGTCCTGATGGCCCTGTTTGTCCCTAAGTGAGGGCATTTGGTTTTTCCTTGGGGCTCTGAGGTCTCCCTGGAGCCTTCTCCTCTCCAGGTGAACACCCCCAGCTCTCCCAGCAGAGGGGCTCCAGCCCTCAGAGCATGTCTGTGGTCTCCTCTGGACTCCCTCCAGCAACTCCACATCCCTCTGATGGTGAGGACCCCAGAACTTGGAATTAGAAAACCTCTCAGGGTCTGGGCTTTGCTCTGTGCCAGCACAGGGGCAGAAGGAAGTTCCTTGCTGCTCAGATCAGCAAACTTGAAAGGAGCTTTAAGGTGTTGACCCCGAGGTTCACACTTCTCTTGAGGAAAATAACAGAGCAGTGGAGACCCAGATGAAAGCTTTGCCTTCAGGAGCCAGTTCAGGGATTTCTGGGAGCCAATCAGTCTCAGCAACTTGCATGATTGGCTTTAGTTTTCATTGCTTGCATATTTCCTCCCCACCATCCTCTTCTGCCTCACCTCACCCTGCAGTTGGGAAGTTCTTTATTTATGTTCTGGCTTAAATCAAATCACCTTGGCTGTGTAGCAGGGAGCCAGGAAATATTAGCCCCAGGGAATCTGTATTCTGGAGGTGCATTGCATTGCTTCCTGAGTGCTTATTTTTCCATCCTGGAGGAGGGGAGGCTGTGCAGTGTCTGTGCCTCGTTGTCCTGCCAGGAGCATCCTCCCGGCCCAATCTCTCCCTCCAAATGGAGCTGGGTGCCAGGGTTCTTCCAGGAGTTATCTGAACC
The DNA here is from genome assembly GCF_031753505.1 of Anomalospiza imberbis. Taxonomy (NCBI): domain Eukaryota; kingdom Metazoa; phylum Chordata; class Aves; order Passeriformes; family Viduidae; genus Anomalospiza; species Anomalospiza imberbis. Next base: position 1,742,081 of record NC_089697.1, on the reverse strand, counting down.
GCTGTTGATTTGATTAGAGCAGTTTGTCCTTCCCTGCCACACATAATTCCTGTGCTGATGGCTCATTTTTCCTGGCTGTAAGTGCAATTGCAGCAAACACATCAGTTGTCTGGCTCTGCCCCGCTGATGGATCGCGCTGCTCCCTCGCGCTGCCCGTGCCCGCTGCTTTCGCTCCTGCTCCACAAGAAATACCTCCCTACACCCGGTGCTCTGTAAACCCCCCCGAGCCTGGCAAGTTTGGGAAGTGCTCTGTCAAGTCACAGTGTCCTGGTTACTGGAGCCTCCTCTCTGAACCACCAGCTTTTGTGTGCTCAGGCTGGGGGAGGCTGAGCCCTGCTGGCTCCAGGCGGGATCCGTGGGCACACCCTGGGCACACAGAGGGGCAGAGAGGCACCAAAGCCATCCCCGTGGGCCCCAGGGCCACCAGCAGCTCCGGTGAGGCAGCCAGAGGCTGCTTGGAAAGCCAGAGAATCACAGAAGCATTTTAGTTTGGAGAAGTCCTCTGAGAGCAGGGAGTCCAACCATGCCCCCAGCACTGCCAAGGCCTCCACGGACCCACGTCCCCAAGTGCCACATCCACAGGGCTTTTGAACACCTCTAGGGACAGGGACTCCACCACGGCCCTGGGCAGCCTGTCCAGTGCTTGACCACCCTTTCAGTGATGAAATTTTCCCTAATCTCAAACCAAAATTCTCCCTGGCCCATCCTGAGGCCGTTCCCTCTCCTCCTGTCCCTGTAGCCCCCCCAGCTGTCCCCTCCTGTTAGGAGTTGTACAGAGCTACAAGATTCCCCCGAGCCTCCTTTTCTCCAGGCTGAGCCCCTTTCCCAGCTCCCTCAGCCTCTCCTGGTGCTCCAGTCCCTCCCCCATCTCCCTTCCCTTCCCTTCCCTTCCCTTCCCTTCCCTTCCCTTCCCTTCCCTTCCCTTCCCTTCCCTTCCCTTCCCTTCCCTTCCCTTCCCTTCCCTTCCCTTCCCTTCCCTTCCCTTCCCTTCCCTTCCCTTCCCTTCCCTTCCCTTCCCTTCCCTTCCCTTCCCTTCCCTTCCCTTCCCTTCCCTTCCCTTCCCTTCCCTTCCCTTCCCTTCCCTTCCCTTCCCTTCCCTTCCCTTCCCTTCCCTTCCCTTCCCTTCCCTTCCCTTCCCTTCCCTTCCCTTCCCTTCCCTTCCCTGGATGTGCTCCAGCCCCTCAGTGTCTTTGTCATGAGGGGCCCAAAACTGACCCCAGGATTTGAGCAAAGAGAGGTGACCAGTGCCCTGGTCCTGCTGGCCACACTGTGGCTGATAAATTGGTGACAGCCCCAGAAATAAATCAGGAGCAAATTATAGAAAGCAGCAAGGTCCACCTCCAAAATTAGGGAATGAAGGAGAAACATATCAGGAGCACTCTAGGGTGTGCTTACAGCGATTTTTGATTTTTCTGCAGGAAAAATTTTTGATTTTTCTGCAGGAGTGAACCAGGGACCAGATCAGGAAATGCAGCCCCTCTCTGCCAAGCACAGAGCAAGTGATCTGAGGGACAAACTGGCTCCAAAGTCCTTCTGATCATTATCAGACTATTGGGACCTGGAAACCCCAGTGAGGCATCCTTACTTCTCCCCTTCTCAACTTTATGGGTGGAATTTTGGAATTTAATTGAGGTGCCAGAAATGACTGAATTCCATGAAGAGTCCTGATCTGCCTTAATTTAACCTTGCACAGGGGTTTTGAAGTATAAGTAGATTAACAGGTTTAATACTCCAGTTCATACCCTCTGGCATGGCCCTGGTTTTGTTGTGGTTTATGGCATTGCAGGAGAGGCTGAACAACATAAAAATGTGTGTCAGAATTTACACTCACAGACTGTCAGCCATTCACAAGTGTCACAAGGTTAATTATAGAGACCCAAACCCTTCTCACTTTCGCCTTCCCTTCAGATGTCATGTTTACTCCCTACTCTGCACTGAAGTGTCTGGACTTGGGGTGGATTTTACGAGCAGGAATAATGTGTGACTCCAGAATAACGTGTGACTCCAGCTCTGCTCTCTTCTGTGAGAGATAAGAGACACCAAAAATCATCCAAAATGCCTTTTTGCCTGGCCATTGCACACCATCCCTCCTCCTCCTGGGACTTTTGGGACCCTGGGCAGAGGAGCCCCTGACATAAGCGACCACCTGTGAGGGAGGGAAGACCCTGGCACAGGGTGCCCAGAGCACCTGGGGCTGCCCCTGGATCCATGGAAGTGTCCAAGGTCAGGCTGGGCAGGGCTTGGAGCAGCCTGGGACAGTGGAAGGTGTCCCTGCCATGGCAGGGGGTGGAACTGGAAGAGCTTTAAGGTCCCTTCCAACCCAGACCACTCTGGAATGCTGTGGTAAGTGAAGTGTAAGCAGAGCAGATGCCTCCAGAGGCAGGGGCCTCTCCAAACTGTCCCAGCAGTGTTGCACACAGGGGTCTCACTGTGAGTCCTTTCCATGCTGGGCTCTCAGAGGGTTTCTGGATGCGGTGCAGCTGTGCACAGTCATGGTGGGCGTTTAGAGATAATCTCTACAAACCCACAAAGATGGTCAAAGGCCTGGAAGGGCATAGGAGGAGTGGCTGAGGGCGCTCGGTTTGTCCAGCCTGGAGCAGCAGAGTCTGAGGGGCTGCAGCTCCAACCTCTGATCTCTGTGACAGTGACAGGGAGCAGCTGGAGCTGTGCCAGGGAGGCTCAGGCTGGAGAGCAAGGAAAGGCTCTTCCCCAGAGGGTGCTGGCACTGCCCAGGCTGCCCAGGGGATGGGCACGGCCCCGAGGCTGCCAGAGCTCCAGGAGCGTTGGGACAGCGCTGCCAGGGGTGCCCAGGGTGGGGCTGTTGGGTGTCTGTGCAGGGATGGGGCTGGGCTGGGTGATCCTGGGGGTCCCTCCCAGCTCAGGACATTCTGTGTTCTATGAGAATGAGGTTCTCATTGCAGGCACACTGCCTGGATTCCTGGTGGTACAGAATTACCTGTGATACATAAGCCAGCAGGGACTGAGGATGGAGAACACCACTCTTGAAAGGGCCAGCACAGAAAGGAACCTACCCTGGGAATTACTTCTGCAGGAATTGCATTCCTGGCCAAGGAGAAACTTGCAGAAACAGGCCTGGGGAGCTTTTATCCAAGTGTCTGGGAGCTGTTGGCCAAAGCCAGGACACTGCAGCCTTTGCAGCACGCCCATCCTGCCCTGCCCTTCTCTCTGCCTAGGGAGAATGGGGAGGGAAGAACACATTCTGTAAACCCCTCTCTGGAAAGCCTCTGAGAGCTCTTTCCACCCCTTCCTTCTTTCATGCTCAGTCAGGTTTTGGGTTAACCAGGGCTGGATGCTGCACTGGCCCAAGCTGCCAGTGAGTGTGGGAATAGCACAGCCCTCCCAGGGCAGGGGTGGAGGTGAAAACAAGCAGGGAGCCCAGCAGGTGTTGCCAGTGCTGAACTAAAACGCTGCCCACGTGTCTGTGAAAATAAAATATCTGCGCTTTACTGCTCCTGCAAAGGCTCCACCAGGACGTTTTGGGAGTAGTGTTCAGCCTATCCCAAAATACAGTTTTTAGTCAATGAACTACTCACGTGGAAATGTGCTTCCCAACTCTGCTCTAGCAGTGCTTTGTTCACTGTGTTCATCAAGCCATGTCCTCTGGCCTCCTGCCAGCCCCCTTCACTCTCCTCACCTCACTTGTAAAGAAGAGATGCTTTTTGTCTGTGCTGTATAAAATATACATTGGGACTTCCACGTGGGATGGGCCAACCATTTTACTGGTCAAATAACCTTCCCTCACAATAAAATCTTCCTGCCTTCCTGTGGGAGAAAATCCTCACTCCATTCATTTTTAAACATTCCTTGTAAATTAAGACCTTGGTGTTTCCTAAAGCCCCTCACTTCCCTGCCTCATCATTGATAAGCTTCTAATCCCTTTAATCTCTCTAGTCAGGAGGCCTCCAGGCAGCAGGGAGCTTTGTAAAGGTGTGGAAATCTCCCCAAATTCCAGTGTAATGCCCTCCTGCTCTGCCGTGGCACCTTCCTGACTGCGGGAGGGGGAGCAGGGGAGGGCACTGCCCAGAAGGTGGGATGATGATTTCATGAGCTGAAAGCTGATTAAGGAGAAAGGGGTCTCTTTCTAAACCCTTTCCTCTCCCACCTCCTGGGAGTTTTACCCCTCTCCACCATGTTCTGGAGGGACCATGCCCCTCTTGGGCTGTCTGGCACCAGCCCAGGGCCAGGACACTGCTGCTGAGCTGCCCTTGGCACGGCACAAACTCCTCCTGAGGAGCTCAGGGCACAACCTGTGCAGAGCTTCAGTGGCCACATTTGAGCTTGGCTGAGGTTTTTCCACCTGTACCTATTTAATGCTTGTATTTTCCCATCTCCCTCTCATTGAGCTGCGTTGCATTTCCCAGAGGCTGTAGCTGATGATTTAAACAGAGTGAATGGTGCAATTTCCAGAGAAGTACTGTTTCTGAAGGGTAGAAATGAAATGTGATGGTGGCATGAATTGTGTCATCCGTGGCTTATCCATGGAGCTTCTGCAGAAGTCCACTTTGGTTTGACAGCATTAGATTCATAAAATCATGGAATGGTTTGGGTGGAAAGGCACTTTAAAGATCATTTCATTCTACCCCTGCCATGGGCAGGGACACCTTCCACTGGCCCAGGTTGCTCCAATCCCCATCCAGCCTGGCCTTGGACACTTCCAGGGATCCAGGGACAGCTTCTCTGGGCACCCTTTCAAAGACAATGAAGGTAGGTCCTGAACATCCTTTAAAGGGGGAACCTGCAGTTTAACAGCCAAAAGCTCATTCTTAGATATTTTAGATGAAGAGTTAGAACTACCTCAAGCTTTAGCAAGGCAACTGGAGCCCCTGCTTCTGCCAGGATGTCCTGGTGCTCACAAAGGGAGAACTCCTCTGGATGTGAAACTGGAGAGAAACAGCACCATGTGCATGAGCTGTCATGTGTATGGTAAATTGCTGAATAAATTTATTAAGTCAAATTATCCCTTAATCTGACCACGTGTGTAAATCAGGCCCCAGGACTGCCCTGAATTCCATATTAAAGGAACACATAAGAGGTGGCAGGTTTTTTAGGAAGATTATCTGCCCTGCTTTAAAAGCAACAGAGGATCTGTCAGAGCAAGGAGCCTCTCAGGCTGATTACCCCCAGTGTAAAGTGTTTGTACCTGGTTTATAATCTGACTTTGGACATATCCTCCAGCTGCTGGGTGCTGTCATGGCTCCGTTGCAGCACCTGCAGCCCTCAGCCAGGTCTCAGAGTAAATGTTCAGATCTCAGAGTGAAAACACACGTCCCAAGTTAAACATCTTAAAGAAGTCTCAGTTTATTGAAACCTCTTTATGTCTATAAACCCAGCTTGGGATCTTGCTGTAGAACAGTCCCTCTCCACTGGACAAGATGTGTATTGGATGTGTGGGGGTGATTGGCACTAATGACCCTACAGGCCTTATCTATAGCAGATATCACTGCCATCATTGGCATTTCCAGGCTGCTTTTCAGGTGATTCACAGCCACGAGCAAACCTTCCTGGCTTCATCTTGAACCCAAAAAGCAACGTAGAGGACTGTGGCACGGGAAGGTTAAAGATCAGAGTGAAAGGAAGAGAATTTTTCTCATTTAAGGTGTTCCCATGGGTGCTCCAAAGGGGAGGTTTTCATCTCCTTGTATGAATGTTCTTCATGCAGAGCCCTCCCAATTTGAAATGTCCTCCTGAACTGGCAGCCAGGCTCTGTGTGAGCCACAGAGACAAGGAATTAAATAACTCTGGAGGAGATGACTGCAGGGATATTTCCTCCTCTGTGCTCAGGAGTGAGGGGCCCTCTGGGCAGGGAGACAAACACAACTTTTAGGAGTTCTTCTCTCACCCTCTTAAGTAGTTTGGTCTTTTAACAACAACAAAAAAGAGCATTTTTAAAATAAATACTCTTTTCTCTTTATTCCTGCCATATTTGCAAGACATGGCTTAGGGGTGAGTTTGGCAGTGCTGGGATAACAGCTGGACTGAACAATCTCAGAGGATATTCCGACCCAAATAATCCTAGGATTCTGCAGTGTTTGGGGTACATTTGATGTTCCCCACTGCAGAGGCATCGTGGGAGTTGTGGTTGACAAAATCAAAGTGAGCTTCACAAAATCCCATGGTGCCAGGAGAAAGTGCTGGTCACCAGTGGGTTCCCAGTGCAGCCATGAAATGGGTGCCAGGTGCTGCCATTGCAGACCCCACCTGCCAAGAGCCAAGCAGCTGTCACTGGTTTAACAAAACAAAAGCCATGTGGATGGAGTGGGCTTAGGAAAACCCTCCAAAATGGAATTTTGTTCATTTTTCAGTTTCTGGTGCTGGCAGTGTGCAGTAACGGGGTCCTAAGCACGTGTGGCACTGAGGTGCTGGTGTGGCTCAGACTCTTGTATAAAATAGAAATGCATAACATAAAACCTCCTGCCTTTGCCAGGACCAGAGCCTGACCAGGAGTGGCACAGGATTCGTGGCTGTCCTGGCTGTGGGAGCACCAGGGGGTGACTCCATGCACAACAGCACCCTGGCTAGGTGGGGGATGAGGGAAAGGCTGAAATCCCACTGCAGTGAACCACGAAATTCCAGAAACCAGTTTGAATTTCCCATTCAACTTCATCAGCTTCAGCTCATCAGCGAGCCAGGGCTGGGCCCTGTGTTTGTGTGCAGGAGCAGGGGCACAGATCACAGCAGCTCATTTAGCACTTGCAGATGAGCACTCAGCAGAGGAAATGAGTTTGGGTTGGCTGCTCAGGGTTTATCCATGAGGGTCAATCACAGATTCCCTGGGGGGTTCATCATCCATCTCACAGGAACAAGCCCTGGGCATCTGAGAGCTGAGGCTGAGCCTTCAGCACAGGAGGAAAACACTCTGGAGCAGGAGCAGCGTGGGGTCTGCATCCCTGGGGGAGGGAAATCACAGAGGCAAACTCATCCAAGCAGGGCAGGGGGCACGCAAGGTTATGAAAATGAAATCATTCTTCTGCTGCTGCTTTCCCAGCGACTGCTACTGTTAAAATGAATAATTGTGGAGCAGCCGTGTCCAGACAGATCTGTTCCTGCTCACAGCTCTTTGTGACAGCCAGAGATCCCTGCACAGCCAGGAAAGCAAGCAGAGCTGGAAGCCACCCTGGCTTGGGTGAGCCCCAAGGGGTCTGGGCATCAGGGGTGGAAGGCACAGTCCCAGGCAGCCAGGCTTGCTGATAAAAGGTCGGTTTTGCCTGGGTTAAATAGGAGAAAATAGGGTAACAGGATGAATTCCTGCCTGCTTCCGTGTGGGGGTGAATGAGCTTTTGGGCATGAGGATGTCAGGCACACACACAGGGCACTCAAGGGCTGTTTTTGTCATCTCTGCTGCTGTCACAGACAGGGTTGGGTGCTGGCCACTGCCAGATGCAAGCCAGAGCTCCTGACACTGGTCTGGTGCAGCCCCACAACGGCAGTGCCACATCCCTGCTCTGCTGTGGCTCCCCCAGGACACCTCTTCTGCCTCTGGCAGAAGAGATTCTGGAGAGAAGCTTGTCTCAAAGGTTTTAGTGGCAGGTTTTGGGGTTTGTGCCTGGAAAAGCAAGGTTTGCCATTGTGAGTGCCCCCTCCACCAGGCCCAACACATGAAAGGCAAACAGGAAATGTCCATGGGCCCTGTCCTCTCCCAGAGGAGGTGGAGTGTGATGAGGGCCAAATTGCCACTGAACCTGATCTAATTGATTTAATAAGCTGTTGTGTTAACAAGAAGCTCTCCAGTGTCCCCTGGCATCATGCTGGCTGTTTGAGATGTGATGTGTGCCCTGCCCCAGTGGCACTGGGAGAGGCTGGGAGGCTCCAGCTTCGTGTGGAACCCCCACCCTGGGGCTGGGTTAGAGAAAGGATCTGCAGAGACCTGGAGAGCTTCTACCTTCCTGCCAGGACTCGGGGGCCAGCAGCCCGTGGTGTTTGGAGCCTGATGTGAGTGGGAGCAGGAGGGCCTGCCTGGTGTGAGGAAGATTTGAGCATCTCGTGTGGGTGAGGAGTTGTAGGCTCCCCACAGAGCCTACCCTGCCCTGCCATGGAATTTTGGCTTTGCCAGGATGATCTGTGAGGAGCCACCTCCATCCCAGAGCAGAGGCAGCAGGGTCCTGCAGCCCCAGCACTGTGTACAGCACCAGCTGCTCTCCCAACAAGCTCTGCACACTCCTCCTCATCATCATCATCATCAGGAGCAGTTCCCTGCATGGGGGATGCTGCCAGTGCCCCAGCCCCCAGCTCCTGCAGCCCTTCAGCCACAACTCCTGCCTGGGACACGCTCCATCACCTCCCAGAGCTGGGCCCAGGCCTTGGCTAACACTGATAAAGCCACATGGCCCTGGTCCCTGAGCCTGGGGCTGTGGCAGGGCCCTGCCAGCTCTGAGGAATGGTCCCAGCAGCTGTGAGGACATTTCTGTAGCTCTTTGTTTATGGATTCCAAGGGTCCCTGGTAATTGGAACGTGGCAACTCCTCACACATAACAGATGAGGTGCTGGTGGATGGGATTTGTCATTGCTTCACTCCCCTACAGCAGGGAGGGCTCATAAGTCACAGCTGACAAATCTGTTGATGACTTTTAAACTTCATTTACAGAAAAGAATGACCATAATCAACAAACAATGATGGGCCACTAATCTTGCTGTTTTATTAAAAGAGGGTCTGTGTCTTCAGCCCCTTCCATGGGAGCTGAATGCTGTCCCCAGGAAGGGCTGGCAGGGAGTGAAGGGGTGAAAGCAGCATCAGCAGAGAGTCCCAAGAGCCCTCCCAGCCTGACCCATCATCCTGGCATGCGTGGCTGGCAGCGGATGCTGATGGAGCAGGAGAGCAGCAGATGATGTGCTTTGATCTCTGCTCTGGCCCAGAGCCTGCTGCCGTGGGAGGGAAATCCCCAGACCATCAGTTCCCCAGGGGAGCACAGCTTGGCTTTAGTTCTGGTATCATGGACAGCTGGAGAGGCAAAGGCCAGTGGCCGGCGGGGGAGCAGGATTTGTTATTTTTCACGAGGAAAAGGAATGTTGCCACCATAGGCCTTGCTATAGTTGGCCCCTCGAGCAACCCAGGTCTCCTGTCCCACCTGAGATGCTTTCCCTGGAGAGAAGGTGCCTCCCCAGTCTCTGTGGAGCGTCAGAGGTGGCATTTAGACAACCAAACCTCAGCAAATCCAACCAGAAATTAAGTGGGAGCCACATCCCAGCCACTCCACAGAGATTTGTGTCTTAATTGTTCATGTCATTCTGCATATTGTAGGTGTCTGAAATAATTGTGAAAGGCAATCAGCTGGTAATTAACTTAAAAAGAAGAAAGGAGCATGGCAAAACCCTCAGCTGGTAAAGGTTCTCAGTGAGGCTCCCTGAGACTCCTCATCCCCTGTCCTGTGTTTGTGTGCAGGAGCAGGGGCACAGTTCACAGCAGCTCATTTAGCACTTGCAGATGAGCACTCAGCAGAGGAAATGAGTTTGGGTTGGCTGCTCAGGGTTTATCCATGAGGGTCAGTCACAGATTCCCTGGGGGGTTCATCATCCATCTCACAGGAACAAGCCCTGGGCACTTTGGCTTTACCAGGATGGTCTGTGGGGAGCCACCTCCACCCCAGAGCAGAGCCAGCAAGGTCCTGTCTCGGGGTCTGGATGTCGAGGTGACCCCAAGAGTGTAAAAGTCTTCGTTTCCCAGCCCGTGCAGCCAAAGAAGAACTCTGAAATGCCTTGGGTCGGCTTCTCAAGGCTGTTTATTTTCTCTTATCTATAACATTCTTTTTCTGACCTGCTGAGCTCTGTCCAGCAGGTCAGCCGTGGCGTTCTGTCTGCCCTCTGAGGCGGTGTTTACATTTTATATCAAAACCTACGTGTATTATGTTTACAATAACGTGCCAATATCTGTCATTTATGTTGGACAGTGTGTCTCTACCTTAAACCAATTGAAAAGTGTCACCATCACAGCAAGACATGGAGGGCAAGGAGAAGGAGAAGAAGGCCAGGACACGCCCAAATCCCTCCATCTTGTCCCCTTGAACCCCATTCTAAAAAGCCACAAAATTCTACTTTTCCACCCTGTGTTAACTCAACTACCACACTACTCAAACCCTTGTGGCTTGTAATTCCTCACACAAAGTTGGCAGCTTTTTCCATGGGCTAAAATGGAAGCCACAGGTGTTTTTGACTTCGTGCCAAGGTCTCTGAGCCCCCTGCCAGGGTCTCGAGACAGCCAGGGCAGCCAGAGGGATGTCCTGGACTCCGACAGTCCTGCACCCCCAGCACTGTGTGCAGCACCAGCTGCTCCCCCAGGAGGCTCTGCACACTCCTCCTCATCATCATCAGGATCATCCTGGATGGGGGATGCCACAAGCCCAATCTCTGGGAGCAGCTATGTGACTTTGGTGGTGCTTGTGACAGAAAGTCCTTCAGCAGGTGTGAGGACAACCTTCTTCTAATGGTTTGCCCTGCAGGAGAACATGGACAGGCATTTTGAAGGCTCAGTCTGCTCTGGGTCTCTGGGACCCCTTTGATCTGGCTGGGGCCTGTCCTGCTATCCTCAGCTCAGGATTTTGCCAGGTCTCCTGATGGCTGGGGCTGTGCTGAAATCCCCAGGGACAGGAAATCCTTGATTTCTGCTCAGTCACTCAGAAGGAGCAGCCATGGCCCTCCTGGCTTGGCAGAGGTGACCTGGGGGATGAGCAGCACCAGTTTGGCTGGGAAGAGCAGCTCTGGAGTGCTGCAGCAGCTGTGGCAGCACAGTGCAGCACCTCTGCTTAGGAGATTGGGTTAGTGGTTGGACTTGGATCATCTTGGAGGTCTTTTTCTACCATAATGATTTAAGACACCAGTGGAGCTCAAAGAGGGGATTCCATCAGTGAAGCTGCACCTCCAGCAGCTCCTCTTTGGCAGCTGGGTGGCTCTGGAGTGGGTTAAATTTAATTAATTGGCAGCACGAAATGGGAGCTTTCCTGGAGCCCAAATTCTCCCTCTAGTTCAGCATTTCCCTGTGGTGAGAGATCCATGTGTCCTTCCCACAGGAGCGTGGGACATGTTCCTGTCATGGCCTGGGGACAGGGGGATGTGGTCCAGCCCTGGAGCCTGGGAGAGCTCCTGCCATGGCCACAGGGGTTTGTGTGAGATGGAGAGCCCTGGGCTCATGGATGGGGGCAGGGGATCTGAAAGCAGCAGCAGCGATGCCAGTTCATTACCAGCTAAGAAAGTTCCAAACTTGGTTTTCCCCATTAATAAATAAATCATTTGCTGTTAAAACAGCAATTGGGCTGGTGGGGGGTTTTCATTAAGGAACGTCAGAACCCATGTGAGTGGGGGATGAAAACATTGTGTTTTTCTGTTAGGCTGGGAATGATAAAGAATTAAAGAATAATTCTCAAGAAATTAGTCATGGCCAGCCATTAATGAGTATCTCAGTAACACACTAATGAGCTGGCTTCAGCTGCCTGTAAAAAAGGCCTTTAATTAGATTAGTGCATGTAGCATTGTCCAGTGCCTGGTAGGTAATCATCAGGTTTTGCACTGGTGGGATTACAGATGACATTCTATTTAATTGCTGTTTCCTTTCCATTTTGTTCCTCTTTTTGGGTTTTTTTTTTTTTTTTTTTTTTTTTTTTTTTTTTTTTGTTTTTTTTTCTTTTGAAGATTCTTTCCTCCAAAGAATTTTGTTTCTTTTCTCAAACAGAACCTAAATGTTGTCCATGGAATTCTGCATCTGAAAGGGCTTCCAGACTGGGCTTATCTGATTCAGTTGACCTTTAAAATTTATTTTGCTGCTGTCAGAAAGAATGTTGGTCGGTTAAGAAGAGATTTCTGAGATGATTGGAAGCAGAGACTCCTGAAAACTCCATTTGTTGCATATTCTGCAGTCAAAGGATGCTCCTATTTGGGGAGGGAGGGCTTCTAGGAGAGAAGTGCCGTAATTTAAAATATATTTTCATGGAGAAAATGCTTTCAAAGACAAAATTTCAGCCTTGTCAAGCAGGTAGAGACGGTGGCTGCCCCATGCCTGGGAATATTCAAGGCTGGGTTGGACAGGGCTTGGAGCAAACCGGAACAGTGGAAGGGCTTGGAGCAAACTGGAACAGTGGAAGGTCTCCCTGCCCATGGGAGGGGGTGGAACAACTCAATCTTTGAAGGTCCCTTCCAACCCGAACTATTCCATGATTCTCTGGGGTAAAACTGTCTCCAGAGGGGGTGCAGATTATTGTAAATGCAGGTGAACCCAGAGGGAAGAAATGCTGATGTCTGACTGCAGTTCAGAAGGCTGAATGATTTCTTTATTATAACTATGCTATAATACATTAATATATTATTTAAAGGAGATACTAAAACTACAAACCTACTTTTCTAACTACCTCACAACTCGTGACCCTCTCTGAGAGTCCAGCCACAGGTGGGTTGGATTGGCCATCAGCTCAAACAATCCTCAGCAGAATCCAACCAAGCAATCACCCCAGGTGAACAATTCTCCAAACACATTCCACATGGGAAAAACAAGGAGCAGAAATAGAAACTGTTTTCTCTTTCTTCTCTCTGTGCTCCTCTATGAAAAAATCCTGAGAGAGAGAGGAATGTGCTTGCCACAGCAGATGAGCAGCTCTAGAGTGACCCCAGCCCTGTGAGGTGAGGGCACACCTGGAGTGCTGTGTCCAGCTCTGGCCCCTCAGTTTGGGAAGGACCTTGGGACGCTCGAGCACATCCAGAGGAGGCAACGAGGCTGGAGAGGGGCTGGGAACACAAACGCTGTGAGGAACCACTGAGGGAGCTGGGGGTGCTCAGCCTGGAGAAAAGGAGACTCAGGGGTGACCTCAGCACTCTCTGCAGCTCCTGAAAGGTGCCTGTGCTCAGGTGGGGTTGGGCTCTGTCTCCAGGCAGCACTGACAGAACCAGAGGACACAGCCTCAAGCTGCACCAAGGGAAATACAGGTTGGATAGCAGGAAAAAGTTTTTAATGGAAAGAGTGATAAAGTTCTGGAATGGCTGCCCGGGGAGGTGGTGGGGTCACCATCCCTGGGTGTGTTTAACAAAGCCTGGATGTGGCACTGGGTGCCAGCGTTCAGTTGAGGTGTTGGGGCTGGGCTGGACTCGATGATCTTGAAGGTCTCTTCCAGCCTGGTCATTCTGTGAATCCAGTGATTCTGTGAATTCAGCGATTCTGTGAATTCAGCGATTCTGTGAGTTCTGTGCAGCATTTGGGGAAGCCCCAGATGTGTGGACGCAAGGCAGGGTGAGGAGCAGGCCCTGCTTGGACAGCTCCCACTGTCCAGCTCTAGGTCATCCTTTATCACACTTATTAGGAAGGATTTCATGCTCTAATGAATAGATTTTTAAGCTTCTACAGGCATAAATAATATATAGGACAGATGGTAACGAGCCACAGCTATAAATTGAGTGCTGACCTGATAGACTTTGTGACTATTGTACCTTTAACAGCTGATTAAATACTTATTTTAACACCTATTGGTTATTTATGGCTCCGTTACAGTGGATTTCAGAAATTTAAACCAGAGGCAGCTTTTCAAAGGATTGGCAGGATTTCTGCAGTTTAAAATGACTTGTTTTAATTAAAAATTAAAAAGGGAGGCTCTTGGCACAGCGGGGTGGAGAGCTGAAGGAGGATTGGGAGGAGCCACCTCTGTCCCCAGCCCTGTATCAGCCAGGGCTGACCAGCTTTTCCTTTAAGTTTTATTTTTAATTTTTATGAGACTATGTTTATTTTTAATATTTATTTTAGTATAGAGGGTTTTGTTTAATATTAATTTGAAAATGTTTTATATAGCTTTATGTGTTATAGGGAAAAAGGTTTTCTTAATAGTTTATAAGATGATTTTAGTTTTAAAATTAAGATTTTTTTTATTTGGGATTTGATTTTTTTATTGAGTATGATGTTCTTATGTTGTTTTTTATATGTTTGTGGGATTTTTTTGGGAAAGAGTTTGGCTCTGTGGTTTGTGGTTTTTTTTTTTTTTTTTTGGTTGGTAGTTGATGGGGGGCCAGCAAGCACTTTAGGAAGGAAGTTTGGTTTTTTTGGTAGGTTGTTTGGTTTGGTTTGGTTGAGATAGGAGTTGGGTTTGGTTGTGTTATTTGTTTGGTTGGTTGGAAGAGAAAGGGTTTTTTTGCGATTTTTGTTTTTAATATGTGCTTTTTATAGAGGTGTGTTTCATTTCTTAGTGGTTTTATAGCTTATTTTTAGTTATTAAAAGTTTTTGTATTATTTGTACTAATTTTTTAATGTTAAATTATGGGATTTTATTTTTGTGTTTTTTGAAATATATTTATTTTTTGGTTTTGTGATTGGTTTTTTTTTTGGGGTGAAATATATATACTTTTGTTTTTTGAAATACATCTATTTTGTGAAACCTATACTTGTATCCCCAGACTTGTGGGGCCATCACTGCAGAGAAGAGGGGTTAAAGGAGCTGCTCCTGCCTTTGGCACGGAGGCACCAGCCAGGTGCCAGGCCAGGCTGCTCCCGTGCGTCAGGCTGGCGTGAGCGGGGCAGGATCAGGGGCTGGAGCCAGCCCTCCTGCAGAGCCACATCTGCCAGGGCAGGCTGGATTATTGCTGGCATCGTGCAGGACACGTGCCCTGCTGAGCCAGGGCTGCCTCTTGGCTCTGCCCTTGTGTGTCCAGAGCGAGCCTGGGCTGGTGCTGCCTCCGCCCGAGCGTGGGGAAGGGGCACGGACACACGGCTCTGCAGCCAAGCTCAGCAGAGGGTTTATTTATTCCAGCTCTGGACACCTGGGGAGTTGTTGTTTTTGGACAATAAATGAGTACACAGAAGCCTGGTTAAGTTCAAAAGAGAAAAAGACCCAGTTTTATTCACATATCTGGTATTTATAGAATTCCAAAGGTGACCGTGGATTGGAGGACAGAAATACCACTTCTCCAACTACACTGGTTCAAAGATCAATCAATCATTTCTCTCCACACACACAGGAATATGTAAACTATTCTATTTATACATGAAACTGTGTGGGAACTCTTGACTCTCAAATATGTAAACATCATCAGAAGGTTAAAGAAATTTTATGAGAACTCTAAAACTTTCAAAAGAACTATAAAAGAAAACTGAACACTTGTAAAAATTCGGGTAACAGGGAGTGACCTCCCAAAGCCCTGTGTGAAGGGTCACAAACTCCTGCTCTCTGTTTATCCAAGAAGGTTTCACATATTCAGGTGGTTTCCAGGATGGTTTCTATGATGCCTATTACATAAACATTAGCTCTCACCCCATATTATAATTAGCTGAATGTCCATTATGGCTGTGCAGTTGTCCTCTTTAATTGGGTCTGTGGGCTTCTGGGGAGGAAGTGAGGCCTCTTCCTCACGGTAAACTCTTCACCGGTGTCAAGCTGGCAGGGCTCCTTGGCCTGCTGGTCACAGTCCAGAGGCCAGTGGTATTTCTGGCTCCTGCACTCTTACAGTACTTCATGTGTCTCCTGTCCTTCCCAGCCTTGTTTCAGTTATCCCCGCCTGGTATCAATTAGTGTCCTTGTTAAGCTCCAATCGCAGTACATGATCTTTGCTAACTGCAGTTCTAACTTAACCCCTTGACCCACCATCACCCAGCCCATAAACTGAGTGGAGCAGGCAGCGGGGTCACGTTAGAAACGGGGATGGGAGCCCCAGTCCCCTGGGGGTACCCAGGTGATGGCAGAGGCAGGGATGTCTGGGAATGTCTGGGTGCTCTGCCATGATCAGGGGTGCAGAGGCATCTCAGCCTGTGTCCCTGGGGGCTGTCCCCAGCCTGAGGAGTGACAGCTGACCCTGCAGGTCAGGTGGGAACAGCATTTCATTCTTCCAGGGTGGCAGCTGGGCTGAACCTGAGCCTGCCATGTCCTGGGCAGGACGTGGACCCCACCTTTCCAGGAGGTACCTGGGGGTCAGTGGGGATACACAGGGGCTGCAGGGCTACATCGGTGCCTTCTGCATCTCTGCTCTGGCCACACAGCCCTGGTGGGGTGGGCTGGCCTTGGAGAGGGGGTAGGTGACAGCCAGGGGTCCCCAGCAAGGGCTTGGTGCACCTCCACAGGACCAGGAGCTCAGGGACTGCCACTGGCAGAGCCTGAGCCTGGATGGGCAGGATGCTGATGGCCTCAAGTAGTGCCACAGGAGGTTTAGATTGGATGTTAGGAAAAATTTCCTCATGGAAAGGATTGTTAAGCATTGGCACAGGCTGCCCAGGGCAGGGGTAGAGTCACCAACCCTGGAAGGGATCAAAAAGCCTGGGGCTGTGGCACCTGGGGATAGAGTTTAGGTGGTGCTGGGTGGATGCTGGGACCTGATGATCTCAGAGGTCTTTTCCAACCTTAATGATTCCATGATGTGCAAGGTGGAGCCCTGGGAAGTGCTGGGAGAAATTCACAGGCCCTGTAGAAGGAGTCCCTTGTTGGATGGGAGAGGGGACAGCCCAGAAGGGCACTCAAGAGACCCCAGAACCTGCTCTGCCCGCAGTGAAAGGATCCT
Source organism: Anomalospiza imberbis (assembly GCF_031753505.1). NCBI lineage: Eukaryota > Metazoa > Chordata > Aves > Passeriformes > Viduidae > Anomalospiza > Anomalospiza imberbis. Next base: position 1,725,617 of record NC_089697.1, on the reverse strand, counting down.
CCCCTACTGGGATGTGCTTGGTTGCACTTACAGGGGGAACAAGGTTTGCAAAGGGATCCCACAGCTTCAGTCTGGCTCCTGCTGAGCTCCACCTTTCCAGCCCTGCCAGCTCTCAGCACAGCAAATATTCCCCTAAAATACAGCCCTGGGCCTGCAGAACCAGTCTAATAATTGTGCCATCTTCATCTACCCCCTTTTTTAATAACTTCCCAGTCCTTTAACACTCATGTTTGGGAGGATTGAAGCTGTTTTCCCCAGAAAACCCAAGCACTGGTTTCTTCCCAGTTGATTCTGTTTGTTGGAGCTCCCAGCAGTGAGCAGGATCTCCCTGCTCTCTGTGGGGAGGGCTGAGCCCCCCAGGTCTGTGTGCAGGACTTGCTGGGGACTCAGGAGTTAATGAAAAGAGTGCAGGGTTTGTGTTGGTTATTAAACCAACACTTCTGAGCTGGGCTCTCATGTTTGGGGACTCGCTAGGAAATTTGGGAAATGGCTCGGGGCTCCCCAGGGAGGGGTGATTGGCACTGGGGGTGGCAGGGACCCTGCCGCCCACGGCTTGTGCAGCTCTGTGTGCCCATGGAGCTGGGCAGGGCAATCCCCTGTCTCAAAACTGTCTTTTTTCAACTTAAAGGAAAGAAAAACAAATAGGAGCAGGTTGGCCAGAGAAGCTGTGGCTGCCCCTGGATCCCTGGAAGTGTCCAAGGCCAGCTTGGACGGGGCTTGGAGCAGTCTGGGACAGTGGAAGGTGTCCCTGCCCATGGCGGGGAGTGGGAGAGGATGATTTTTCAAGTCCCTTCCAGCCCAACCATTCTGTGATCCTGTGATTCTCCTAAACCCCTCAGAGCCAAGGAGAAGCCTGATGGCTGCCCAAAGTGAGATCCTCCCCGTGGGACAGCCATGACAATCTGTTTGTGCTGGGGAATGTTAAATGCCCAGGCCTTCCCTAAAACCCATCTTTCTGGCTGCTTGCAAGAAAGTACAAATCACTCCTGTGGTGGATTTTTGTCTTCTCATGTAATGCTGCTGATTCAGCCTTTAAGTTCATAGAAACAGAACGGTTTGGGTTGGAAGGGACCTTAAAAACCATCTTGTTCCTACCCCCTGCCATGGGCAGGGGACACCTTCCACTCTCCCAGGCTGCTCCAAGCCCCATCCAGCCTGGCCTTGGACACTACCAGGGATCCAGGGACAGCCCCAGCTGCTCTGGGCACCCTGTGCCAGGGCCTGCCCACCCTCACAGGGGACAATTTCTTCCTACTATCTAACCAAAACTGACCCTCTTTCAATTCAAAACCTTTCCCCTGTATCCTGTCACAATAGACCCTACTCAGAGTTTTGTCCCCATCAAGTACCAAAATTTTCTGTGCTGCTCCCTCACAAGTGGCAAGAAAGATGTTTGGACATGAAAGGTTTGGGATGAAAGCAGCAAGGGCAGCCTCCAAAAAGCAGTGAGGTCAGGGCTGGGGATGGCCCTGCACAGGAGTTTCTGAGATGGTTAAAAACACCTGAACAAGGTGCACCCACTCACACTGGAGCTCCACAGGCTGGACCATCCATCCGTGCTGGCAAGACACAGGTTGCTGGTGCTTTTTCCAAAACCCCAAATGCCAAATTTGCCCCAAACCTGGCAGGGACCAGGTTTGTCCCTGTGCCCGAGGTCCCTGCAGGATGTCTGCATTTGTCAAACCTCCAAGCTGGACAAACGTGTGATGGTGTTCCTGGCGGAGATGTGGGCAGGATAGAAAACCCCAGGATAGAAATCCCCCTCTCCCCTCCCATGAGAAAACGTGAGGAGAGGGACAGAAGAGCCAGGCTGCTGCTGTCACACCGACACAAAGAGCTCCTGCAGGACACGGGGGGGGCTGGGTTTGCTTTTTGCTCTCCCTTCTGCCGTGACAGTTGTCACTCAGCCGTGGCCCCTGGGGTTTGCAGCCACCTGGCTCTCAATGAATCTGGGAAACAGGCGCTGAGAGCAGGGAGGGGACAGCTGATCAGCACTCCAGTGCCAGCCTCGGGCGTTCCGGGCTGGAATAGCAGGATTTTTAAGGGATTCCTGCACGCTGGCAGCAGAGGGACAGTGTGTGACACTGCTGCCAGGTGTGCTGTCACAGGAGGAGAGGAGAAGCAGAGGCAGGGAGAGGAGTTTGCTGGCATCCGTCCCCCTCCCTGCATGGAACAGGGGCATGTGCAGGTGGGCACGGCCTGTCCTGGGGTGTGGGAGCTCACTGGGACCCTGGAGTGGTCCTCACCTATTGTAAATGCAGGTGAACCTGGTGGGAAGAAATGCTGATGTCTGACTGCAGTTCAGGAAGCTGAATGATTTCTTTATTATAACTATGCTATAATACATTAATATACTATTTAAAGGAGATACTAAAACTACAAACCTACTTTCTCTACCATATCTAACTACTCACAACTCGTGACCCTCTCTGAGAGTCCAGCCACAGGTGGATTGGATTGGCCATCAGCTCAAACAATCCTCAGCAGAATCCAACCAAGCAATCACCCCAGGTGAACAATTCTCCAAACGCATTCCACATGGGAAAAACAAGGAGCAGAAATAGAAATTGTTTTCTCTTTCTTTCCTCTGTGCTCCTCTATGAAAAATCCTGAATGAAAGAAGGATGTGCCTGTGACACTCACCACCCCTAAAAATGGCACAGGGGATCCTTGAATTTCTGGGGTGCAAAGCTCAGTTAATCCCCGCTGTATTTTCTTCTCACCTGGCGGTGGCACGCAGGTGCCCTTGTGCCCAGGGGGATGAACCCCTGGAGAACCTTGGGTAAATGCCAGGCTCCAGGGCTGTGTGGAGGCTCAGGGTGCAGGGCTGATGGTCAGAGGGTGCTGGAGAGCCCAGCCTGGGTGCAGATGGACGTCCCCAGCTGCTCCTGGGGTCACCGTGGTGTGGCCTCAGTGCTGTCCCCTGGGGACTCACAGGGTCTCTCCCTGTGCAGAGGGGATGGCACAGGCAGGAGGGAGGGAAGGCAGAAAGCAAGGAAAGGGGGAAGGGAGTAGGTTTAGATTGGATATTTGGAAGAAATTCTTCCCTGAGAGGGTGGCAAGGCCCTGGCACAGAATGCCCAGAGCAACTGTGGCTGCCCCTGGTTCCCTAGGAGTGTCCAAGGCCAGGCTGGACACTGGGGCTTGGAGCAGCCTGGGACAGTGGAAGGTGTCCCTGCCATGGCAGGGGGTGGAATGGGATGGGCTTTAAGGTCCCTTCCACCTCAAGTGATTCTGTGATTCTAGGAAGGGTAGAAGGAAGGAAGTATGGAAGGAGAAATCTTACTCCTGGCAATCTCATCCTTAAGTCCCCTTGTGTCTTTGGGGGCATTTGGGACTGGGAGTGCCACTTCAATATCTCTAGAGGCTTTGGTGAGGCTGGGGGCACACCCCCCTCTACCCCAGTCCTCTCCTGTCCAGACTTCAGTTTCCCTTGCAGAAAACAGGGGTAACCCAAGTACTCTGTCCTTGATGTTCTCTGGGGTGCTGGAGGTGAAGAACCCCTTTACACCTTCGTTTATTCATGGCCAAGTATTATGCCTTGTTGCCTTTTATCTTTTCTCTTTTCCAATTCTAGTTCATCTTGTGGCAGTTGTGGGATGGGGGGTGAAAGGTGAAATCAGAGCTGTGGAAATGCTCCTGCTGATGCCAGCAGTGGTTATTGGAATGTCCTGGAATTACCAGGAAAATGTGTGTGTGCTGTGTGGGTGTTTCTGAGCAGACACATCTGCTCTGACTCAGCCCTGCTGGGTGTTCCATGGTGGCTGGAGAGGCTGCTCTCCCCCTGAGCTGTGGAGCTGTGCTGTTTCCCAGCTGATGGCTCTGCTGGATCTCACCTGGACACACATTCCCTGCTGGAATGCAGGGAGGGGAGTATGAAACAGACATGGTTTAAATGCCCTTTTCCAGTTGTTGGAGTAAGGAGGCCAGTAAGAGGTGCCAAGTGACTGCTGTGTTTAAGAAGAAATCCCAGATGAGTGGGACAGAGGAGAAAGGGAGCTGATTTCTCCAGGGGATGCCTGGCTCATGTGTGGCAGCAGCAGAGCACCGTGCACAGGCTGCTGGCACAGCAGGGCCCAGGGGCTTGTGAGACACCAGTGATGGGCCCAAACCCTCTGAGCATTCCCCAGTCTTGGCCTTGCCTTGTCCCTGCTGCCAAATCCCTGCTGCCTGCCCGGGCAGGGCCAGCAGAGCGTGGGCAGATGGCCCTGGAGAGCTCCCATCTGCAGGGACACTGGGGTCCCACTGCCCAGCCCTCCCAGCAGCATGGCCATCACCCTGCCTGACCTTGGCTTGGCCATCTGGCGGCCCTGTCCCGTGTCCCATCAGCCCAGGCACGTCCCCTGCACAGACCTGCCGTGTCCCGAGGTGGCCACGGGGCCGCTGGGAATTCCAAGGATGAGCTCCATGCTCTGTCACTGGGCCCTGCAATGTGGGGTGTCCTACCCTTAGGCAAGGCTTTATAAAGCCTAAGTGAATTCCTAAGTGGAAGTTGCTCATCCCACGTCCAGCTCTATGGGATTGTTGGGATGCAGCCTCCCAGGTGGGCAGGAGAGGACACAGCACAGGGACCAAGCACAGCACAGCTGCAGGAAGGTCACAGGAGCCAGACAAGGAGGGTGTCAGGTGGGGATGGGCAGCAGGAACCCAGGAGAGGCACAGGTTCCCCTTTTCCTACTGCCCCAAACTCCATGGCAGCCAAAATCTTCATCCTGGGAGATGCATTAGGGGATTTCCTTCCCTAAGTGAAGATCCACCTTCCTGCCCACACCTCACCTTCATCCAGGTCTTTTTTTTTTAATAGCAAACTAGGCCACAAACCTAGGACACAAATCAACGTGGGGAAGGGTCCACTGACAGCTGCAGAGCTGGCTCACGTGGCACCTGCTGCGAGCCCATGAAATTTGGAGAAAAACAAAGGTTTTATACCCCCACCCTCCCCACATCCCCCCTGAATCCCAGCCTGTTCCAGCCCAGGCACAGAGGCAGCTTTACCCACATTCTCCTACACAGGCTTAAGGAGCTCAGCCCCTGATGGAATTGGGGTTTGCAGCTGCAAACAGCTGGCCAGAGCTTCAGGCTCATGCAAATAATACCTGACTGGGCTGATAAGTGCTTGGGGAGGCTTTGGGCTTTGCCTGATTTGGAACTGGGGGGTAGCAGCAGAGAAGCTCTGCAGTGCTGGGGTGTGAAAGCAGAGCCAGGAATATTTGATGTGAGTGCTGTGTCTGATGTTGAGGAAGGGAACATTCCTCAGCAGGGCCAGAGCTGGAAATGGTGTGGCCAAACTTGACCAAGCTACTTTTCTCCTGTGGCAAAGGGACATGGTTGGTGTCTGCCCTGACTTCAGGAAGGCTTTGGACACAGTCCTGCAGCATCCTGGCATCCAGGTGGGCACTGCGGGCTGGATGGTGGGTTCCAAGGATGGGGAGAAGGGCTCAGACTCTGCCCAGGGACCAGGGGAATTTCTCAGAGGTCTGCAGGAAAGGAGGGCCATGGGTGGGTAGAAAATGGGTTGGAGACTTGCCCTGACTCCAGCAGATGAGGATGGAAAAGTGGAAGGGCATCCTGTAGAGGGGAAGCAGCTTAGAGAGACCAAGGGTGTCTCCGTGGCATGGCCTGGGGTGGGGGAAAGAGGTGCCAGGGCAGGCTGGCTCTGAAACAAGAAAATACAGGCTTCAGGAGCTCCAGGAGTCACCAGGTGTAAGGCCACGGGTGTGACAATGCTCAGTCCCCAGGGAAAGGAGGGCTCACAGCAGGTCTGAAGTGTCCTGGGGCAGCAAGGCCACCCAGGGCCACCTGGCTGCAGATACCCCACGAGTGTGCAGGCTCTCTGAAGGTCCTGCACAGCCTCAGGCACTCCCAGCACGTTCAGGATGGAGATTCCCTGGGCACTGGCACCCTGGAGCAGCCTCCAGCTGGGCTTGGTGCAGATACTCAGGATTTCTGAAATGAGGCTTAAGCTGGGTACCCAGAGTGACCAAAGAGGTGGGAAAAGCCTCCATTTCTCCCCATCTGCACCAGTTTCCTTTGGGAACCTCTTCCAGGTGGCACTGCAAAAATAAGTCTGAATAGAGAGCATTAAACAAGGGCTGATATAGGGGTGGAAGTTGGAGCAGCACTTGCCAGAGGTTGAGAACTGAATTCACTTAGATTCCTTCGAAAGTCCTGTCCTTTGGCTGTTTTTCCCAGTGTTTTTAGGAAAACTCTGGCTGCCAGGAATTGGTTTTAAAGTAATAAAACAAAAGTAGCTGGCTCTTTTAATCTGTAAGTGTGAAAGGGAAAATACAATGAGCCAGACTCAGACAAAGTCTTTTTTTTTTTTTTATGATTTGATTTAGCAGGCAGATTATTTCCAGCCTCAGTGGCAGGTTAATGGAGTGGCAGGGGTTGGAGCTAGAGATTTATTGTGGAGCCACATCCTCACAGAGAGGCTCAGACTTGCCAGGTGTCTCCAGTGCTCTGTGTGGCCTGGCTTTCGGTGGTGACAGGGATGGAGCGTCCAGCTCTTTGTGCTCCCCTGGAAGGTGGAGGCGTGCCCCTGGCAGCTGGGCACAGAGCCCATTGCTGGGGGATTGCTCCAGCACCCTGTGGCTCCTGGCTCAGGCTGCAAACCCCCTCTGCCTGTGGGGATGGGGCAGTCTCCTCCCATGCCCCCGTCCTGGACTGGAATTTCAGATGCTGGGATTTAGAGCTGTGCTGGTGAGCCCTAACACTGATGCTTGTCTGTGTGGGCACCCTGGGGCAGAGTGGGACTGTGGCAGGAGCAGATCCTGAGGGGCTGGGAGCTCAGAAGGGAAAACATTTGTTGGATTATGCCCTTTTCTGACCTAGAGATGGAGCAACTGAGAAGCATTTTAAAAATTTTGATTTTTTTTTTCAGTCTCGTGAGAAGGGTGAGATAATGCAGATGTTATAATTTATGTCATTACAATCAGAAATTAACTATTTCTTAATTACAATATACTATAAACGTTTCTTGGCCTATCAGCTTTAGCTACTTCTGTCAAGTTTTTCTTGAGAATTTTCTACAAATCCCTTTCCCACAAACATCCAGACATCCCTGAGGAGCCAAAACAGGGCTCCCCTGGCGAAGGGTGAGGTGGGTGTGATGATATTCTCCCCTCTAACAGAGGAGAAGCAACCAGAGATTGTGTGTCCTGTGAGGAATCTCTGTGCAGGAGAACACGAAGAAGAAGCAGGACTGGGGTTTTGGGAAGTCTTGGATGCTACCCCAAAATATCGTGGTCTTTTGGCAGGCTCAGCCTGCCAGAGCAGGAGTGTAGGAAAGGGAACTCCATGGCTTAGGGCTCAGCAAAGCTGGCACATCCCACACTGCCCTGGCAGTGCCTCGGGCAGGCTGGGCTGGGGCAGCAGAGCCTGCCAGGGCTTGGGGACCAGGGGGACAGGGCCCACAGGGGCTGCACCAGTGCGGGCAGGCACTCATGATTAGCAGTACCAGGCAGTAATTAAAGCACAGATGCTCAAATGCACACTTGCTGTTCAGGTCCAGGCTCAGAAGTGGCCCCACAAATGTAGTGGAGAGGCGGCACATGCAAACAGTCACCCCTCAGTTATGAACAGTTGCATTTGGAGCCTGAGGCAGTAGAAATGTTTGATTGCTAAAGGCCAACAAAGCAGAGGCAATGCATCAGGAGGTGGAAGCATGGTGTTCCTTGAAGCCTTCCTGCTTTCCAGCCTTTCACTCTGCTTTATTCTGAAAGGTGCAATGTCACCAGCTGGCCCCACCTCGGACCAGGCTGTTCAGACTTGGGCTTGGAGCGCAGAGAGCCAAAACCCCAAAGCCAGGCAGTACCAGGAGAGGTGCTGAAGACCACCAGGCAGGGGACACCAGGCCCTGTGGTAGCAGCACAACCCCTGTGCCAGGCTTGGGGACCTCCAGAAGTTGTGGACACCCTGGTGGTGTTGCCCCTGGGAGTGGGAGCACCTGTGGTTGCTGGTGGAAGGGGCTGGGGAAGAGCAGCACCTCCATGTGCATCACAAAACACCTTGCACAGCTCCTGGGTTAATCAATCCTACACTCTGTGTGTGCAGCAGAGCAGGGATCCCAAACATCCCTCTGGCTCTGGAAGGTGGGAACCAAGCTGATCTCTCTGCACAGCTGGGGGTTTTGCAGGAGTTGGAGCAGACAGGCCACACTGCCTTGGGTTTCACACGACTTGCAGCCACGGGAAGGGGTTGGCTTGGCTCCCAGCCGATGTGATGTGATTTCCAGGCTAACAGTGACACCTCCTGTTTGCACAAAATCCAGCCCAAATCCCGGCGTGCAGGCAGTGCAACGCAGGCGCCAGCAGGAGCACCTGGGCTGATCACTGCTTACATCTCTTCATTTATATCCAGAAATCCCAAGTCCCCTTCCAGGTGCGAGTGTGGCCTCGCAAGGACAAACCCATCCCTGTGTGTGGTGAAGGCTGGGCTGGAAAGTGTTGGCAGGGGAAAGCCTGGAAAAGTGGGCATGAGCCAAGGTGCTGGATGCAGACTGCTTCAGAAAGAGTTCTTTGAATTGTGATTTAGCATGGAGAGGTAAAAGCTTTGGTATGACAGCATTAAAGCTTTTACTTAGATGTGAAATGGATTTAAATCTTGGTTTCTCCCCTAAAAGCAACCTTAGAAACACAGAATACCCTGAGTTGGAAGGGACTCACAATCCATCGTTAAAGTTCAGCTCCTGGCCCTGCACAGAACCAACCAGGTGTCAGCCTGATCAATTAATTTCTATCATGAATTTAGGATTGACTGTGCCAGTGGTCTCCCAACACTCAGGGGCTCCCAGAGATGGGATCTGCCCCACTGTGACCAGTTGAAATTGAGGAGCTGCTTCCTCCACTGAAAGCTTTGCCCCCCACCCGTTTTTCTGTGAATTCCTTCTCACACCCTCCTGACTCCCCACCTATCCTTGCAGGCATCCAAGATGTCCTTGAAGGTGCAGACCAGCAACATCACCAACAAGAATGACCCCAAGTCCATCAACTCGCGGGTGTTCATCGGCAACCTCAACACGGCGGTGGTGAAGAAGTCGGATGTGGAGACCATCTTCTCCAAGTACGGGCGCGTGGTCGGCTGCTCCGTGCACAAGGGCTACGCCTTCGTGCAGTACTCCAACGAGCGGCACGCGCGCGCCGCCGTGCTGGGCGAGAACGGCCGCGTGCTGGCCGGCCAGAGCCTGGGTGAGTCCCCTCGCCGGCCCCGCCGTGGCCAGCAGCCTGCTGGGTGGGCTGTGCCGTGGCCTTTTTCCCCAGTAACCTGCTGGGTGGGCTGTGCCGTGGCCTTTTTCCCCAGTAGCCTGCTGGGTGGGCTGTGCCGTGGCCTTTTTCCCCAGTAACCTGCTGGGTGGGCTGTGCCGTGGCCTTTTTCCCCAGCAGCCTGCTGGGTGGGCTGTGCCATGGCCTTTTTCCCCAGCAGCCTGCTGGGTGGGGTGGGCTGTGCCATGGCCTTTTTCCCCAGTAGCTGTCACAGTTGAGTCAGAGATGACCTAGACTCAGATCAGAAAGCAAAGGACTAAAACCAGCTTGTTTAGTCAGTCCTCTTCTTTTATATCTTGGATCGCTACAGGTGAGACCTGACTGGTCATTTAATCAACACATTTCACATGATCGGCTAATTAAGAAGACATCCATGGGTAAACAACTTGTTAAAAACCACCACCTGTGTGTTGTTTACAATTCTTTCTCTCCAGCTCCCTAATATTTCCCAGACCAATTCATGGGAAAGCTTATCTAGCTTTCTCTCTCTCTGACCAGACTGTCACATCCACAAGTAACCTGCTGGGTGGGCTGTGCTGTGGCATTTTTCCCCATTTTTGGAAATGAAACTCGAGATAATTTTAGCAAGGAGGTAATATTTCGGGGGTTGGTCTCTCTCTCCAAGCAGCAGCTGACAGGACAAGAGGATTGAATTCTGTTAGTAAGTTTGTGGACGACACAAAGCTGGGTGTGTGTGTCCATCTGTTGGAAGGTAGGAGAGCTTGCAGAGAGACCTGGAACAGTTGGATGGATGGGCAGAGTCTAACAGGATGAAGTTTAATCAGTCCAAGTGCCCAGTCCTGCATTTTGGCCACAATAACCCCCTACAATGCCATGGGCTGGGGATGGTGTGGCTGGACAGTGCCCAGGCAGAAAGGGACCTGGGGGCACTGGTCGACAGCAGGCTGGACATGAGCCAGCAGTGTGCCCTGGGGGCCAAGGAGGCCAATGGCTCCTGGCCTGGATCAGGAATGGTGTGGCCAGCAGGAGCAGGGAGGTCATTCTGCCCCTGTACTCAGCACTGGTGAGGGCACACCTCGAGTGCTGTGTCCAGCTCTGGCCCCTCAGTTTGGGAAGGACCTTGGGACGCTCGAGCACATCCAGAGGAGGCAAGGAGGCTGGAGAGGGGCTGGGAACACAAACCCTGTGAGGAACCACTGAGGGAGCTGGGGGTGCTCAGCCTGGAGAAAAGGAGACTCAGGGGTGACCTCAGCACTCTCTGCAGCTCCTGAAAGGTGCCTGTGCTCAGGTGGGGTTGGGCTCTGTCTCCAGGAACTGACAGAACCAGAGGACACAGCCTCAAGCTGCACCAAGGGAAATACAGGTTGGATAGCAGGAAAAAGTTTTTCACAGAAAGAGTGATAAAGTTCTGGAATGGCTGCCCAGGGAGGTGGTGGGGTCACCATCCCTGGGTGTGTTTAACAAAGCCTGGATGTGGCACTGGGTGCCAGCGTTCAGTTGAGGTGTTGGGGCTGGGTTGGACTCGATGATCTTGAAGATCTCTTCCAACCTGGTCATTCTGTGAATTCTGTGTATATAAGAGCTGATTTTTATTTGAAGGTTTCAGGGGTAGTCATGGAAAGATGTGCACAAAAGCCCACCCCCACAGGGGTGAGTGCATTTTTATAGGTTTTAGGAAATGAGCATAATTGATAAAAAGCACCAATTAGGAGCAGAAGTGGAGAGGCAATTCCCCCCCCAGTCAAGCCCCTTCTCTGGAGTCCCCCCTTGGCACTGGCTGTTCTCTGTCCATGAAATGGATCTCCAAGAGTTGTTCATGGCCTTGGTTCCCAGGAAGAGCCAAGAGAGCACTGGGGTCCTGTACCCCTCAGGGCTTGGAGCTCTGGAATTTGTTTGGTTTTCTGTCTAGGAAAAGGCCATGGGAAATTACTGGGAAAATGAGCCATTAATACAATAGGCTACAGAACTACAAATACATGTGTGAAGAGTACGGAGAACATATCAAAGAACTAAAAAGGCAAAACCCAAACAGCATCAGTTCCATGGGGGATGATGAAGGGATGGCTAGTGCCCAGTCAGACTGGGATGTTGGATCTGCAGAGAGGGTCAGAGATGACCCAGTGATGACCCAGCAGGGCCAGAGTGACAAGGCAGGGTCAGCAGGATTCCTGGCCAGGCACAGAGCTGGAGACCAGCATTCCAGCAGCACCCCCAGGCAGGGGCTGAAGGCTCCCAGCTCCTGTGTAGGATGGGATCAGAGGCACGTGTGACATAGTGGCCCAAAACCTCAGCTCTGGGCTGTGACTGTAGGAGGCAAACAGCGAAACCACAGTTCTGGGTCATCCCATGGCCTTGTCCTGGAGCTGCTGGGGAAGAACAAGGGTGGGGAAAGACATTGCCTGGTACCAAAGACATGGATAGGACAAGGGGAATGGCTTCCCACTGCCAGAGGGCAGGGATGGATGGGATATTGGGAAGGAATTGTTCCCTTAGAGGGTGGGCAGGCCCTGGCACAGGGTGCCCAGAGCAGCTGTGGCTGTCCCTGGATCCCTGGAAGTGTCCAAGGCCAGGCTGGACAGGGCTTGGAGCAGCCTGGGACAGTGGAAGGTGTCCCTGTGTTTCAGTGACACCTGTGTTTCAGTCCCCAGTGTTTCAGGTGTTCTGTGATTCAGTGATTCCCTTCCAGGACCAGGCCTTAGCCTGTCAGGAGAGCTGATCTCCAGACCAGCTCAGCCTAACCTCAGGCAGCAGATGTTAAACAAGAGAACTTCCCCCACATCTGCACTGCTGTGGCACGAGAACTAACGGGCAAATCCCCCCAGCTGCATCTTTGCTTTTTCAGATTGCTCTGAGGTGTCACCAGCTCCAAGATGAGAGTTGGAACTGGGGAGGGGATTTTTAATGAAAAATGGTGATTTCCAAGCCTGCTGTGGGCAGCGGGCACCCAGGAAAGCAATTTGCAGCCCATTCCCACCCTGCTGCTGGCCCAGCAGCCTGACACAGGAGGTTGTGCTGAGGCCATGCTGCTTCCTCTGAGGTTTATCCAGATACCAGAAACTTCTGCTCACTTCTCTCGAGCTCCAGAGAGCGGAGCTGCAGATCTGGCAGAGCTCAGCATGCCAGGAATGCTTCCAGCCCAGATGTTGCCCTCATGTGCAGCCTGAGATAGGATGGAGAGGGCCCTGGGGAACCCAGGAGCTCCTTGTAATGCTCCAGAGGAGATGTGGCCAAGAGACAGGGAGCACCTGCTCGCTTAGCTGAAGAGAGATGAAAGGTTTGCTGTGAGAAAAGCTTCCTCTCAGAAAACCTCTGATCTCTGCTGGTCCCAAGGGCCTGGAATTCCAGAAGGAGGCAAAATGACTGTGTGATAGCTGAGTGTCCTGTTCATGTCCTGGACAAGGTGCAAACTCAGCTGCCTTTGATCTGCCTGCCCCTCATGGGCCAGGCTGAGCGCAGGAGAGCTCCTCAGGCTGTTCCTGGGAGCAGTGAGCTCCGGGATGCTCCTGGGAGCAGTGAGCTCCGGGATGTTCCTGGGAGCAGTGAGCTCCTCAGGCTGTTCCTGGGAGCAGTGAGCTCCTCAGGCTGTTCCTGGGAGCAGTGAGCTCCGGGATGCTCCTGGGAGCAGTGAGCTCCGGGATGCTCCTGGGAGCAGTGAGCTCCGGGATGCTCCTGGGAGCAGTGAGCTCCGGGATGCTCCTGGGAGCAGTGAGCTCCGGGATGCTCCTGGGAGCAGTGAGCTCCGGGATGTTCCTGGGAGCACTGAGCTCCGGGATGCTCCTGGGAGCAGTGAGCTCCGGGATGCTCCTGGGAGCAGTGAGCTCCGGGATGCTCCTGGGAGCAGTGAGCTCCGGGATGCTCCTGGGAGCAGTGAGCTCCGGGATGCTCCTGGGAGCAGTGAGCTCCGGGATGCTCCTGGGAGCAGTGAGCTCCGGGATGCTCCTGGGAGCAGTGAGCTCCGGGATGTTCCTGGGAGCAGTGAGCTCCGGGATGTTCCTGGGAGCAGTGAGCTCCGGGATGCTCCTGGGAGCAGTGAGCTCCGGGATGCTCCTGGGAGCAGTGAGCTCCGGGATGCTCCTGGGAGCAGTGAGCTCCGGGATGCTCCTGGGAGCAGTGAGCTCCTCAGGCTGTTCCTGGGAGCAGTGAGCTCCTCAGGCTGTTCCTGGGAGCAGTGAGCTCCGGGATGCTCCTGGGAGCAGTGAGCTCCGGGATGCTCCTGGGAGCACTGAGCTCCGGGATGCTCCTGGGAGCACTGAGCTCCGGGATGCTCCTGGGAGCACTGAGCTCCGGGATGCTCCTGGGAGCAGTGAGCTCCGGGATGCTCCTGGGAGCACTGAGCTCCGCGATGCTCCTGGGAGCACTGAGCTCCGGGATGCTCCTGGGAGCACTGAGCTCCGGGATGCTCCTGGGAGCACTGAGCTCCGGGATGCTCCTGGGAGCACTGAGCTCCGGGATGCTCCTGGGAGCACTGAGCTCCGCGATGCTCCTGGGAGCAGTGAGCTCCGGGATGTTCCTGGGAGCAGTGAGCTCTGGGATGCTCCCCTTGCAGGAGAACCCCGCAGAGAAGAGCTGTGGTGAGACAATCAAGGCTGGAAGGTTTTTTCTAAATAGAGGAGGGGTGGCTGTGTAGGAATGTGGAGAGAGGACAGGCTGGGACTGCCAGGGGACATTGCAGACACCCTGCTGAGGGGACTGTCCATGCTCCTCTGGACTCGTGTCCTGCGTGTGCAGCCTGTGCTCCTCCTGCTCAGCTCATCCCAGCACTGCTGCGGCCTCCCTGTGCTCCTGGAGCTGATTCTCCAGGTTAATTCCTAAGTCAGCAGGATGTTCCTTTGGATCACTTTGTAGGCTCTTGATTTTGATGGGGTGTGGACCCACCTGTCCACATTTCCTAATAAAGCCCCTTCATAAAACATGAAAAAATCAAAAGTTTTGAATGGCCTGATGTGCTCTAAGTTGGTTGGATTCCCCCTAAGGTGCAGGTAGCAGAAAGCAAGGCATCATTGAAGAAATTCCTCCCTGTGAGGGTGCTGAGGCCCTGGCACAGGGTGCCCAGAGCAGCTGTGGTTGCCTCTGGATCCCTGGAAGTGTCCCAGGCCAGGCTGGACAGGGCTTGGAGCAGCCTGGGATAGTGGAAGATGTCCCTGCCCATGGGCTTTCAGGGAAGATTTCTTCCAACCCAAACCATTCTGGGATCTTTTTCTCCCACCACCTCTCTGGTCCATCCCAAAGCTCCCATGGGGCACTGGTCTCATGGAGCTGCAGGATGTGCCCAGGGGTGGGTACATCAGCCCCTGGTTCTCTGTGGGGGACCGGGTCCCTCAGGGCAGGTCAAGGCACACCCCTGAGGACCAACACATTCAGTAGGTGACCCAGCTGTGATGAAGTCTCCTGAACCCAGCCAGCCTTTTCCAGAAACTCAGGTGTGGCTCCTCCGAGCTCCTGGAGATCGCTGGCCTCACACCAGCTGATGGAGAGGCTTCTTACCAACCCCATGGACTCAGCAGCTGCTCTTTCACTCCCTCACCTTCTGCTACTTGGATTTTTGAAATATGAGGGTTTTTTACATAAATGCTTCTTCCTCTTTATTCCTGCCATGTGTGAGGGCCATGGTTTCATGGTGGGCTTGGCAATGCTGGTCCACATGAGGAAAGCCTGTCTTGCTCAGCTCAGATCTGACATGCCCAGAGGTCTGACACCTCTTCATACACATAGGGCCTGAAGAACCAGCAGGGTTTAGGGCTGACTGGGGAGGCAATGGGGCATTTGCCACGGCTCACCTCTCTGAGTTATGGCTCCACACCGATGTTGGATTGCCAGGCTCTCAGCAGCTCCATGAAATCGGCTGTGTCACTGTATTCTCACATCAAAAGCACGTTTGGCACCATGGCCAAGGAGTGACATTCCCTCAGGGGATTAGAGGAGCTCGTTCTCTCCTCCCCTGGCAGACGAGGCTGCCCCGAGAGAGCAGCTCAGGCACGGGCACCATGCAGAGTTTAACACAGCCACATCCACAGCAGTGCCCTGCTGGGTGGTGCCCAGCATTCCTGGTTATTCCCAAAGGATCCAGGGGTGGGTGTTCAGCAGTCAGCACCCTGCAGCAGGTCTGGATTTTGCCTTATCTCACTGAATTCTCCCAAGAAAGCTGTTCTGGGTTTGTGTGTGTGGACTGGACCATGTGCAGGGTGCTGACTGCTCAGGGAATGGTGGGTGGCTCTGGAAAGGAAAGGGAAGAGGTTTCCCAAGTGCAGGGGTTTATTCACCTTCCTGTGGAGCCCCAGCCATGCCAGAAGCAGGTGGCAATGGGTGGAGGGTGGGGGGAGCTCATTTCTCTCTGGCAGGGCTGTGTGCGTCCACCCCAGCTCCGTGCCCAGGTACAGCTGAAGGGGGCAGGGATGTGCCATGTCACAGCTGCGTGTCCCTTCCTTGCAGACATCAACATGGCCGGGGAGCCCAAACCCAACAGACCCAAAGGGCTGAAGAGAGCAGCCTCTGCCTTGTACAGGTACGTGTTCACCACAATGGGTGAGGTCTCTGGGCTGGTGTTTGCCCTCCAGCACCCCCCAACCAGTGCCCTGAGCTCCCTGCTGCCTGCCCCCAGCAGCCTGGGCACTGCTGCACATCCAGAGCTTCTCCCAAGGGCTCCTTCCCTTGGCAGTGCCCCTCGGGCAGCCCCGAGGTTGGCCAATGCCTGTGGTGATATGGGAGATCTCCTGGGCACGGTCCCACTTGTGCAGGTGTTGGACCTGGAGAGGGTTGGAGAAGGGTGGGCAGAGGAGGGGTAGCAAGAGGAGCACTCCCCTGCAGCCAGGGAGCAGGAGTGGGCACAGAGGTGCTGGATGTGGGGGAAAAACAGGGAACAGGGATCATTTAGGGAAAGGGAAGAGTGATTGTCAAAGGGAGAGGAGAAAGGAAGAAAGTGGGAAGCCCTTGGGGTGACAAATGGAGTTGAACCAAGGAGGTGGCTGGGGGAAATCCCAAGGGAGCCTGTTCTGAGGAGCACAGCCCAGGGACCAAGGGAACAGGAGGGGCAGGTGGGACAGGGAGAGGTCTGTGGCTCATGGAGTGTGTTACAGATGCCAGCGAGCCCTCAGCTCAAGAGAATTTATCGTTATTTCCACAAGAGGTGAAGATTTTCCTTTAAGCCCCAGACTTTGGAGTCAGGGGAATGCGGGAGAAACTCATGAAGTTCTTGTTTCTGCTGCAGAAGGGGAAACTTGGAAAGGTATATCAGGAGTGCCCTGCGTGTTCAGGAACCCAAAACTAAGTAACAAGGTCCTCAAATGTGTTTTATTTATACATTGTCATGATTTTGATGTCAGTCTCATGGTGAGGAGACCAAGGGTCTGAGTAAGGAGTTGGAAGGGGTGAGGTTGGGAGGAAAAGACTAAAATCAGTATTGGGGTTATAGGTGGGTGTAGCAAAAGGGGAAACCATGAGAGAACTGGAGATTTTTCCAGAAAAAGAAAAAAAAAAGTGTGAGGGGGGAAGAGAACCTTGTGATTCAGACTCAGCCATGTGATCCTGCACCAGTGTGGTGTGGAATGGCAAATCCTGGTTAGGAAATGCAGCTCTGACACAGCCAGACCCCCAGAGCCCCAGCAGGCTCCCACCACCCACAGGGCATCCCTGGCTTCCTTCCAGGAGCCTCTCAGCCAAGCTCCTCCCGTGCAGCTTTCAGGCACATTTCTCCTCCCACCCTGGGACCCCTTGGACCTTCACAGGCCATGGCTGTCTGGGTTCCCAGGGGATGCCACCTGAGGGGAAGGAAGTGGGAGCAGAGATGACACAAATCCTGCAGTTCAGCTGCACGTGGACTGCTCACGTGGGGCTGGGGCCATAACACACATCAGCTCCTTCCATACATCTTGCACTAACGAGCTTTTCATTTACTGCTCAGCCGTGCTTGGAGCACTAATCCCTTCCTCTGGAATGACCAATATTTCAGACTTCAGACTGCTGAGAGAGATGTTTGCTCCCTCCCACAAATATGGATATGCTAAAATATGGGCCGGAGAACTGCACTGCTCTGAGCTCCAGCAATATTTCTTCCCAGACTGGCTGTCAGATTAAAACTTTGCCATCTGGACTGGCAGAACTTAGGATATCTCCTGAAAAACAGGGATCCCAGGTTTGCAGCGAGCTGTGGTTACAGCTTCCCAAACCACCATCAATTTTTCTAAATGTTAGACTTCAAAAATCACAGCACTGTAATTTATAGAAGTGCTGTGTTAAACACAGCAGAGGATTTTTTCCAAAGGCTGACTTTTGCTTTGCATCACTCCAAGTCTGCATGGGAGGGTTGAGGGGAAGGCAAGGCAAGGGAAATTCCATTTTGAACATACAGGAAGCAACAGTTGTGACATTTTTACTTATCCACCAGCCTAGGTGGGTGTCCAGGTGTCAAACAGAAATTCTTGGGGATGTAGGCTCCCATCCACCTCCACCCAGGCTCGTGCCACCATCAGTTTTCTCAGGTGTCTCCACACGAGTCACCTTCACTTTTTACAAGGCCTTGCTGTCATCACTGCTCTCCTCCACTCTTGATCTCTGGGCCTCTCTCCCTCTGGCACTTCCCAGAGCATCCCTTTGCACAGGGCAGGTCCTGGCTGCTCCTGCCTGGCACGCTGGCCACCACCACAGACGTGGCCATGCTGCCTGTGGGGATGGCTGGGCAGTGAGCTGCTGTGACCATGTCCCCAGGGAGTCACTCACTGCCCCTCCAAACTCTCCCAGTCTGCCTTCTGACAATGCTTTTTTTTTTTTTTTTTTTGCCTGTACAGCAAATGTCTGGACAGGATTTCCTGGGGCATTTGGGGCCATGTTCTGGTCGGTGCCAGAGATGCCACCCAGATGTTGTCAGCTGGCTGGGAAGGGAAGGTGGCTCTGCCAGTGCCACTCTGGGCTTTTGGGGGCACAAATCTCTGCCCTGCCCTGCAGAGCTTGGGTTAAAGCTGCTCCATGGCCACAAGGACAGAGAGGACAGCCCAGGCAAGAGCTGCTGGGTGTCTGCAGCTCACTGGCCCCAGGAGGGGTCTCTGAAGTGGTGACAGGGACAAAGCACTGCTGACTGACTGTCACAGCCAGAGAACACTGGCATCCATCCCCTGCTATACCTAAAGCTGGTGTCAGCCCATCCCCAAACACCCCTCCCAGGCCCTAGTGCTGGAGCAGTGACATCCCAGTGCCAAATGCACTTGGACAGGGCTGAGAGCAGCCCCGGGGCAGAGGGGGAGGTGAGCAGTGATGTCCCAACCTACAGCAGCCCCAGCACTTTGGGAATGCCAGACTTCATCCCACGTTCCTTTATTTCCCACTGCCTTGGCTGTGTGCAGGAGGAAGGAGTCTCACACAGCTCCACAAGATCACTGATCAGTGCCACATTTTCCAAGCAGCTTTCCAGCAGGGATTCCTTTGCCCACTGCAGTAATGCCAGGACAGAAGTGTGGGAGCTGAGCTCGCCGTGGCACTCATGATTAGCAGTACCAGGCAGTAATTAAAGCACAGATGCTCAAATGCACACTTGCTGTTCAGGTCCAGGCTCAGAAGTGGCCCCACAAATGTGGTGGAGAGGCGGCACATGCAAACAATCACCCCTCAGTTATGAACAGTTGCATTTGGAGCCTGAGGCAGTAGAAATGTTTGATTGCTAAAGGCCAACAAAGCAGAGGCAATGCATCAGGAGGTGGAAGCATGGTGTTCCTTGAAGCCTTCCTGCTTTCCAGCCTTTCACTCTGCTTTATTCTGAAAGGTGCAATGTCACCAGCTGATTGAAAACCACCAAAAACTGTTCCTGTACACAAAGACAGAGCTGCCAGGTCACTGAGGAATGATCCCTCAGTCTCAGGATGGTTTATCCTACGTGCAGTGGAATTTTCAGGATAAATCACCTGTCCTAAGGCACTCACTTTCACCATCTTTTTTCCTGGATTCATCCTGGCAGACCTGCCCTGTGCTCAAAGCCTGATTCCAGGGATGCTGCTAAAACCATCCAGCCCCTGCCTCCCTGGCATCATCTGTTAAGCCGTGAGTGACTGGTGTGTTAGAGCAGGGCACACAGCCACAGGCTGCCCAAATCCCTCATTCCAGCCCTCTGCCTTCCTTGAGGGCTGCCCCATGGTCAGCAGGAATTGAAGCAGCACTGCAGAGCCTGGGCTCATGTTTTGGGAGGTCAGGACCAGCTCCCTGGGATAATTATGCCCCTAATTAATTTTGAAAGGGTGGAAGTGTCTCCCAGTCCCATAAAGATTCAGGGCCAGGGCAGGAGAACCCCTCACCCTTGGGCTTTGCACCCACAGATGCTCTGGGACCCCTGCCCTGCAGTGCAGGCATGGTGTGACCCCCTCACTGCCTCTGGGAATGCCCTGCAGAAGTGCCAGGAGTGATTCCCACCAGGAGAGCACAGGGCTGCCCAGCCTTGCTCCCACATTCCCCTTGGAAATAGGGACTAACACAGTGCAGTAACAGCCACAGGGTTCATTGGCCACTTCATCCAGCAGATTGACTGGTCTGGGAAGAGGCTTCACCTGGGCTCTTGGGCATCTCTGTCCTTCTCTAACTTTCTCCAGGTGGGATCTACAGATATTTGAGGCTGAGCTTCATCCTATTGGTGCTGGAGCCAAGCCCAGGAACAGGGCAGAGATACCCAAATGCCTCAGGGCAGGGTCAGTGCTGGAGGTGGAGGTGCCCACCCCATTCAGAGCCACATTCCTTGTTCCCAGGTGCCAGGCTTTGCCCAGGACAGTGCTGGCAGCAGCAGGGCACTGCTGTGTGCTGGGGCTGGAGCTGCAGCTCCTCTCCATCCCCACAGCCCCATGGAGCTACCCGTGTGCTGATCCCACAGCTCTGCTGGGGACCAAAGGCTTGGAGGAGAATTTCTGGCTCAGACCAGGAGTGTGAATTGTGGTCAGGAAAAAGGAATTTGGGCATCTCAGAATTTTGCCCAACACCCCCAAGCTTTGTGTTGTTTATCAACAAATGGTCCAAAGCTGCCTCGTGGTCTCCAAGCCACAGAGAGCTTCCCAGCAGGAGCAGCTCCTCATGGAGGTGATGCTTCAAGGAGCTGGAACAGAGGCTGGATGGAGCTAAGAGGAATAAAGTGGGTATTTATTGAAGAGCCTTCAAAGGCCACACCCTGGCAGTACCAGAGCCACTGTCCTGGCTCTGCCCAGATGGCTCCAAGATGGAAGCAAAACAGAGCCTGGTCACGAGAGCTCACAGTTTTATAAATTTTAGCCCATTTGCATATAGGAGTGAACTGCCCAATTAACAGCTTCAGATGATGAAGTTTCATCCTCCTTGCTTGCCTGCCCTCCTCTTCTCACGTTGTTTATGCTTTGGGCCTGAAGTTTGAAGGGACTGTCCTTGAGTCTCCAGCTAGAACAGGATTTTTTTGTCTTCACCACCCTGTGAGAAGATCCTAGTAACACTTAATGTAAAGCTAAAGCTGCACACCAGAACAGAACAGAAATCTTAAAACCCAAGGTATCAGAGGGAGTTTGTGCTGTGGATGAAGGCTCTGCTTCATCTCTTGGGGAGCCCTGGAGCCACAGGGAAATTGCACTGTCTCCTCTTGCCTGGGACTGGGGACAACATTGGCTCAGCTGGAGAGAGCCAGAAGCACTTCACCAGAGCCTGTCAGGATTGAAAATATTACAAAATTGCAGCAATTTCATTTGAGTTGCATCTAAGGAGGGGGAAAAATTGAAGAGGGAGAGTCTGACAGCGTAGAAGCAGCCTACTTCAATTTTCCTTTCAAATGGCTTCCTATTTTGATGGTATTTTGTATTTATTGGATTCAAACAGACCTGGAGTCAAACATCCTCAGTGATCAAAGTGAATTGGCAGGCTGAGGGGAGCTATTTTCTTGGAGGGTTTTTGTATCTCCAGGTTTCACTGTGGGTTAGAACAAAAATCCAGTTACCCATCATGAAAAGCTCCATGGAAGTTCTGTGATCTCCATCCCCTCAGCCCCACACAGCTGGGTTCATTCCAGCAACAGCTGCCCTGGGAGGAATTGCCTTTCTCTTTCAGTCCAGAGAGGGAATAAATAAACACAGATGAGGCAGAGGTTGGGACAGAGGCTGTGGGATGTTCCTGTCTCCTCTGAACCCAGCAGGAATGTTGGCTACAACTCAGATCAGAAGACCTGAAAAGAATCTGGAATTCGTCTGTCAAAAATGGCTCTTTTCCACCATGCAGTGGAATCTGCACAGTCACATCTCCCCAGCAGTGTCTTTGCTCAGCAGTGAGACCCTGCACTGCCCATCCCATCCCATCCCCAGCCAGCTGGCAAAGGCACAGGCAGCAGCTGCTCAGGGATAAGGCCCAGCTTTATGGAATATCTCCTCACTGAAGTCCCCAGGGCAGGGCAGGGCATGACTGGGGCAGGAGGTGCATGAGCCACCTCTTTGTCCTTAACCCTGGCACCAGTTCTTTGGCCCAAAAGCAGCTGTGGTGTCTCCAACCGTGTCACAGGTGCTCAGGTCTGGGGAACCCAAGGAGCGTGGAAAAATCCTCTTTCAGAAACCAGCCAGTTACTGAAACTGAGCACTGGCTGGGAAGCTCAGTGCTGCAATAGGCAGGACAGACCTGGAATTCCTGGTCCAAACCACGCTTCCCACCAGCCACCCCAGTCAGCCACACGTTGTTCTTGCCACTTCTGTCAAAGATGCAGGACACCAGATTAACTCTCAGCTACACTCTTGAGTGGCCATCCTTCCCCATCCCCAGTCCCTCATGGCTCAGCCCAGTCCCTCTCCCCCACCAACCTCTCATTCTTTTCAGCCACTTCCAGAAGGCAGGACAGACTTTGCTTTTTGGGGCTGCACCGATTCTGTTTGTTCAGAGCAGAGAGGAGACCAGCAGCAGCATCACGTCTGAATTGGCCAGGGTTGATGAGCTCAGCACACCAGGGAAGGGTGTCGTGTTCAGCTGGGGCAGCTGCTCCCAGTGTGTGGGGTCAAACCACCTGGTTTGTGCTGCCTTGTAAAAATCTGCCTGCAGCAAGGGGAAAAGTGTTACTGGGTCTCCAGGGAGTGGGGAATGCTCCTACTTTGGGTTAAAATGCAGCTCAGGCTTAAGAAAATAGGACATGGTCATTGTCTGCCTGGGGGGAGAGAGGTTTAAATCAATAAATATCCCCATAAATAACCCCTTTGTCCCGACTTTTCTCCACACGCATCTTCTTGCTCCTCCTTGAGATAAGCAGGTTAACACCCCTCTGCCAACGCCACCCTCCTCTGCCTTCAGCCCCCCTGGGCCAAGCCCACCTCCCTGCAGCCTGCACAGTCCCTCACCACCGGGACCCATTTATTTATCCTTGATGGCCCAGCAGGCAGTGAGGGAGCAACAATAATTAACTACCAGCACTAATTAACCCCTGATGCCGTGTTTCTACAGTGGCTACGACTTCGACTATGACTATTACAGAGACGACTTCTACGACAGGTGAGAGCCCAGCCCGAGGGGCTTTGTGGGGTGGGGACGGGAGGGTTTGGGGGCAGGAGGGTTTTGGGGGGCAGGGGGGATTGGGGGCAGGAGGGATTGGGGGGATTGGGGGGCAGGAGGGTTTTGGGGGGCAGGGGGGTTTGGGGGCAGGAGGGATTGGGGGCAGGGGGGATTGGGGGGCAGGAGGGTTTGGGGGCAGGGGGGATTGGGGGGCAGGAGGGATTGGGGGGATTGGGGGGCAGGAGGGTTTTGGGGGGCAGGGGGGATTGGGGGGCAGGAGGGATTGGGGGCAGGGGGGATTGGGGGGCAGGAGGGATTGGGAGCAGGGGGGATTGGGGGCAGGGGGGATTGGGGGGCAGGAGGGATTGGGGGCAGGGGGGATTGGGGGCAGGAGGGATTGGGGGCAGGGGGGATTGGGGGGCAGGAGGGATTGGGGGCAGGGGTCCAGCCCAGCCTGTGGGTTGGCATCCCATGGCCCCAATCACCAGGAATGCTGCGGGGCTCGGGCTGGGGCACCCCACAGCTCGGCTGCCCCAGTCCCACCTGGCTCCCTTCCCCTCAGGATCTTCGAGTACCGGGGCCGGGTGTCGCCGGTGCCGCGCGTGGTGCCGGTGAAGCGGCCGCGCGTCACCATCCCCCTGGTGCGGCGCGTCAAGGCCTCGCTGCCCGTCAAGCTCTTCGCCAGGTCGGCCGCCATCGCCAACAGCTCGGCCAAGCTCAAGTGTGAGTATGTGCCAGGGCTGGGCACAGCGCGGGGAGCTCCCAAAAAACGCCTCAGAACACCTGGGAACGGCAGCCCGGCTGCAGGGGTGCTCCTGGGGAAGGTGCAGTGTGGGCGATGAAGAGAGAGAGACGGGGATTCGGTGTGATGGTCAAACAATCCGAATTTATTGTGGGGTACAACTGCTTATTCTATACTTAGTCCACTCCAGACACTAAAAGGCTGAGGCTTGATCTTTTTAAACTAAAGCCGTTCCTGATGGCAGCCGCATTACTGGATTTAGAAAGGCTGCCAGAAGTGTAATTGTACCAAAAGTTTTGATTCTTACACACGGGGTGATAGGGAGAAACATTTTAAAAGTTTTAGACTTATTTCTTCCCGTGTGTTTAAAATAAGCGTAAAAGTCCAGTTTCACAAAACCCAGGAGCTCTACTCTTTGAGGTTCCAATGGTGTTTCAGGAAGGTAAATTATCCAATTTGATATGATTTGATTTGCTTTCAAAAATTTTTAGTGTAAATATTAGTGTAAAGTTCTGGAGGAGCTGCAGTGCAGGCATAGCCTGCGGGTGCCAAAGCCCCCAGGTCCCAGCCTGGAGTTCCTCCCTGCTTTTTCTGCCTGCTCAGGGAGCTGCCCTGGGGGAGCTGTGGGGTGGGGCTGCTCTGCAGGGCGCTGAGTGCCTTCCTTTCCTTCCTTCCTCCCCCCAAGTGAAGAGCAGCGAGCTGCAGACAATCAAAACGGAGCTGACACAGATCAAATCCAACATTGATGCTCTCCTGGGGCGGCTGGAGCAGATTGCTGAGGAACAGAAGCTGTCTGCAGGTCAGTGGGGGCAGGGATGCCTCGGGGCTGGCCTTGGGCATCACAAATTCCTCCAGGTTCTGACAGGGAAGTGTCAACCTCCAGGTTCCAGGGTAGAATCACAAGCCAAAATTATACACACCAAAATTCCTGAGATGACAGAGTTGAGGTTTAAAATTATGAGATCTTTTTCTTTTGTCATATAGTTCGTTTTTTTTTTTAGTTTGCATTTTTTGTTCTACTATTCTATTTTAGTCTGTCATATGCTATCGTCTTCTATTCTATTCTATTCTATTCTATTCTATTCTATTCTATTCCTTTCCCATTGCTTTCCTATCCATTTCCTATCCTATTTCTATTTTAATCTATTCTATCCATCCCTATCCCTATCCTATCCTATCCCATCCCTGTCCTACCCATGTCCTACCCATATCCTATCTTACCCTACACTACCCCTTTCCTACCCCTTTTCCTATCCCCATCCCTATCCCCATCCCTATCCCTGGCTCCCACCATCCTGCTGGGGGATGTAGAACCTTCTCTGCCCTCTCCACGGTGTCCCGGGCTGCCTGTTCAAAATCAGCAGAACTCCCCATGGCAGGAAGTGTTCCCGCCATTATTATTTCCCTCCCGCAGTGGATGTGGGGTTCTCTGGCCCAGGGATTCAGGCTGTGGCCCCTGTTGCCAGCCCTGTCCTGAAGTCAGGCTGTGGCCCTGGTTGCCAGCCCTGACGTGGCTGTTGCCCCTGCAGAGGCCCGGAAGAAGGCGGAGAGCAGCAAGAACCAGGTGTCCCAGGAGGACACGGCCTCTGAGGCCGAGGCCACCGTGGAGGAGCCGCTCAATGGGGACGAGGGCGAGGAGGAGGGGCTGGCACGGGAGGAGTGTGAAGATGAACTGGTAAGAGAGCATCCCTGCAGCAAAGGAGTGGGCCACAGTTTTACTGGAACTTGCCAAATCCCCAGGAAAAGTAGTTTTTTCCTTCCTGCAAAGAGATTGCAGTATTTAAATCTGATTGTTGCTGACAACTTGTTCTTTCAAGCCTGCAGAAGCACTGACCATGCAAACACGCATGGAGGTGCTGAAGAAACATGGTTGGCTCTTGAAATTCAGACATTTATCCTTGATTTCACAGCTTGGAGTGGTTTAAACCAATCCACTCTGCTCCCAGCTGATTCTTAGATGGATTTAAACGCACGGCAAGGACAGGCTGTGTTAGATGAGCTGCATTTGCAGTGCCCTTGCAGCTGACCAGACATTCACGGAGTCACAGGAGAGTTTGGATTGGAAGGAACCTTAGAAAACTTCTCATTCCACCCCCTTCCCATGGGCAGGGACACCTTCCACCATCCCAGGTTGCTCCAAGTCCTGTCCAACCTGGCCTTGGACACTCCCAGGGATCCAGGGGCAGCCATAGCTTCTCTGGGCACCTGTGCCAGGACCTGCCCACCCTCACAGGGAGGAATTCCTTCCCAATATCCCATCTGTCCCTGCCCTGGCAATGTGAAGCCATTTCCCTTGTCCTGTCCCTCCAGGCCCTTGTCCAAAGTCCCTCTCCAGAGGCTCATGTCCCATGGCACAAGCCAAGGTCTGACCCCAGCAATGTGTGGGGCACACAGCAGCCCCACTGCTCCTAGTCCTGCCCCAAACAGGGGTGTCCCTGGTGAGCCCAGGACAAATCTGTGCATTTGGATGGGAGCCCAGTGTTTGGGTACAGAACAGGCACTGTGGTATCAGTGGCAGCACTGTCATTTATCAAACCAAAACTCTGCTGAGAACAGGATCAGCTCCAGATCCAGGCTGAGGGCAGCAGGACTTCAGGGCAGAAGGGCGTGGTCTGCCCTGAGTGGCCCCAGGAACAGCTCAGTCCCTCCCCACCCCAGCACTGGTGGCAGCAGAAGTGAGGATGAAGCTCAGCATCCCTCTCCTCTTCCTCACCCTCCATCTCTGGGTGCCCACGCTGCACATCCACAGCCCTTCCCAAGGCGTTAAACTGCTCCAGCTCCAAACACTCCCAGCTGGTTTGTGCTCTCCTGCTCTGTCCTGCTGGAGCCATGCTGGGTGAGGGCTCTGAACGGGGTCCTTGAGCTGTTCCAGGTCTGGGGCCTCCAGGCTGGAGTCCCTCAGCCCTGCTGGAGGGGAGAGGTCACACCAGGCACTGGGAAGAAGAAAGGCACAATCTGTGTCAGGAAAAGGAAGGCCAGTTTCGACATACATCAGGGCAAACAGATGGTAGACATTAGGGGGAAACTTGCTGATGTTAATGATGATAAAGCAGCACAGAGCCTGTCAACAAAAAATGTGCATTTCTCTGCCTTTGCTAGGGTAAGAAAACACTGGAGGGACATCTGCTGGCAGTGGTTTGGGAAGAGCTGGTCCTCATTAAGAGGAGAAGAAAAAGATGACTGTTTCAGCTCACATCTCTATTTTCTGTAACTCCCTATTCCTGATGTGGCATCAAGGCGAGAAATATTCCACTGCCAGCCTCAGACCGGCTTCCAAGTGCTCTGGATGGTCAGGGCAGTGTGTGCAGGCAGCTCCCCAGGGCTCCCAGCACTGAGCAGTCCTGAGGTCCCCCCAGTTCCTGGGAGTGACTCCTTTATCCCACACCCCAGTGTGGCTGTCACCACCTGCTGTCCATGGACATGGCACCCACATGGGGTCCCTAAAATCCCTTTGGCTCTGAGGGGCAGGGGGGTGGCAGGAGAAGAGGCAGAGATCACTCAGACAGAGCTGAGGGAGTTTATTGAGTTCTGAGCCATAAATTTGGATATGGAAAACACTGAGTAAGTGCAGCTGAATTGGTGGACAGTACTATTTACTGCACTTAGTAGGGGATACAAAGATTATTGTGGACATGCCTTAAATGTCACATGTGTGCAAAAAAAGTCACCTGCCAGCCCATCAATGCCTGGTGTCAGCTGAGGGGTGTCTTGAGGGATGGCCCTGCTCAAGGGGAGATCCCTGCACACAGACAACTGCTCTGGAGGGAAAGCTAAAGGACTCCTGATGTGTTCAGGTATTTACAGCACAATGTGGTTGATTTGCAGTCAGATTTTCTTCTGGTTTCATGCAGTTTTGGTCATTTATCTGCCCAGTCTGCATCTAAACAGTTTTTGGGGTTGGTGCTGGGTGCCTGTTGAAGTCTCACACCATAGGAGTCTGGGTGTCCTGGCCTCCTTGGCCTCCAGAGATGTCTCACATAGGATTTTACCAAGCAGATCCCTGAACAACCCCAAATCTGCTCTCTTAAGTTCAGGGATTTGATCCTGTTCTTGGTGTTGGTCACTTCTCTGGGGTACTCAGGTTCACAGTCCCATGGGCTCTGCAGCCAAGGCTTCTCTCTACCTTCACATCCCTGTCCAGGTGTTCTTGGCCATCAGGGACCAGAATGATGTCTTCCCTGCTCAGCTGGGCCAGAACTTACTCTTGATGCTGTCCCAAAGTCTTCTGTTTCCTGCTCCAGCTCTGCTTCTCCCCTCCAGATGCCAGGGGGTTCCCCTGGGGTCTCTGCACCAGTGGTGTGCAGGGGATGCCTGCCACAGTGCCACCAGCTGGGCTGGCCCTGATCCTCCCCCACCGGCTCCCAGCTGCCTCAGGGCCCGTTCCAAGGCAATCCCAGTGCAGCTGGGCTCTGCCTTGCCCTGAGCAAGGCCACCTCCCCTGGCTTTCAGGCAGAGCCTGTTCCCTCTCCTTTCGTTTTGAAGCCCCTCGTGTCCCCTGCAGAGAACTCCTGGATCCATTTCCATCCCTGAAGTACTCGCCCTGTGCAGGAGGTTAAACCCCACTGCTGAGCACCCCATTCCCCCAGTGATGCTGCTCTGCACAGCAGCTCCAGGAGCAAATTCCACTGAGAACCATAAAGGCTGGAAAAGACTTCCAAGACCATCAAGGCAGTCCAAACACATGCTGTGCTTTCCAAAGCCCTGCCTGGGGAGCAGTTCAGCACCATTATTGTGGCCTTTGGAGTGCTGGATGAGTGTTACCATTCTGGATAACGAGTTCTGCTGCAAACTGGGACCCGTTCCTGTGCTCAGCAGCAGAATTTGCCTTCGTGGACTGAGGCACTTTGGCAGCACTGGGCAGTTCCAGGGAACAAGAAACAGGATGAGAGGAAATGGCCTCAAAGTGTGTCAGGGGAGGTTTAGATTGGAGATCAGGGAAATTTCTTCACTGAAAGAAGAAATGGTCAGGCATTGGAACTGAGAAGTGAATGTGGGAGGTGCTGGGTTAATGGTTGGACTTGATCTTGGAAGTCTTTTCCAATCTGAATGATTCTGTGATTCTATTACTTCCAAGGCCTGGAGGGAATTGCACACCCCAGGTCTGTTTGGCAGAGCCATTTCAGAATCAGGAGCCAGAGGAAATAGGTGGTTTTGCCTGGTGTCCATACCAGGTGTGTTTTGTAGCTCGTCCATCACGCTGAGCACCCTGGCACTGCTCTCCCACAGCAGGGGACCAGCTGGTGACCACATGTGAGGTGTCCCATGCAGGGCAGGAGGGACACAGGGTGATTCACTGTTTCTGGTTCCCTTTTCCCTGCAGGAGAACAGCCATTACACAGACGTGGAGGATGCCAGGCTACAGTAACCAGGTACAGCTCCCGTGCTGCTGATGGAGCCAAAGCTCTCGTTCTGTGCCTCTTGGGCCTGGGGGGTTGCTGCTTCAGGAGAGGCTCTTTTCCACTGATCCTCTGTGTTTCCCTAGCATGGAGCTTGGCTGCTCAGCTGGGTCACTGGCCAGCCCTTCACCCCCTTTCCTGAGTGACAAATCTCTGGGGTTCAAGGACAGTGCTGTAGCTCCCCCTTCTCTCCTTGCAGCTGTGAGCAACAGTGTGAGGAAAGCACGAAGCTAAACCCTGTCCTGGCACGTTGAGCAAGGCAAGCTGAATGGAAGTGCTGCTGTCATCTCTACCTGGCATTCAAAGGAGAAACATGGCCCGACATCTTCCATCCATCTGTAAAGCAAAGGCAAAGAAAACTCATCCTCCCAGCAGATCCCCACCACCCCTGCAATGGATTTGGAGCTCTGCAGCCAGCCAAGGAGGCAGGAGCCAGACCTGCACAACCCAGAGCCACCACAGAGACCAGGAGAGCAGGTGTGTCCCCAGGGCAGCCAGAGGTGTTCTAGAGCTGCTTGCAGGAGAGCAGAGAGAGCTCAGCCCAGCCCAATAAAGACATTTTTCCTGTGCGAGGTGAGAGCCAGAGCATTTCCTAACTGAGGGAAAAGTAGTGTCTCAGTCTGGACAGTTTGTGTTCTTGTGCTGAAGATCCTGTTGATCAGAGGCTGTGGGGTGAGCTGTCCTCCAGCACGGCCACCTCCTGCCACCTCTCTTGTGCCCCATGAGCTGCTGTGTGTCCACAGTCACTTCCAGGTGGAAAGGAGTCGGCGCTGGAGCAGCTGCTGTGCTCTGGGAAGCTGCTTGAGGAGGGAAGGGGAGAGGAAGCTGCAGGAAAGCAAGTGACCCCAAGCAGGAGAAAGCAAGAAAACTTCACCCTCAGTGGTTTGGTGTGCTCATTGTCCACAGTGTCAGGGCTGAGCAAGCCTGTGCAGAGTGAGGAGCGTGGATGAGACCCTTTCCTTGGACCAGCTGCTCCTGGAAGGGATGTGGAGCACCCAACTCCTACAGCCTGGAGCCAGAGACCTCAGCCCCTTCCCTGGCTGCCCACACCTCCTCCTGCCCCAGTCAGGGCACGTCAGGAGCATGGTGCCACCGCTCCGCTCCTGCCTGAGCTCCATGGCCAAGGTGACGGCATGCCCGAGGCTGGCACAGGGAATGCCCTGGGCGCGGTGCATGTGGGTGGGCAGCACCTCCCCTGCTCCCCAGCTCCCAGCTGCTGTGGCCCCTGCCCCATGCTGCGAGCAGAGGGCTCATGGTGGGACCCTGCAGCCGAGAGGCCTCAGCTGTTCTCTCCTCGTTTCTCCTTCCTGGGCTCCTCCCGTTTTCCCGGGGACTGAAACTCACACAGCACTTTACTCACACCTGGTGTGTCCTGCCCGCCCCTTTCCCTCCAGAACACACACACACAGCAGTGCTTGGAACCCAGAGCAGAGTCCACACCTTCCCCCTGGCCAGTCCTTCCCACACAACACCTGGGTGGTCCTGAGTGTTCCAACCTCATCCACAGCATCTCTTGGAAGGGTGAAGGGTAAACAGCTCCAGGGGTGACACTTCCCTGCCCCTGGTGCCATCCTGGAGCACGCATGGCTCTTGAAGCACAAAGTTTTCTTTGCATTTCTTAGTTTGGGCTGCTGGAGGAGGGGTTGGAGGGAGACCCGTGCTTGCCCTGCCCTTGCCCCGTTCCTGTGCAAGGTCTGCACTGAGTTGTCCCGAGCTGTTCTCCAGGCCTGGAGAGATGAGCTGCAGGTTTGGCTGTGAACTGACTGTGCTGCTGCTGTTTGGGAGAGAAGTGACCTTGTACATATGATCCTGTATAATAAAAGAAAGAAATCTAATTTGCTTCCCCTCTCTTCTCTCTGCCATACACACATGCTTGTTTCTTCTATTCCAGAAAAGTCTTTTTTTTCCTTTCCAAGTCTTTTTTCCCTTTCCCTCAGCGCTGCCCACAGGATTTACTTTTCCTTGCCCAAGGTATATCCCACTGGGCTGAGCAAAACATCTGTGTTCACAGGAGTTCTGAGGTTTTCTCCTGGAGCCTTGGAAGGCTTACCCTGCTTCTCTGATGCAGGAGAGCAGGGGCCAAATCCAGGCCTTTAATTTCTGGACTTTGCACTGGTCCAGCTCATAACAGATGGAAAAATCTGGCTGCTTTGCCAGGTTGCACAAACCAGCAGTGCTAAAAACTGCTCCTTAAACAAGTGGTGCTCTGGGTGACACCAGAGCGGTGTCAGGAGGGACCAGTGATCCCGAATGGTTGGAGTTGGAAAGGGCCTTAAAGATGATCTCCTGGGGACACCTTCCACTGGACCAGGTTTCTCCAAGGCCCATCCAACCTGGATGGGCTCTTTGGCTGGGCCACCATCCAGCCCTGGAGAGCAAAACTGCCTGAGTTTATGGTGGGTCTGAGATGTTTGAACATCCACCTGTCCATCCGTGCTGCCGTCAGTCCACTCCAAGGTGAGACAGCAGCAGCATCAGGCTGATGGTTGGGTCTGTGTGGCTGGAAGGAGGAACAACGGGGCGGCGGGGGGGGAAATCCCAAAGCAAACCAAGTCAAACTGTCTGTCAAGATGAGAATCAGCCCATCCTTCGGTCTGCTGAGCCATATACCCAGCTCTGAGAGCTGCAGGGCCTCGGGGGCTGAGGCTGGCTCGCTCCAGCTCAGCCTTAGAGTATAGGTGAGGCCTCCCAGCAAAGAGCTGCTTTGATTTTGTTCATTACTTTGGGAGGGGAGAGAGGGACTCGGGGAGCTCTCAGCAGGGCAGGTCACTCTGCTCTTGGCTGTGGGTGGGGCCCCAAGGACAGGAGCTCTGGGGTTTTGGTGCTAAGCGAGGTCTGTCTGTGAGCGTGCAGAGAACCCAGGTGAGGGGGCAGCAGGGGGTGGGAAAGGGACACTCTTGACCCCTCCATTCAGCCTTTGGGCCAGAAAGCAGCTGCAGAGCTCCCTGCTGGCTCCACTCGTCTGTCAGGAGAGGAATGGGGGCTCAGGAGGGGTCACCCCTGCTCTGAGCATGGTTTTCCCACAGATCCATTTAGGATGGAAAAGCCCTCTAAGGCCATCCAGTCCAACTGCCCCCAGCTCTGCCAAGGCCATCACCGA
Organism: Anomalospiza imberbis; assembly: GCF_031753505.1. NCBI lineage: Eukaryota > Metazoa > Chordata > Aves > Passeriformes > Viduidae > Anomalospiza > Anomalospiza imberbis. Next base: position 1,693,709 of record NC_089697.1, on the reverse strand, counting down.
CCCATGTCCCCAAGTGCCCATCGCCTCTTTTAAACCCCTCCAGGAATGGGGACTCCACCACTGCCCTGGGGAGCTGTTCCAATGCCTGACCAACACAAAATGACAACATTTTCCATAATCCCCAACCTAAACCTCCCCTGGCACAATTTGAGGCCATTTCCTCTTGTCCTATCCCTTGATAGCTGGGGAAAGAGACCAGCCCACAGCCACATCCCATAAAGGAGGGAGATTCTCTTTAGCCCTACTCTTGTTGCTGATGTATTTACAACCACATTTTTTATTGTCTTCTATGGCAGTAGCCAGATAAATTCAAGTTGAACTTTGACCCTTCTTATTTTCTCCCTGCATAACCCCACGTCATCCTTGTAGTTGTTCTAAATTGTTTCCCTGTTCTTCCAAAAGTCAAAAATTCTTCTTTTCTCATTAGTTCCAAGCAGAAGTTCAGCCAAGCCAATTTTCTTCCCCATCTCATCTTTTGGCTCACAGGCACAGCCAGCTCTTGGCCCTTTAGGGTTGTCCTGCCTAACAGAGGTGTGGTCCTCCCCAAGGCCCTTTAAACATCCATGACATAAAATGATGTGTCAGATCCCATTAGCTCTTGAATGAATGTAAAGGCTCCCACCCTATTTGCACTCAACTTCCTTTTCCATGGTCCAGTGTCCCCACAGAGTCACTCCCTGTAAATTGTCCCTGCTGGGATGTGGGAAGACAAGGGTTGGGCCAGTCCATTCTCTCCAGAACAACCCCACAGGCAACAATTAATTCCACATCTGCATATTCTGAAGAAAAGTGACCAACAAAAACTGAGCAGCTCAACTGAACATACATAGTTGCCACGGTGTGAGCTTGAAATAAATAAGTAAATAAAGCTTTTGTGAAAGATTTTCCCCACCACCTGCAGAGGGAAGGTCCCATTCCCAAGTGTCCTGGACCTCAGCTGGCTTCTCACTTGTGCTGCTGTTTGCTCCCATCCCATCAGTGGCAAAAACAGTGTGGTCTAGCTTAGAAACACCCTCAAAGTCTCAGTCCCTGCTGCCTTGCCTGCACCTCTGCAAAGGAAACAGGAATGTCTGAGGCTGCTGACACAATTTGGGTTAAATGGCATGGCATGGCATGGCATGGCACCAGCAGATGTGCGGGAAGCTTTGGTGCTCTGGTTTCCCCACGCTGGCCTGGACAGGCATTAGAGCAGCAGAGCAGGGTTCCTCCAGTCCCAAATGCTCCTTCCATTGCTTCTGGACATGGACAAACAATTGCTGGGACCAAAATGTCTGCAATCATTCATTCAGTCTGAGTCAGGAGGTGCAACAAAAACCCCCATTGACTTTATTAACTCCCATTGACTTTAATGAGAATCACAGTTCCAGGCTGTGCAGCACTTGGGGAACATTTCAGTTACTGCAGCTGTAACAGGACTGTCCTTCGGGGAATTTGTGAGAGCCACTTGCTGTGTCTGTCACAGTGGTTGTAATCCCTCCTGTATTGTCTTCTTGTTAACTGCAGGAGGTTCAATTCCCTCTTCTTGATGCCTCAGGTTTTAGCTTTTTTATTTTTCAGATTCTGAGCTGCTTTAGTGTGTAAGTCTGGGCTTCATATTAAGCTCTGAATGGTGAGCTCTCTTCACAGAGTAGGGAGACAAAACAATTCCTTCTCCAGCTGGGGACCAAGGACAAATGATCCACATCTCAGGCCCAAGAGCACAAACAATGGCAGAATGAAGAGAGAAAAACAAGAAGGATGGGACTTCATAACCTAAAGCTGGAATTGGAGAATTAACTCCAATATGCAAATGGAGCAGAACTTATAAAAGTGTGAGACCTCATGACAGGTTTTGCATTTTGTGGCCATTTTGGGTTGTGCTGCCCAAGGTGGATCCATTGAGGCCTCTTAATAAACCCCTACTTTATTCTTTAGCTCTGTCCAGTCTCTGTTCTAGGTCAGCCTTCCCAAGGCATCATTCTCAATAAAGTTTTGCATGTGGAGATGTGGTCAAAAACCCCACAGGCTCCAGGTAGGGAGTTGTGGAGCCTGTGCATCCTCCGGCAGGAAAACACCCCCAAGCCTTGGATGGGGACATGGTGCCAAAGGACTCAGCCACGCTGAGAATGCTCTGCCTGCCCTGCACAGAGGGCATGTGGCAGGATGGACACCCTGCTCTGGTCCAGCAAGAAAACACCGAGCTCGGCACCTTTCCTTGCCCAATTTCCTCCCTGGCAGGGGGATTGTTGCCTCTGCCAGGCTGGCCCAGGCACAAGGGTGCAGAGCCCCCAGCACTCCAGGGGTTTGCTCAGAGCTTCCTCATGCTGGCTGAGCCTGAGCCAGGTGGGGTGAGGAGAGCAGGTCTGGCAGCTCAGCTGGGACAGCTCCTCCTGGGCTGCACCCTGTGCTCCAGCTCAGCCCCTCCTGCTGTCCCCACAGGCCAGAGCTGGCCCGTGTGCTCTGTGGGCCAGCTCAGGAGTGGCCTCTGTGCCAACAGCACGTCCAGAGGGACAGAGAGGCTCCAGCCCCAGCACACTCCACCTTCAAGTCCAGGGATGTTCTTGGCCAGGGGCAGGATTTAAATACAGGCCACCTCCCTCATCCAGAACAAAGAGTAGAGGGAAACAGTGTGCTTCAGCACATTGTTTACATGAATTTTGGGAAAGTGGAGAAGGTCTGGAATTAAAAGCAAACTGCCATGTGTGCAATATTCAAGACTCCATAGGCAGCCCCAAGCAAGGGCTTTCCCACCAAAAGGGAAACTTCAACAGCCACACCTCGAGCCCAAATCACCACATCAGGAGAACCCCAGACAGCTCCTTCAGAAGAATAAAAAAAGCAACCACTCCTCCCTCTCTTGTCCGAGGGTGTCAGGGAGGGTGGGGCAAGACAGCAAAGAAAAATATTTTAAGCTTAATTTCAGATGAGCTCACATTTCTCAGAACTTATTTTTTCACAGCCTTGGTGGAAAAATGGCAATTTTGGTGCTGAACAAAAAACATAGTACAAGGTCTGCAGCAGGTTCTGAGGGCCATGAGCAGCACAGACATGTTTCAGTCCACAAAAGGAAAACTGTAACTGAAGTTTTTTTTTTATTGGCCTTCTGTGCCTTATTTTCAAAATGAATCACATTAAGATTTCCTCCCTGTAATAAAGCACCTGACACTGATGAAAATCAGGGCACAAACTGCTTCCACAGTCTTGCTCCCCCCCAGTGTAGCTCTCTCACACCAAAGAAAGAAATACACCAAACTTACAATTACCCAAAGCAGTGCTGGGGGAAGAAACAATGGATTTTAAAAGCGACTTGCTTTACTATAAAATGCAGAATTAAGGATGCTGCTTCTGTTAGAAAAAGCAGAACTTCTGTGAGTCCAGAGACCACTGTGGGGGATGCAATGGGCTGAAGAGGGAGGGAGGGATGGAGGTACCACACATTTCTGGTGGGTACTGGGCAGAAAATTCTTCCCAACACAGAGGTAACGTGGTGACTGCTTTATTCCAGAATTATGCAGGTGTTTGCCATGTGCCAAAAGGAAAAAGGATGAACAGCAAGGAATGAGCCTGTCCGTACAGACAAGAGCAGAGGGAAGTGAGGGAGTATTTTTCTTCCGGTGAGGAGAACCCAATTCCTTGGGTTTGTTGGGCAGCAACATTTCCAGGGCCAGCTGGAATTTCTCCTTCTGTAAAAAGAACTGCTCCCTTGGGCTTGGGACAGACTGACAACCATCCTGTATCAAGGATATGTAAGAGTGTAAGGGATGTGCTGTGATACCTCTGTGAATGCTTATCTATCTCCACATATGGTGAAACACCTACAGGAAAAGCTGGCTTCAGGCTTTTCCCAGAAACTAAAGACTGGCTGAAGGGCTGATGGCACTGCCCTGTCTTCATCACCAAAACAGATAAAATAATGAAAGAGCTAAAATAATGACTAAAAAAAGCTAAGATAAAGAAAGAGCTGCAAACACCAAACTTGTTAGCCCAGGGACTGAAGCCAGGTGAGGTCCCTTCAAAGCAAAGCCTTGTCCAGGTGAGATAATGTGTGTTAATGATCAGCACCAACCCCCGAGCTTGGTTCTCTTTAGGAGAAAAAGATGTTTCACTTTAGGAGGAAGATATTGCCACATAACATCTTCCCAAAAGCCTTTTTCCTGCCCCAGTCACAAGATCATTTAAACAACTGATCAGAGCAACCTTTCTGCTCCCTCAGGTCCTGCTTTTGAGGGAAAGGACACATGGAATTGTGCTCCTTTCTCTGCCATAGGATTTGCCTGTTCACCCACAATCCTTTCAGCTGTTAAGCCAAACTGGAGCCACGTGAGTTTTCCCAAGGTGGACAAACCCCTGGAACCAGAGCAAGCTGTGAACTGCCAGCTGTCCCTACAAATGCAGAGAGCAGAATGAGGGGCAGAGCCAGCCGGGTCCAGCCTAACCCTGGCTGCTCCCATGGCCACTGAGGCAATCCACCCCTCTGCAGACTCCAGCTGTGGGCCTGCTGGCACTGCTGCAAAAACCAGGAAAGGTTTTCACCAGGACAGCCTTGTCCCGATCCCCCTGTGACCTGGATCCTCTGCTACTCTGGCAACAAGGCACAGACCCTCACCATGGCAGGAACAACTCAGCAAGAAAATTGAGCAATTCTTTTAGGAGCTGGAGAGGCTTTGCAGTTTGTCTCCATCCAGAATCTGAACTGCTGAATTCTTGTGCAGCTACTGATTTCTGTTCAACGTCTGTGTTCAAATCCTTCTCACAGCCTGGCCTCTCACCTTGGATACTATTCAGTAATCTGGAATAATCCTCTAGGCAAAAACTGAGCACAGGGGCAGAACAGAGAGCTGGAGAAACGTTATTTAGGAGATGAACAGATAAATTCTAATGATTCTCAGCGGTCAGCATCACACTCAACTTCCCAATTTCTTGATTTTCAGCAACTTCCTGCTGTTTCTATTCCTGTGCCTTCCCCCCAGCCACCACCAGGACCTTTAATCAGGTTCTTTCACCTGATTAAAGCTCAGCACCCCCTGCAGTTTGTGACAAAATCTGTCCTGGTAGCAGCAGCTCTGAAAATCTGCTTTTTTCCTCTCCTTGCTGACAACCCCAGGTGCCCCAGTCTCCCTGAGAAGCTGCCCCAGAGCTGCCCCAAACCCCAGATCTCAGGGTGTGGTGGCCATAGCTGGAGGACACGCTGCACAGCGTCACAGTCTGGGACCAACCAGGAACTCCCAGCTCTCCATGGAGCCATTTCATAAATGCGTCTCCTTTACACCAGCTGTGGTTACAAAAATGATTAAATTCTCGCTCTGGCCAGAAGCTCCCAGCAATGGAGTTTATTCTCACTGATTTTCATAGCAGCCACCAGTGATTTCAGCAGAACAGACGCACACAAGCCCCAGGGCAGCTGATCCCACTGGATTTGTGCTCAATTAGGGGACGAGATGTTGCCATGTCCCTGGTTACTCATGTCCCCAAACCCTTGAGCTGCAACCACCTGACAGCAGAGATAAAGGCACATCCTGGCAGAAGTGGGGATAAAGAGATTGTTCTTCCAAGGCATCAGTAAAACTCAGGCTGACTGACCACAACAGCAACTCTGTCTGTGCTGCCAGCACCTCCAGGGACAAGTCTCAGATGATTTTCTCTTGAATGTTCTGGGCTGGAAGATGTTTCACCTTCACTGCTGGGAAGGAACAGCCCTGCATTGTTCAGATTACTTGGATCAGGTGGAGAACTGGGCATGGCAAAATCCACGGAGAAGGAGCAGCCCAGCTCTTGTTCACACAGGGACTTTCAGTACCTACAATCTGGCTCCCACATCTCCACACAGCCGACTTTCAGCTCAGAGAGAAAAAACCAGCTCTGCTTCCAAAAAGATATCTGCACACGGACACAGGGAACCACCGCTCCTCTGTTAAGAGCTCCATCCCTAAGCTGCTTTCTCTCAGCCAGCTCAAGTAAAAACTTTTTGGCCTTTGAACGCCACTGCACTTGAAACTCACAGCAGCCTCACAGGCAGCATGAGGCATTTGTGTTCATACAACATTATTTGAATGTACTGTGAACTTTTTCCTAAAAAAAAGCCCCAAATGGTATCTGCTCCTAGACAGGCTTTTCCTACAGTAGTGAGGTGATTCTTATTCCACAGCAGGATCTGAGCCTACAGCTCAAGATGCTACACTCAAATATCAGTCATTAAAAGCCTTCAGGGTTTCATGCACAGACTCAAAGCACATCTACAAAATACACCTCTGCAACTCCCCTGCGAGCCAGAGCTCACAGCTGAGAGGCTGGAACAATGATTTATTCCTTAAATAACTTGGATCTTTTTGATCCAATTACACTAAATCAAGCTTTTCATTTAAAGCACTGAAATACAGCACCAGCTCAAGGCCACGCTGTATTTTTAAGTAAGTTAAAGGTATTTGACCCAGGGAAAAACAAGCATTTAAAAACAAAGTATCATTGCTCTTCAGCTATTTCAGGGTGTCCCACCAGCAAGTCACCAAAACAAAAAGGCAACTCATACTTGTTAACCTCCAACAGGAGACTCTTTGCTAGAGGAAGAAACAAGAATACAACAATAATGTTACAAGAGGCACTGATCCTGGCTTTATTCACTTTAAGATACATCCAACATTGTTATAGCTCACTTGAAATTCAAAATGCTTTTAAGAGACCAACCATAAAACCTTGATTTTCCACCTTACAGTGCTGTCAAAGTTTTCAAATAGCAAGTGAGTGACTCCCCAGCAATACTGTGCTGTGTTAACATACAAAGGTTAAAACTTAGTAGAAACCCTTCAAGTTGTGGTGTTTGCTGTATTGCCTTCAGAAGGACCAGCTCCCCTGGGGAGGAGGCTGCTCCCCTGACCCGCAGGGGTGGGTGCCCGGGGCCCTGAGCTGCTGCACCTTTCCCTCCCCCTGGGACATTTTGGCAACCAAGTGACAACTGTCCCCACTTCTGCAACCCAGGGGGGACCTTCACTCCCCATCTGCATCCACAGCTGGAAGAACCTCTACACAAAACCCAGCGAGGACAGCACCAGGTGTCCCCTCGAGGTCACTGACACTGCCAGCAGAGGAAGGGCATGGGAAGATCCTGAAGCAAAAAGTGTTAATTTGGAACCCAAATTACTTGGCAGTATCTCCTGCAAATTCAGGATTTGTAGAAGACTGTGTTGCAGCCAGCATACAATGACATTTAGGCCTATTACTTTTTTGTTTTTTGCTGCATTTAGATTCTTTTTAAAGTGATGAAGAGTGCAGGACTTCAGAAATATAAATGTCTCTCTATTAGAAATTGCAAAATTTAGTACTATGACACTATGAAAACTTACAGTACAGTTTATTGATTCTGTGTTAAGATTCAGCACCAATCTGGTGTCTGAACTGTCTGAGAGCTATTTTTGCCTAATTAAGCCTGTGCACAAGGCACCCATGGCTGTACAAGCAGGAGCAGGGCTCATGTTGGCCTGTCAGTCCTGGGACTCTGTGACTGGTTTCTCTGTTTCATGACAGTATAACTAAAATAAGCCTGTTATGTAAAAGCAAAATAACCTTTATCTTAAACCTTCATTCTGGGTCTTGGACATGATCTGCAGAACGTGTCCAGATCTTGGACATGATCTGGGTCAGTGACATGATCTGCAGAACAACACACCAACCATTCCCACCTGTGTTTGAAGAGGAAACTGAAGGAAAAATCCAAATCCAAGACACTCACTGTTATAGTATCTTTAATTTATCTTGTCTTTTACAGAAGTCTGAACGAATTAAAAAGCACCTCCTTTCCCACCACGCTCCTTACAGTTGGTAAAATATATTCAATGAGCAAATGTATGTGAACAGCTTGAGGATCTACATCTTGCAAGGATTTCACAGACCAATCAATCAAAAGCCAAATTTCTTGTTGTTTTTACAACCTCGCTTTAATACAATGGTAAATCCACTCCGATTGCAAACCTGTCCAGTCCCATCTCCCCAGAACACTCTGCCAACTCCAGTGTTGGTTAGCAAACCTAGTTAGCTTTGGCACGGAGCTGTGCTCTCTTGCCTGTGACAGCCTGGAAGCCGGTTTTGATGCTGGCCACGGAGCAGCGGGAGTGGCAGGTCTCGCACTGCAGGAAGTATAGCCGGGTGTCCTTCTGCAGGATGGTGTCGGGGGAGCGGCACGTGTGGCAGGTGACGTACTCCTCTGCAGGGGAACAAAGGGCAGTCAACCCTGCTGCTGCTGCACAGCTCTCTGCAAAAGCTGTTCATACACACCCACCAGCTCACAGGGGCTGATTGTGAACACTAAAAATCGCCCCTGGTTAACCAGGAGGAGATTCTGTGTGGTACATCAGACACTGATGTAGCAGCCAGAGGCCCTGCAAGGCCTCCCTGGTGGTCACTTGCCTACAGTAAGAAATGCCCAGTCATGATGACTGGACCAAAGCAGCCCCTCTTCCACATTGGGACCCTCGTTATCTCTCTGTAAGACCATGGGTCACATTCACCCTGACCCTGGTGACTGGACAATTTCCAACACCCCTGTACCCTATATAAAGCCCCATTTCTGCACAGCTTGGCAGAAGAGCTGTCACTGAAACCCTTTGCAGAAGCTGCCAATAAAGACACCCCTGTGGAACCTCACACAACCTTCTCCCCTCTCTCTCCCTGCATCTGCCAAGGCACTTAGCGAGCAAAGAGCTGAAATCACTGAAGAGCTGAATTCACCCAAGAGCTGATCTCACTTAAGAGCTGAGCTGCTTGCTAAGATTGCCTGCAGCTGGGAGCTTGCCTGAGGGACCGGGACAGGTTGTGCTTATCAGCCCAGCGCTATCCGGGACACCTACGGCAGCCGGGCTCGCACGGACCCGGGAACTCCAGGCTGCATTACACTGACACTGCTTTAATGTTAATAACTGGTACAGATTTCCCACTGGTGCTCCTCTGCTGAGGCAGCACTGCCAGGTGTTAGCAGCTCTGGTACTGACACAGCACTAAAGCAGGAGCTTTGGGACACATAATCTGAGTCCTCTGACCAGCTGTGGCACAAAAAGTTTTTGGGGATTCATTAAGAAACATTCTTTAACCTCACGATTACATGATTTCTAAAAGGTACATAGGAGAAAATTCCACTAAGATGTGGACTCAAGTCTTCTCTGTTTGTCAAAAAGGGAAACCAGCACTCATGGGAAATTTATACAGTGCTTTTATAGAACATTTTTCTGATAAATTTTGGAACAAAAAAGGCATTTGAACAGAACTTATCTTAACTCTGCATCTGTCAATTCACGGGTACAACAGATTGCAAAATCAACAATTACTGTTGTTTTCCACAGTCCTCATCAAAGCCAAGATATGAGGCTCAGATGAAAACAAGCAGTTCTCAAATGCTCTGTTTTCCTTGGCATGCTTTAGTGCAGGACAGAGTACAGCCCATGGTCTAACCATGGCAGAACCACCTGTATTTGCACTATTCCATGATTAAGGAAAGTTGTGGCCCCTCAGCCTCCTCCATGGTGGGCACACACCTGGGCCATACATGGGCATCACAAGGGGGCTGAGAGAAATCTGCAGTGGGAAAGGGAGTTCTACTTACTGATATATCTTCTCAAGACATTTTCTATCTGTTTTTGCTGGAATCTTCCTTTGATTACCAGTTGGTTGTTACCATCTATTGAACCACTAATTGAAAAAAGAAAATTAATTATTTGATTTGCAGGTGCAAAGCATTAAAACAAATCAGGAACATGAAGCAAGACAAAGATACATTCTTCAAGAAGAGCACAGAGAGAATTGTGTTGTAGGGACAAAAAAAAAATGCAAAATTCTGAGGTACTTAAGAGCTACTTCTTACAGGAAGTTTTGCCCTCACCTGTCTGTCTATCTCAGGGAAGTGAACAAGACCATTCCCTTGGACTTGGAGTTTCCCTCTGTACCTCCTCACTAAAATGTTCTCTCCTCAGTCACCAGCACAGTGCTGAAGTGCAGGTAACAAAAGCCTCATGTTCCAGCACATCTATACAGATCTAACCTCAAAAATGTTGTATTTGACCAATATCAATCCAGAGCACACACACAGCCCAGCAGCCTTACCTTGTACCCAATTCTGCCAACAAAAATGCCAGGAGATGTTTTGGCTGACGATGTAATCTGAAAATAAAGTAAGGAAATGTTTAACCTTCCCCCTTCAGAGAAATTTGGTATTTATGCAGGACTGGCAGGATAAATCCAATTTAAGTTAGAAAGTTTCAAAGGGAGCAGTGCCAGGGGTCTGCACCAAAGAGCAGTCCACACAAAAAAAATATTCCCATTGTTCCCAACTCAAAATTACAGCAACTAGTGAAAAGAAGTTTTCTATTACAGATTTTTCATTCTTACTGTCCCAACCCCTGAAAAAACATTAGTAGCTACCATTAAAAACTCCCCTTAGTGCACAACCCAGATCCTCAGCAGGGTTTCACCAGGCCTGTTTTCTGGCACACTTCTGATACCCACCAGATCTGCACTCCCAGAAATGCTCACAAAGAACAGAGCTGCCTTCACCAGACATAATTAAGACAGGTATCACTGCAGAAAACAGTGGGAAACACTACTGGAGTCCATATCATTTATGAAGAGAACAGCATTTGTAATCAGCTCAAATTAGAAAGAACTTTTCCCACCCTTCTCCTCCAGGCTTGAACATAAATGTCACTGTTGACCCAACATGCTAGAACCCAATGAACTCACCAAGTTTCAGCCCATGTATCATTTTTGTAATTTGAGTATAAAATTAGAAATTATCTCAATAAATCATGTTCAGAATTATCTTCTCACAGAGAAATGTAACGAGCTCTCTGACTGAAATAGCTTCCATTCCTGGTTTGCCACAGTCACTTGCCAGAAAACTCTACAGGAGCACAGAGCAGTGTATCCATCTGCTATTCCTGGGAAATCCAAAGGGGAAACTTACAATTTGCAGATATCTGTGAAGTTGACAAAAGAGGTTTTCTTGGTCCCTACTCTCACAACCTGCGGGGGCTTCATGACAAATTTCCGCTTCTCTCCAGCCACCATGTCCGGGTTCTTTTCCCGCATGATGTTAAAAACTCTATTGAGCAACTGCAAAAGAAGGGATTCACACCCACGTGAGCATTTGCCATTCCTCAAAGTACCTCACCTCTAAAAGCCACCTGAAACAGCATTCACAGCGAGTATCAGACTACCTTTGCCTAAGAGCAATTCCCCACCTGCTTCAGAACACATTTGTTGTGTTAACACACGTTGCGATAAATGCAAAATCCCAGCTCTGCTTCCCCAAGGGTTTGCTCTGCCCATGGCAGGGGTGTTTGAACTATGATAATATTGCCCCCTGTGAAAATTACTGTGATACAAGACATGCCTTGTTAGCTTCTGCTCATGATCTACTAACTGTAAGTCCTTCACTCTGAAGTTAGAAATAGGAAATATGAGCATAAGGCTCTACTGATGCAGATGAACATGGAAAATATGTTTTAAAAGTCTCTGGAACATTACCTCATCATATGTGTAGTCCCTTTCTGAGCCTGCCCACGCAGGTCCTGACTGAAGGCTAAAAGAAATTCCATCATCTTTTTTGCTATCTTCATCCTCAAATGCTGTAAAGAAAGTTTTTGGGGATTCATTAAGAAACATTCTTTAACCTCATGGTTACATGATTTCTAAAAGGTACACAGGAGGAAATTCCATTAATATGTGGACTCAAGTCTTCTCTGTCAAAAAGGGACACCAGCACCCATGGGAAATTTATACAGTGCTTTTATAGAACATTTTTCTAATAATTTTTGGAACAAAAAAGGCATTTGAACAGAACTTATTCACATACAAGGTGGACTACATTTCACTTCTGACACCTCAATGAGCTAGGTTATATTTCTACCTTCATCCTTCTCCATTATCTCATCTTCATCTGGAAACTTCACATTCTTCTTTTTCTTCTTTTTATTGCCCAGCATGATATCAAGGTCATCTTCAGGTTCTACTGTGTCTGGCACATCTCCTTCAATTTTCAATTCCTGCAAATTAGTAAGACTGTAGTTTATCCATGTTAACCACAGCCCTCCATAGCACCAGAAATAACACCAGCTGTACACTATAGAGGTGAATACTGGTGACACCCACCACAGCCCTGAAACCCAACAGGTAAGAATGGAATTCCAGCATGTTCAAGAGAGCCCTATACCCTGCACTACTGCCATCAGCAGGGCCAGATTTGCACCTTCTGGCTTAACTTCTGGCTAGCCAGGAACAAGGTCAGACTGCACTTAAAGACAGCAGCCATCTGAGGACAGGAGGGAACAAACACCCTTCATGGCAGCAGTAAGGGAAAGCAAAGCTGTGCTACTCTGTTATCACAATTCTGCACACTGAAAGAACACAGAGCAAGTATTCTGTCTCCTGAGGCAGATCAGAGGAACATATTCTTCCCCAAAAGACAGAATCTGAAAAGGAGGTTTATGCATAACATAACATTTCTCTGTCCTCTTGCTCTCTGGGCTTGCCAGTTACACTGACATGTGATACAAAAACACTACTTGGAATAAAACTTGAGAAGAGTAAAAATATCTTGTACACCTTCTGGAACACAGCACAGTAGCCAATCCTTTCTAAAGGAAACACCAGAGTGAAAACAGACTTCTTGGCAGATATGTGCACTTAATTTGAAGTGCTGGCCTTTAGAGGACTGCTCTATGTGTGGCTTCTGACAACCAGTTATCTCTCTAACCCCAAAAGACAATTAACCTTGAAGTTAATCAGCCCTTCCTACAGACTAGTGAATTACTTGCTCTTTGTGCAGAGCAGGCGGGTTTTTTTCACTTCTGGACAAAAAGCCCAGGCAGGAGCAACATGTTCATAAAAAAAAACAGACAGACATTTAAAGTTTAGTTATGAACTGCACCAAGACACAATGACAGACTTGAGATAACTCCTGCACTGCCAATCTCAAGAAAATAGAAGCAACAGAATTTTCAGCCATAGTCAAGTTATCTAAACAAACCTTTACACCTTCTTCTGCTTCATCAATATCAAATATCTTTTTTGTTTTTTTCTTCTTTTTCTTTTGATTGAAGAAGTTTAAATCATCCAAATCATCTGTTGTATCTAAAAAACAAAGGATTGCCTAAAGAAGTGTAACTGTAGAAACAGTTCAGACATTAAACCTTCTGACATCCAAATCTTTAAAACATCACAGTAAGATATGAGCAATGATCTGTAACCCCTGTGGATATCCTTCATGTTTGAAGAGATCATTTCCCTTGGCCCCTAAATGCTGTTTTAGTTTCTGCACCTTCTAACTGTGCCTTTTGATTCTTTAAATGTTTAATCTTTCTTTCTGCTGTACAAGATAAATTAGTCACTTTTGTCATTAGAGATGCTTGGACAAAAAATGAGAAGTGCAGGAGGAAGATGCAGTTTCTTTGGTCTGTAGGAGGAGCCAATTTTATCAACAAACAGGATTTAAGTTAATGGCACTCTCTGAATTAGGTAATCTTGAAATTACATTGGCCTCAATTTAAAAAGCATGGTTTTATACACAATCACACACTTACTTCCTGAATGATTCCAAAGAACACTCTGGTTATCATTTTTAGAATTGCCCAAAAACTAGAAACTCCTTTAACCATGTTTCTGTTATTAACTATCCAAATGAAAAAGAGCCATAATTGTGGAATTACTGCAACAACTGCACATGGAAGATTTAAAACTTCACACTATTTCAGGGAATCTATTTTCAGTGCCTTACACAAAGGACTGTTTGAGTTAGAAAACTGGAAATTACATAAGCCCCTGGGAGCTTGGTGGTGTCTGTGAACGTGATTCCAAGTAAGAGGGCAAGCTGCCCTCCAAACAGGCAGCAGAGATCACTCACAAATCTCTGAACACACCAAGGCTCTGGCATTATACTCTGGGATGCCAAATTCTTGAAATTTGGCCTGTAATATCAAAACAGCACCTTTGAGAGTTTATCTACATGGATTCACTTTACCTTTCTTCCTGCTGTCTTCTTCATCTGCTTCAATATCTTTGTCTTCTGTTGGCTCTGGTTCAACTTCCTTTGTTTCTGATTGCTGAGTCTCTTCTGTTTGTGTGTCTCCTCCTCCTTCCTCATCCAGCATGAAGGGCTTCTTTTTCTTCTTCTTCTTCTTGCTCATAGTAGGATCGAAAATCATCTGTAAAAGTCAAGAGCTCCTTAGCAGCTCAATAATCACCCCCCATTTATTATTTGTAACACTTTTCCCAAACTGCTCCTCAGCTTCAACCTCAACTGTGTCAATTACAAGGGAAAACTGACAGAGTTCACAGCACCTGCTACTTTTCCTGTAGTCCAAGTTTCCTGTCACCAATTTATTAGTGCAGCTGAAAAAATGTTAAAGCTGTGACTCTGACAGACTGGCTACCACCTCTATTTTATGACCATTATTTAATGACCATTATGGACTCCAATTTTGCAGCAATACAGCACCACTCAACACAGAAGAAAATTTAACTCCACCAAAGCACACTGTCTGATCACAAATCACTTCCACTTGTGAGACACATTAATTCCCAGATTTATTCAAGGCAAGATTTGCCAACCACTCTCTTAACAAGAACACTCTGGATGAGGAGGAAACCTAGAAGGGGCTGGTGATACAGCAAGACCTGCATCGGCTCTGAACACTGAAACAGCAAAGGTCTAATCCTTCTCCCTCCCCAGAGTGAGAAACTGAACCTCAGACACCAAGTGATTAAAAGCTGTTAATGAGCTCTTTAGCCAGCAAAGCAGCTTAATTCACCTTGTCTGGCTGTGAAAGAGGCACTAACCCCAGACTCACTTTTAACCTATTCATCATCTGCAGACCTGAGGGATTTATTCCAACACATTAAAGCTTTTTGTTTCACTTCAGACACAAGCTGACATCCCAGCTGTTGGTCAGTTTGTTACACACATCTGCCTGGACTGTCACACCATAGTTTATGTTAAATACAACAATTTTAGACACTTTCTCCAATGTTCCTTATCCAGTAATGGAAGAACGTTCTCACAGAGCTGTACTTCACCATCATGAACACCCTCACTCAGGAAAGAGCCAGCACTTCACCAAGGAGCAGCTCTCCAACTTCTTGCCTAGCTACCCCCTGAAGTCTGGTGGTTTCCCTCTCCCCACAACACAACCTTTCCTTGCATTTCTCATTCTCCTATACATGCTCTTGTCATATTCTTCCCATTTTCTGAAACATACATGTTTCATACAGGCTCTACTAAAGGCATCAAACTGCTCATATGGGTGTCTGCAGCACAACATCCCCAAAGCCTGCACATAGACGGGGCCCCTGAGGCTTTCAAACTGCTGAAGTGGGTCTTTAGTTGCACACACTGTGCTGGAATGATCTTCAAAAGAAAGCCAGAGGGCTTTTCTCTGCTGCTTCCACAGATAGGGGTGTGAATCATGCTGCTGCAACGCACAGAAATCACAGCATGTCCAACTGGTTCCACATCTGCTTCCTCCTGGACCTCCCCAGCCTGCTGGGACAGCAGGAGAGCTGCCTGCATGGGCCCAGTGCACAGCCTTGGGATCGAGCACAAGTGGCTGACTCATTTCCACGAAGATGCTCTGCAAGACTCTGAAGAGGTTTTTATTCTCTCACGTGAAATAAACCTAAGATCATGCCTTGATCAGATACAAGTTTCTAAGAAGGAACCGGCCCACCCACCCCAAATCTCTCTTTTTCTGAGGGAAAAGACATCTGAATCACCATAAACTGAGCACACCAAGAAAACTCCTGGATACAGGAGATTGATTTTCAGCATCAAATCCAGGTGGCCTTGAGCAGGGCCACCCCAGCCAGGCAGGGCAAGCCAGGCTTCTGCACACCCAACACCTACTCAGAACATGGCACACTCCACAACCTGAGGAGGAGGATGCCTAAGCCTGAAATGTTCTGTTCACCAAGGCCTTCAGCAAGCACTCAAGCAGGAGCCTTAGGTCACATTTGCTTTAACAAGTCATGACATAAATGAACCAGCCTGATAACCCAGCCAGTCATGTTCTGGCTTTCTGAGGCAGGTGTTCCCAAACTTTCTTTATTGCTTTTCTCTGCTCAGCACATTGGCTTAGTCTGAACTTTATGATACCTGCTAGTGTGACAAACTACAAAGCTGCAGATTTTCCACTGAAGGAACCTCAGCCCCCAGCACAAACACAACAAACCTGGATGCTTTTCCTGGGTGAAAAAAATTATAAATTCCCATCCTGTTCCTACTCTCAGAGCCAAATATGGGGGTTTCTCCTCTGTAGACCACACGGGTCCTTCTCACATCCATTTCCATATACCTGCTCCTTACTTCAAGTGCCTACACAGTCCAAATCCCAACTTACAGAAGATTAGCAAGTGAACAAACAGAGGGGGAAACAGAATCAAGGTTTCATACACCAAATGCAACTCAAGACTGAAGCCAATGAACCTCTGAACTGCTGTGACAGTTCAAGTGGCAGGGATTCCAACAGAAGCCACAAATAAATCCCATTTCCTTAGTCTGAATAAACACAGGCATGTCTAAGAAGCAGACATCACCCCTGCCCTGATCAAGTCAGTTCAGGTGTCCTTACACTACACTGCCTTATGTCTAGGGAGAGGGGCAAAATTACTAAGACCAAGCAGCACTTAAATTTGTCAAAACACAGCACTCTCTAGTATTATTGCCCGAAGCTTCACAAAACTGCAGGGCTCAAAGAACTTTTAGGTCTTCAGTGGGATTATGTACTTTGTAGGATTTTTAACAAAGTGAACAGACATTAATAGACCACTTCTCACAATAGTGCCTGTGCTGCCCCAGCTCTGGGCAGCACTCAGGGATGTTCCCAGCAAGGACCTTCATTCATACACAACTCTGAAAACTTTAAGCTACAGCTCAACACAATGAACCTCTTACCATCTATCCCAGTTTCCAGTGTTAAATTTGTCTTCATGTGTCTTGACCTTCCTCGACCTCACAGGCTTAAAAAAGTTTCACCAACTTAACACCAATATCAAAGTATTTGGCTTCCAGTAACCAGAGTTCTGGAAGGCACCTGCACTCACTGCACACCAGCCTGAAGAACAGTGCCAGCTCCACTGTGTTATCTGCCATCATCTCGGTCACATAAAGCAGCCCAGAGGTGCAACTTCACTACGAATCCCAGGAATCACCTCAACGTCAAAGTGATCCACTATGCAAGAAAACCAGTTTTACTGATACAAACTAAATTCAAAGCAGGACACTCCATGAACTGCTCCATGGCCCTGTGATCACCTGAGTCAGACAGTACCTGATGCAAGCATTCCTGAGTGCAGAGAACAGCCCAGACATGAGAACTGCAGCTCCCATGACATATCTAGGCACCAAAATGCAACGCATTCATTCTAGATGTTAAAGCAGCTGAGTAAGTCAGTCACAGCTACCACTAAAGTCGTAATTATACCAGTTCTCCTTTATGACGTAGGACAAGCCTCTTTCCAAGGCTTGAGTGATCACTTTGCTTTGAAGGAAACAAGCCACACAGGTATTTTAAACACCAGAGAGAAGACACAAAGCCAGAAGCAGCCATCTCCTGGAGCAGCTTCCCACGGGCTACACCAGGCTGATGAGCACTTCACACACGGAAAACTCTTCTTTTCCCCATGAGAGCAATGGAAATGACGCCGGTAAAGCTGCCAATACGGGGCATTTATAACAACCGAAAAATTTCTCAGACACACACGGTTGTATCAACTTCCCCGGTACTGTGCCTAGACAAACACCGCCAGATCCGGAAAACGTTTAGTTATTATTTGCCCAGATGCTGTTATTCGGCTCTCAAGGTTAAAACCCGGTATATTAAAGCTCCAGAAAGCGAGTGGTAACTGCCTAAACGCCGCTAAAGAGCGCAGAACACGATGGAGCAGCGGTGGCGGTGCCATCTGCCTCCCTCTCCGGCTTCTCCGCGCCAGGGGCGGCCGCCGGCAGCACACCGGGAGCCCCAGGCCTTCCCGGGACTCGCGGCCCCAGCACACACCCGCGGGCCCGCCGGGGCTCCAGGCAAGGCGGCGGCCCCGCGTCCGGCCCGGCCGGCGCCCCCCGCGCTGCCTCGGGCCCGGCCCGGCCCGGCAGGACCCCCGCCCGCCCCGGCCCCACGCAGGGCGGAGGCCGCGCTCGCCGCAGGCCTCAGGCCCAGGCGCCCACATGGCGGCGGCCCCGGCGCGGCGCAGCCCTGGGGCGAGGCTCTCCCGCGGGCGGTGGCGGCGGGCGGCGGCTCTCACCTCGTCGCCGGACATGTCTGCGGCCGGGGCCGCGGGCCGGAGGGGCCGGGGTCGGTGGGAGCCGCGGGGTCAGTCCGTGCTCGGCTCTTGCATCAGCGCCGCGCGCCCGCCCCGCCCCGCGCCTGCGCGCGCCCGCCGCGCCGCCTCGCGCGACTTGCGGCGCTCCCGCGCTGCGCACGCGCCAGGCGGCGGCGGGAGCGCTGAGGGCGGCGGGGAGCGGAGCGGAGCGGAATGGAACGGAATGGAACGGAATGGAACGGAATTCTGTTCCTGCCGTGTCCGCACAGCCCCGGGATCCCAGCACGGAGCGGGCTGGAGGGGACCACAGGGCGGCAGCTGGTCTAAACTCCCAGCTCCGGCAGGGCCATCCCAGAGCACATCGCACGGGGCTGCATCCAGATGGTTCTGGAATGTCTCCAGTGAGGGATGCTCCACACCCTCCCTGAGCAGCCTGTTCAGGGCTCGGTCTCTGCACAGGAAAGAATTTCTTCCTCTTGTCCAGGTGGAACTGCCTGGGCATCAGTCCCTGCCCGTTCCTCTGGTGCCATTGCTGGGCCCCAGGGAGCAGAGCCTGGGCCCTGCTCTGACCCTCCCTGCACACAGGGACACCCAGGGCTGAGGGCCCCTCTCTGACTGGGGCTGCTCTCCAGGCTGAGCAGCCCCAGCTCCCTCAGCCTTTCCTGGGCACCGAGATGCTCCAGGCCCTTGCTCAGCTGCGCAGCCTCCGCTGGCCCTGCTCCGGGAGCTCCCTGTGCCTGCTGTGCTGAGGAGCCAGAGCTGGACACAGCACTCCAGATGTGCCTCACAGGGCTGAGCAGAGGGACTGAATCCCCTGCCTGACCTGCTGGCAATGCTGTTCCCAGTGCTTTCCAGGATCCCAGTGGCCCCTTGGCCACAAGAACACACTGCTGGCTCGTGGAGCGTTTCTTGTCCACCAGGACCCCCAGGTCCTTCTCCACAAAGCTGCTGCCCAGCAGGTTGGCCCCAGCCTGTGCAGGTGCCTGGGGCTGTTCCTCCCCAGGTGCAGGACCCTGCCTTGGCCCTTGCTGGATTTCAGAAGGTTCCTCTGCCCATCCCCAGCCTGCTGAGATCCCTCTGAGGGGATGCACAGTGACCCTGGTGGGGAGAGATCGACCCCCTCATCCAAGTCATTGATGAGCAAGTTCAACAATAGTGTGCCCAGGAGTGAGCCCTGGGGGACACCACTAATGACAGGCCTTCAGCTGTGCCACTGTTCTCTTGGTGTTGGGATGTTGGCATTCCCATGAAAGTCTCCTTTGGTTGCTGAGCTTTTCCTGACCTGGCTCTGAACAGAGATTTCCACCATATCCTAAAAGTGCACCCTTGATGTCTCTAATGGGACATGCTGTTGTAAATATGCCATTGTCAGAACTTCTGACAACGAGGGCTTTTTTTGTATGTAAGAATATACACTCTTCTGCTTTTTATTAATGTGAAAACACCTTTGGAGATCATGGCTCCTGGGGCACAATCAGTTCCTATTGCAAGGAGCCTCTTCTCACTCTTGAATACAGAATCACAGAATCACAGGATCAGTTAGGCTGGAAAAGACCTCTGAGATCATTGAGTCCAAGCTCTTAGCCAACACCACAGTGTTAACTAGATCATGGTACTGAGTGCCACATCTAGTCTTTCCTTATGCACTTCCAGGGACAGTGACTCCACCACCTCCCTGAGCAGCCCATTCCTATGCCTAATCACCCCTTCTGTGAAGAAATTCCTCCTAAACAGCTTAAAGCCCCCAGGCAGGTGTCATGTACCAGCTGGAAAAGAGAGCTAACCTTGCTGAGCTTGTGTGGGTACAGGTTGGTTGGTCAGCCTCTGTGATCCCCGGAATTGGAGACTTGCGGGTGTAGGAAAGGACTCTGGAGAATATCTGGTCCAAGCTCCTTGCTCATACAGGGGCAGCAGGAACAGGTTCCTCAGGACCTTCTGCTGGGTTTTGAGTAGCTCTAAGGATGGGGCCACCACAACTTCTTTGAGCAACCTGTTCCATCTTCACAATAAAATATCTTTTTTCTAGGTTTAAGCAGAATTTCCTGTATTTCGGCCTGTGTCTTCTGCCCCTTCTGTCACCCAGAAGAGTCTGGCTCCTGATATGCACACTGATATGATCCTCCTGAGCCTTATCTGTATAGGTTAAATGACCAGGCTCTCTCAGCTTCTCCTCATATCTCAGATCCTCCAATCCCATTGTCATAAAATCACAGGATGTTTTGGGTAGGCAGGGACCTTAAAAACCATCTAGTTGAACCCCCTGCCATGGGCAGGAACACCTTCCTCGTTCAATTTCCCTAATACAAGAATATGAAACAATAAAAACAGCTATTTACCATGAGATGTTAAAACTCTGCCTCCCAACCTTCTCTGACATTTAAAGGTCATCTGTTTCATGCAAGATAGAGTGTTAGAGCAGGCAGAGCCATCAGCCCAAACATTGTTATGGGGTTTGTTTTACATTTTAATATTTCCAGACCATTTGGATTCTTGAAGGCCCGTAACTTCCCATTAGGTGATGTAAACTTACACACACTCTATCATTTAAATTTGTCATCACCTACAAGAAACATTTTGTCTATCCTTGGTCTTCCTTTCCTCTGCCTTTCCCACTCGCCTCAGTGGGCAGTGAGGGCCCCCAGCATGCTCTGTTAGCAAAGCCATCACTTTGGAGACAAAGCAGGCACCAGGACAGGAGCACTTTCAGCTCTTCCCAAGATGTCTACAATACTTATCTGTTAAACCCCTGAAACCCACGGATTTATGAATGAAACCCAGCTTCAAAAGACTACTTTTCTTTCTTGCTTCTGTACCACCCCATTTCCCTGGGTATTTCCCCCATATTTGTGTCTTTGTCGCTTGCTCTTGTCTCACAGGGATGCTGCAGATTTTCAGGTACTGCGGGCAGCTCTTCTTCAATCAGAGAGTCACAGAATATCCTGAGCTGGGAGGGACCCCCAGGATCACCCAGCCCAGCCCCATCCCTGCACAGACACCCAACAGCCCCACCCTGGGCACCCCTGGCAGCGCTGTCCCAACGCTCCTGGAGCTCTGGCAGCCTCGGGGCTGTGCCCATCCCCTGGGGAGCCTGGGCAATGCCAGCACCCTCTGGGGAAGAGCCTTTCCTGATCTCCAGCCTAAACGCCCCTGACACAGCTCCAGCCATTGCTTCGGTCCTGTCCCTGGTCACTGGAGAAAATATGTTGATCAGACATGTTTGGTGTTGCTGTACGTGAACGTGAACATGGTCTCCCACCAAATTCTTCTTCCTTCTTTTGCTGCAGACTTTTGCTTTGATACTCCTGTCATATGAGACTGTCTGCTCTGGGATGCTTTTCCTTGGCATGAAGCTGGAGCACATGGAGTGCTGATGGCTGTGCCTGCACTGCCCCAACACCTTCCTCACTGCCCAGGGCTCGCCTAGACCAACCTCTGGTCCTGAGACAGGATAATGATATTTTTGTATCCTCCCCAGTTATGTGTGTCTATGCTGTGATTAAAAATCACCATGGATAGATATTCCCTCTGCAGCCTCTTCAAGTGCCTGACAACAAAATTTCTTCACCCTTCTTGCTGTGACTTAGCACAGTGGCTGTTGTGGTGTCCCTGAGGACACACCAGCTCAGTGTTCCCTGTGTAATAACCTTTGGAAAATCACTGTACACCTTCTTGTCTTGCCCCACAGCCTTCATTTTCAAAACATGCAAATCCAGCCCCTCCAACCTTTTTATTCTCGATTCCATTGCTGTCTCCTACCCCTCACCTAACGTCCTTATTCCTAAAGCTCAGGGCGCAGTTCTGGGCATAGCACTTCCATCACATTCCTAGGCAGTGCCAGACCAACTCGGATAATTCCCTAATGCCTCATCCATAATATATCTGTTAACACATTCTAGAATAAGATTCTCTGTTTCCTTTGTCAGTAAAACTTGGGCAATGTGTTTTATTGGGATACTCGATGATCAAAGATCCTGAGATTCCCTCCCTTCAGCTGGGCTGCCTAATGAGTAACAGGTAACATAATGATACTTGGAAAACCTCAGGAGAAAAGGAGCTGCCAGGAGTGCTAGGCTGGGGTTTCTGCACACGGACAACAAAAAGCTGTCTTTGAAGCTCCTGGCTGTAGCCCCACAACATCAAAGCACACCTGAAAGTTCACCTTTCATTGATTTTTTTCCCCTTCCCATGCCAACAGACTGTTCAGGAAGCAGGACTGCCCTGTTCTTTTTTTCCTTGCTTTCCTTGGGAATTAATCAGGCTCCAGAAATGGAAGAGTACTGGTGCATCAGTTGTTAATTAGTTGTTACCAATTACATTTTGCCAAGACCAGGTGGAACTTGTATCTTTGATGTGATATTTTGGGGAAAAAAAATCCTGCATAAGTTTTGGAAAGAAAAGCACAGTCTGGGTTAAAGAGCTTGTAGAAACACACAGAATGACAGATTTACTCTACAGTTTTTCTTGTTTTATTGAAGAGCAACAGTTGTGATGTGAATTTGCAGGCCCAAGTTGGGCAACTCCCTGGGGGCTCCTCTGGCAGGGGAGACGCTCCTGGAGCAGTTCTGTGTCAGGAACGAGAGACGCATTGGACTTTTTCGGTCTTCAGCTTCTGTTTATTGTTATCTTATCAAAACTTCAGCACTCTGTCTGCACCATACTCTGCGCGCAGGAAAAACAGCACAAAAATGGCCAACAATCTCTTGTTACAA
The DNA here is from genome assembly GCF_031753505.1 of Anomalospiza imberbis. NCBI lineage: Eukaryota > Metazoa > Chordata > Aves > Passeriformes > Viduidae > Anomalospiza > Anomalospiza imberbis. The sequence goes on along the minus strand of NC_089697.1, from coordinate 1,670,733 downwards.
GGCCTTTTAAGTTGAATCAAAAACTGAGCTACCCAATTAAGAAGTGACACCTAAATTATTTTCCTTTCTACCCCAATAACTGACCCCTAAAGACCCGCAATGCGGATTTTTCTACCCAATTACAAGATACCACCCAAACCCAAAAAGACGAAGGAAGTAAAATGAACTTGAGACAACACCCTATATCCTCCATCTTGAACCCATCTAATAACATCCTAAAAATCCTAAAAACTAAATTTCTCACCCGTGTGGCATATTACACTACTCTCTACAATCTATTTCACACTTTTGTGGTTTCTAGTTTACTTTGAAGCTTTGGAGGCTTTCTCCATGAATGAGGGTCAAAGTCAGTGCTCCCTTGGGGGTCAGGACACCCCAGAGCAGACAGAAATATTCCCGGTGCCCTGGGTTCCCACATTGTGACAATAAGGAAGAGGCCTATGAGCCAGCATGTCAAGTAGAATTTTAACTTCAGTAACTAAAGCTCAGATCTTTGCAGCTCAGAATCTGAGTGCAATACAAGTACTGTGCAGTTACCCAAGTTACAGGGACGAGCAGTCACAGTCTGGGAGGAATAAGCTTCAAATGCAACCTTGAATTTGAGGGGATGGCACAGTGGAAATCCCAGTCGTGGGAACCCCCCTTGTGGAGGTTGTGAGTGTGTTTTTGAGTATTATCCAGCTCACCAAACAAATTTCTAATGGGTTTGCCTGGCTGAATTCCGAGCCCTGCTCTTGGGCTCGCTGTGATGCTGAAGCCAGACTGTGGCACGGTGCTAAAACCTGAAGACATCACATCTGTTTGAAATAGCCATTACACACCTAAAATGAGGTGGTGGAATCATGGTCAGCCCGAGGAAGAGTCCGGGGAGACCTTAGAGCCCCTTCCAGTACATAAAGGGGCTCCAGGAGAGCTGGAGAGGAATTTGGGACCAGGATCTGGAGTGACAGGACAAGGAGCAGTGGTTTCCCACTGCCAGAGGGCAGGGTTAGATGGGATATTGGGAAGGAACAAGTGGTGAGGCCCTGGCACAGGGTGCCCACAGAAGCTGTGGCTGCCACATCCCTGGAAGTGTCCCAAGGCCAGACTGGATGGAGCTTGGAGCAACCTGGGATAGCGGAAGGTGTCCCTGGCAGGGAGTGGAAGGACATGGGCTTTAAGGTTCCTTCCCACTTAAACCGTTCTGGAATCCTGTGATCCCTGTGGGTCGTGAGCGGGAAGAGCCATGGGCACAGCAGTCATCCCGGGGGGCCGGGAGCCGCGGCTCGGAGCGCTCCCGATCCCGGGGATCCGGCTGGGCCCCGATCCGTGAGGGGATCCCGAGGGAAGGCCGCGCCCGCCGCCGCCGCCAGAGGGCGCCCGCGCTCAGCAGCCCGGGCCCACGGTGGCGGGAGCGGGGCCGAGCACGGACACCGGGATTCGGCATTCCCTCTGAAATAGCGAGTGGTGTGTTTAAACTTCCCTCTGCCATTCCCGGGGACTGCCCGCGGCAGCGCCCCGCCCTGCCCGAGCACGGACACCGGGATTCGGCATTCCCTCTGAAATAGCGAGTGGTGTGTTTAAACTTCCCTCTGCCATTCCCGGGGACTGCCCGCAGCAGCGCCCGGCCCCGCCCGAGCGCGGACACCGGGATTCGGCATTCCCTCTGAAATAGCGAGTGGTGTGTTTAAACTTCCCTCTGCCATTCCCGGGGACTGCCCGCGGCAGCGCCCCGCCCCGCCCGAGCACGGACACCGGGATTTGGCATTCCCTCTGAAATAGCGAGTGGTGTGTTTAAACTTCCCTCTGCCATTCCCGGGGACTGCCCGCGGCAGCGCCCCGCCCTGCCCGAGCACGGACACCGGGATTCGGCATTCCCTCTGAAATAGCGAGTGGTGTGTTTAAACTTCCCTCTGCCATTCCCGGGGACTGCCCGCGGCAGCGCCCCGCCCTGCCCGAGCACGGACACCGGGATTCGGCATTCCCTCTGAAATAGCGAGCGGGGTGTTTAAACTTCCCTCTGCCATTCCCGGGGACTGCCCGCGGCAGCGCCCCGCCCGGCCCTGCCCGAGCACGGACACCGGGATTCGGCATTCCCTCTGAAATAGCGAGTGGTGTGTTTAAACTTCCCTCTGCCATTCCCGGGGACTGCCCGCGGCAGCGCCCCGCCCGGCCCTGCCCGAGCACGGACACCGGGATTCGGCATTCCCTCGGCCATCCGCAAACAGCCCGGACGCGGCAGCCTGGCCCCAGCACCCCAGGGGTTTCCCCCTTTCTCCTGCACCTCGTTTGGAAAGGGGCTGAGTGGGGGCGCAGTGGCTCGTGGTACTGCTCAGAGCACTATTTTTTCCAGAGTATTGGAAGATCAGTCGGCTCTCAGTCCAAATTGGCCAGAAACAGGGAATCCAGAGGTTTATAGTTGAAACCGCTTGTGCATTCCTTACAGAGGGAAGTTTAAACACACCACTCGCTATTTCAGAAGAAGAGGGGAAGACAGGACTTTGTTCTTCTCCTGACTGTCTCCACCTCTTTGCTATAATTTGAACATGGCGTTTGCAGACATTTTCAACAGTTACTGAACAAACCAGGTACTCAAAATTCACCAAAAACTGTAGGTGTAGAGAGCTCAACTCCCCCTCTGTCACAGCTCAGTTTATTAAAATTTCTGCCTGGACAGCCATAGAGAGTGTGAATGCTTTGTCCAGTGTGTGAGAAATGCTCATGTTGGGAACTGGGGCCTTTTGTCATGTAACTTTTTTAGTCGGATTTCTGCCAGTCTGCTTTCATAGCCACAGTGCAGAGTCTGTCCAGGAGCTCCCTGGAGCCCTAATACACAGGTTGTTGCTGTTTATTGCCCTGCTTGATAAAAATCACAGAAAAAAAAACCACATTTGGGAATAAAATAATATGCAGACAGAGCTTTTGATAGATACCCTTTACAATACAGATTGAAAAAAAAAAAAAAAGAAAGAAAGAAAGCATCTTTGAGTATTAAAAAAGCCAGGAAAATGAACACACAGCTTGGACAAGCTGTACATGTGGTTGAGAAAGAGCAGGTGAGACTGGGTTGGTCCTAGAGCCAAGAACAAGGTTGATGTTCAGTCCCTCCTGCACAGGAGGAACAGAGGACTCTGCCTTTGTACATAATCAAAACTGCATTGATATTCCTATCTCCATCAGCCTTTTCTCCTCTTACAGAAAACACGTGCAAGACTCACATTTGTCGAGGCGTCACATTTTTACTGGAGATTTTCCTTCCCTTGCAGGCTAATTGATCAAAAGTGTTCAAAGCACTGCTGCACTTTTTGACTCACACCTCACACAGGAAAAATTGTCACTAGCTTTGGTCCAGGCCCACCCAACATTTTAATTGCATCCATTTAAGGAGGGAGTAAATCCTGACTGAATGGCCAGGAAGCAGTCTGTTCCAGGTCTATATTACAGAAAGCTGCATGTGGATAAAAATGTTGAAGATGTGTCGAGGAGCGATACAAGAGCATAAAAAACCTTTTCCCAGTGTCATGGAAATGCCATCTTCTTTCACAAGTTGTGAGTAGGAGGAAAATGGATACACATGGACATATGATTTAGGTTATTTTCTCATGGCAGCCCCTTAACTGCAAGTTGACACATACCTACTGGTGATAATTGGCAATATGAATCAACACCAGGGTTTAAGTGTTAACAGACCCAAATTACATCTTGGTTCTGGAATTCCAACAAAGACCTTGACAAAAAAAAAACCAGAAAACAATTAGATCCATTTCTAAGCTGTCACAGATCTGTGAATGCAGATATTTCGCTGTAGCAGTTCCTTGTCTTCCTATTACCTAAATTTATAAGAGATTGACTTAAGGCCAGCCAAAATAAATCTGCAATAAAGGAAAAAAACAAATGTTGAGTGGGTTTTAAAACCTCATTTTAAGCCATTCTCCATCTCCCACAGACCACTTTGTTCACTTTGCAAGGCTTGCCACTCTAGCAGCATCCACACTTTTGCAGGGACAGATGCTGTGGTCAGACCAGGTTGACTGCATGAGCAGAAGCTGCACACACAGGAGAGGGCTTGTCTTGGTTTGAAAAGCCAGGTGTCTGCTAAGGAAGGCAGGAGCCTCCCTGAAATGGAAAATGCAAACCCCTCCCTCCAAATTATTAAAATTTTGAAATTAAGGGGCTCTCAGCCAAAGATATGGGAGTAGGAATAACAGTTCTTTATTAGCAAAGAAAATAAAAAATAAAAATGCAGTAATACAAATCAGCACTGCCAGAGTGAGAGCAGGCCCTGGCAGCCTGTGGGTCAGGGAGGTGGCAGCAGTCCCATCCCATGGTGGCTCAGCCCTCCTGCAGTGCCAGCTGTGCTTCTGCTGGAGCAGGGATCCTGCACAAGGGTGGAGTTTTCCTCTGAAGCTCCAGGGCTGCTGGAGATGGGCCTGGGCTTCCTCTGGGAATGCAGGGGGGAAGAAAGCTGCTCCTCTGGGAATGCAGTGGGCAAAGGCTGCTGTGGGGTTCCAAAGTCAGATTGGATCCAGGTAGGAATGCTTGGCTCCTCCCCTGGGCAGAGCATCTCCCCATGGGATGCTGGAATTTTCTCAGCCATGCAGGGACACTCACTGGCCATGGACAGCAGAGATCTCCTGGAGGGAGGATTGGCTGTGGCAGAGATGAAGAAAAAACTGCCCAGTGAACAGAGAGAACTGTCCCAGCTCTGACAGATGGGAAATAGAACACACAACACCAAACCACATCTTACAACCCAGGACAGGGCTGTTGGCTCCAGGGGAAAAATCAGGGGGATTCGTAAGGGTTCTGCTCAGTCTTTTTCTGATTAGCACATTATTGTACAAGGTAGGAAAGAATTGCCAACACCAGCAGTCAGCTGGGTTAAGGGACACTATGCAACTCACCCACATTCCTAAATGAGATTTCTGTGCAGTCGTGGTTGGAAAATGGAGGCTCAGTGGTTTTTGTACACATTGAAAAGAACAATGAGAAGTGTTATTCTGGGCATATCATGACCTTGCTCTCGGGGATGCTAGTGTTGCCTCCAATATCTTGAAGCTGCTGGTGTGAAAATGAACATCTTTTTTTCATCATTCTGATGGTAAGGATCTTCTTTGATTCTATGCATTATTTAAAAAGCAAAAATAAATAATATTTGGTTCTTTGATCTTATTTTCAAATAGTAATATCATGGAAGCAAGCTGGAAATGCCTTTTCTTCACAGGGAGGTGTAACTATTCAGTCCATGAACGTTGGTGTATTTTGCAAATCTGAAACCCTTTGCTTTGCCTCAGTGGTGACAGCAGACCCACAGAGAGCATTCAGTAAATTACAAAGAAGTTGATTTGGTTAATTGTTTCATTAGTCACACGTTTTGATAGATTCCAGTGCTTTGGCTCTCACACCCATGGACGAGCAAAAAAAGACTTTTAAGAGTCCCTGTGTGTCTGCACCAGCATCACACCATCTCACACAGACCTTTGGCTCCACACAAGACCCCAGCTGCCCTGGGAGCACGGAATGCTGTCCCTCTGAGGCTACTGGTGCCCCTGAAAAGCCAGGAGAGGATCTGCCAGAGATGTTTTGTGGGGCTGCACAAGTGTTGTGGCAGTTCCTGGGCCAGAATCCTCCCCTACAATGCTCTTTACAGCACTGGCCTTTTGGAAGCCAGAAGGAAACACTTGGAATTGCTGACACTTTGCCCCAGGCTCTGGGAAGATACAAAGTGCCCAACTGCCATTAATTTCTCACTCTAATATCCCTGGAGCCCCTGCACAGGGCACACCAGTGCTCAGCCTTCCTTAGGAACAAACTCTGACAAAGGGGCAGTTTTTAAACAAGATGTAAGAATTTTTTCCATTATCCAGAATTCAGATGGATCTGAGCGGCAGGTGAAGGTGCAGAAAATAAGAAAAATAGATTTGTAAAACAGGCAGAAGATTCAGTTATGCAGTGAAACAGGATAAATGTGTCTTAGATTAATATCAGATAGGGCTTTCTCTACAAACAGTAATGTTTTTAGCCTGTTAGCTTCATGGAATTGCCTTGCAAATCCTAACTTCAGGCTAACCTGTCTTCAAGGTACTAAAAAAATTTACAAGCTCTGTTGGGCCAAGAATTCTGCTTCTGTATCTTATGAGCAGTTTGAAAAGAAATGCACAAAGATTGTTTATAGTGTGAGCATGCAGGCACCACTATAATTAAATCCCTATTCAGAAAAATAACACTTGATTTGCTCCAGACACAGGTGAGTTGCTGGACCTAGTGCTTTACAAGATGCTAATCCCGGGAGCTGAGGGTGATTTCAGTGCCTGTTGTCACCAGAGAGCCAGAAGTCTGCAGGATCCAAATGTCTGGGAGTTTAAACCCGAGCCTGTACTTGTGCATGAAAGCAAAGAAAGATTATAGAATGCTTTGGGCAAGAAGAGACCTTAAATCTCATTTTGCTCCAATGGCCGAGATTTCCCATACAAAATGTTTTCCATAAGGATAAGAATGGCTGTGTTTCCTTTCCTAAGAGCACCTTTGGCAGAACCAAACAGTACCAAATACACCAGGGAAGCCTCACTCAGGGCACATGAGCACATCTGGATCTGCTGCACCTCCAGTGGTAGACAGCTCCTACACCTGGGACCTGTAGGTACGACCCAGCTGCAGCTGGGAGAGGGAATTCCAAAGGCAGCCTCCTGTGTCCCTCCCTCCCCTTCACACGCCCTCACAGCAGCAGGTTCTGGGCACTCAGCTCTGAGTGGAACTTTTACAGAATGAAAAAACAGAACTGTCTCCCAGCTCCATGTTTGAAGGAAATCTGAATCCCTATGGAGCAAGAATGCTCTATATAATGCTCCCTTTCCCTCCTCTATGCTAGTGTGTGTACAATCCTGGATCAGTCCTGCTTATCTGCAGAAGCTGATGGCCTGTTCCAGCAAGGGACATGGCAAGGGAATGTTACTCTGGCTGCTGCTTCTCTCTTCAGTCTCTGCAGGTGATGGACAGCTGCAGAGAAAATATTCTGTGTTACAGCAATAAGCCAAACAGAAACGGATTACTGGTCACAAACCAACAGATTGCTCACAAACAAAAAAAGAGGTTAAGACAAACACAACTGACACCACTCTAAAGAAAAAAAATCCCAAAAACCAACCAACCAACCCCAAAAAAAAAACAAAACAAAAACAACAAAAAAAACCCCCAAACAACAACAACAACAACAAAGAGAGAATAAGAAACAGAGGTACCAATTAGCCTCATCCTGGTGGCCACTGGAGCAGAGGAGGAGACCCTTCTTAGGGTCTGTGGGATACACAGCAAAAGGAAGGGCAAAGGCTGCAAATACCTCAGGGTTTCTGCCCACCCATCTAATGGGGTTTGTCTTTGAACTGCAAATACAGATCTAAATTGGTTCCCAGCTCTGGGTTTGAACATGAGGATGCAGGTCCAGAAAAGAAAGGCATTAGGTGGAAAAGGGAAGCAGGCACGCCTTCTGATCTGCCAGTAGCACTGTCATCTTCCCAGTGCAGCTGTCTGGAAAACTCTGGACTCCCAAAGACTAATTTCAGTATAAGTATTTCCCATAATAGTATGCTTTCCCATAAGTATTTCTTTCATGGTAAGAGACATTCCTAACAAGTAAATATCTGCCTTGGTGTTGAATACTTTTGTTTATATTGAGACAAGTGAGAAAGAAAACAAAAGTCAGGAGCCCAAGTTGCAGAAGTGAAAACCATATTTCTTCTCCAGATACCTTGATCTCTAAATCATCTGAAGGCATGGGCAAAACAGCTGAAATGTGCCTGGAGATTTATGAAGCATTGCCTCACACCCAGCTGCTTTGTTGCTCTCGAACACTACACTCTCATTTGGCTGCATTTTCCACTCCAAGCAATAGATTTTAATTTTCAGTCGGGTGTTAGAATAGAAGTAAGAATAGAAATCGGGTAAGAATAGAAGTGCCACACAGATTTATCCATCCCCATCTACATCTTGAAAAGGTTCAAGCTATTTAGTTACCAAAATGTGCTCTAAGAGCATATATTAAGAGCTGGGAGGTTTGCACAGTTTTGAAGAGCTCTAGTAGCACCCGTGAGAGCACTTTTCATTTTTGCTGACTTCCCAAATGAGGATGCAACAGTCACGGCCAAGGCTGGACCCAAGTCCTGCAGGAAGATGATGTTTACATGAAACACTCAAATGATTTAGACCAGGAGGTTGGTTTGGATCATGCCCTGAAGGGGCAGATTTTGGCTCAGTGGAGGGAGATTGTTGATTCTAAAATGAAACCCTTTCTGCAGAGAAGCCCCTTTGGAGACAGCCTGATTTTCAGGAGTTCCAGCATATGACCGTTTTAGCGTTTCCTCCCTGGCCTGTGAGCACCACATCTTTGCAGCAGCACTGGGAAGGGAGTAAAATCCCTTTCTACATGCCTCTTTCCCCTGAAAAATCTGCCCAGAGTTGGGAACCCTGTGCACTAAAGCATCTTGGACCATCTCACTTCAATTCCATTGCCTGTCAGAACATACCCCAGCTTTGCCATGGCTGACACAGGGTTTGTGGCTATTGTTCTACTCTGGATCACACATTGCTCCCAAACCACTGGCTGCAGAGCCCAGGGATCCTGATGTTCAGCATTTCCCTGCCATTTGCATCTCCTTCTCTTGGGCACTCCTTGAGGACACAACTCAAGTGATTTTCTGAGCTTGGTGCCACAGTTCACACAGACAGGGCAAGCACAGATTTGTGCTGTAACTCAAAACACTGGGTGGAAGGTAAGGGACAGCCCAGCCAGGGAGTCATTTGGAAAGAGTTGTCTGAGGGGGACAGAAGCTCCTGCTGTCCCTTCTGCACAGGAGGAGCTGGGAGTCCTTAATTTGTTGAAAGATTTCCCCAATAACTGACTCAAGTCCCTTGCAGTAAGCAGTCTGCCATCCCAAAGTTACTTCACTTTGTTGCCAGGAGTGGACAAAAACCAATTCACTGCCTATTGTTATCACTGCCTTTTTTTATGAGAAACAGACTGTCCTGTGTCATGACCAAATTTATGACTTTATTATTGCTGCAGCAGTGGCAAAGCCAAACCATGGTAAGCAACAAGGAACAGTAATCCAGGACAAATCCAGCCCAAAAAGTCATGTTTAGCTCATCCGCTCACTGGTAACTTGGAAATTCATTCCCTTTCTGTTTTAAGCACAATCTGGATCTCTCCTCACCCCCAGAGATGAATGAGCACATTGAAGCAGGGACCAAAAATAAAAAGGTGAGCTGGACAGGAACAAACGCAGATCCAAACCAATATGGTTAATTCGACGTTCTCCCTTTATTGTTAACAGACAGTAGTTTTTATACACTTCCAGATCGTTTACAATCGTGAGCACACTCTCACTGGCAAGGAAACATTGTTTGTTCCTGTCTTAAGGTGGCTAAAGTTTCACCCTGCAGACCTATACTAATTCACACCTAGATAGCTCAGTAAATTGTGTTATACCTTAACATAATTTCTGACTGCGCCACAAACTTATTCTTAACTGCGCCACAGGCTTTCAGGCCTCCGAGGCCCACATCTGAGGCCTAGGCTGGGGTAGCTCAGCCTTCACTCTAAACATATAAATCATGAACATACAGATGGTGACCCATTTCTCTCAGAAATTTCCTCTGCAGCACGTGGTGGGCTGGCCCTGGCTGACACCAGATGCCCACCAAGCCTCTTGGAAATGCCTGAGCCAGCATGCACGTGGAGCAATCCATGAGGTAATTCCTTAGGCTGATTCCCTCATGTCCATGGCTTTTTCACAGCGTGGGCTCTGTAAGTATATAGGAAGACAATTCCTGCCCTGAGAGACGTAGGAACAAATCTGTGGAGTGATTCCAACCATTTTGTCTTTGGGGATGTAGCCTGTGCTTGCAGGCATGTGTTTTATCCAGGTATTATACACAGGCATAAATCCTGGCATGGGGCAGTTTACCTGAATGCTCCACCTGAAGTGGCATTTAAAAAGTTCTGACAATTGCTGTAATTTTTAATACACAGTGAAATTTAGAAAACCCAGATCAAGACTTACATCCTTTCTGAACTGGTAACATAAGAAAGAAGGATTCTCCCTGGAAAATCTAGAACAAAGTCTCTTAATATCAGAAAATTAAAATCCCCCTTTACAGTGATAATTGAAGCCATTTGTTGCAAGAAACTTGAACCTGAAATGAAAGTACAAATAACATCCTGGTCATATACTTCCTTGGAGAATTTCAGCTTGCAGGCAGGAAGCAAATACTTTCTACAACTCAAAGCAATAGCAGGTTTCCTGAAAAATATAGCTCTATTCCACACAGTTGCCTTCAAGAACTATTTTTAAACCTCACTATAAAAAATTGCAGTTCAATATTGTTTTACAGGAGAACTGAGAATTCCCAGTGAGTAGTATTCATCATCTGGTAATGAAGTCAATTTTTTAATTTTAACCAAGGAACATTTTTCACTCTTTTTGTTGTCTTCTTTGGCCTCACCAGACAATTTTTTGCTACAGCTTTAACATATCCATTATGTGCTTTTAATGAGATTTATGTGCAACTTGTAGTCCTTAGCAAATAAAATAATAAAAAAAAAAAAGAAGATGTAGTAATGCCTCAAGTTTTAGCTTTTATATTTTTCAGACTCTTTGCTGCTTTAGTGTGTGAGTCTGTGTTTCCTATTATGGGATGGTGAGCTCTCTTCACACAGTAAGGAGACAAAACAATTCCTTCTCCAGCTGGGGACCAAGGACAAATGATCCAAACCTCAGGCCCAAGAGCACAAACAACGTGGGCTGAAGAGAGAAAAACAAGCAGGATGGACTGCATGGGCTGGAGCTGGAATTGGAGAATGAACTCCAATGTGCAAATGGAGCAGAACTTAGAGAAGTGTGAGACCTCATGACCCGTCATCCATTTTTGTGGCCATTTTGGGTTGTGCTGCCCAAGGTGGATCTGTTGAGGCCTCTTAATAAATCCTGACTTTATTCTTTAGCTCCATCTAGTCTCTGTTCTAGGTCAGCCTTCACAAGGCATCAGTAGCTGTTCAAGGAAAATTTCAGGTACTTTACTCTTAGTGCTGTCTGGAAGGCAGGCACTTGGCCTATCTCCAGAGCTGCATTTCTGCCAGCAACAGGAGCATATCAGCACGACACTGCCTGGTGCAGGTTGGGAATGGGTCAGTTCAAACAGGGCACCTGTAATAACAGCTTCTGTTAGTCTGTAACAAGGATCACACCAGCAATAACCATCCCCCTGGTCCTTCACTACTAACCATGAGCCAGCAGTGCTCGGAGTTATGCCCCTAGGCCTAAGAAGGCCACTGGGATCCTGGAAAGCACTGGGAACAGCATTGCCAGCAGGTCAGGCAGGGGATTCAGTCCCTCTGCTCAGCCCTGTGAGGCACATCTGGAGTGCTGTGTCCAGCTCTGGCTCCTCAGCACAGCAGGCACAGGGAGCTCCCGGAGCGGGGCCAGCGGAGGCTGCGCAGCTGAGCAAGGGCCTGGAGCATCTCGGTGCCCAGGAAAGGCTGAGGGAGCTGGGGCTGCTCAGCCTGGAGAGCAGCCCCAGTCAGAGAGGGGCCCTCAGCCCTGGGTGTCCCTGTGTGCAGGGAGGGTCAGAGCAGGGCCCAGGCTCTGCTCCCTGGGGCCCAGCAATGGCACCAGAGGAACGGGCAGGGACTGATGCCCAGGCAGTTCCACCTGGACAAGAGGAAGAAATTCTTTCCTGTGCAGAGACCGAGCCCTGAACAGGCTGCTCGGGGAGGGTGTGGAGCATCCCTCACTGGAGACATTCCAGAACCATCTGGATGCAGCCCCGTGCGATGTGCTCTGGGATGGCCCTGCTGGAACTGGGAGGTGGGACCAGATGCCTCACCGTGATCCCTTTCAGCCTGACTCATTCTGGGATTCTGGAATACAGCATTGTCTACTTCTGCCTCAACGTTTTCTCTTTCTGTCTGCTTTATCATTTATGCATTGCAATATAAAAAAGATACTTTTTTGCATAACAGAGACACTTAAACCAGGAAACAACACGAGGAATTTAGGGTATGGGTGGCAAGTTGCCACATTTCCTGAACTACCGTGCACTAGACCACACTCACTAAAATCCATAAATTGTGTTTAAAGGTTAGGCAATGCAAAGTGCAGAGTGATGCAGTTTAGCTGAAGACTCTTCAATGGGAGATGAAGAAAGGCAGCACAGCACCATCACAGTAGAGAACGTGCCATGTGATGATCCCCATGACTCTGTGGTGCCTGCTGTGGGATATCCTGGACATCCTGCTGGCCAGATTTGGATGCTTAAATTAATGCTCCAGGGAGAGCCAGTCCTGAGAGAGAAGTGACAAGATTGCACTGAAAGCAGTACAACAAATGCCAGCAGCAGCACTGTGACTCCTGCCCTGGGAGCTGCATTCCCACGTTGGCTGGCACAGCCTCCTGTCTGCCATCTTGCCAAAATGATTTATCCATTAACAACAGCTGACTTTTGCAAAGGTTGCTGATCAGGTGTTTGGTTGGCATTCCTGAATCACACTTTGCTCTTGAATCTCTCTGGGAGGCTGTCCAAGTTGGTGAGGATTGGATTCACAGCAGCCTTGAGGAAAAGCCTGGCTGGAATCAAACTCCTGAGTTGCATGCCTGGGGTGTCCAGTGCAGTGGATGGTCAGTGAAGCCAGATGGGCCAGAGATTCAGGGCCTGGACATGGATTTTGGGGACATGTTCTGAGGGAGCAACAGAGTGATTGGGGAAACAAAAATGTACTTTTCCAATCTCTCCTGTCATCTGATGCTTGGTTGAGTCATAAATATGTTTTAATACAAGGCTACTGCATTTCAAATATGTTGTTTGATTAGGAGGAAAGCCCAAATGTCTTAACAATTACAGTACCATTCTGCTCAAATAGTCCAGTGAGTCCTAGCTTGTACTTCACAGAGCCCCACTCTGCACCTCCAGGGAAATTTGAGGTGCTTATATTCAAGATCAGCAGGCAAAACATGCATAAAATGGGCAGGGGGATGGTGGGGCACCCAAAGGCACCTTTCTATTTCGGGCCAGTTGTGGGGATCTCTTGGGAGTGCTGGGAGAAGATTGCCTGTGCAGACCCAGCAATCTCAAAAGGTGACATAGTTTAGGAGAAATATCCCTTCTTCAACATGCAGCTAGGTGCCATCTTCCTCAGCCATTTCCCTCATTCCTGATTATTTTTGACTTCTGTTCCTTCATTTTTATCTTTTTGCTTCACAGTTTTTCCTTTGAATGTTGCTGCTTCTCCTTTAGCTTTCACATAACTTAAAATTATATAAGTGGTGTTGAGGATATCTGCAACACAGAAGAGGATCCCAAGTTGCAGTAATATCCCTGGCATTGTTTTAAAGGACAGGAATGAGGGGAGAAGATGGAACAAGAAGACACATCTGTCCTGGACAAACAATGCTGGTTTTCTTTGCCAAAAATGCAACCTTCAAAAGGAAGACTTCAGGAGAGTTATCTTGGATATGGTAAAATAATACTTTTATGGAAACTCTAAATATAGTGAGAGGAAACCAGAAACAGGGGTGGCAAGTCTGGGTAGCCAGAGGAGCTGGTAAGGCAGATTGTCCTTCTGCCTGAGGATATTTGATGTAATTTATCCCATCTGCAAGCACTTTGTGCACTCATGCAAAACTCCATTCTGGGGATTATCACATTATTCCTTGTGAAGTTCTGTCTCACTGATGACTCAGTGCTATTGCTCAAATCTTTCCCAATGGGTCAGAGAAATGAAGGACTAAGAAACCAGTGACACTCCAGGCTGAAGACAAGCTCATAATCACACCTTGAGATGGTTACACCCAGGAAACTCAAGATGTTTCCAATGGTCTGTCAAGAAAGAAAGAAAGGTGAAGCAACATATCCCTCCTCCCAAAATTTAGGTCTGCAAACAGAATGGATAATTGATTATAAATATTGTAACAAAAAGCATCCACCCATCCCTCAGTCTCATATTAGGATCTATAAATTTGGGTGTCTTCTCTGTAAAAAACACAGAAAATTATTGTTTCTGGGCAATTATTCCATTATGATCAAAAGTAGGCTCAAATAATTCTTTTGGGTTTGAGAAAAGATTTAATGTCTTTGTAATGGAAAGATTGCAAAATTAAATGGTTCTCCAGGCAGTGACATCTCTTCTTCTACCAGAAAGACTTTAAGGGAATGAAATCCTCTCTGTAAGGTTTTTATAACAGTTGCAAAATTCTGATTTGACAAAAAGGTCCCAAACATGAAACTTGATTTTCAAGTGGAGACAAAGCTAAATAGATTCAATTTTCATTCTTCCTTTATTTGCATTCTCTTCTCTGAAATTTCAACCACATTGTTTACTTCAGTGCAATCCCAAACAAAGCTTTATTTATTGAGATGAAACAGAGCCATCTGCAAAAACAGTATTTCTGATTATAAAATATGTTCCTTGTGTTCAAAGAAATGTTAATGTTTAGACTGACAAATGATGAAAAATATGAAAATAGCCAAGTTTCCAGAAGTTCTTTGCACTGAAATATCTTCCACATGTTGTTACACAAATTGCAAAGATACATCTATGCTAATTCATTCCTTCATTCCAGTAAGAAACTAAAGAACAGGTGGAAATATGACAGACTTACACAAGATTGTGCTTGTTACTGGGGGAAAATCAAGTTCTCTGGAGCATGTCTGAAGGGAATGGAGCTGGGGAAGGGGCTGGAGCCCCAGGAGCAACTGAGGGAGCTAGGAAAGTGGCTCAGCCTGGAGAAAAGGAGGCTCAAGGGGGACCTTGTGGCTCTGCACAACTCCTGACAGGAGGGGACAGCAGAGGCAGAGGGGTCAGGCTCTGCTCCCAGGGAACAGGGACAGCCTCAAGTTGTGCCAGGGAAGGTTTGAATTGGATATTAGGAGAAATTTCTTCATGGGTGTACTAGTTTGAAAACAAACCAGCAGGAAATTCCAAGTCAGAACAATTTAATAGGAAAATTAAAATAAAGGCAGAAAACACTGGCTTAAACTGACAGAGTGATAACACAACCTGACACCCTGTGGGTCAGGGAGGTGGCAGCAGTCCCATGCCATGGTGGCTCAGCCCTCCTGCAGTGCCAGCTGTGCTTCTGCTGGAGCAGGGATCCTGCACAAGGGTGGAGTTTTCCTCTGAAGCTCCAGGGCTGCTGGAGATGGGCCTGGGCTTCCTCTGGGAATGCAGGGGGGAAGAAAGCTGCTCCTCTGGGAATGCAGTGGGCAAAGGCTGCTGTGGGGTTCCAAAGTCAGATTGGATCCAGGTAGGAATGCTTGGCTCCTCCCCTGGGCGGAGCATCTCCCCACGGATGATGGAATTTTCTCAGCCATGCAGGGACACTCACTGGCCCATGAACAAATGAGAGCCCTCAGAGGGAGTTCTCAGGGATGAGTGATGCAGGAGATAAAGAACACTGCCCCAGCTGTTTTTAACAGCTAATGAAAATGGTGATAGAATACATACGTCTGGTTACATCTTCCATTGTAACCTAAGACAAGGGCAAGGCTGGTAAGTCATTGGAACAGCTGCACAAAGAAACAGTGAAGGCGTTCAAAAAACACAGATGTGGCACTTGGTGAACCGTGGTGCTGGGTTAACAGTTGGATTGATGATCTTGGATGTCTTTTCCAGCCCTAGTGGTTCAGATTCTATTCTACTTAATGGGAGATCAAGGGAAGACACAACAAAGTGAAAGGCAGCAGGTTGCAAACAGATGTTTTCTTACCTGAGTGATATAGATTGAAAGTCATGGACATGAAATAAAACTAGTTAAGAACTGAAGAGGATCCAGAAACGGGCTAGAGAGTCATAAGACTATCGGGAATATTTGTATTTACCAAGAGGAGGACAGACATTAAGAAGCTGACTGAGAAATTCTGCTCCCTGAGCTGAGCCCTCTCCAGGTGTCAGTGGGAAGCTCCTCAGACCTGGTGATAACACCTGGGCTGGCTGAGTCCCTGGCCTAGGGCACAGCAGCCCCTTTTATGGGTTTACAAGTTATGTGCCAGCTGACCCTTATGCTCTTTTGCATTTCTTCAGCTAAGGAAAAAGCATTCCCTCACTATCTGTATCATCTCCTGGGTCACTGATTTTGCAGTGGCAGTAGTACTAAGGTATAGTCTGGATTTCTTTTTTAGAAGAAATCCTATAAATCGGGTGGGTTTTCAGTGCTCCATTGGACACACTCAGGTCTGGTCAGGTTATTCAGAGCAAAGTGGGGGACATAAAAGAAACTCCTGTAAATTTGTTCTGTGTAATTCAGATAAAAGAATTAATTTTCTGTTCCTGATGCAGAAATCAGATAATTGAGAAAAGAAGTATGTAATAAAAATGACATGCACTGGAATAAAAGAAGTTAAGACTTGTGCACCACCTGAGGCAACCCCAAACACAACATGGAAATGGTTTGCTCTTCACTGCCCAATCATTCTTAAAAGTATATGTTTGACCACACCATAACCTTCAAATATTATATTCCCAAAGAATTTAAAAACTGGTATTTATTGCTTAGCAAAGAACTAAATCAACATATTATATACATTAGATATTATCTACAAAGGATGTATCAGCCTTACCTCCATGTTTATGAAATATTTTATGATATAATATCCCTCTTAGTTGACTTTTTGGTTTTAATGCAGTTGGCATGGCTTGAGTATGGCTGCAGCAAAACATTTTGATTCTTGAAATGTGTGAAGAAAAAAACACAAGAGGGGATCAAAACATCAACATTAACTGAATAAATCTGCAGTAGAGTTCATCCTTATTCACTGGGATATAGCACCTGGGAGCACATGGAATGGTTTGGGTTGGACGAGAGATTAAACATCATCCAGTTCCACCCCCTGCCATGGCAGGGACTCCTTCCCTGTCCCAGGCTGCTCCAAGCCCCATCCAGCCTGGCCTTGGGCACTTCCAGGGATCCAGGGGCAGTCACAGCTTCTCTGGGCACCTGTGCCAGGGCCTGCCCACCCTCACAAGGAAGAATTTCTTACACCTTTATATGTAGGACAGAATTGTCAACAGCAAAACCTTATGGCATCAGAATAATCGCAATGAAAAATGGTGAACCTTGGTCAATCACCCAGTGGAAATGCCCCCAGTCATTAGGACCATTGTCTCCTTCATGAGAAGGCAAAGAGCCTAGAACTGGATGTAGTGATACATTACCTCTGCACAGCTGTACTGCCACAGCTAAGTGCAGATTTTTTGAAATCCCCGTCTCTACAGGAAAGAAAAAAAAAAAAAAAAGAGAGAGCAAAAAATGGATGGTGTGTAAGAGAAAGAAAGGAAGAAGAAGGAAAGACCAGACACATTTTTCTGTAATGAATGTAAATCCCAGCAGATTAGAGAATCTATTGAATTCCTAGGAAGGAAAAGAAAGAAAACTTCTGCGTCCTTAGAAACAAAGATGGGAAAAAGAAACCCAGCTGCAAAGGATTCTCTTTCCCCCCCTTTCAGAAACCCTGTTCCTCTCCACATCTCCACTCCTCATTTCCAAAACCTGGTACATCCAGTGGCTCAGCCCCTTGGCAAGCAAGAGATGTGAATAGAAGTGACATTTCTGTTCCCAGTTTCTAGTTTTAGCAGCCTCTGAAGGAGTTCAAGCTGCCTCAGAGGTGACTGACATAGAGGTACAAGTTCTCCTGGCACCCTGACTGCCGGTGCTGGGGTGGATGTTTAAAGGAAAGGTTCCTTCTAGCCACCATGCCACTGATGCCACATGGAGCAAATGATTGCCCTCACCACACAGTCCAGGAGCAGGAATGTGGAGGAGTGAGTGCAGCTTCTGAAAACAAACTCTGCACTTCTTCTTCCCCCCCTTGGCTCTCAGAACCACCTTAAAGGTGAAAAACTCATTTCTGGGTTAAACAGACAAATGGGGATACAAACATCATAAAGTCACCCCAGGACATGCTCCCTGCCTGATTTGTGGTCCTATTACAAGTCGGAAAAATCAACATCCAGAAGTGGACCAGGGAGTTCTTTGCTCATTGAGGTTCAGCCAGAGTGTCCTGGCACTGCAGCTCTGCAGTTCTGGTCCTGCTTCCCACGGGCTCAACCAGGATGGAGCCAGGGCAGACTCAAATGCCTGTAGCAGAAATAATCCCCTTCCTCATGCCACTTTAGCACGGATCGAGGGCAGGCACAGGCTTTCCTAGGCAGTGTCAGGATGCCACTGGGCACCATGGGCAGGGCAGGAACCATCCATGGATGCTCAAGGGCTCAGCAGGCTGGGGCTGTTTAGGCATTGAGGCTCTGCTGGTGGTGGTTCTGCCCCATATGGCTTCTGTGGTCTATCTCTAACAGTTCCATTCAGGTAAGAAACAAGATATGAGCTGGGTATATTTTTGCCAGCTTTTGTTGAGATTTTAGTTGAGAATTTCTTGCCTGAGGTGCAGGACAGAAACAACAAAAAAATTATTTCAGATCTAGCAAATGTGCCTCGAATTAGACATACTTGAAATTGAGAAGAAGGAGGAAACAAGAAAATTATGTACATAGCTTTCTAGTTCATACTGTGAGAATTCACCAAAGAAAACTGAATTTAAGCCTTTGAAGTTAAGACCTATACAGGCTCTAATAGTTTAGCCACCCTCTTTCAAATTATGACCTTAGTTTTTACTCTGGTGACTGTAATCCTGAGACTGTCAGGATTATTTGCTCTTTTGGAGACCTTATTGTGTAGTCTGAAATGAGAAGGCTTCTATTTCATACTTCTAATTCCTAAATTTGCAGCCAGCAGAAAAAACCCCAAGGATCAGTTACCCAAGGGGGGAATTCTGAGACAGGGATAAATGACTGACTATTTGCCAGCATGGGACTTTGGCTCTGTTTGTGCTTGAAGTTTTTTTGGGTTTGTTTTGTTTTATTTTGTTTTGGTTTTTTTTCTTGCGGGGGGGGAGGTGTTATAAAAAAAGGAGAAACTGAGAACCAATAGAAGGAGAAACAAATATCATAACCCTAAGGTATGCCACAATCTACAAGCAGATACTCGCCCATCACTTTTATTTGGGCTGCACGGGTCAGGGTCTGGGCAATAGTCTTGATTCTTCTCTGAGGGGATTGTGTTATTTGAGAATGCAAAGCGCATCCAAATTAATTTATCTCAACTGCTGCTCTTGCCCATGGGTGTGGCTGGAGAGCTGGCTAACATCACCCCAAACCCTGCCCTTGTTCACAGCCTCCTTGCTGGCACAAGGCCCTTACAGCCTCACTTACCAGGCTGCACAATTCTCTGCAGAGAATTCCAGTCTGGGGGTTCAGAGCTTTTATCAGGTCTCACCAACCTGGCTCACACACCATGGCTGGTCTGAGTGTGTTTCCAGAAGAGCTCCTTGAAAGTCAGCCTTTTCACCCAAATCTACTTCCAGGCATTTCATTTCGTTCTGTACCAGGCAGGTCTCTTCCCAATATATTTTAAATCCTGTTTCCATAATCATAACTAATGCTTGGGTAATTAATTTTTTATCTTGTATTTGAGTGGCCATGAAACATCACAGCCACATCCAAAACACAGGCTTTCCAGGTAAACTCTGCATAACTTCTCCTGCATGCAGATGATGCAAGGATAATGCAGCTGGGCACTGTGAAACCCTTGCTGAACCCAAGCCCTGCTGCTGTCCTTTACCAAGACAAGCTTGTAGCAACACCCCTTAGTAGCAGGGTGAGTAAAGCATCTGCTAAGTTTACTGCACTTTGTCCCAGCCCCTCACAGTCAGGGCTGCCAGCACAGGTGTGAGCTACAACAGGTGTTTGGTACATAACAGCGTCAAATCCTAAAAATCAGTAATAAAAATCTCGTTGATACAAATTCCCACATGAAAAATTAAAATTGAATTGTTAATAAACAGAAAGAGGTTTGCTGAGGAGCCCTGAGAGCTGCTTTCAGGATATGCTAAACAGGATCCGTATAGGAATGTGGCACTCTACCACCAGTCCTTGCTCTAACGAGCCTCTCAGGGTTGGCTCCCTGTTTATCGCTGTGGCCAAAGCTATTTCAGCTTTCTCTGTGACAGAAAACAAGGCTGTTGCTTTGCTAAACCCAGTAGTAATTCAGTTTACCACAAAAAGGCTGGTGGCAGAAGGTCTTGCTCCTACTCTTCTGGCAGTAGCATTAGGCTGTGCACAAGATGCTTTAATTCCTCTTCTGAAGCCAATGTGCAGTTCATTAGATCAAATTCCTTTGGATTTTGCTGTCCATCCTGTAGCAGATTCATGGTTGTTGCGGTGGCCCCACATGCTGGAGGTGTGGACACACCAGTACCCAGCAGCATTTTTGCCCTTTATTGCCCTGACACCTTGGGAAGTCCCTGCAGCTGCAGGATGTAGTCCCTCACCTGCTTTTCCAGCACCTGTGTAATCCACACATGATGAGATGGAGGCCCTGGTCTCACCGTCCCTTTTTCCATCTTGATCTCGGCTTGGGGATCAAGTAGGGCACATCCTGAAGCCTTGTCTTATATCCTCCCCCATCCCTCAAGTCCATTGCCATACTGAGCTGATGTTTCTCCTGTTGCATATCCATTCCTGCATTATTTATATAAGGCTCCCCAAAGTCTTAACATTTTTCTTTTTGCCCAGTCACCCTCCTTTTCCGTCCTTCCCCAGGGGAATGTGCCAGGGAGTTATAGCTGCAAAGGCTATTCCTTTTACTCACAATTATTTTTCTTTTTTTTTTTTTCCAGTTATATTCATTTTTTACAGCTATATTCCTGCCTGTCCCAGACCTTCTAATACATCCCATGCTGTTCCCACATCTACGTACCCTAAGGGTAGACACATGGACATGTTTCTGGGGTCAGGCCATCTATTAAAGTTATTTTAAATGCCACCTGGTTATAATTGGAAGCCTGTCCAGCTCTTATTTAAAAGACCACAAACAGCAGCCTTCAATCACAAATATATTTCTCTGCTTTCATTGGACTTGTGCTCCTTTGGATAATTTTTTTCCTCTTTCTTTTCTGCTCTTGTTTTTGAAGCTCACGTGGCACTCTGACCATTTGCTACCGCAGGAGCTGCATTTAATTGAGTTTTTACAACTGCTGAGTCAGAAGCAGTAACACTTCCTAGGCAGGGCTCGCTGGGTCACACCTTGAGCTCCTTCCTCACCCAACAGCACAAAACACATCTGGTTCTACCTCAAAGACTTAACTGCTGAGCTGAAGCTTTTAATTGTTTTGGGATCAGATCAGCAGGAAATTGTCTCTTCCCTCAAAGTCTGAATAGTTGACATTTTTTAGATTCAGAAATACCTTGAAAGTGTTGAAAATAATGCGGTATTTTCGCATTTTTGCCTGTTGCTCAACCCTTTCTTCTTTTACAGCAGCCAAATAGTAACCAGGGCTCCAGGGTTCATTCACTGGAATACTTCCAGATCCCCTAAACCTGGAGTGCAGTTCTTTAGGTCCCAGTCTCTTTACTGAGAGAACTCTTACTAATCTCTCCTGCACTCTTTCACAGCCCCCCATTTTCTTCTTCCAGAGTCCAGCACTGGCTCTCTCCCTGCACCTGAGCACTGTGCGGAGGGGCAGGTCTATGCCACATTTGTTTTACATCTTCCAGAGATGCTCCCTCTTTCCAGTGCAATTCCTGCCTTTCTGCTCTGCTGTGATGCCATGGGCACAGGGACTGGGATGGCTCACAGGCCTCTGGCCCCTTTGGTGCCTTTTCCTGGTCTTAAAAATTTGAGAGCCAGACACAGTTAAGGGATAAGGGGATTTTACCTCGGTATTTAATAAGCATCCTCTTGGGGCACCACTTGGCCAAGGTGGGATGTGCTGCTGTCTTAGGTTGGAAATGGAGGATGTGGCTGGGGTGTGTGTTCTGTCCCCATCTGTCAGAGCTGGAGCAGTTCTCTCTGTTCACTGGGCAGTTTTTTCTTCATCTCTGCCACAGCCAATCCTCCCTCCAGGAGATCTCTGCTGTCCATGGCCAGTGAGTGTCCCTGCATGGCTGAGAAAATTCCAGCATCCCATGGGGAGATGCTCCGCCCAGGGGAGGAGCCAAGCATTCCTACCTGGATCCAATCTGACTTTGGAACCCCACAGCAGCCTTTGCCCACTGCATTCCCAGAGGAGCAGCTTTCTTCCCCACTGCATTCCCAGAGGAAGCCCAGGCCCATCTCCAGCAGCCCTGGAGCTTCAGAGGAAAACTCCACCCTTGTGCAGGATCCCTGCTCCAGCAGAAGCACAGCTGGCACTGCAGGAGGGCTGAGCCACCATGGGATGGGACTGCTGCCACCTCCCTGACCCACAGGCTGCCAGGGCCTGCTCTCACTCTGGCAGTGCTGATTTGTGTTACTGCATTTTTATTTTTTATTTTCTTCTCTAATAAAGAACTATTATCCCTATTCCCATATCTTTGGCTGAGAGCCCCTTAATTTCAAAATTATTATAATTTGGAGGGAGGGGGTTTTTGCATTTTCCATTTCAGGGAGACTCCTGCCTTCCTTAGCAGACACCTGGCTTTTCAAACCAGGACAGCTGCAATGCATACACACAATAGATGGCATGTACAATTTATAGACCTTACAAATTAGCATATCTAAAAAGCATGCCCTAATGGGAGGCCTGGATGAGTGGCATGATAATCCCCCATCTGTGGAATTCCCCCTTGGATGGGCCAAATCTCCAGTTCCCAGGATATATTCTAGAGGAGATCTTGGTTTCCCACGACACTGTAGGATTTTATGGTCTCCTGCTAGGAGGCCTTTAGGATGTTTGGTCTCCTGGCCTAACAGGATACCAGGACTATACTGAGTTATCAGACTTAAGGAATTACAAGGATGCATGCTAAGAATACTGAGGATGCACAAAAGGTATCTAAAAGAAACAGCAAAAACTCATCTTGGCATCATCCTGATCATGTGTAAGGAATTGATTATCCCTGCTGCACATTAAACACCCTCCATGCCTCCTCCCTTTTGACAGGGAGCCCTTGACAGAAGTTGCACACAATTAGGAGCCTCTTCATTTAAAATTTGGGTGCAGCAGAGAGGCCTGGTTTGAACACAACCACTCTTACATCCTATTTCTCTGGTTCTCTGTGATATAAAAAAAATATCATTAGTCTTGTTTATGCAGGAATATTTCCCCAGGCAGTACACCCTACATCCCAGAAAGAATATGGACACAAGAACCTGAAAATTCTCCTAAACATGGGGAAACCCCTGGGCTAAAACTCAAGGATTTGGTGTTTTCCTCTGTCAGGGCTGCAGTCAATCCACTGAGAGGCAGGAGATGGAAACACAACAGTACTTTGGAGATCAGGAGTAATTCCTGGTGAGAGGTTACACCCCCTGAGGCCTCCAGGCTGCAGGAGGAGTAGGTCCAGGTGTCTTTATGTAGCACTGATCAACTGCTTGGATAACATATTGCAAACATTTACTGCAGGATTAGGGTTTATCATCACCTCATCTGAAAGGGTAAAACCAGATTCCCATCAGGTCTATAGACTGCCTTTACAATTTTTGCTATTAGCTATTGCTATTAATTGTTAATGTTGTTAACAATTCAATAAAATCCCCTAGGTACCCTTTCCTGATGAGTACTTTCCCCCCATCAATACTCTGATTCAGAAAAACAAATCAGCAGGAACAGACACTAAATAGGAACCAAAACAAAGCTTTCTTTTATTTAATGTTTTTATAGTTCTTGCACTATTCTTCTTCAGTGCTGAGATGTTTAGCTCATTCTACAAAGTCAAAGTATCTCTTTTTCAGTACTCATGATCTCTTTTTTGATTAACAATTTTAGATTGGGAATTGGGCATTTAACCTTGAAAAATCTGGATTTTCTTACAGTTACCTTAACCCTTGTATTCTGGACAGAGTTACATTTCTGTGTTAACAGATTCATCTGCTGCAGCTTGCTCAGGTGTCTCTCAAGTCCTCACTCCTGCATCAGGTACAAGCATCCAAAGGCAACTGCAAGTCTTTTCCTTAACTGAATTTCTAAATTCTTCTCATGCACCCCATGAGAGAAGCAAAATAAAATAGCCCCAGATGAACTGGGTATAGCCAAAGCAGCTTTAAAAATTAGTTTTGACATGTTCTTAATCTCCAAAGTGCAATTAAAAAAAAAGCAAAACAAAACAAAACAAAAAAAAAAACAAACAAAACAAAAACAAAACCAAAAAACACCAACCAAACAAACAAAAACCCATACTGGAAGAGTCTCTTGCTTTCACAGGGCTTCCTATAAAGGAGACTTAGGATCTTTCATTCCTCTAAAGTTGCTGCTTCTTTTTGACTACACCAATGAGAGGCCAAAGCTGAGAACCCACAATTCTGGGATTTGCATTGCATACAAGGGAATTGTTTGTGTTCAGTGAAGGCATTTAAAATTACATTTGTATTGAGTTAAGTGGAGACAGGTTCTCATTGGCTTTCTCACAGGAAACCTCTATGGCCTTTAAATTTTGCCCAAAATGATAGAAATAAGAAGCCTAACAAAGAGATGTGGTATTTTCCTCCCTTGCACTGCTGCAGGAACCTGACATTTCATGAGGACAGCAGTCCTGACCTGCTTTTGTGCTCGTGGCATGTGGAGCAGAAGAGCTCAGTGATTTCCGTATGCTGTGTGAGGGGCACAGCAGTAGGGCTGAGCACCAGGGAGCTCAGAGCCACGTTCAGAGCATCAGGAAGCAATGACTGCTGAAAGTAGAAACATTGTGCTATAACATATCCACTTTTAAAAGGTGAGCAGAAAAATGTGAGTGTTCCTAATTACATGGCAAACAACTCCAAAATGCCACAGTAAAAAATCACCTTGGAACTATAAATGTCGCTGGGTAGAGCTGAGCTTAATCAATCATTGTACTGTTATGAGTCACTTAATGAAAAGACTTTATTTTTCTAAGATTTAGACTGTTCTTTATCATACTGAACTTTAATTTTGACAGTTGTTTCCATTTATGATTTCTAAGTCAGACTGTCTCTGTGTTTAGGGTGCTTTCTGTCTGGACTGCAACTTTATGATCTAGGGTTGAGTATTCTTCTCTTGGCAGTCAGCTTTATTTTCATCTTGTTTGGTTTTTGTTGGGTTTAGATTTTTTTTTCTCTCATGGCTTTTAAAAGCCTTTTCCATAATTTAAACCTTTTATCATAAATGCCTTTAATAACACTGAAAATTCAAAGCACCCATTCCATTCTCAGACTCCCCTCCCCTTTCCTTTCCTTTCCTTTCCTTTCCTTTCCTTTCCTTTCCTTTCCTTTCCTTTCCTTTCCTTTCCTTTCCTTTCCTTTCCTTTCCTTTCCTTTCCTTTCCTTTCCTTTCCTTTCCTTTCCTTTCCTTTCCTTTCCTTTCCTTTCCTTTCCTTTCCTTTCCTTTCCCTTTCCCTTTCCCTTTCCCTTTCCCTTTCCCTTTCCCTTTCCCTTTCCCTTTCCCTTTCCCTTTCCCTTTCCCTTTCCCTTTCCCTTTCCCTTTCCCTTTCCCTTTCCCTTTCCCTTTCCCTTTCCCTTTCCCTTTCCCTTTCCCTTTCTTTTTTTTCTGTCACATAATCAAGTAATCTTTCAGCAATTGGAAAAATATTCTTTGTAAGTTTTACTTCATCATCCTCAGGAAAATGCTTCATCTACACTCTCAGTGCAGACATGCAGAGCTTGAGGTCTGTTCATCCCAGGCCTCCTCTTCCTCCCTGTGCAGGCAGGGGGTTCCTGTGCCTCTCCCAGCACCCTGCATCAGGCAGGCAATGCTGGAAACTGCTGGGGGCTGGTTTGGGCTACCTCAGCCTCTCCTCAGTGGCTGAGTGACACTTCTGCAAGCTCAGCTCTGGGAGCACATCCTTTCCCAGCAGAGGCTCAGTGACAGGGGCCTCAAAGGCCCTTTGCGGTGACAGTGTGACCAAGTGACACCTGTGATCATTGTCCTCACCCCCGAGGAGATGCTCACTTTGAATCCTTGCTCCCCTTACAGCAGCAGCGTGGCCTGAAAGTGAACCAGGCAGACTTGAGGGAGAATGAGCTTCAGAGCAGCTGAGCCACGGAGCTGCAGCTGTCTCCTGCTGCAGCTGCCAGGCCAGAGAGAGGGACTGCTCACAGAACACCTGCTTTATCCTTGCTCTTCTGTTTTCCGTCCCAAAGCAGCTGCTGTGGGCTCACGCTCCATGCAAACACAAGGCAGAAGGCAGCTTGTAACATCACAGGAAGACAACAATAATTTACTGGAACTCCAAAATGAGGATTTTGCAACAAGATGCATCAGAAAGCAGCAAGAATGCGGCTTCCCCAGGAGGGGGACAAGCCAGAAGCCAAGAGTGCCCCCTGTGCAAGCCATGCCCTCACTAGCAAGCTACAGTCCCACAGGGTGCAGAGAGGAGCCATCAGCAGTCCTGGACAAGGAACCAGCTCCAGGGTCCATCCAGGATGCCCCGGAGCTGTTAAAATAGTGTTGAGACATCAAAGTCAAATTTCCATCATTAGGGATCTGCAGATCCTCTCTGGTCCATTTGTCCATCCCATGTCCCATGGGAACACACAGCTGCTGTGACAGGACAGCCCAGGGTTCCCCATCTCCAGCTGGGGGACCAGGGATGAGGCTGGCTACATCCCAGATCCCAGGCAGACTCTGCAAGCATAGCCAACACTGGAGTCTGGGGAGGGTTGGTAATGTCTTGGAGAGGCAAGGAAGAAGAGAGCATGGGTTTGTCCATAGAAAAATTTATTTTAAAATAAAACGAACAGAAGAGGGAAAGAAGTGCAAAAAAAAAAAAAGACCTGACAATGGCACGGCAGGAGGAAATGTTGAAACCCAGTGACACACAGTGTGGAAAGAATGGACGCACAATAACAAGGATTTAAATGCTGTTTAGGGTGAAATCAAAGCTTGGGCATGACCTGAGGAGCACAATCCTTGCTTTGGTTCCGAGTGTCCCAGGGTGCATCAGGCTGGCTGGGGGAGGTGACTGTCCCACTCTGCTCTGCTCTGGAGGCAGTTTTGGGCACCACAATATAAACAGGATCTAAAGCTGTTAGAGAGTGTCCAAAGGAGGGACAGGAGGAGGATGAAGGGCCTTGAGAGGAAGCCCATGAGGAGCAGCTGAGGGCACTTGGTCTGTTCAGCTGTGGAGCCTGAGGTCAGATCCCACCGGGGCTGCAGCTCCCATCTCTGCTCTGTGACAGGGCAGGGAACGGCTGGAGCTGTGCCAGGGCAGGCTCAGGCTGGAGATCAGGGAAAGGTTCTTCCCCAGAGGGTGCTGGCACTGCCCAGGCTCCCCAGGGGATGGGCACGGCCCCGAGGCTGCCAGAGCTCCAGGAGCGTTGGGACAGCGCTGCCAGGGGTGCCCAGGGTGGGGCTGTTGGGTGTCTGTGCAGGGATGGGGCTGGGCTGGGTGATCCTGGGGGTCCCTTCCAGCTCAGGACATTCTGTGATTCCATGATTCTAAGTGCTCTACTTAGCTCATGTTCAGCACACTTAACATTCAAAGCTAAAATTTATGTTCTCCTTTTTTTTTTTTTTTTTTTTTTTTTAACTGCCTGCAACTTCTGAGTGCTGGGGATGGTACCAGAATAATAACCCACAGCTCCTCCAGTCACAGCCTTCCCACCACAGTTCTTAATCCTGAGCTCCCCATCGTTCACAACAAAGACTGGAACAACTCTACTTCTTGCTGTTGACATCCATGGAAGAAATTGTTTGTTTTGAGACAAAATTAGTTCCTTGCAAATGTGCAAATTATCTGGGAATATGCATTGCATTAACTGTCATTGTGCATCAACCATAGCAAACGAGTTACATGGATAAAGGAAAATCCTTACAAACCTGGAGGAAGCAGTGATGAAGAGGGAAAAGGTGGATAACTGCATCCTTATGGGTTTAAGCAAGCTAATTCTTCTTTTTCTGTATGTCAGTTAACAAACCCAGCTATTTCCACTGATCCTAGAAAACCTCCCAAGATGACATTTAACAATTCCATTTCCACAGGCCTTGTCCATGGCGTGCTTCCCCTATTATTGTTGTGTTTAAGCTGTATTGTGTTGCCCAGCACCGCTGGAATCCTAAAAAAATAGAGAAAATAGAGATTCTTTTGTAAAATAATCTGAATTAGCAGATTGAGTGGTCTGGTTAATGAAAAAAGATGACATTTATATGTGGCCTATGCTCAAAATTATATTTTAAAATATAATTTTTGAAATATAATTAGCCTATAATTGCTCTGACATTATTTACCTGTATCCCTCCCCTTAGATTATACCTGTCCAGTATCAGGTAAATTAGAATTTGCAGAGTTCCCTAAAATAAGGTAGGTCAGAAGGGACTAGAAATTTCCAAGGTGCCTGAAATCACACCTCAGCCAGGAAAAAAAATCCTGATATGGCAAAGAAATCACATCAATATTTAACATTTTAATCAAGAGCTGTGTAATCCAAGCCAAGGAGGAGAAAACTGAGCACATCCAGTTGCTGGGAACTTTTTCATCCATCAGTGAGAAATATTTGCTGAAGGGTTGCTTTTCTTCTTGCTTGAAATTGAGATACTATATTGTAAATAGACAGAGCCTGAAACCATAACATTTCTCTTTGTTCAAGCATTAGGGCCAGCTTTAATTTAGGCCAAGCTCTAAGTGGCACCAGCTGTGTACAGTCTGGGTGTGCAGGGGTGACAAATGGCTGGGAAATGGCAAAGGCACTCTGGCCATGAGCTGGGGGGGAAGAGCTGCAGGGATTGGTGACCCCCTGTGGCACCAGCTCCAGTCTTCCCTTGGCAACTTGGCAAAATCAACATATACTGTTTTATTTAGTGAGAGTGGAATTTTCCCAATATTGCAACATCTCTGGATCATCCATTTCATTTATTTCATGTTGATACTTTAGGATTTTAACTTGTTTATTTTCCATATATTTGTAACCCTGCAATTCTTTAGTGTATAACTCCAAACTCCATGTACAGTGTGAGCTGCTGCTTTCCCAAATTTGGGCAGACACAACAATTCCTCTCCAGGCCTGGGAATCAAGGACACCTCACTGCCTCAGGCCCCGAGAGATGGAAACAAAAGTGAGCAGGGGGGAGCAAACTTGGGGTCAATGCCTTCATTACCTGAAGCTGCAATTGGGAGATGAACCCCCAATATGCAAATGGACCAAACCTATTTGTCATAAAGTCAAGCTCTAATGCAAACCATCAATCCATACTCAATGTGTCAAAGCAAACATGAAACACAAGAAGCACTTTTCTAAAGCTCTAATAAAAACAATGTGTTCCCAGGTTTTGTTTTGGATTTCTTTTTTCCCTTCGTTTTCTCACTTACAGAATGTGACAAAACCTGAGATAATACAGCTCAGTTTTAGAAGTGATTGTGTTTTATCAGCTGGACTTCCTTCAAATTCTCTGCTAATAAAAGCTGTGCTTTTCCTGAGAATTGCTGGAATGAATTTCTGTGCATTTGTGAAGCTCTTCAGAAATTCCTCTTAGGAATGGCTTGGTGACTTTGCTTGCTTGGAGTATTGCAGGTGTCTACAGAAAGATAAAATCATCCCCATAATCACAGGTGACTTTAATACCTGGGGGGAAATCCACTGAGTGAGTTTTAGGGGTGTTTCTCTGTAACTGCCAAAAATATCTGTTGCCAAATCTGACAATGTGAATAGAATAAATTTTTTTTTTTTTTGATAGAAGCTGAGCCTCCACTGGTGGTTAAAAGGAACTGTTCTGTTCTGTGAGTGACATGTGGAGTTTCGACCAGCCACGCTGCAATCAGTGACTGCTACTAAACACACCTCTGTGATGCTGTTTGGGTTTTACCTTTAGTTCTTTGATATGTTCTCTGTACTCTTCACACATGTATTTGTAGTTCTGTAGCCTATTGTATTAATGGCTCATTTCCCCAGTAATTTCCTATGGCCTCTTCCTAGACAGAAAACCAAACAAATTCCAGAGCTCCAAGCCCTGAGGGGTACAGGACCCCAGTGCTGTCTTGGCTCTTCCTGGGAACCAAGGCCATGAACAACTCTTGGAGATCCATTTCATGGACAGAGAACAGCCAGTGCCAAGGGGGGACTCCAGAGAAGGGGCTTGACTGGGGGGGAATTGCCTCTCCACTTGTGCTCCTAATTGGTGCTTTTTATCAATGATGCTAATTTCCTAAAACCTATAAAAATGCACTCACCCCTGTGGGGGTGGGCTTTTGTGCACATCTTTCTATGACTGCCCGTGAAACCTTTAAATAAAAATCCACTTTTATATTACGTCTTTACTAAAATGATCTCGAGTTTCATTTCCAGGTTGAGCAAAAGGCAACACTAAGTTAATTAATTATGTTTTTCCCGTGGTATTTCTGACTGCTGGCCCTGGAGGCACTGGAGAGATCAGAGGGAGACATTGACATTCACTGCATTTCTCTGTATTTCTTCTTGCCCAAGGGAAAGAGAGAAAGAAATGAGACAATCTTTCCCAATTAAAAAAAAAAAAAAAACAACACCAAAAAAACAACACAAACCAAACTAAACCAAAAAGGGAAAAAAATTAAGTGGTTGAAATAAGAATAAATATCTAAAATTATAGCAATGTTCCACATTTCCATCCTTCTTCCAGATGATTTCTTTGATCTTGCTCTCAGCTGAAGCCCAGCAATTGGTGCATCTCCAGCTCCCTCTGGATTCTGAGTGTTGGAGCTGAAGATCTCCCAGGAGCAGAAGAATTCACTCAGTTTTGTACGTGCATGGAGGACACTGCCATACAGAGATTTTATTTCTTTGAATTTTAAATTGCCCAGCAGAAAGGGCTGCACAGCAGCACATTGTAGCCCCTTTGTAAATCCATCAATGGATTTTTATTCCTGTGTTCAGACTGTGGCATTGTTACTTTGTCATCCAGCACAGCAACCAAGCCACTTGAAAACAAAATCTCCTAATTCCACTGGATCCCAAGATTAAATGAGTAAAAATTAATTGTTCTCTATAGTTGACCTCAGCCCTTTCTATCAGATGTAACCAGACTGAAGCCAGCCCTTCCATCAAAGCACTCAAGAGGGGACCAAATTAACCAACTTTAAACATTCAAACTGCTTTGTTTTCTGGAGGGAAACCAGAACATACAGGAAACTCTGAGTTTCATAATAATTAGTTACATTTGTTTTCACTGAGTTTCTGTTTATGGGACTCAGAGTGCCAACCTGTAACGGGGAAGTGGCTGGGAATCAGCAGATCCTGCCTGTTGCCACCACTGCATTTCCACATAAAGGTCACCCTGTTTGTGGTGAAGCTGATTCCTCTGTGGAAAGCCTTTGGCAATCTAAAGGCAACAGATTAATTACGTACAGATTATTCTTAAAGCATTAGTGCCTAGTGTCACACATTCAGAGAGGGATGCATTGTGGTGCAAAAGAGTGATTGAGAAACTGCAACCATACAAACCAACAGTGGCACACTAAATAGCTTTAAAATGAGCAGTCATTAAATTAGAATCAAACATAGCTGGAAATGGAGAGCTGTAAGTCTGGCCATATTTTTATTTTCTTTTAAGTATGTAAACTGGAAAAGTATAAATGGGGATGGAGGGAGAGGGACAGGGGAGAAATAATTGGTGCAAGACAAGATGGAGCTGAGAAAGATCCATCCAAGGTGGTTTTAGAGAGCTGAGCACAAATCACCAGCGTGATCTGCAGGTCCTGTCTGTGCAGGTCACGGAAGAGCCTCTCAGAAAACCTCAGCACTTGCCAGACATGAAGATGTGGCACTGAGGGACATGGTTCAGGGGTGGCCTTGGCAGTGTTAGGTTTATGTTTGGACTCAATCTTAAAGGTCTTTTCCAGCCACAGTGGTTCCATGATTCTAAACCAAATAAAAATAACATGGGAAAATTACATAAATGAAACACAACATAGAAATAGGCAGAAGAACACACAGGGCCCTTCTGAGAGCTTGGGGACAGATTGAAGCAGTTAGCAGAGCCTGTAAAAAAGTTTTAACAGAAATTAGGGCAATTTTTATAAGTGTCCTTCAGATTTAATTACAATTGTTTCCAGGAAACAAGTGACAACAGAACTGCCTTGGACTTAAGCAATGAAACATTCAGATGCACAACAGTCAGAGACAGGACTCTGCCAAAAGCCTGCCCAGGGTCCCAGGGATGATCATTTATCACCCTGGGCATTGCTACAAGATGAACTGGAACAGAGCAAGAGCAGCTGATAGAGCATAGACAGAAGCTGGGGATTGGATTGCTTCTGCACAGAGGTAAGGATGGATCCTAGAAAAAGTATATTGTCCCTAAAAGCTTCTTTATGAAAAGGGAAGGAAAAAAAAACCGCAAAAGCACCACCAACAAACAACCAGTCAAGCATTTTGGATCACTATTCTAAAAACAGCACAAAGGCAAGGCAAGAAGGCATCAAAAAAACAGGCAAGAGTGTAGAGGAATTTCTGAAAGAGGTCACCATCTGTATGTTCATGATTTATATGTTTAGAGTGAAGGTTGAGCTACCCCAGCCTAGGCCTCAGATGTGGGCCTGGGCAAGGCCTTGAAGCCTGTGGCGCAGTTAAGAATAAGTTTGTGGCGCAGTCAGAAATTACGTTAAGGTATAACACAATTTACTGAGCTATCTAGGTGTGAATTAGTATAGGTCTGCAGGGTGAAACTTTAGCCACCTTAAGACAGGAACAAACAATGTTTCCTTGCCAATGAGAGTGTGCTCACGATTGTAAACGATCTGGAAGTGTATAAAAACTACTGTCTGTTAACAATAAAGGGAGAACGTCGAATTAACCACATAGGTTTGGATCTGTGTTTGTTCCTGTCCAGACCACCCTTTAATTATCAGTCCCTGCTTTACTTGACGCCCGTGAACAACAGGGACAGGAAGACTTCGAAGAGTTCCAAAAAGTCATTGCTTTAATAACGACTGTCACTTCTATGATAGTTGACGGGGAATGGTCCCCAAAATGCTTGCAGGAGGGAGCGGCAGGGGGGGCTCAGATCCCAAATCACTTTTAAAAGCGACTGGGATTGGTATGCCGGAGCATTGAAGCCTTCTGTAAAAAGGTCTCCAGATCGTTTTTGCTTTTTTGCAAATGGGGACCTTGGTAGCCTCTGGAGTTCACGCATTGCCCTCGCGGCAGAGGTGGAATACCTGCGCGGCAGAGGTGGACAAGCCAGAGCAGGGTGGCTGGAGCGGTGTCGCGGCTGTGTCGTTTGGAAGATACGGAGCACCCCGCAGTGGTTGGAAGGTAAGCCGCGAGCCGAGATAGAGGAAGGCAGGCAGAATGGATAATGATTGGGACGTGGCTTTGCGACTCCTGTTTTATATCCTTTCAAAGAGAGGTGAAAAACTAAAGGCCATTGATTTAGAGCAATTCGCCCTATGGGTGAGAGATAAGGGCAAATTAAAGAAGCCCTCACTCCTTTTTAGCGAGACAGCATGGCGAGAAATAGGGCAACTACTTTGGAATTTGGCTGTGGAGGGCAGAAGGGACAAAAAGACCGTTCTAGAGTTCGGAGCTATTGCAAAGAAAGTCTTACAAACCTTGCAAAGTATGTCCGCTGGAAGGAGAGCAGCTGAAGCAGCAATTCAGGCGTTTGAGGGACCCAGTGTTGAAAAAACAGAAATTCCGAAGCCATCTCAGGTCAAAAAATTTTTTAGTGTTCATAATGTGCGGCCAACGCACGGACAGAAAGCCCCGGTCAGCACCTCTGTGCAGGAAGTTGTAGCTCGCCTGGAGACATGAGCGCAGGCAATGGAAGTGACTCAGCCAGCCACCAGGCCGAATGAGGGGCATCAGGAAGTGAGCCAGCCGCCCCACGCCCGGGGCGGGGTGAAACCCGAAGAGACAGGTGGAGCTGATGACAAAATGAGGCTGGCTCAGGTGACGGACCTTGGGGGCAGTGACCAGGGCGGCGACCAGGGTGACCAGGCCAACAACGGGAGCAAGGTGCCGCTGCCCCTGCACCCCCCAGGAGGCACGGCCACTGCCGCTGTCACGTGTGCGTGCGGCTCAGCCACTTCACAGCCGGCGCTGCCGGCAGAGGCACGCATGGAGGGGCAGCTGTGAACGTGGCCATGGCGGCGGGACAGCAGAAGCCACGACACAGATTATAGAGGTACAGCCCACAGCAGCCCGGTCACGTCACACAGAAGTTGCACAACACTGTCTGCTCCCCTCGAATTCTGACACAGACAAATCAGATTCAGACCCTCCCAATTTTAATAATTGTAACAGGAGGCGATCACAACATAAAACACCGAAAACAAATATTCTACAGCAAAAAATAGCCCAGCTTGCCAGTCTCTCAGCTCAACTAACACAGTTAGAGGACTCTTCCTCTGAGTAGCGCAAGATGCAAAGCAATCAAACTGCAGCATTCACCGCAGCCATTCAAGACACCATGTAACAGCAAGGACACATTACTGCAGCTGCTTCATTAAAGAATCCCCAATGATGATCTCCAAGCATTTCTGCCTTGGCTTCATGGCCAAGTGATGCCAACACTCCTCAAGTTTGTACCTCTGGACAACAAAGAGCCCTGTTTCTCTGATTTGAGGTTCAGAAGAAAAAAGAAAAAAAAAAAAAAAAAAAAGGGAGAAAGAATATTTTTTTGCAACCTGGTTCAAGATGTCACACTTGCCATTGTTTTTCAATGGCAAAAGAAAAAAGGGGAGTCCCAACCTGGTTCAGCAACATTTCTGCTTGAATGGGTGTTTTTTTACCTGTTCAATGCAAGAATCATGTACTGACAATGTCAGACCCCCCTGATTGATGCTCAAGGCCTGACTTTGGTCTGGGCATGAATCCAAGGGGTCTGAAATCTTTAGAATTGTGGCAGATGGATGTCACTCATATTTCAGAGTTTAGTAGGCTGAAATATGTCCATGTCACTGTAGATACTTATTCAAAGTTTATTTGGGCAACAGCAGAGACAGGGGAAAAAGCTCTCCATGTGAAAAGGCATTTATTTGCCTGCTTTGCAGTTATGGGTGTACCTGTAGAAATTAAGACTGACAACTTACCCTAAATTACTTGTGTTTAGCAGAAGGTAGAGAGGAACTTGCGGTTGTAATACACCACCAAGCAGTGAAAGAAGGAAGACCACAAGCAATCCCAGGACTTTATGTTTATCACAAGGACATGCAAACACATGACTGGCAAGGGCTGCGTCCTGTGTTGTTTAATGGTAGAGGTTATATGTGTGTTTCAACAGGTACTGGTCCAGTTTGGGTACTGAGCAAATTCACCCGTGCATGTCCACAGGCAGAGATTCCAGCCAACCGTGATAACAGCGCTGACGACAACGATTTACCTGGAACATCCCACAACAAGTCCAGTTCTGATGGAAATGATTTTTTTAGAGTATGAGAAATTAAATTAGATAATTATCAGTATAATATTAAGTTTAGTATAAGTATAGTTTGTATTCAGAATTAAGTTTAGAAGTAAGCTTGTTTCTTTCATGTTAAACAGAACAATCACCAACAGGAAAAATATGTGGTGGGTCACAGTGTTTTTGTTAAGTAGTGTTTTTGTAACTAAAGTATCTGGAATCCTTGATATCGATAAAAGACAAAACATGTGGGTCACGTGGGCCAATCAAACAGGGCAGGATTCGTTCTACCTGTCGTTAAACACACCATCTAGTCCTTGTCGTACTTGTTTAATCAGAGTTCCACTGGGTTCCATGGCAGAATTCAAAAATTGGACCCAAGCCAAAATAGACGCAAAAAGTGTTCTAGAAGTGCAAGCTGGTGCAGTTGTGCAGAATCTTAAATTTATTAGTCTCCCACCTCAGGAATTCAATCTTTTGGGCTCTGTCCCAGGAAATTACTGTTTGATATTTGGGCTTCATGCTATGAAACCAACACCAAATGAACATCAGCCACATGATAGCAACACTTGGTTGTCTCCCAGATCCCAACTGTATTATAACTATTCAGAATATTGTAATAATCAGATACAATCTGTGACGCCATCGAAAGGTG
Organism: Anomalospiza imberbis; assembly: GCF_031753505.1. NCBI lineage: Eukaryota > Metazoa > Chordata > Aves > Passeriformes > Viduidae > Anomalospiza > Anomalospiza imberbis. Next base: position 1,634,816 of record NC_089697.1, on the reverse strand, counting down.
TGGCAAGAAAACTGGCACCAGGAACTTTCCTCATTTGTGGGGATTGAGCCTGGTCTGCAGTGCCTCACAAAGCTACGGGAGGCCCATGTTACCTTGGTAAATTAACCCTGTTTGCTCCCACCATCCATCAAGTTATAGATTTGCCCCAGAAGCCTTGATGAACCAAACGAAGTCCTTTCCAACTAGAACCCCATTGTAATGACCATGTATCACTTTGGGGGCGCGCCTCTGTAGTAATATCCCCAGTTTTTGCCCCCGGGGTTGCGTCAGCGCAAGCTCTCACACAATTGAGATCCCTGGCCTGCTGGACCTCAGAGCAAATTAATACCACATCTCATACGTTAAGTGATCTTGCCACTGACGTGAATGACGTTTGTCACGCAGTTCTGCAAAACAGAGCTGCCATTGATTTTCTTCTTTTAGCATAAGGACATGTGTGTGAAGAATTTGAAGGCATGTGCTGCATGAATTTGTCTGACCACTCTCAATCTATAGACAGGTAACACAACTGAGGGACAATATGAAGAAGCTTGTTGTTGTAAACTCTCAGTTTGCTGACTGGCTCAATTCTTTAGGTTTCACTGGATGGTTCATGGAATTAGTTGGTTTTGGTATTATAATTTTTATTACTATTATACTTATTTTAGTCTTTATACCGTGCATATTGCAATGTGTACGGAAAGTAACTAGCCACGCCTTCGAATCAGTCTGGGTAGCTCAAAAAGAAAAAAGGGGAATTGTAGAGGAAATTTCTGAGAGAAAGAGGTCACGATCTGGACGTGTGTGATTTATATGTTTAGAGTGAAGGCTGAGCTACCCCAGCCTAGGCCTCAGATGTGGGCCTCGGAGGCCTTGAAGCCTGTGGCGCAGTTAAGAATAAGTTTGTGGCGCAGTCAGAAATTTTGTTAAGGTATAACACAATTTACTGAGCTATCTAGGTGTGAATTAGTATAGGTCTGCAGGGTGAAACTTTAGCCACCTTAAGACAGGAACAAACAATGTTTCCTTGCCAATGAGAGTGTGCTCACGATTGTAAACTATCTGGAAGTGCATAAAAACTAGTGTCTGTTAACAATAAACGGAGAACGTCGGATTAACCACATTGGTTTGGATTTGCGTTTGTTCCTGTCCAGATCACCTTTTAATTATCAGTCCCTGCTTTACACGAGTTCATCAAAACCTGGAAGGGCTTTGGAGAAAGTTCACTGAAATTCATATATATTTCTGTAAAACTTTTTGATTTTATGAAGAAGCATTTTCTGATTTATGCTTAATTGACACAATATTTCCTTGCCCTCATGTTCAGTGCATCCAAAAAGTCAAGTTCTTGAAACCTTTCTGCTTCGAAGTTCTTGATTACAAAAAACATAAAATTAATCTCTTTAAGTGATTACTGCTTGATTCAATAATGCCACCCATGCTGGTTTTATAACAGAACTTAGAAAAGAATAGCAGAGCATAAAATTACAAAAGACAAAGAGACGGGGTGGCAAACATGCAAAGGAAAAGTGTCTTAAGATTGGGAGTGGAAAGTAATAACAATTACAGATTATTTCTGCACGTCCAGAGAATCATAAACATCAGAACTGCAAGCAGAAGAAGTAGCAGAAGATTTACAAGAAACCAAAGACATTTTAATTTGGGGGACATGGAAATAATGGTCCTCAAGTAGTGTTGTCATACTGGTAAGAGTAGCCAAAAAGTGCTTTTGAAGTGCCTGCAATTGTGTGTAAAAGTGATTATTTTGGCAAGGTAACAACAAGCACAGGAACAGCCTCAGTGTTGGCTTTCTTACATGTTTTCTTTTCAGAGGAGACTCCAAATCCTCATATGAAACGTGCATTAAACAAAATAGCTATTTCTCTTTAAATCTGCCTTACAGTGACAAAATTCCATGTAGGCTGCCTGTTTGGATGAGGGTAGCTGCAATCACCATCCCTCCCTTCTTCTATTCCTGCCTCAGGAAGCCAATGAAAAAGTTTTTTTTTTCCTTCCTTTGCTTTTCCCACAGTACTTGAAATAAAACATCATTAACATGAGTTCAATGATACCTATTCCACATTTTCTATATTCACAAGGAAGAGCCAAACTTAGTGTATTTCTTCCCCCAAGACCCATTTTTTCAGTAAATAAATAAAAATAATATAAACTATTAAAAAAATTAAAATCATCTACCTTCCTAGCCAGGAAGTAAAATAAAATTAAGAGCTACATCATAGTCACAGACTTAATTTCCCAAGTCCAGTGAATATCACCATATTAACTAATTTACATCAATGCAGATCTACTGGAGAAAATCTGACACATGTCTCCAAACAGAATATTTCACTTAGAGACTTTACATCCCCAAATCTGCTTGCTTGTGAGCATCACAAGCTTGGGGGGTGAGGGGTGGGATCTGGGATTTGCACAGCAGTGTCACTCTGCCTCTGCAGCACTTACAAGAGTCATTAACGGGCATTAAACACTCATTAAAGGGCACCACTTTAAAAGCCAATGTCTTCCAGCGTCACACCCGATTATTATATCCCACGGGGCTCCAGATCTTGTCTGTCCCAGTCACAAGATCCCTTACAGAGCCCAAAGCTTCAACCCTGCCCTGCCCCATCTGCCCTCACACTCCTGTTAATCAGGACAGAGGTTTAGCATAAATGACAAGAGATTTTACATAAATGACAAGAGATTTTACATAAATGACAAGAGGTTCCATCTCCAGACAGTGGTTTTACCTCGGTTATTGATTGTTGTTAAGATGCTCCTTTGCTTTCCCATTGCTGCAACAATGGCAGAGCCTTCAGGAGGCTGATTCGAAGGTATCTCCTTGCTGCTGAAATGCTGTTCAAAAATCACTGTGAATTTTGAGCTGTTTTTCCCTTGAAGCATCAGCCATTGCAGATGGATAATTGTATTAAGACAAGCACTGCAGATGTCTGGTTTTATTCCCATCACCCTGCCTCTCCATAGCAGTAACTGCAGCTTTTACCTCTCCCTCACCCCGATTTGTCTGACTTTGATCTTGAAACTGGAGTTGTTTCAATGCCCACAGTTAGGTATGTGGAAAGATCTTCTTGTCTCTTTGTATTAGCCCAGATAAGACAGAGAGGAGACAGAAGAGAAATGATCTGGTGAGAAATACAGCAGAAACACAGCAGTCAGGGGCTGATTTCTGTACAGCTGGATGCCATCTCTGCTTCTGCCAGAACCACTCCTGAATGATGAAGACAGTATCCAACTTCCTCCTCCCTGCACCCATGAGATTGGTGGTTTTGGAAAAGGGTTCACTGGGAGGTAAACCACATCCACAGCTCTCATCTCACTTTACAGGGAGAAGCACACAAAATAATTCTAACCCGTTCAGTTTTCAGACCTGAAGTTTTCTCTGTAATTTTTAACAGGCTGATTTGATTTTCACCACAGACTTTCTTTTTCCCTAATTATGTATTCAAACAATGTAAAAAGATGTTTCTGTGAGGTTATTTAAGACAAGTGACAGATGCCATGGACCCAGCATTCCTAACTCCATCCCACCGAGATGCAGAGGAACCTCACCCTGCCCACCAATGTGTGCCTTTATGAGCCAACCCTCAGTAACATCCCTCCAGTCATAAACTGGGCTGCAAAAACCAAGACACAACTTTCCCAGTGTCAACAAGAACAACTTAAGGAACACATCTTTACAGTAAACAGCTTTTAGTTTCACAGAAGTAGGATGATATTTGATTACAAGCTGAAGTTGGATTACCAAGAGGAAAAAGAGAATTAAAAACAAAACACACAAGAAAGCATCTGTCTTTGGAAAGGAGCCACCAGAGCCACTTTTAGACATGCAATAGACTCTTCATCACCTTTTAACACATCTATGCACTCAAATGATTGAGGGGCAAACTGCCTTTTTTATTTTAGGCAATACAAAGACAACCAACAGAAAGACTTGTGGATGGCAACGAACAGCTGGGTTTGTATCCAGGTCTGCAAGAGCAAGGCATATTCTTTAAATTGTTTGATTTACAAGAAATGGCTTCGGGTAATGCAGACACTCTGTTTTCTTTCTCTTCAAAAACCCCAACAAGCCAACAAAAACCCCAAACCAACAAACCAACCAAAACTTCTCCACCAGCAGCGGGGCAGAAAAACCTGAAACCAAAATATAAGTTACAGATAAGTAACTCAAGACTTCAAGTTATTAGTATTAAAATAAAATAAAAATAATTTAAGTATTATTTTAAATTAGATAGTTTAACTTAAAAAAGCTTTATAATAAAAAGTTAACTATTTTATATTTTATTAATAAAATACTACAAAACTCACTGCTTATAAAACTACAACATAAATTTTAAAAAGAAACATTTAAATCTAAACAAAAACTATTGTTTCAAATACTTTCAATCTTAACTTCAACCAAAAAAGCCCCTAAAAACATTTAATAACACACTAATAGTACACTAAAGCCTCAAAATATAGAAGAAAAGAATCCAGTATTTTTCAAGTTCCTGAATTTCTGCACAAAACCACCACTTCAGAGTCAACTAATATTGTTTCCTCTGTGTTTCTTGTCAAACATTCCCTCAGGAAGCAGCTCTGCAGCTTGTAAGCTTCAAATGCTGTTGGGTGCAGCTGCTTCATTCAGAGTTACAAGAAAACACAGAGAGTTGATCGAGCTCCAGATTCTCTCCATGGAAAATAAGTGGAATTCGTGATAAACATTCACTCCAGAGCTGGACCACTGTGAGTCAGTGAGAGAAGCAAGGGCAAGACATTAAACTGCTGGAATTGCTTCAACAGATATATAGGAATTAAACACACAAGACATTTGTGGTAATAGGTGATATATTAATGCAGGTGAGAGAGGCATCCAGCCTCTGAAGGGGTTTGAGGGACACGTGTGGGGGCACAGCTGACTGTGGCCTGTATTCAGCAGTCCTGAGTAGAAGTTAATTGGATTTTAGTAAGGGGAGACATACAGTAAGGTGGAATGTCGAGTCTTAACTTTTTTTTTGCCAAGGTCTGGATTAAATGTGTGGGATGGTATTTCTTGTTGGGACTCAGATGTTTATCAGTTCTTATCTCTGTTATGGTCTCACAAAGTGTGAGTTCTACAGCACTTCACTCTAACAAGATAAAAATGGAGCCGTATCTCTCTCTCTACAAGGCCTTTTAAGGATAAACTGTCCAATTAAGAAATGACACCTAAATTATTTTTACTTTTAATCCAATAACCAACCACCTGTGCCTGCAATGTGGATTTTTTTATCCAATTACACAAAACCACCCAAACCCATGGGGAAGAAGGTGTAGAAGAAGGACCAGCTCTGCTTCAAAATCTCCATCTCACTTTATATATATTATTATATTCTAAACACTTAAACTCTGAGTTTTCCACCCTGTGATATCACACACTTCTATTCAAACTCCAGCCCCACAATCCCAGTTCCATCGTTCCATTTGGGAAGCCTTCTCCATGGCCTCAGGTCAGTGCAGTGTTCTCTTGGGGGTCAGTGCCTGACAGCACAGAAAGTCTGAAATTCTCAGCAGCCAGGGTCCCAACAGTGGAACAAAGCAGTGTTATTATAATCACCTCATGAAGATCTAGTGTCACACGCAGCTGCCACACACATGGAGCCAGTGATCACCCTTTTGTGCTCCTGCCAGGCTCGCCCCTGCTGCCAGGTCCAAATTCCAAATTTCCTATTCCCACACGGTGCCGTAGCCCTTACAGAAGACACAAAAGCCATGATGTTCCCAGATACCTTTTCTTTTCTATAGGGATGTCTCAAAATTACTCCAGCTTTGTTCACAGGCCATACCCAGTAACTTCTCTCAGTACCAATTAATTTTGTCTGTAGCACTTTGTGATAAAGACAATCCCCCCTGCCTCAAAGCTATTTCCCTTTAGCATTAGAGCTCTGCCTCCATGTGAACAAGACTCATTTTTCTCTATGGAGATCAAGCTGTTTCTGGAGGCAGAGAGTGCCAGAAATGCCAATCCCAGCCCATGAAAAGCATTTCTGCCAAGCAGCTGTTCCTTGGAAAGGAAATTTTCTTCATGGAAAGGAAGTTTTTTTTCTTTTCTTTCTTCTTTTCTTCTCTTGTTCTCTTTGTACTGAAGGAGGTACCATCAGTTTGGCTACTGGGAATCACAGTCTGCAGGCTATGTTATAACCTTCATTCTGAATTCCACTTTCTGCACAGCTACTGCCACAAAAACCTTCAGGTCACACAAAATCTGTTCAGGGCTCAAATTTCAGACCAGGCAGCTGGGATGTAATCACTGTTTTGTGTACAATTCAGGATATTGAACTGTGGGGCTTGTATGGATGACAGAGAGATGAACTGGGTGTATCAGTCAGTTATGGTTTCTGAGATGTACTGCATTATCACCTGAAAATCAGTCAAATTGGTGAAAGGGGCTCCCTTGAGACACTCATGACTTAATTCCCAGTTCTCCTGACTGTGAGCATTTCAGCAGATGCTGGTCAGCACCAGAAGCGTGTCTCTGTGGAGCAGAGAGCTATTTCCTCCTGACGGGCATATTTTTGTAAATTACTATTCTTGATTCTAGCAAAATTTACACCATAGTTCAATTTAAGATGGAGGGGGTACCAAAAAACCAAGCAAACCAAAAATTCCCATCACACTGTAGTTTCAGAAGACAACCACAAGATCTCCTGGCAGTCTCGGGGCCGTGCCCATCCCCTGGGGAGCCTGGGCAGTGCCTGCACCCTCTGGAGAAGAGCCTTTCCCTGATCTCCAGCTTAAACACCCCTGGCACAGCTCCAGTTGTTCCTTTGGTAGCTTAAAGCACTTTGATCTGACAAACAAAAACTGAGCTGGTGCCAGTAGAGCGAGTGTGAGGCTGGGATTGAGGGACAATCAGCAAATGCTGGTGGCTAAATGCTCTTTTTGGATCAAAGTTTGAATTCTATGGAGTGTTGACATAGGTGAGTAGGCCAGGCAGGGCATCTCTGCTCCCACACCTCTCACTGCACTGTGATGAAATATCAATATATTTATATATCAATATCAATATATTTATAAATATGTAGATATTTGGTCAAGACTCTTTCCTTCTGCACTGCTGGAGTCAAAGGAAAATGAAAATTCAGACTAAGAGCTTGTCCCATCGGTGATGCTGGGAGGCCCTAAGCTTTCAAGAGGATGGAAACACAAAGTAAGGCTTTGTGCCTGCACAACTTAATTTTAGGAAGGGGAACATGCCTCCAGCAGCAGGTTTACAGCAGTTATTTGTCAGGCTTGGGCAGTGTTCCTTAGCTGCAGCACAGCTCTGGTTGCTGGGCAAGTCCCACACATTTCAGCTCCCACTATTTCATTTCAACCCCTCTGCCCAGCCTCACTCAAGGGCAGCTTCTCAAACACACCAGAAAGCCTTTCAGTTGTGTTTTGAAGACAGAAAGCTGCATAAATTCATGAACTTCACTCATCCTCAGCAGTTGAAAAGCTGCTGGAAAACACCAAAAGGTTTCGGGGTTTGCTCATTCACACACAAATGGGACAATGGAAAAAGGGCAACAAAACCAGTCACAGTACTGAACAGTTTCCCAGTGATACATTCCTTACACAGATACCATAAAATCTCATTTTTCACAGGAAGACTCAGCACTGTGTCACTTCCAGATGTTGTCCTACTGTGGTCCATGATCAGTTCTTAGCTGCCATCCACCAGCAGATGTTTCTCTTCATGCTGCAGTCTGTAAATATTTTGCCTTCAGCAGAAATCTATTTAGGCAGTATTTTTGAAGTTCAAAGAACTGCTTGATTTCTTTTTCAGTCCTGTGTGTGTTTCTATCTGCAGGGAGACGCAAAGAACTGCAATTTCTTTCTCTTTTAGTTCATGTGTCACCATGAACGTGCCTCTGTTTATCTCTCAGCTCAGCCTGGTGTTTACCACAAAACTGACTTTTGAGAGGTTACATTTTCTGAAATTGTAATCAATGATCAATTTTCAAAATGCATATTTAAAACTCCTTGAATTTCTCTCTCATTGAGGGAGCACACATAACAGCAGAAAGCTTTTACTTGAACACAAGCTCAGAGAAATAATACAGGAGTATTCTTTGATGCTACTATCTGCATCTCACAACTCCTTTAGGAGGTTTTCCCCTCTCCTTGAGAAAGAATTCTTTCACAATTTGATTAAAAACAGGTCTTTAATAAAGATATTAGAAGACAAATGTTATTAAACTAATTAGAATTTTATTTACCCCACTATTCTTTTTTTTCCTGAAGTGCTTCAGAAGCTTTTTCTTTTTTTTTTAAAACCCTTCTAATAAATTATTAGAAGCTTAATAACCTATTAAATTTCCAATAAGTTATTAAACTTCTCATAAGATATTAGTATTATAAGCTCTTATTAAAAAGAATAGGAATAGTGGGGGGTAAATACATAAACCAAATAAAGAATGGACTAAATATACTTCCAGTGAGTTTAAGTTATTAGAGTTTTATTTATTTCCCCCCTGCCATTCTTATTATTTCTGGAGTTCAATTTCTTGAATTCAGACAGAATTTTCTACAGAAAACAATACATTTTGTTTCACCAGAAATAGAAATGTATGACACATTCCTGGGTTTTTTTGTGTGTGTATTATTTTACAATTTCTTCACAGAAAAATCTGCATTATAAATACTTAAAGAACAGATGCAATAAATGAATTTATTGTTATTTCTAAATGGCAGTAATAGTTAAATATACAGCCGGTTGTTCTATATTCAGGGAAATACTGCAACCTCTCAAACTGTTATTTTGAAAAGCTATAATTCTGAGTATTTAGGCTTAAACTCAAGTCATTATTTCATATAATCAAAGTTGTATTTATGCAAACAAGGAAAAGAAAATTCTAGAGGCTGCTAAGTCCCTGCAGCAATAGAGAAATGCACAACTACAGTCCCATGGGCAGCCTCTTTGAATCAATCTAACATGGGCAAGCATCTCCAGATATTTTCAGACTTTTGCTGTCTCTGCTCTTGCTTTGGCAGCTGAAAAGAGTTGATTTCATGCAGTCTGAGAGAAGTCAAAGACAACTTCCCTTTAAAACAGTTAATATTTGAAATAAATACCAGATAAAAGGTGTTGCACTAAACACACGCAGAACAAGTCGAGAAGTGACTGCCTGGGGAAATCATTACTGGTTTGGGGACCATTTAGGAAAGGAAATGTTACTAACTGCACCAGGTCATAAAAACAAATCATGTCTTTTGTATAGAGAATCTCAAAATCCCATTTCTGGGATCTTTTAAAGATTCCAGATCCCAACTTCTAGCTTTCTCTTCCCACCCTCAAGCCCACACAAAGACACACATGCCTGAATCCCATGCCAGAGCTCAAGTGTTCTTTGGTGCCTCTTTTGCTGGGGATGCTTTCACATCTTTCCAAGCATCATTCTGGGATTTCTCTCCTGTGAGCACTGCAAGACTTCCCCTTGTACTGCTCATTCCCTGGAGGTCTAAGCAAAGTTGATTCAAGAGATCAGTTTTCCTCTCTGACATCCATCATGACAACTTGCAGTTACTCTTCCCAATTTCCAATTTTTTTATTACGCTTGCCTTGAAGTAGAGAACACAGAGAGCAAGCAGGGTCAAAGCCAGGGCTGCCCTTAGAAAAGCTGTCCTGCTTGGGTGTGTCCCAGGGGCATGATTTTAGCACAAAGGAGCTGTCAGAGGACACCAGTGCTCAGGAGGAGGTGTCAGGTCCCTGTGGGCTTCACCCTGAGCAGGGTTTGAGCAAGGGAGGATTTATTCCTCTTATTTCCTCTAAGGGCCTTTGACACAGGTCAGACTCCTTGATACCAAAGTTATGAACCACAGCAACTTCAAAGACACAAAGGTTGGGAAAATATGAATGTAAATTTAATTCCATAATCAGGATAACGGTGACCAGAACGAACTGAAAATATATTTTAATCAGTTTCCTGGACTATTTTACAAACAGCTCCATCTAAAGAGAGGAGTGAAAGAGAAAAATGCAAAACCAACCCACTGATTTAGAAACAGTTAGTTTAGCTGCTGCTCTAATTTTGTTGACAATTTTTAAGCTCCTTGAAGTGTTTTTCAGCCTGCACTGCACAGGGATCTTCCTTAGGTCTGTGTTGACATACTCACTGGATGGCATTTCTGGCCTCCTTCTTTCTTGTTTTTCTTTTCCATTTCAATTAAGGTTTTTGTGTCTGAGGAATATCTGTTCTTGCCAGGTCAATACACATAAGCTGGAACAGGAATTTGAAAGGCTCTTTCTCTCCCTGCATGAAGGCTACACTAGCAAATCCTACCAAGGCCTGCCTGTCAGTCATGCTCCTTCATCCAGCTGAACACTGAAAACAAATTTGGGTACTGGTCTATAGTCTTTACATTCAATTTTACAAAAGACAGAGGGAAAAGCCACAACCCTCAATATTTCTAGCAAAAGCAGAGACATACAGAATCAAAAAATCACAGTAAGATTTGGGTTGAAAGGAGCTTAAAGCCCATCCAGTCCCACCCCTGCCGTGGGCAGGGACACCTTCCACTACCCCAGGTTGCTCCAAGCCCTGTCCAGCCTGGCCTTGGGCACTTTCAGAGATCAGGGGCAGGCACAGCTGCTCTGGGCACCCTGTGCCAGGGCCTCCCCATCCTCACAGTGAGGATTTCATATTCTCCACTGAGGATGCCTTTAAACAGCCAAAGCTGGCAGGAGCAGAAGGGATCTTACCTGGCCCCTCACTGTCGTTTTGACCTGCTGGTCATCAGATCAGGGTAATATTATTATGCACTATTAATTTGGTTGGATTAATTTCAGGTAGCCATGCTCAAATAATCAATAGAGACTCAGGTTTGAGAAGTAGGAACCAGGAAGTTGATGTATGTGGGTAATGGAAGAGCAGAGAACACTGACTGCCACAACACCCTTGTGTCCAGGTGAGGACTTGAGAGCACACAAGTGGTGCTGGGTCCCATGTGCCCTTTATGGTGACTCAGGATTTCCCGCAGTTCATTGCCCATTCTTGGGAAAATCTACACCCGTGTGGAGCAAGAGACACAACCTACACAAAGCACTGCAGCATTGCACAAAACTGAGCCCTTAAGGGGAGGGGAAATGAAAAAAAAAAAAGTGTCACTTATTAAAAGAATGACAATAAAGCGTTGACCTCTGCAAAAAACCAAACAAAGAACAAAGAACATTCTTAACATGGGAATTATTTCTCAAGGACTCAGCAGACTTTTGCCTTAAACCTTCCCTCAGCCCCAAAGACTGTATTATTTCAAACTGATTCTTTCAAGGAAATGCTGCCAACTGAAAGAAAAACCTTATGGAACATCTGGAGGGGAATGTGACCTTCCCACTGCAGGATTTCAAATACCAGAATTGATCTATCCTAGATCTAAGAGGATATCAAGGCCAGATGCTGCTATGGATAGTCAGCCTTAAGTGGTGATAGTGTTTTCCTTCCATTGCCCTTATCAAGCACTCAGGACTTTAACCAGCCTTGATAAATCAAGCCTTTCAAAACCTGATCCAAACAGATGAATATTGTTTTCATTTTAAGGATTAAAAAATTGGCCAAGACTTACTCTGAATCCTAGAAAACCTGCAGAATCAAGAAATGGCATGTTAATTACACGCTTGCTAAATGTGTTCCAACAAACCCACAATTCTGTGTCGGGAGACTTGGCCTTTGATGTTTTTCTTCAATTCACTCACTATCTACATTGTCAGGCACTCAAAGTTTGAGTTATTATGTTTCATACTTTTCACAGAAAGCCCATAAGCACAGATGCCCTCCCCCACACAAAGGATTATTCACTAGATGTTGTCCTAGAGAACCAGATTAAATAGTACAACTGCTTATTGCTCAATGTCTGCCTAACAGAAAATTCCTCCTAGTCTTGTTCATTGTTGCTTCATTAGTGAACACACATTCACTTAGACTTCCCAAAACATTTGCTGACAAAACAAAAGTTCATGCATTTGTTTAATTGCTTCATCACTCACTGCAAGTAGTCTTGGAAGTCCCCAGGATTCTTGGAGGAAAAGATATTCTAAATGCACCATTTTCTGTCTTTGGACAGTAAAAGTGGGATCATTCCATTAGACCAAGTTGGTCCAAGTCCCATGCCTTGAACGCTTCCAAGGATGGGGCAGCCACAGCTTCTCTGGGCACCAGAAAAATAACTCCTTTTTAGCAATTTTTTCACTTTTTTTTTTTTTTTTTTTTTTTTTTTTTTTTTTTTTTTGCTGTTTAGCAGACACTTTGTGAGGCGTCCTGGACCTAGGTCCCACAGGGAAACCCGCCGGTCGCTGGTCTGCAGGAGCCCCAGATGACTAAAGCTCGAATCCACCAAATAGACGGGTCGGCACACGGAGCGCTGCAGTTCTCAGAGGTTTATTCAAGGCAGGAAAAGGCAGGAAAAGGTAAAAGGAGCAAAGGGAGACAACCTCTTGAGAGGGGAGCTACCCTGAGTGCCTGAACTCCAAGGTCTGGGTGACCAGAGCCCTCGGAGCCTCGCCGAAGGAGGGGATAGGGGTTATATCCGAGAGAGAGGAGGTGGGGTCGGGGTACATACCTCCAATGGGGTGAGATCTTGTGGGAGGGATAGGGATAGTATGAACCAATGGGAGATAAGGGAAGGAGTGATTACAAGGAGGGAACCAGTAACAGAACTTAGAACAAACTTTCCAGAACCTGGGATGGTACCATTGCTTAACTGACATTAACTGGGGAGGGTACACCAAATGATGGACATAGGGAACGGCGGGAATCTTACTACCATGCCCCTACACCACAGTAGTTTCCCATGGTAATCCCGGTAGATCTCTTCCGAGACCTCCTCCCACAACTTTGAATACAGTATAATGCTAAACATAATTGCTACAACTGAAAGCATAGTAAATGATGTGTATTCTCTGAGTAGGATGAGACAACTAAAATTACCTAAGTCTCTGGCACAGGTAAGTCACAGTGCAGTATGAAAATGCCACAGCATTCTCTAGGCATGTGACAGATGGAGCATTGCAGCTGAGAACACCAAGTTCGTGCTTTAAAACCACACTTGGGGCAAAACAAAACTTCTGGTGAAAGGTCCAGTGGAACTTCTGCTAAACAATGTATTTTTCCCAGGTCTGTGGGGCTGCACACAACCTATACTTCCACTACAAGTTGAGTTCAGGTGGAAGAAAAGGAAGAGATGTTGAAGAAATTGAGCGGTTTCCATGGATTTCCCAGAGCTTGCAATCCCCTCAGCCCAGTAGCCGTGCTCCCATCTGCCCCCCCTGCAGCCAGAGAGATGCTGAGCCTGTGCCACCCATCGGCAGCAAAATTAAAATATTGTGTGCTGCTCAGGAATGTGCTTGTGGTGGAGCACTGGGAGGAACAGAATGTCCCCAGCACCAGCAGTTCAGCTGGAGCTGGAGCAGTGTTGTGACTCAGAAGCCCAAAACCAGGCAGAGCCCTGTCCATGCCAACTCTGCTCAAACCTTATACTCCCTCTGTGTTGCTCCTAGATTTCTGTCCAGGATTTCTGGACAGGAATACAGACACCCTGTCTTAAACAAAAATAGACCAGCAGCTTTAGTCCATCCACTCAGCAAAACGGAGAAACCTCTCTTCAATGAAATCTATCATTTTATTGTAGCATTTCTGTCCATTCACAGAAAGGGAAACCATGTGCTCCACAGCTGAGTGATGTGTCCCAACCTCAGGTGAGGCTTTTGTTCTTCCCAGCTCCCAAAAAAGCACCAAGAGACAACCTGGCACCAGCCATATAAGCATCATCTTGGCATGATTAACATTTTTTCCATAGGCACAAAAGAAACTGAGCTTCCATTTCTCTTATGTAAAACCTTTCATTAAATCCCATTTGACTTTATAGATGACACTGGTTATAAATAAGACTGGTAATTCCAGCAACCATATGGATGTTTGGAGTAGTACATCCCACTCACAGAGCACTTGTGGGAACACATCTTTTACTCAGGAATGGAAGAGGAGCATGTTTAGCTAAAGCCAGACAACACACTTCCTAGAACTCTTCTTAGAAGAGTTGGACGGCAAATAGGAGAGATAAGTGTGGAAACACTTCAGAGAGGTGTTTTGTGCCTGCTCTTTCTGGGAGACACATCTGGGTGGGTCCTGCAGAGGTAAAGTGTGATCCCTTCTGCATGTCAGCCCCATCAGGTGATGCAAAATCAGCCATGTTTCTCGTGCTCTGCAAGCATCACCATTTCTGGACCCCCCCAGCCCCATGGCCACACTGGAGTGGGACTTCCCCAAAATGTGGCTCTTCTGCTTCTGTCTTCACAGTCCCACCAGTTCCAGCCCTACACAGGGGTGGGGGGTGGACAGGACAGAGCTGTCACAGAAACCCCCAGTCCAGCCCCATTTCCAGGCCGGCTGGAGCAGACATAGAACCCCACCGGGATGGTGGGGACCCCTCAGCACTGTGACTCCACAGGGGTTTAAAAATGATGTGACAGGATGTTTGTGCAAAAAAAAAAAAAAAAAAAGAGAAAAGTTTCTTGGTCACTGTAATACCAGAAGGGCATGTAATGGACTAGAGGAATGGGATATTTTAATATTGAGATAAAACTGATGCAAGCGGGAGTGGAAAGGAAAAAAGAAAGCTCTTAACTCCCTGGATAAAGCAAAGGAGATGTTAAGAGAGGGGAGCTGTGAGCAGCAAGTCTTTGCTGCACTGGGAGCAGAGTGCTGCAAGGTGCAGATCAGTGCTGGCACTCCACCCTGCCTGTAACACTTAGAGCATTACTCAACTCTTTTGCAAAGCTTCACACATTGTCCCTGTCCAAGATGCAGCTACTTTGGCTGGCAGTGTTGTGGTCCCATTCTGTTGTAAGGCAGAAAAAATATAAAAGAAAGGTTTCATAAAATCAGGTCTGTTCTGTTAAATGGATGGTTGGCTTTGTCAAGTTAGTACTTTGCAAGTTGTCATGTGAAAGTAATCTTGTTGTGAGTAGTTCGTTAACATAACAATCTATTCCTGGGTGAAAAACAACTAGCACTTGTATAAACATTAAACTTCTCTTATAAGAACTAGTGAAGAAAATATGTAAAAAAATTGAAGAGTAGAGAGATTTGATGGATAAGTAAAATACTTTTTACTAACTAATAAAGTAGTTGGTAAGAAAGCTACTAACTAATTGAGTCACACATGCGGTCTGTAAAACTGTATAAAAACGAGTTATGTGAATAAAGAATGGGCTTTTTCCACTATGAAGAAAATAAAGCCTCATGTGAAATATTCCAATACCATTCAACTGCAGCAAGCTCTGATGGACAAATTGCAGTAATGTCTGCCAGTTGCTTGACATCATCCATTTAGGGAAAAGATCAAAACTGTGGGTCCCTCATTTATCCTCTAACTTTCCACATGCTCATCTAAATTCTGTGCCTTCTTAAAGCTGATGAAAACAATCCGTGTTCATTTGTCTTATAATTGATTTTAGAATAAAGCACTTATTAACCTGCCTTCTGTTCCGATGCTGCTGCAAACATTTTCCAGATTTTTCCAAATATGCAGTGGCTTGGACAGCCACATGTCTGCAGGGTGTCTGCAGGGCAGGTCTGTGCCTTACACACACATTAACTCCTGGGCTGCCAGGACTCTGTGACAGTGGCTCCTGGAGCAGTGCTGGGTCCCAAAACAAACCACTGAATGTGTATGCTGGCAAGGCACCAAAGTTTTCTCTGCAATATGCTGCCTTCACTGGCTGCATAATTGTTCTGATAGATGTTATGTTTTATCTTAGTGCAATCCCTCTAATTAGAAAAGAAATTTGATAAATACTACTGAAGAAGAACTGATCAAAAAGGATGGGCAATATTGGCATAATTCCAGATTCCTGTCCATTAAGATTTTGCCATTTAGTTTTGAAGTAAGTGCAAATGTAAGAGCCTTCTTGCATATCTTGATGTGGCTGTGGAGTTAACTAGGTCATCCTAGAAAAGACATTTTTCTCCTTGATTTAAAGTTAGTTTTTTGTTGCAAAGTTGGTCCTTTGTGCCCACTTGCACAGGCTTCTCAAACTGGTATCACTGGGAGTTTCTACACCAGGTGCACAGAACCATGAGTCAAGATTTACAGATGGTTTAAAATGACCAGCCAAACTCCACTTGGACCTGTTGACTTCAATCACCTGAAGATTTGGTTCTCATTATGAAATATATTTACTCAGTGCTGAATTTTATTACTTCTAGGCTGACAGAAAATTTGCATAATAAAATTGTGTTGTTTAAAGGGGATGGTAGAAAAAATTATTGATTGAGAGAGATGAGACTGCATCCTATATAATACTGTATTATCTTCTATTGCATCTTCAGTCAGAATTATAACACTTTCAGGAAAAAGCAGAAGATGTTTTTCTGAAAACAGCTTCACTGATAAAAATATGTAATTACCTTTCTCAGCTAAAGTTTCTACTACCATGCACCTGAAGAGGCATGTTTGGTGAATATACAACCAAATTCCCTGAGGGAAATTCCCTGTGTAATCTTTGCCATAGGAAGCTGAAAGAATCAGAAGTTTTGTGAGGAAGGCTCCAGCTTGTTCTGGCAAGGTTATTTGCTAATCATATATAAGGCCAGGCTCAGCCTGATGCAAATTAAAGTAACTTGAACAACAGAAAAATCAAGTGAAAATACTAAAAAGGAAATAAAATTATATTGTTTCCCTTTAAAAATGAAATACAGATTTTCTGTGGTTACATCTTGAAATGAAGTGCCCTTTAAATTATGAAGGATTAACTGTTCTTGGTTTTCTATCTTGATTGCATACAACAAAAGTCCCTACAAAACAATTTCATAACCAGTTAATAAACAATATTTTCATGTATTGAAAGCCTCACTCTCAGCTATAGACCATCATTCATCCAATGGCCTGCATTGCCCCAAAACTTGTGAAGAAAACTCTTGAGATTTCTTCTCAGTGAAATAATGCCTGAGACATTGTTTTACTATCTTTTATATGGCTCCAATCTTTATGCTTTTATCTGCTTCAAGGGGTCCTATGTTCTTATTGCCTTCTTGGGAAAACTGGAGGGAGCAGATTGCTTACATGTGTAGCTGCAGTGCCCATCCTCAGCACTGACTAACATGCTCTCCCAGCCTGTGTGTGGTATAGCTGAGGCTGTGAAAAAGCACAGCTCTTCTTGTGCAATGCTTTCAGCCCAGCACTGCTGTCATGACGCTAGCAAAAATAAAAATCCACAAGTGTTGCGTGAAGTAAAAAGGAGAAGGTTTAAGGGCTGCACAATGCTTATTCATGCTTAGTTATTGCTTAATAAAAATTTTGATTCAAGTAAATGCCCTTAGACTTGAGAAAGGCAGGGCTAAGAAAAGGCCCTGGTGGCAGAGGTCATGGTCAAGTAGGTCTTGTAGGAGCAGGACTCACTTCACCAAAGTGCCCTGCCCAGGCATCAGGGAAACAGGAATTGGTTTGGATGCTGTAGCTCCAGACTTCTTCCTCTCCCCTTGTCCTGGTGCCATCCCCTTAAGTGTCATCAATACAAGGCCCATTTGGTGGCTGTGAAGAACAGCCTCTCCTCCCAGTCCTTGATTCACAAAACAGAAGGTGATCACCAAGGGCAAGACAGAGGTAGAGAAGAGTTCTTTCTTCTGGTGTTATCTGCACCTTTCTTTTCTGTGAGTGTGGTTCATACAAGTGGAGTATTTCATCATTAGAGCACCTCTCCTATAAGGAAATACTGAGACAATTGGGATTGTTAATCTGGAGAAGGCTCTGGAGATATTTTATTGCAGGCTTCCAGTGCCTGAAGTTGCTCTGAGAGAGCTGGAGAGGGATTCTGGACAAGGTCCTGAAATGCCAGGACAAGGGGCAATGGCTTCCCACTGCCAGAGGACAGGGTTAGATGGGATATTGAGAAGGAATTCTTCCTGTGATGGTGGCGAGGCCCTGGCACAGGGTGCCCAGAGAAGCTTTGGCTGCCCCTAGACCCCTGGCAGTGTCCAAGGCCAGCTTGGATGGGGCTTGGAGCACTCTGGGACAGTGGAAGGTGTCCCTGCCCATGGCAGGGGGTGGGACAGGGTGGGTTTTAAGGTCCTTTTGAACAAAAAGCATTCCAGGAGTACATGAGTCAGGCTGTACAAAATGATGTGTGTTATGAACAAAGTTTCCAGGTGTTCCCCAGAGAGGCGGGCAGGGCCTTCCTAGTTCCCATGGCAACACTGGAATGACTGCTGGCTATCGGTATTGAAATGTTAATTAGTTAATTGCTCTGTTTGTTTTCCCTAAACTACCTAGAGGTAACCTGCCTTCCCCCCCACCACACTGACATTCTGGGACTAACGTGCAAATAAGAAAACCCCCTGGGATCATGGGAGTATTTCTGGGGGGTAAAGGCAGCCCTAAATAAAAAACTAAACACAGTAGAGGGGGATGGACAAATGCCCTAGCCGAGGAAGAGGGAAACACAACCCGTGATCAACTGTTGTCTGTCACCATAACTTCAAAGCAACTAGACTGGGGTGGGCCAGGGTCAAGTGGAGCCAGAAGAGCCAGGGGGCCTGCGCTGGGGCTGCCACCAGGGAAGGACCAGGGAAGGAGCTGGGACAGCTGTTGTTCTGGACTTCAGCAACAGACTGTGCACTTCACGCCTCCTCATCCTTTGGCCACCGGTTGTGCCACAGGAAAGAAGAAGAGACAGCTGCTGCTCTGGACTTCAGAGACAGACTCTGCATGCTTCCTTCCTTTCTGGCACCTGGAAGAGCTACAACAACGCGGGCAAGCTCTGTTCAGGACCACTGCTCAGCTGATCTCTTTAATAAAGAGCTGAACATTAATAAAGGCATAAGCCCTGTTCATTTCACTGTGGACTCTTCCAACACCAGAGGCTTTTGGTCACCTCCCTGGAGTCAGCAGTGCCCTGGCAGAGTCTTGGCTCAGGTCACTGCTGCTGGACAGCATCTGACCCACACTGTCCCAGTGTCAGCATAGATGACACCAACACCATGGCAGCAGCAATGCTGGCCATGCACTCCAACCAGGCCCCAAACACCCACAATGTTCACTGTGGCAGCTCTGTGCCTCAGCCTCCTGCCCTGTGTGCCCAAGTCAGACTCTGTTCTGCAATAGTTGACCTACAACTTGCTATGGCCTTGCCCCATCTTGTGTCTCCAGGCCATGACAATCCTACAGTGTGTCCCTTCTCTCCTTCAGGAGCAGGAAAAGAGGAGCCAGTGCCAGCCTGCACTGCTCTTCCCCCACCCCTTGGGGGCCATTAGTTGTTCTCCATTTCCTGAGCAAGCTGCTGGAGCAGAGCTATGGCATTCTGGGATCAGTGAGTGTCCCGAGGGTGGGAGGGAAGGAAATGCTCTTCTGCTGGGGAAGGAAGAAGTTTCCTGCTGGAGAAAGGGACAAAAGAGCAGCAGCCCCAAGTCCTCCTCTGCACCTTGTTCCACAAACCAACATCTTCCTTGGCAGAAGAGGCCAGGGTTGAATCAGAACTTCCTGGCAAAGGATGAACAAGATAGCAAGACAAAGAAGCCAACAAGAGCCCTTTGCCTTCTCTACAGACCACAAAGCTCAGTGGCCTTTTTTAATTCCCCACAAATTAGTCAGAAACCCAGCACTCAGTGGTTTGATTTTAGCATTGGATGCTCAAAGGTTGCTGTTGCCCACCATGACTGAGGTGGAAACATGACTGGAGGCCTCATGCCCATGGAGCAGGTGAAGTGCGTGGTTAGCAAAGCCTAATTTATTTTTTGGGGGTGAGAGTGTTTTTTTTTCCTTAAAATCCCATTAGACCATTCTGAAGAATATACCCTCTTTAAGAAGAGACACTTCAGGCCTAATTGTGACCTCCTTCCATTACCTGAAGGAGCTGACAAGAAAGATGGAGAGAGAGACTATTTACAAAAGCCTGGAGTGACAGGACAAAGGGAATGGCTTCCCACTGATGGGTGCAGGGTGGATGTTAGGATATTGGGAAGGAATTCTCCCTGTGAGGGTGGGGAGGCCCTGGCACAGGGTGCCCAGAAGAGCTGTGGCTGCCCCTGGATCCCTGGAAGTGTCCAAGGCCAGAATGGACGGGGCTTGGAGCAGCCTGGGATAGTGGAAGGTGCCTCTGCCCATGGCAGGGGATGGAACTGTAAAGGTCCCTTTCAACCCAGACTACCTAAACACTTTGTAATTCATGGAAGGAATGTGCCAAACCAATCATTTCCTTTTATGATGGGGCTTTGCCTTCAGCGTGTGATAGCTGCCAACACCAAATGCACAAAACAAGCAACACAACCCACAAAGCAGAACTAAGTCAGAAGTTTCTTGCTTCTCCAGAAGTGCCCGTGGGTGGGTCTCCTGCACCCTACATACCTGATATACAGTCCTCTATTGTGTAACTAAAGGATGGGATGAACTGACAGCAGAATTCCCAGCTGACATCAGACTGGAGAGGGAGGGAAGAAATTATACCCCTTCCAAAGTACAGCCCCTGCCAACGTGTTTTGGATATCCGTTATAAGCGAGACTGCTCACATCCTTCCTTCACTTCACATCTGATTTATAAAACCAGGAAGCCAGAGTGGAGGTTCATGTCTAATGCAGCTAAACAAGATGTACTGAGCACATCCTGCTGTGCCTCTCTCCCCTGGGCTGACACCGCAGTGCCAGGAGCCCTTGCGCTCCCAGAACTCTTCCTTTCCCTCCTTTGCTTTGGTGGCTCCTTTTCAGGGAAAATAAATCTAGATAGAGGCCTTAAAAGCTGACTTACTTAAGAAGATCTAGATAAATCAAAGGATTTAGTAGGATTAGTTTCACCTGAGTTGCAGTGGAATTTCTTGCCATGAGAAAAGCCAGAACTGGCAGTCAATGTACAGCACTTTTATGACATTCCACTCTGGCTGGAAGTAGAGTTTCCTCAGCTACATTCCTGGGGTGAGTAAGTTCTTTGTGGTGTAAGAAGATGTTTTGCTTTTATTTATAAGTTATTAATGACTTTATATTTTTCATTATTGTTTTAAATTACATGAAAATATTTTCAGAAGATACAGCTCCAGTGAGAACTCTAGATGTGATATGGATTGTTTAGCAAGCTAAAACAAAAATACAGGAGCCAGAAAAATCTATAGTTTAAATATTCTTATATGTAGACATAAATATATATATATAACTTTTAAAATAGCAACACAGGTTGGTTGAAACTTGAAGATTATAACTACTCATCATTTTTTGTGAAATATAAACTAAATATATTAAAAAATGACACAAGTTTTCATTAAAATAATATATTAATTTCTGTGAATCTCCTTTATGGGCAAGACTGTTTTCTTTCTGCTTTTTAAATTATAAGCTTGCCCTTAGAAATTGGAAAGCTAGGGTTTATAAACATCTTTTCGTATGAAACATACTTTTACTTCTTACAGAGTTTTGTCACACACCAGCCTCAAATTCCTTATATTGTTGGGGGAGAATAAGTAGATTTTTCACTGTGGACAGTTTAGTTTTATTTTAAGGAGAGATTTCATTGAATGTTGAGTTGGGTTGTTTTTACCACTTTCAAAATGTTCTTGTTATCGTACCAGCAACTCTTAATAAATTTATTAACATGCTACATCATCATACATGTTCAGATTTATACAAGATGTTTTTATGACCTATGCAGAATTCCAAAACCTGTAAATACACTGATAACATTAACAAGGATCAGATGTCTGCTGCTTTTCTGGTATAGAAAATAAGAAGGAAGAAATTCTGAATGTTTGATGAGTTCAGTGCCTTGGTCACTGAATCCGTCGCTGGGTTTTGGGTGCGTGCATTTTGCAGCTCCCGCACAAGTGCTGAACACGTTTTGCACTTTCAGATTAATTCTAGCAAGTTTCTGATACCTTTTTCTCCATTTGGCAAGGGAGGATGGCAAGCCCAGATAAATTTTTTGTAGGGTAATTAGACCACTGATCTTCCTTTCCTGTATCTTAATTTTTAAATGGTAGGGAAGTAAAAACCAAAATAATTTTTAAAATAAGAAATATATTGCAATGCTGTTTTTGTAGTGGATTTCCCCCCCTCCATTTCAAACTCCATTGCAACAAAAAAATATAGTGCTTTATCTCAAAACATACAGCAGTACTACTGAGAAATGTCTGATGTTGAAAAAATGGCAACCATTACTGAATATTATGGGGTCCTTAAAATCCTTTTCTGTGATTAGTTAGAATATGGCTGTAGTAGAACAATTAAATTTGATTTAGGACTTTCCAAGATCTCAACAGTATAGCCTGTTTAATGTTCAGATATATCCCTCACAGCACAGTAACTCACAAGACAGAAAAAATGTTATGAACACAACACACATGAATCACCAAAGACAAGAATGCTAGATGTAAATTAGCTGTTTAATTAAAATGTTGTTTTTCCTTTATTGACTTGGTCATGACAACCATTAGAACTTGTAACTTAAAATGCAAAGAATGTAAGAATTTCATGTAAAATACTGAAGCACTTAGCAAACCTCTTTCTATCTGTAGAATATACATACATAGTGAAGATATTTGACGTTTTGAGCCATAGTGATTTTGCAGCAATCAGAAATACAGCAGGTACTTCACAGAGAAATAGAAATTCCTTCCCTAAAAACATTTACAGTTTAAAGTCCTGAAAATGTTACTGACAATAAAAATTACATCTGCCGCCCTTCAATTCACGTTACCATTGCCCCTCTCTTCCCTTCATTGTTCCTAATGCTCCACTTTTGCTGCCTTTATTCTTCAGGCAAGTGAAGAAACATTTAACGAAGAACACATCCTCTAAAGTTTTTTTTTTTTTCTTTCTTTCTTTCTTTCTTTCTTTCTTTCTTTCTTTCTTTCTTTCTTTCTTTCTTTCTTTCTTTCTTTCTTTCTTTCTTTCTTTCTTTCTTTCTTTCTTTCTTTCTTTCTTTCTTTCTTTCTTTCCTTCCTTCCCTTCCTTCCTTCCTTCCCTTCCCTTCCCTTCCCTTCCCTTCCCTTCCCTTCCCTTCCCTTCCCTTCCCTTCCCTTCCCTTCCCTTCCCTTCCCTTCCCTTCCCTTCCCTTCCCTTCCCTTCCCTTCCCTTCCCTTCCCTTCCCTTCCCTTCCCTTCCCTTCCCTTCCCTTCCCTTCCCTTCCCTTCCCTTCCCTTCCCTTCCCTTCCCTTCCCTTCCCTTCCCTTCCCTTCCCTTCCCTTCCCTTCCCTTCCCTTCCCTTCCCTTCCCTTCCCTTTCCTTCCCTTTCCTTCCTTCCTTTCCTTCCTTCCTTTCCTTCCTTCCTTTCCTTCCTTTCCTTCCTTTCCTTCCTTTCCTTCCTTTCCTTTCCTTCCTTCCTTCCTTTCCTTCCTTCCTTCCTTTCCTTTCTTTCCTTTCTTTCTTTTCTTTCCTTTCTTTTATTTTTTAATATGAAAGCAGGATCAAGTCAGACAAGTATATCACACAAATTTGAAACATTCAGTCTTCAGCTAAAACACTTCCTGATTAATTATGAAAGTGAAAGAGAAGGTTAGGATTAACTGCTCATGGGCAGTTGCCATTCTTAAATTACATAATGAAAGGCATGATGGATAAAGCTTTTCAATAAATGCTTTGCCTAGAATAGTTCCAATCCAAAAGCTCTGACATTTTCAATATTTCTGTCATCAATACACTCTATTTCACTTCTCAGGGATTTAAAGTATTTAAATTGCAAAACAAAATCTTATACTGATCACAAGATTCTAAAAATGAGAGTGACGGGTAAAGAAATTAAGTCAAATCTGGCAGAAATATTTTAGATCATCATGAGAGTGAAAGACAACTCACATTATGAATTTTCAAGCAAAGAAAAGGAATGAGAGAAGATGGGAAAAGAGTAACCAGAGAATATCAACAGGGAGTTGTTGCTGTTGAGATGGACACACAACATACACACACACACTTCTGCAGAGACAACAATGGCTTCTCTTTATTACAAATTGTTCTTAAGTTTTATACACTTAACAAAGCGTGATCTTAAGTCATTAGTTACATCAAAACAGCTCATTATATTCATTGGACAAAACAATAGCTCATTGTACTTTATTGGTACAAAGTAATTAATGTCAATTAATTGGTAAGAGTTTACAACAAATTATTTAGGCTCGTATGCTGCTCACTAAGGCATGTATCCTCTAACTCAAATATCCCTTATGTGTCTATTTTTTTGGTTTCCATGCTAACGGCCTTGCTTTCTTCTTTGCTATGGATAAACTCGTATTTTATCAATTTCTTCTTCTGCTAACTCAGTTGTTTAGCCTGAAGACCAGCTGCTAAACCTATCCACAGGGAGTGGGAGGTTGGGGGTTTTTATGTTGCATAAACCCAGCAGTAAATCCAGTACCAACCTGTAGCCGTGTGGATTTCAGTCCTTTTGACTGCTTCTAGTGAAAGAGCATCCTTTGATTTCACAGACTATCAGAGCAACCATTGGACACCAGACCTCTTGAGCCTAAAGGTAAGACATTCTCCTGAGCTGTAGCATTATTACACCAAAATGCAATGCTTCAATTCACAATATTTTACTCAAAAGCGTAAATCGGATTGGTTTCACTTTCACTTCAT
The DNA here is from genome assembly GCF_031753505.1 of Anomalospiza imberbis. Taxonomy (NCBI): domain Eukaryota; kingdom Metazoa; phylum Chordata; class Aves; order Passeriformes; family Viduidae; genus Anomalospiza; species Anomalospiza imberbis. The sequence goes on along the minus strand of NC_089697.1, from coordinate 1,610,276 downwards.
GTGCCGCTTCTTCCACTGCTAATGCTAAGGTTTCTCTGAGTGGTCTTCAAACATGCCCATCTTCTCCATTACTTATCACAGAAAAAAAAGTAATTTTATAGCAGTGCAACTCTGCAGAACCAGCAGCAAGGGATGTGCCACTGAAGTAACAAAGGTCTTAAACTGCTTTCCACTGACCTTTGCAAAGACAGATGTGCATAACCTGATGTTTCTGGGATATTTGTTACATCTACTCCCATGCAAAAGCAAGAACTTATCAGATATAATCTGTTTAACCAAGTTGGCTGCTTTCAGGAGGGATCAGGAGCTCAGCTGTAAGAGAATGGGAGACCTCACTGAGTGCTGGTAGCCCTTCTGCAAAGGAGCTCTCATGATTCATTGTATTGTTCAAACCTCATCCTGTCATGATGCTTCAGACACTTCATTCCTCTATTTTTAATTGTTGTTACCCATTTTCACACATATGGATAAGGATTTGCTTGACAGTGATAATCTGCTCTGTTTTTAATATATTAGGTGTAAAATCTGCACATTTGTATTCTGATGTTCCTTCTACTGAAATGCTTTTGCTGTTTGGCAGCTATTTCACATTTGCCTTCCCAAGTCTCTAAGGAATGTCTGATTTGTCACGGCACTGACTTCAATTGATTCTCAGGGTACTGGGACCCCCTAGGTCAGTCATTCTTTTTGAAGATGGAGGCAAAAAATGGATGATGGATCAGGGGGGTCTCAGGGTCCTCTGCTGGAGGACCATGATTGTAAGACTGATCAAATCCTAGTTGAAATTGTGTGGGATCTGCTACCCCAGCCTGATCCCTAAAAATCAATGGGCCCTGATGGAATTTGTCCAAAATCTTCAAAGAGGTGTTAATGTCATCATAAAGCCCCTTTTGATGATTTTTGAGTGATTTTAGGAATCCAGACTGGTTCCAGTCAAGTGGAAGTAGGCAGATATTGTCCTGATTTTCAAGAAGGGCAAGAAGGTGGACCCTGGAAACTACAGGACTGTCAGTGTCCCTTTCAATGCCCAGTAAAATCATGGAAAAAGGTTATTTTGGGAAGTATTGAAAAACAGCTGGAGGACAATGCAGCCATTGGTCACAGCCAGCATGGCTTCATGAGGAGACAGTCCTCCTTGTCCAACCTGATTTACTTCTATGGAAGTATGGAACAACACCTGGTCAATCTAGGAATGCCAGTAGATGTAATTATTTTGGACTTCAGCAAAGCCTTCCATACTGTATTTCAGAGGATTCTTCTGGACAAAACATCCATCCCAACACTGGACAAACACATCATGGGAGGTGAGAGCAACTGGCTCATGGGCTGGGCACAAAGGTGACAGTGACTGGGGTGACATCAGACTAGCACAGGTCATTAGTGAGGTTCCAGAGGGCTCAATCTTCATCCCTGTGCTCTTCAACACCTTCATAACTGAGCTGGCTGCAGGACTGGAAGGAAAACTGAGCAAGTTCACAGATGATGCAGAACTGGAAGGAGCTGTTGACTCCCTTAAAGAAAAGGGAGGCTCTGCAGGGAGAGCTCAACAAATGAGAGAACTGAGCCATCAGTGACCACATGGAGCTCAACACGGGGAGGTGCCAGATTCTGCACCTGGCGTGGGGTAACCCTGGGTGTGTGAGCAGACTGGGAATGGGATGCTGGGAAGCAGTTGCAGGAAGAGCTCCTGGTCGATGGCAAGTCGGATGTGAGTCAGCAGTGCCCTGACAGCCAGGAGAGATATCCCTGTCCTGGAGGGCATCAGGTCCAACATCTCCAGCCAGGGAAAGGAGAGGATTGTCCTGCTCTGCTCTGCAGAGGCCGGACCTCCAGTCCTCGGGGCAGTTTGTGCACCACAATATAAAAAAAGACATTAAGCCCTTAAAGTACATCCAAACGAGGCCACAAGGATGGGAAAAGTTCTGGAGGAGCCACATGACAAGAGGCTGAGGGGGCTTGGTCTGTTCAGCTGGAGAAGAGCCTGAGGGGAGACCTCATTGGGGTTTTCAACATCCTCATGAGGGGCAGCAGAGAGGCAGCTCTGATCTCTGCTCTCTGTGACAGGGACAGTACCCAGGGAATGGCTGAAGCTATGCCAGGGGAAGGGCAGGCTGGAGATCAGGGAAAGGTTCTTTCCCAGAGGGTGCTGGCACTGCCCAGGCTGCCCAGGGGATGGGCACGGCCCCGAGGCTGCCAGAGCTCCAGGAGCGTTGGGACAGCGCTGCCAGGGGTGCCCAGGGTGGGGCTGTTGGGTGTCTGTGCAGGGATGGGGCTGGGCTGGGTGATCCTGTGGGTCCCTCCCAGCTCAGGATATCCTGTGATTCTGTTCTATGGCTCTGTACACAAGTATTTTAAGTAGGGGACTTGCATCACACCTGGGTCTGGAGCACAGTGCTCTATGTGTGCATATATAGGTTTTATCTTTCTCTAGAAACCTTACAAAAAATGAGATAATAATTCCTGGCCTGCTTATTTTCTTCTACCATGTGATCCCTGGCTTAGACTGAACTGTTTCAGAGATGTGTTTGATCTTCATTACAGTGGTTGGGATTCTTGAAAGCCACCAGCACAAATTCATCTCTTAAATTACCCACAGGTCTTGATGCTTCTGTCCTGCCTTGTCTAGTAAGTTTTGACAAGTAAGTTATCAGATTAATAACTCTTCTCAAATGGGGCTGATTGAGAAAATGGGAAGCAGCTTCAAAGCACAAATGATCAATTGTTTCAAGAAACACAGGAGATCTTTGGGGGTGCTGAACCAATTTATCCATCCCTTCTTTGGATAATATTTCGAGCCAATTACCCAGAGTTTACACCAGTCTGGATATGAATTTCATCTAGTTCTAATCAACTAGAACTTTTGTTCTTTGGCTTTGCTAATCTCAACTACAGTGAATTTCACATCTCAGTTAATGCTGGGTTTATTTACATCACAGCAGATTCATTGGATGACCAGGACAAGATGCTTCGTAACGTGATCTTGCACATTATTGCTGCTGTCATTTAATATTAGAGGATGAAAGAAAGTTATTACTAAGTACAGAGGTTTGAGAGCTTGTTCTTCCAGGAGAAGATTTCAGCATGGATTTAAAAAACCAAACCAAACCCAATATCATAGCATGAAAATGCTGAATTTTTACTTTGCTCTGCCAACATTTCCCATCGTTGTACTGTTCAGCTGCCCAAAAGCTTACTTTCTTTTTCCTCATAGGGGTGAGCAGCACAATCATGTGAAATCTGTAACTGTCCCTTCAGATGGTCCTTCCAGTAAATATCACCTGCTGATATTGGCATGTCACAGAAGCAGAGAACCTTCTGCCTACTGAAACCTGTGGCAGACTTGTAAACAACAGCATTTTAATTTAACTTGCTTATTTATATATTAGAAAAAAACCCCATCTTTTAAGCCAAGATAAGCCGTTTTCAGAATAGTAATGTTTTACTAATAAAAACATTTGCAACTGAGATTAAAGCTTAAAAAATATTAATATATTAGATTCTTGTACTGTACAAGTGCAGCAAATCAAGCTGCATTCTGTCAGGCTCAGCTGCTTTCTGTCACAGGAACATGACTCCAAAAATCAAAGAGATGTTACTGATAGAAGTCAGATCTCATATACCCATGAAAGACATCAAATCCTCTTATAAAATGGTACAAGGCCGTTAAAACACATGATCTATAACAATCCACAGACTATTCAAAAGGCTTGCAGATGATGGGTGCACACTCACCCTGGTGTGAATCAAACAGACCCCATATGTACCCAGATCCTTGTGGGGACTCTTTTTGTCTCAACCCATTCTCAATGCCACCAATTGCATCTGCAAGAGATGCTCAGGGCAGGGTGCAGAGAGGAGGTGGCACAAAGGAGTCAAAGAACAAAGAGTGATGGAGGGCATGGTGAGGGAGCCGCAAGAAATTATGAGGAGATGGAGAGGTTGACAAAATGTGGGGAATTGAGGGAGATCAAAAAGCATGGATATTGGGAAAAATGATGGGGATAAAGAAAAGACAGTTAAAGACAGGTGGATAAAGGAGAGTGTAAAAACACATCAGAGAGGAAAGGAAACTTGGCTGGAAAAATGGGGGAAAACAAATATCATAGAGGAAAACATTCATGTACAGAACAGGAGGAAGAAAAGCCAAGACGTGCTAACTATGGAATAAGGGGAATAAGGAAAGGCAAAATACATTGATTTTGTAGTAATGCAAAAGAATGGAAAATAAAAGAGCCAAACAGGGAGAAAATGAAACACTGAGATAAAGCCAAGAAAAGAAGCCCAAATGTGCTCACGCACTAAATTTTTACGAGAGTGGTACAATGTATGCAAACCAGGTGTTCTGCATCACGTCTGACAACCCAAACCACAGTCCACCATGACAGTGGAGCTTCTTTACAAAGCAGCACAGAACAAATCCCTGGGATTTCTTTCCCTTTTAAATGACAAAATTAATTGAATCCCATAAATGTCTGCAATATAATGAGATTTAAATTCAGGGAAGGTAAGCTAAAAACAGAATTTGTCCCTAATTTAGATAACAGCAGTGTCTGAAAAGTAGGGGGTTTGTAATGGGAAATTTAGACTAAGCTTTTATTTCAAGGGGGATTAACAAAAATAAAATTTACAACATGAACTTTGAAATTGCCCTTTCAAAAGGAAGGCTGCCAATGCTGTCAATTCCCCTGTAGATATCAGTACATAATTCTGTAATTGGAATGCTTTCAGATGAAGGATTTGGTTGCTGTTAAAGATTTTCATGTGATAAATGCTAGTTTCAGAAACTAACATCCCAACCCTCTGAAATTCACCCAGTTCTAGCAGTGTGCCCCATTTCAAACCCATTACCCAAAAAAAGTGAAGCAGGAACAAGGGAAATACATCTCTCAAGAACCTCAGAAATTCCGTATGTTCATGCAGGTCTGTCTCCCCCCTGCTGTTCCAGGTGTCTTCACACAGCTCCTCTGCGAAGCTGCTCCAAGCACCACTCAGGTGTTTTTCCTCAACAACTTCCTCTCCACCTGGTCCCTCAAATGTTGCTTCTCAAGCACTCAGAGAAGTCCCATTTTGTCCCCAGTATTTCTGGTGGCTGGACACATCTTTCCTTCACGCAGGAACTCCGTTGGTGGGTAATCCCTAAGTGTCCCAAGATCCAAGCTAACATTCTGGATGCTTTTTGGAAAAAACACAAGCTAAGCACTGTGTATCTCCTTTAGCAGATGTTCTGCACTCTAAAACAATGCAACATCATAAACTGCTAGTACCTTCAATCAGAAGTAGTAAAAAATAAAATTAACAACTTTAGATATTTATGGAATTTTCCACTTTGGGGGTTGTAAGGAGTAGTTCCTGCTCCAAGGCAGCAATTCCCATGGCCCCATGTTTGCAAATTTTTCAAGTCCTGTAAAGTCAGCTCATGTTACCTTTCTATCATCTTTCTCACCTAAACTGCCAGAGTTTGGCAGGCTGACTGAGAGAAACAAAAAAAATAAAAGTAATAAAAAGACCTTCTAAAGAGGCATTTTTCCTTCCCCAGAAAAGTCTTGATGAGATCCTCAGTACTAAAAAATACAGACTTGCTCATAAGACAGAGAAATGCAAGGGGGCTGCAGTTTTATTTCATATTAGAGCTTCAACCCCTCAATCATTGTTGAGGCTGTTAAATCAAATTTGATCATTCACCTTCCTAAGAACCCATTGCTGCTTTGAAAATCCTTCCAGTCAGAAGCTTTTGGTGCCCTAGGCTGCAAACATGAGCAGTGTTGTCAGCAGCTAAAGAGCTCAACCATTGCTTGTTTCTATCCCCTTGCACAGAACTCACCAAAATAGGCATAAAAAGCCCAAAAACCCAACCCTCATGGCACACATGACATGCACATGGCTGCAAAATAGCCAGCAAAAAGTATTAATATACCCCGGATATGTATAATGAAACCCTTGAAATGATAAAGGGACATTTGATATGTCTTGAATAATCACACCCACATTCAGGTAAACTCATCTGGTTTTGTACATGCTTTTATCAAGCTTAAGAAAAATAGCTTTTCCTCACACTTTGACTCTTAGTGACTCCACAGAACTATCTAATTGGAATGGAGCTAATGGAAACCTCCCAGCCCTCCTGCCCCGGCAGTGGCTGAGGAGCCGATCGTGCAGATGCCCAGCATCCACAGTGATCTTCAGGGAGCCAGGCAGGGTCCCCTGCAGCAAGGAGCCTGAAACAAGCACTGTAGAGCACAACGGGTAGGGTTTTAGCAGCAGGCCTTTTCCTCCCCCTGCTATCTATCCTTTTCTCCCTGAGTGACAGGAAAATCCCAGCTGGAATCGCCTCTGCCTGAAGACGGTCGGACCGGGTCTGTCCTGGTGGGTTTCAAACGGGAGGAAAAGGAGGGGCTGAGGGTCAACTTTCCATTGGATTTTTTTACCATGAGACAGCAAAGAGAGAAGGAGGGGAAAAAAAAAAAAAAAAAAAAAAAAAAGGAGGGGTGGGGAGGGTGTCGAGGGGAGAACTGATAAAAAGCAGGAATTGAAGCAGGACAGACTGACCATCGGTGCTCTGCTCCGCGCTCGGGGCGGCGCGGGCAGCGCCGCGGGCCAGCGGCAGCGCTCCGCTGCCAGGGCCCGCCCTGCCCGCGGAGCAGCGGGACGAGGGAGCGGCTGGCTGGGCCTGGGGCCTGGTGACCGGGACACCTTTCTGCTTCGGTAGGACCAAAGCCCTGGACCTTCCACAGGGCATTTTCCTTGCGCTCCTCTCCCGGACCGAGCCGATCCCCTCTGCCTGCCGCGCAGCGCCGGAGAGATTTGCCTGCCTTTACCTCAGACCAGTCCTGCAGATTCTGCCTCACGGGTCTGGCAAGCGGCAACGTTTTCAAACTCTCTTAACTTTGTTATTTTACCATTTTATTCTTCTGCATTTATTTGCTCCACTCTTCTGTTCTACTCCAAAGCCTTCTTTTCCAGGCACTGCCTGCGATTTAGGTTGTTTCGATTCTATTTGGTGTTTCTGTCTCTTCAATTTTTTTTTTTTTGTTGTTGCAAATTTTGCTTTTTCGTTTAGCCTACTTCTAAGTTTTTTTTCCCCTGAAATTATTTTAGATATTACATTATCTCTCTTCACTCTTTTATTACATGATTTTAACAACGTACATTTGAACTAACGTACATTAAAATTAACAACGTACATTTCCTAAGCTGTATTTTTACACTGTTCCAGTTGATTAGCTATATTATTTTATTCCCCTGTCGAATTGCAGTAACTGAAATGATGATATAATGCTAAAATAAATCTCTATTTTCCTGAAGCTTTCATAACTCCAGAAAGATAAGGGATTGGATTTTATCTATTTTAGAAGTGATAATATTTGTCTTTGAACATCAGACTGTAATTATTTTTCTGACTTGCCCTGTCAGCTTTTGCTGTAGCACCTCACAAAACGAATCCTACACTTCACATATCCCATTGTCCAGTCTTCCATTAGTATTCTTAATAGTCTTTAATTTTGTGTGAGTTCAGCAAGCAATGGTTTCTTTACACAGTTAACAAGACACAAAATGCAGAGATCATTTCCGACTGGTGTTTGCAGCACCAGAATTTTTATATCAACATCAATTTCTACTCAATGCTATCAATTTTATAGACCCTGCAGTCACTGGAAAGTGAACAATTTTATTGGAATTTTATTGTGGTTGTTGTTTTCCAAAAAGGACTAATTTCTTTCTGTTGTCCAGATTGTTGTCTACTTTTCCCTGCTTTATTTCTGCAGCTATACTTTACAGCTCTCTCTTTCTGCTGCCTTTCAGCCACACCACGAAGGCAAAGGAGAGCACACTGTGTTCTAAAGTGCCTCGGGTGCTGGGCCTGGAAATTTTGGAGTTTCTGGGCATCTTCTTAATGTGAGAAACGCTCTGACCAAGGCTGGGAAAGTCCTGCAGAGACATCACTGGACTGTCCCCCTGTCTGTCCTTTTAAAATTCCAGGCATTTTATTTGGATGGGCTGAAGTCTCTCATTTTAGACACTTTAATCAATCTCTTTCAGAAAGGTCTTTGCAGCTTATTAGGGCTTGAGGGGGATTTTTTGTCATTTGGTTTTCGTGGTGGTTTGGAGCCTTTTTTGTTGCTATTTTTAGTTGGGTTTGTTTATTCTTTGGTTATTTGTTCTAGTTTGGGGTTCTCCCCCCCCCCCCCCTCCCCGAGAACATCCCATGTTTGCTTTATAAATATCACAGTTTCATTTCCTGGTGCATTTCCCACTTCAGAGAATAATTATTTTTTCCCCACTGAAGCAGGCTCAGAAAGCTTTCACAAGCATTCTAGTCCAAATGCAAAAATGCACAGAAACCAGAGTGTTTTCCCTAATTATCTTCCCTTTTTCTTGTACGTAAAAAACCCTCAATTCACTGAAAACTGAAGGATTTTGCCAGCTTAAAATATATTTTCTTTTTCTTTATCATTCCCCTCAATATGTTACACACAGACACAGAAGCAAAGATACACATTAATCAGTCCCCAGCATTTTGCAGACTGAACACCTACTAAGACCCTTGAATAAATAATTAACACCTTGTTAATTAAGTGTGCATGCTCATGGAGGATATTTGCATAGAAGAATTATTAACTTATTTTTTAAATATTAATAACGTTCCTTTGAAAAAGCAAATTTCATGGAAAAAACCCAACATAAGTGGAATAGTCATATTTTTTTTCTTTCAATCAAATCAGACAATTTCTCTTCAAATTTCTTTACTTGGGTGGTTAAACTTCTATTTAATTTGCAATAAGTATATTGAATTTGAGTGATTAGGAGACAAAAGGCAGCACTTTCTGTAGGGAACATTCACAACACCTTTTCCATTTGCTTCTCTCTGCATTTTGAAATGCTCATGCCATTAAAAAAACAACCTGGGATAACGAGAAAGACATTACATTCCAAATAGTATTGAATTAAGCATTGTGAATCCATAACTGTTTAGCAAAATATGAAGTATGGGTTTTGTCCTGACAATAGAAATATCCCAGTTAAAAATGCCTGGTTGTACACATCAGCCTCTTTGTATCTCCCTGCAGAGCAAAACTTTAAATTAATTTTGTCATGAACTTTTATAAAGTTCCCATAACTGAGGCGTTTCCTGTGCCAGGGGAAAGCAGCTCTGGAAGGGGTAGCTGTGCTTGGAGCAGCTGCAGGTCCCAGGCCCAGCTGCTGGTGGCAGCAGGGATGTTCTATTGGGGGAACACTCTGGGAAGGCTCAGCTGACAGACACATCCATGTATTTTGTGGGTGGAAATGTATTTGCTTAAAAGAAAAATTCAGAAAGTGGCCAGTTCCCAATGGGGAACCATCCAGAGGCCCAGAGTGCATCATCAGATGTAACACATGTTACCACATATTTTAATATATATATTTTTTTATAATTTATATATATATATATATATATATATATATATATATATATATGTGTGTGTGTGTGTGTGTGTGTGTGTGTGTGTGTGTTTGTGTAATAATAGATATTATTATTTTTATATAACTAATATTTTTATATCTATAGAAATAATATCTATGTATCTATTATTTAAAATTCATGCTGAGATTTTAATCATTTACATGTGGAATTTTAAGGCTTGTTCTTTCAGTATATTCTTAAGGTTTTGAAATGGACTGCTTCAATAGGTCTGATTCAATACCTGACACTCTGGAGGTAACTTTTATTTTCCATGACCTAAAGTGGTTTTAGTGATAGCAAAATGTAAGATATAAAAAAACCCAAACAAAAAAAAAGAACAAAAAAAAAAACAGAAAAAAACACAAACCAAGTAAAATAAAGCAAACAAAAAAACCAAAAAAATAAAATAAAAATTAAAAAAAAAGAAGAAAACACTTGGAAATAAGTAAGTAGAGAGATAGGTCAAGTTGGTAGGAAAACTGTAATGCCACAAGTGTAAAAGCAACATCTTTCTTTTCATGATTGTATGAGTCCCCAGAATTCCAGAGTTGAAGTGAACATCCACACTTGGGCACAGCTTCAGACTGGTAAGACAATAAATAAAATTGAAGTTCTAGTCATTAGTTAGCCCATAACACAAACGGTGATGCAATATCAAGCAATTTTGCTTAGAAGCTGTATTTCTTAGGAAAAAAAAAAAAAAAAACAAACTTAGAAATCAATTTTCTGTAGTAGTAAAGCCAAAGGCAGAAGCTCTAAAGTATAGTTGTTACTGAACCAGAATGGTCCAAGTCCTGGAAATGTTTTGGACCTGGCTTCTACTTCTGGAAGCTTTACCCCATTAGAGCTTTGTCATCTTGCTTGAAAACTCATTTTTCACCCCATCCTCATTCCAGTCCTGCCAAGCACATTCAGGAACTGAGACACTCCACATTTTCCCTCTGGATTTCCAGGAACTGAGCATTGAGGCTCTTTTTTGACATACTTTTCAATTCCTTTGGTTTATCCAAACACTTTCCAATAAATGTTTGTTTGTGGAGCGCCTTCCAGAAACAGCCACACCGATCTCAAACAAATCTCCCCCGCCTACTGAAGTTGCTCCAGTTTTCCCATTTGAGAGCTCCATTTGCACTTGTGACAGCAGTGCTACACTGCGAGCTCATTTCCACATCAATCCCAAACCATTTTGCATTCCTGCTTCCCAGAACAGCATTTCTCAGCCCAAATGCACAACAGACATTTTTTTTCTTGGATGTTTGTCCATCATTACTTTGTTCGTAGAATGTTTGTTATTTTCCTGTGGGCAGTTAGTCCATTAATATGCCACTTGCAGAAATTTGTCTTCATCCTTAGTTCCCACTTATGGGCTACACATGGATTTCCCTCCTTCCATGGAAAAGCTGTGCCTCACAGAGCTTTGTAGAGACAGTCTAGATGTCTCACTGATCTTGCACAGATACCCAAGACTGCTCCAATGTCTTCCTTCAATATGGGACACAACATCTGAGTCCCTGATCACAGGATTTTCCACACACACAGACAAGAGCAAAGCAAATAACTTTATTCTTGTTTTCTTTTTCCTCATTTCTGGTGGAGGCACATGAGTACAGCAAATAAAGTTTGCAGCTACTCCATGTGAATCCAATGGCTCTGAGTGTTCTCAAATGTCTGTACCACAGTTGGGATAACACAACCTTGCCAGGATGTGGAAGGAGTGTCCAGAAAACTCCTTTTCTCCCCAACAGCAGCCAGGAAGGTCTCCCGTCCCTGCCACTCAGCACTCTGAGCTGGGACAGGCCAACATGTGTCACCAATATGCAAGTGGTGCCCTCAAGGAGAAATTGTGTTTACAAACCAAGATTAATTTGACTCAGACCCTCTCATTGAGGATGTCAAGGACACAGGCAGGGATAAAAAATAGGATATTTAGCAACCCCATTACACATGGAAAACAAAGACTTTTAGCTCTTCTCTTTTAAATTTAATCCCTTAGTCATAGCCCCTTCAAGTTTCCCTTCAGCAGGTGTGTCTACCATAAGCTAAGCAGGAATTCCTCCCTTCTGCAAAGCATCCAAGGGAAGCAGGGAGCCCTGGGGGCTCTGCCCCTGCATCTTGATCCCAGGGTACAGCTGTGCTGTATCAGAGCCAGCCCCATCACCCGGAGCAGGGAAGAAACACCCAGGGCCCCAAGAGTCTGGGATGCAACATCCTGGATGGATCACCACAAGCAGCACAGCTGCACTCCATCTCCTGGGCACATAGTGCACAGTGGGAACCTCTGCCAACAGCACAGCTCCTGTTCCTCACTCTGCTTCCCACCCTCAGCAAATAGGTATCACATGGACCTCGGCACCTCTCCCAGCTCTGTCCTCTGACTGTCAAGCAAGATTCTTAAAACTGATCAGCAGGAACAGCCAGACAGCAAATTAATTTTTTTTTACCACCAGATATAAACTGACCATTGTTCTTAGTTATCACATTAACCCATGGCCAGAAGGATTGTTGTTGCCCAAAGGATTTCAGAGGTGAATCCACCATCAGCCTCCACCAGTCACAAACCAAATATTCTATTAAAAAAAAACAGCTTCACATTTCAGATGTCTGGATTGTAACATAAAAGCTGATTTGTTTCTGAATGTACAAATAGAACAAACCCCAAAACAACAGAGGCTTCAAAGGGAATACCAACAGGAAATCTCACATATCCACATCAGTAAAGCCTGTGTCTAGTCATGAACTGGAAGAGAGGAGAAGGACCTGTCAAAAAAGTAATGTCTTACAAGACAAGGCAAGCTCTTACAAGATAGCAAAGGGATAAGTTTTTAAAATAAGGGTTTCTCTGGAAAGTGAAAATGAAGCAGCAATAGCTTGACAGCTTCCTCTTTCATGCAATATTCCAAGGCACTTCCCTGTGTTATAAATGAAAAATGATCCAGCCAAATTAAAAAAATAAAAATAATTTATTTTAGCAATAGAGATCTAACTTAGCCAGCCACAAGGTAAAGGACAGTGCCAAGCCTGGGATCAGTGCTGGGTGCAAGACACAGAGATCAGCCTCAGCAGAGGTTTCACTCTATGCCCCCACACCACCATCCTGGCACAAGTGATTTTTACAGGGAAAATTTTGCCTGAGGCCAGGATTTTGGCATTCAGTCCTTTGTTTCATTCAAAGTCCCATAAGTTGATGAGATTTCCTTCTCGGCGACAAGGCAGAGAAATTCAAAGTCTGGTGTCGTGGAAACTCTTGATGAAATTTACGGAACAGAGTATTCACATGTATCGGCCCGGGGGGGATGTTCCTGATGATGATCAGTGCCTGGCTGTCTCCATATCGCCTCAGATAAGGCCCATCTCCTGGCGAGCCACATCCCCTTGCTTGCAAATCAGGTTTCAACACACACTCAGTTTTGCCTGAGAAGAGGGGGCTTCTAATGCCAAAGGGTACATCCTAACAATTATTTAATATTATATATATATATATATATATATATATATATATATAAAATGCAAAAAAATAGCGCGAATTATACCTGTTACATATAACAATCCCCCACCTTTTATATTAACCCATTAATTTGCACCCTACTTATTATTTCTACTAGTTTCTATAGTTTTTATTTTATCTTACGGTTACAGAGCCTAAAACTTCTGAGTATTCTCTACCTTCTCTGCTGAGACAGAAAGTTCCAATTACCCGTTTATCCAACACCCACCAATCCATACAGTATGATTACATTTGCTACAGGCTGGGATGGAAATTTCCCCTGGGCTCTTTCGGTGCAATTTATGTGCTGACTGTCCATTTTTGAGGTATTTTAATTTTTCTTTGAATGTATATGCCCCCTGCTGAGTGTTAATTTTAGAACAAGGTTTATTAGGCTTACCCTTACTGCAGTTCCATGGGGTCTGGGGCACTGGACCTCCTCGGTACTTGCCACCGGATTCCCCTGCTTCAGGGTTAGGAAGGTTACTGGGGCATGTGGCTAGGCTCAGGCTCATCAGGATTACTCCCACTGCTAGGATTCCTCTGCCATTCCCTGCGCCCACTGGGGTGCTTCCAGCGGCGGGGTAGACCATCTTCTTGGCAGCAGGAATCTTCGTCAGTGGTTTTGTACCAAGACCGAGCTGCATACCTTCGCTTAAAGGTGCCCCACCAGCGTAATTCAACAGGATCTGCACTGCAGGGTAGCTTGTTCAACCTACGGCACTCAACAGTAATGATTTTAGCTTTTGTTTGTAATTTCCCCCTCAATCCGTTCTGATATAGACAAAACCAAATTATTGAATCCAATTGAATCAGTCTCAGCCTGGTGGCCAATACCAGAAAATGGCTAGTCAGGTTTTGTTCTTGTTTAAACCACTTTGCACACAGCCCACTAGGTCTTATTCCTCTCTGACAGTGAACAACCCACTTCTTATAACAGTATTTGCGAATGAAATATGCAAAGGGGTAACAGTTACAATCTGGTACAGAACATCTGACCAAGTTACTCTCGGTCATTTACTAGGCCGGCGCAAAGTTATCTTCAAATCTCCAGGGGAGGAGGTGACTTTCCACTCCGGGGCTCAGTCCTGAAGTTCAGTTTTCTTCACCCTTGACGTGTGTGTCCACCCCTTCTCTGCAGTGCGTATAGCAGTGTCTGTAGTTAAAAGAACGATATAGGGTCTCTCCCAATGAGAGGATAGTGGAACTTCTTTCCATGTTTTTATGAGAACCCTGTCCCTAGGCTGTATCTTATGTATTGAGAAGCCAAGGGGGCTGTGCTGCATGATTGCACCCTGCTTTCGCAATTCCTCGAGATCCTTATTTAATGTTATTAGGTATGGTTGTATTTGCCCATCCTCTAATTTCGGATGCCCTACAGGCATACCATGAGTATAAGGCATCCCATATAACATTTCAAAAGGTGAAAGCCCCGTTTCGGAATGAGGCATAGTTCTTATGTTTAATAAGGCCAATGGGAGACATTTTATCCATGACATTTTTGTTTCTAACATTAGTTTGGCTAGTTGGGCCTTTAATGTTTGATTCATCCTTTCCACTTGCTTAAAACTCTGAGGGTGCCACCGGGTGTGATAATCCCATCTGATACCTAAGGTATCTGCCAATTGTTTAATAATTTTTGAAGTAAAATGTGTTCCTTGGTCCGAATCAATGTAGCTTGCTAACCCGTATCGAGGTATAATTTCCTCCAATAAGAACCTTGATACTGTCTGGGCTGTAGCCCTGGAGCTTGGAAAAGCCTCCACCCAGTGGGTTAGTTTGTCTACTATGACTAGTAAAAATTTGTATCTCTCGACCTTAGGTAGATCAGTGAAATCTACCTGGATTCTTTCAAAAGGTCGGTAAGCTGCTGGGCAACTCCCCAGTGTCAGTTTCCAGGAGTTTGCCCTATTTATTTTTTTGCAGATTATGCACCCCTGTACCTCTTGCTTAGCCAGTTCATATATCCCTTTACAGCCAAAGAATCTCAGGAATTGCTCGGCTAGTGCTTGGGCCCCCCAGTGTGTTTGTTGGTGCAATCTCCTTAGAATCTTCCTAGTGTATTCTTTCGGTAATAATTCCCCCCGTCTGTCAACTTCCACTTACCTCCTTCCAGACATCCCCCAAACTTCTGATAATCTTCTATCTCCTTTTTGGAGGGTTGGGGAGGCGGTTCTTGGGTTTCCTCCCTTTCAACCTCTGGGATACTTACCTTTAACAAAGCTGCACTTTTTGCCTCTTTGTCGGCTAAGTTGTTCCTCCGAGTTTGGAAGTGCATCCCGGCTTGGTGTCCTTTTACATGGACTACAGCAACTGCCTTTGGCCCTCTGATAGCTTTTAATATTTGTTTAATTATTTCTTCATGAATTAGCCCCTTTCCCCGGGTATTTAGCAGTCCCCTTTCTTCCCAAATTTTCCCAAAGGTATGTTCTACCCCAAATGCGTATTTGGAATCAGTGAAAATTGTCCCCTTTTTCCCTTCAAGTCCCAGCAATGCCCTGCATACGGCATATAGCTCACAGGCTTGAGCTGACCATCCTGCATTCAGGGGTCCGGACTCTATCACTTTTCCCGTTTGCCCATCAATGACCGCATATCCCGACTTTCTTTTGCCTTCTATTACCCTTGCAGAACCATCCACAAACCATTTTTCCCCTTCCTCGAGCTCTTCTTCTTCTAAATCCGGTCTTATTTTGGTTTGTAGCTCCACCATCTCAACACAATCATGAGACAGGTCTCCTGGAGCGTCCCCAAATAGGAATTGGGCTGGGTTTTGTGCTGGGGTGGTTTTTAGCTCCAAGTTGTGGGAATGAATTAAAATGGCTTCGTATTTCAGAAGCCTAGCGTCTGTCAGCCACTTGTCAACTTTTTGCTGTAAAATGCTTCTTACATTGTGGGGGGAGTAGATGGTCAATGAAGCCCCGAACGTTACCTTTTTGGCTTCTTCTACCAATATTGCCACGGCCACAATTGCTTGTAAGCAAGTGGGCCATCCCCTGCTGACAGGATCCAGGAGCTTGGATAGGTATCCGACCGGTTTCTTGGTCCCTGCCCAGTCCTGAGTTAGAACTCCATGGGCAGTATGATAGTTAACATCTACAAAAAGCTGAAAGGGCCTTTTTATATCAGGGAGACTCAATACAGGGGTTGCCATAAGGGTCTCCTTTAATTCCCTGAAGCCTTCTTCATCTTGTTCGGTCCATTTGAGCCTATCCGTGGTAAGTTTGTCATAGAGAAACCTTACCTTTTCACTGTATCCTTCAATCCATTGCCTACAGTAACCCAAAAGTCCCAGCAACTGCCTAACCTCCCTTTTTGTTTTCGGGGGAGGCAGTGCAATTATTCCGGCCACCCGGTCTGGATCTAATTTCTTTTTCCCTTTTGTTAACCAGTGCCCTAAGTATTTCACTTCGGGCTCCGTGAATTGCAATTTGGACTTTGATACCTTCAACCCCTGTTTTCCCAGGAAATTCAATAAAGCTATAGTTCCCATTCGTACCTCCTCTTCATTAGAACCAGTTACCAATAAATCATCTACATATTGTAACAGTTTGGTCCCAGGAATTGGCACAAATTCACTAAGCAGTCTTTCAAGGGCTTGACCAAAAAGATTAGGTGAATCCACAAACCCTTGAGGGAGGGAAGTCCACCTCAATTGCTGTTTTCTTTGTGTGTCCGGGTCCTCCCATTGGAAGGCAAAGAAATCCCGGCTCCCCTTGGCTAGGGGCCAAGTCCAGAAGGCGTCTTTCAAGTCAATCACACTATACCATATATCTTCCGGGGAGATATTATTCAATAAAGTATACGGATTAGAGACCGTGAGAAATAGGGTTTTTGTTCTTAGATTTACTGCTCTTAAATCTTGTACCAATCGGTAACTACCATCTGGTTTCTGAACTGCCAGGATAGGTGTATTATGTCTTGACATGCAAGGTTCTAATGTGCCCCTCTTTATTAAATCCTCAATTATTGGTTTCAATCCCTTTCTTCCCTCTAAAGGGATGGGATATTGTTTGATCCTTATGGGATCTTCTGGTCTCTTAATTTTGATGTGGATTGGTTCCATGTTTAATTTTCCAGCTTCCCCTGAAGTGTGCCAAACCCTGGGATCAATCTTTTCCTCATCCTCGGTGGTTAGCTTATATAAACTTACCATGAGTCTTGAGTCCTTCATAATTATGCTTATTCCTAGCATTACAATCAGGTCTCTTCCCAGTAAATTGTATTCTGTTTCTTCTACTAATAAGATGTCCCCCACACAGATTTTATTCTCAGATTCTATTTCTACATCCCTCAAGACAGGGACTTGAAAGGGTTCCCCCTTTGCCCCAACTACGGTCATAGAATCCTTACCTTTTGTGCACCCAGGGAGTAGTTGCCAGACTGTGGTTCTTTCTGCTCATGAATCAACCAAAAAATCAACTCCTGCTTTTGGGGTCCAACCTTTAATTTTATCAAGGGCTCTCCAGATGTTCGCGACCCCAAATTATAGAGCCCCTGACACCTCTAATCCTCCTGAAAAATCATTTCATCTTTCATCCTTTTTTTACAGTCCCTCTTGAGGTGTCCTCTTTTCTTACAGTATAAGCATTCAGGGGCACCTACCTGTTTGTTCTCCCTTTGTGTAGGTCCCGGCTTTCCCTGGGGCTTTCGAGCCTGTGCCGGCTTTCCCATTGTTTGGACTTGCTCTTGTCTGTTTGCTTCCCTGACTGCTGCTACCAACACCTTGGCTTTTATCTTTTGTTTCTCCTCATCTCTCCTCATATATACCTTTTGCGCTTCTTTTAACAATTCTTGTAGGCTTTTCTCTTGCCAATTATCTATTTTCTCCAATTTTCTCCGAATGTCCTCCCATGATTTTGCAACAAATTGCGTTTTTAAAAGGATTTCCCCTACAGGGGATTCGGGATCAGTACCTGAGTACATTTGAAGGCTCTTTCTGAGCCTTTCCAACCATTCTGTGGGAGTTTCGTCCTTCCCTTGACACTCCCCTAGTGCTTTACTAATATTTTGTCCTTTGGGGACTGCTCCCCGGATACCTTGTATTACCATGTTTCTTAGTCCGATTATTTTGGCCAGATCCTCCTCCGCCTGAGCGTTCCATGATGGTCTTTTTTCTGGCCATTTCTCTGCCCCGCTCCCTCCCTGGGGGTTTCTGAATTCCCAATCCTTGATGGCAGCCTGCCTTATCATATCTCGTTCCTCTGCATTAAACAACGATCTTAATATGTCTGAGATATCATCGTATGAGTATATACTATTTCCCAAGAATTCATCCAACCTCTTCGCCACCCCAACGGGTCATCCATTAGTTTCCCCATCTCCTTTTTAAAAGCCCTTACATCCCCCGTCTTGATGGGAATGTTTACAAATCCGATGACTCCGGGGGCGGTTGGGACTTCCCTTAAAGGGTATAGATTAGGTCTGTCCCTTTCATCATCACTACCCTCCGTATTTTCTCTCCTTGCTTTACGCCGAGTTCTACTGGCGGGAGGAGATGAGTTTTCCCCAGTGTGAAGCGGCTGTGTGTGTGTCCCCGTGTTGTGGGGGAGGGGACTGGTCGGGGGGGGGTGTTGAGAAGGTCCCAGTGCGTCTGCAGCCAGTATTTGGGCATTAGGTGGCGATGCAGACTGAGCTGGAGGTGCTGTTGGTGGGGCGGCCGGGACCTGTGCTTGTGATGGAGGAACTTGGTATGGGGGTGGTAGGTTTTCCACGGGTTCCCAAGTTTTACCTGAACTTATCTTGCTGCCGGAGGTCTTAATAGGGAACAGCCACGCGCTAGCATATTCCCACAGCCTGGCATACCCCAGCTCTTCATCATCCCACTCTCCTTCTTCGTATAAGTGTTCAGAGAGTGCTTGGCAAAACTTACTTTCAAAGGTACCAAAAATGGGCCAGTATAGGAATTTTCCCATTTCCCTGTTTCCCCATACCTCTACACAGTAGTATATCATTTTTCTTTGGACTTCCTCCACCTCAAGGAGCAGTCTTCCCAGTGTTCTAACATCCAGCCCAGGGGACTTTCCCTCGGAATTTCGGGCAACCCATCCTTTTCCCCTCCTCCAGATTTATTTTTCCCTGATTTTAGGTTCTTACCTTTTCCGGATTTAGAACTCTTCTCTTGAGTTCTCCCCTGGACATTACTGTTCTTTTGTCCCATGTTTGAAGTTTTTCCTTACCGTGTTTCCGAGTCGGTGTCCACAAGCCGTTCCAAGAAGTCAGTAACTCGCGTGCTAAATGTATACTCCAGTCCTGTCCTGGACCGAGTCTTACCAAATGTTTAAACCGGTCTGTCCCCGACTGAGCCTTGTCAACTTAGTAGCCGCACAGTGAACCGCTCTGTGGGTTTTCAGTTGGAAGAAGGGTGAGGTCTCTTTTACCTGTTTCCCTGGACTACCCGAGTCCAGAAGTCAGTGAGGTTTACCAATTTCTCGAATCCACGAGAACGTACCTTCCCTCCCCCGACCTGTCCGTGAGTGGATCCCCGTAACTCCCCCGAGTTTCAGGTCGTATGCGTGTTGTGAGCGTACCAGAGTTCTTTCGCTTCCCCCGTAGCCGACCACTTCCCTCGCGGGATAGTGAAACTGCGGTTTATTGGGGTCTGCTCTCGCCCTGTGACGAGGTCACGT
The DNA here is from genome assembly GCF_031753505.1 of Anomalospiza imberbis. Classification (NCBI taxonomy): domain Eukaryota; kingdom Metazoa; phylum Chordata; class Aves; order Passeriformes; family Viduidae; genus Anomalospiza; species Anomalospiza imberbis. The sequence goes on along the minus strand of NC_089697.1, from coordinate 1,590,724 downwards.
CTCACACACACACACCCACTCACACCTCACTCAACCACGCGATACTTATGGCTCCTTTTCCCGCGTAGATTCTTCGTGCACGTTGATTTTATGAGTGAAAAATTTCTGCTGCAGCCTTGGAGACTTAGGCTCCGAATTCCGAGAGCTCTGGGCCCACCTTTTTTTTCCTTTACGTGGCTTTTGCGGCTTTTCGTAATCCGGTTGGTTCCGTGGGATTCCTCTTCCCCCTTTGGCCGCTGAACTCAGCGAGGCGCCACCCGGATCGAGGATAGGGAACCCCCTGGATACCCCAAACCGGATCACGTCGGGGTCACCAAGATTGTTATAAATGAAAAATGACCCAGCCAAATTAAAAAAATAAAAATAATTTATTTTAGCAATAGAGATCTAACTTAGCCAGCCACAAGGTAAAGGACAGTGCCGAGCCCGGGGATCGGCGCTGGGTGCAAGACACAGAGATCAGCCTCAGCAGAGGTTTCACTCTATGCCCCCACACCACCATACTGGTGCAAGCGATTTTTATAGGAAAAATTTTGCCTGAGGCCAGGATTTTGGCATCCAGTCCTTTGTTTCATTCAAAGTCCCATAAGTTGATGAGATTTCCTTCTCGGCGACAAGGCAGAGAAATTCAAAGTCTGGTGTCGTGGAAACTCTTGATGAAATTTACGGGAACAGAGTATTCACAGGTATCGGCCCGGGGGGGATGTTCCTGATGATGATCAGTGCCTGGGTGTCTCCATATCGCCTCAGATAAGGCCCATCTCCTGGCGAGCCACATCCTCTTGCTTGCAAATCAGGTTTCAACACACACTCAGTTTTGCCTGAGAAGGGGGGGCTTCTAATGCCAAAGTGTACATCCTAACAATTATTTCATATTATATATATATCATGCAAAAAAAATGGCACGAATTATACCTGTTACATATAACACCTGGTTTCCCTTCTTACGTGCTCACCCTTCTAGTGACAGTTCCACAGAGCTAGAAATCATCATATTTTAGATTTCCCCCAAATAAGCTAGAAAGACTTAAACATGCAGAAAATGAGGAACAAGAGAGAACACATAAAGAATGTTTTTAAAAATGCCCTAAATCTGAGTATGAAGGCATGAGTACATTTTCAAACAATTGAAAAGTCCTGTTCCTCAGCTCCAAACAACCCTGGGACCAGGAACACATGTTATTCCAAATCGACAAAATATTTTAAAAGCTTGATGGTATTAAATCAGAATGTTAGAATTACTTAAAAACAAGAAACAAAATTATACTCTTCAGAGACAGCTTAAATTCTAAGAAGCACCTTGAAGGAAGGCTAAAATGCCGTCTCAGATTAGGTGCTAATTTTAAACTGGTGAAGCTGGGTGAGAATCTCCTTTTCAGTAAGGCAGGTAATAGCCAGGTAATTATCACAGACATAATGACCCTGTGGATAATTAAGCCATACGGATGTAAGCCCTGTGGATAATTAAGCCGTGTTGTGGGCATTGGCTTGACTCAAATCCTAGCAAAATTTTGGAGTAGAAGGTAGAGAACTTGATTAAAGATTACTTGAGTGGAGTAAGGAGATTATTTGGCACAGTCAAGGTCACCACCTCTGCTTATAATGAAAAATCAGCAACCTGCATAGTAGAGCCATGTGGATAACCAAAGAACTGGAAGAGAAGTAATTTATGTTTAGCAATTCTACAGGTTCAACTTGTTCACCTGAGCTGGGAGATTATTAGGAAGTTACTTGCTCATCCAAGCATCTCTTAGGAGGGAAAAAGAAAGTAAATGCATTTTTCACAATGAAGAAGAAGGTTTAGAAGGATTCAGTTCCTAGAAAATGAAATGAGAAAAATTTACGGCAATGAACTACCAGAGGTGTTATCACCTGGTTCAATTAAGCCTGAAATACTGAAATCTAGGCAGGGTCTCCAGCCTGTCTTGTAAGAAATCAACCCATATGATTCCAATGGCTTTGTTTGCTTTTGCAAGCTGCAGCTTCATTACAGCTTTTCCCTCTCCTAGATATTTAGCAGCACTTTGTTTATCCAGTCCTGTTCTGGGGATTTCAGGCTCCTTTCTCAAGGTTCCACTAAATTATGGGTTCAGTAGTCACTTCTAAATCCATTGCAAACAGTAACGAGCACAATAGCTCTGGTACAGGCCACATCCCTGAAACCATTTACAAGAGCCACATCATTCACCCCCATCCCTGCAAACAGGCGTTAGAATTCTTGATTCCATGGGCCTTTTCCACCTGGGTAGAGCCCAGCTCACATCAGAGTTACTTCTTTCTAAGTATTTCTGTTATTAATCTATTTCTAGTTTTAAGATTCACTCCATCCTCAGTTGTGGCATCTGACATCTGTATGAAAAGTGAGACAAGGATCCAGCCCTTAATGGGGCTTTAATGCACTATCACACTGGATAGTTCCTGGCAGGGTGCAGTTTTGTCTGGTTTGGGGGCTCTTTTTGAATCTGTGTTAGTTTTGAATATGAGACGTGTCAGAGCAGACTGACTGACAGACATCTAATTCATTCCTAAATCTCCCTGACTTTGGAGACTGAATAACTCTATCCAGGCAATGATTGCAGTGCTGCCCTACCTTGCACATGGCAAGGGTTTCCCTTACATCTCTGAGCCTTTTCTCCTGTAATTCAAACCTCGGCTTGTTCTGTCCATCCTGAACAAAGAACAGAGCATCTGAGCAGGGATGGCTCCAAACAGGCAGCAGGAGAGAGAACAATCAGAGTCATTTATCCCAAGTTCTAGAGGCTGTGATGGACAAGTTTTCTTCTAAGAGGACTTTCTTTTCAGTCTTACCACAGCTGTCTCTGAAAGCCAGTGAGTCTGGGCTCCTCACTGCCATAAAGTGTGATTCCCACCTTTTCCACCTGGAATTTGAGCTATGATGGCACAGAGAGCTCAGCTGAAAATCCTCCAGAGGTAAACTGTTTTTCTTCATTTCCAGCCTATCCAAGCTCAAGTGGTTTTGGTCCAAACAGTCTGGCACATGCCTAATTAGAGGGGGCTTGATAAACCAGCATAACTGTCAGAGAAAAATACACACAGGATGGTTTGAAAGAGTCTGTGCTGAGCTGTCCCCTCCCTCACATACACACACAGAGTTAAAAATGGTTGCATTTGTATTTGTGTACACAATAATATATACAGCATCTGTATATATAATATATATCTTTATATGGAGATCAGGGGTTTTAAATATATGCAAGCCAAATTATGCCTGTCATTGCATATTCCTGCACATGGCAAATATTTTTATATTGTCTGACCTTCCTAACTGCTCTGTAGGCATCAAGGAGCCCCAAAGATTTGGAGATCATAGGAAGGATCGATACAAGAAAGGAAACTTTTGTCAGTGGAGTATAAGGAAATAGGGTGTAAAAGCACAGGACCACTGGAGGTGTTGCTGGATCACCTTTTGTCTCAAGCAATTATTATTACTTGCTGGCATTCATTCTGATTTACACAAATTTTTGCTCCACATGGGTGACCAAAATTGGACATTATTCTCTAAATGAAGACCAGTATGTGCATAAAATTTTGAACATTTTCATATTTCAGTTATGAAAGTACTTTCATATTTCAGTTATGAAAATACTTCTCTAGACAAACCCTAGAATTCAATTGCATTTTTATACACAGCTGCATCACATTCTCACTTTTTTTCATGCTGTGAACAATACAACCAGTTCTTCTTCTATCATTTGAAATCCAGAAGTCATTACCTTCAGAAATGGGTGTTTTTTTGCTCTCAAGTTTAAGTGTTTGACTGTGGCCTCTGCACTGTTGCATCTCATTCAGTTTCACTGCTTCATTCCTCAGGATTATTCAGCTGGAGATGTTGAGGACAAAGGTAGGGAATCAATAAAAGTGTGCAAAGGAAAAAGAGCTAAATACATGGCAGGCAGAAGAAAACTGCCAAAAGGGAATTCTGTCAAAAGTAACAGGGTACAGTGGATGGCTGAAAATGAAAGAAAACAGAAAGCAGGACTAGAAAATTGAAATAAAAGGAGCAAGAAGGGTAGATTGAGTTCAGTAAGTTTAAAAAATCTTGAAAGTAAAATCGCACAGAAACAGCATATTGCATCAAACACTACAGAATTCTCTCTGGTGCACTTCTGTCTGCACAACAAAGACAATTCATTTTAGTGAACTGATTGTGGGGTCAGTATAGGGGAGCTAGAAAAGAGACAGTGCCTCTTGGACCAGGCCCCTGTTCTTGGGAATGACAAAAAAATACACACAAGACCAGACAGAGTCTGGAAGAAAGAACCAAAGGAATGAGAATGAGCTGAGAGAAGGCCTCCAATGCCAGTTGTCATTTTGACTTTGGTCAATAGTATGTTATAGGCTTTTTTTTTAAGTTAAGGGTGAAAAGGAGCAGAAATCTGGATGTAACACACTGGCATCCCATAGAAATCCCAATCCTAGAAATTAATGTCCTTTTTTTTTTTCTGTTTAAAAACAAGTGAAGATGACATAATTTTATACAGATTAATAAGGATTTAAACCCATTTTATTAAAAGGGAAACTGAGTTCTTTCAGCCGCCTGACCACTGCAGGGAGGAGTTTGGTGTCCTGCCATCCCACCATGCTCTGAGTGAGGGTCTTGCACAGGCAGGAATGTCGCTGTCTGGCAGCATCTGAGCACATGGATGAAATCCCTGACTGCAAGGTGTGTAAAAACCAAACTTCACTTGCAGCTCTGCCTCCAGGGTGATTCCTGGGAAGCCTAAGGGAAATTATGTGGGCTGGAGGAGAACATTAGCTGGTAGCTTTAAGTAGAGGCATTAGAGGAAAACTAAGAATAGCCTCAAACTACTAAGACTGTTACCCCTAAAACAGACTAGGACCTAATTTTGTTTGTAAAGTCTAAAAAAATTTGATTTTCAGCTATAGACATGGCTGTCTCCATAGACAGCACATGGGTCAGTTTTAACCACACCAAGTTTATATTTAGACCCAAGCACCACAACTGAGTGCTTTGCATTTTTTAAAAATGAGCCAAAATGCAAAGTTAAGACATGAAATAATGAATGAAGTGTGAGACTGGAACACTCTTGGAACCAGCTTTCCACAACCATGGGCAATATTTTATGAGCAAATCGGAAAAGAGATGTCAGAATGAAAGATGTCCATAAATAAGTACACAAACAGGACAATCCTATAGTGACATTTATCCTGGCTCTTGAATAACAAAAACCAGATATTGGCATCCATAATCATTGACTGACAAATAAGGAATCATGTTCAGAACAAACACATCTCTCACAGTTTGTGTAAATGCATTTGTGCAGTGATTACTGTAGTTATGTGTAAAAGTTAACCTGAATTCCTGATTCAAAGTCAAAACCCACTGGGATTAGCATTGAACTGCTCATGGCTTCCAGAATAGCTGAGTTTGGCAGAACTGGGGTAATTATAACCCCAGTGATCTGAACTAATGAAGGGAGAGAGATGTCCATGCAGAGAGATGTCCATGCAAGCACTGGGGCTGGCAGTGGCCACGACATTTATCTCCAGGCAATGTAGTGGTATTTATTATCCTGCATCTCTCTGTGCTGCAGAAAAGAGGAAAACTGGGATAAATATTGAGGGTTTCTATTATGATCAGTAGCAGATGGGGATACATGGGGTATCTCCCAAAGGGAAAAGCCAAGTATACTGCAGGTATAGTCAAGTGGAAGGGATGGATGTGCACACCTCCCCTACTGGGAAATAGCCTTTCTTCCTCTCCTAGCAAAGTCACTGAAGGTGAAAAGATGAGAAAATATTTGGAAACTGGGCTTCATGAGCAATGCCAGAGAAAGCCTTCATCTCATTTTGTGGGCAGGCTGCATAAAACAACCTGTTTGGGTCCTCCTCCAACAACATGAACAGTGGCGCAACTGCCAAGTGGAACTTGAGTAAAACACAAATCAATCCAAATGCTGAGGAAAACATATTCCCTGGTGTAGAATCATAAAATCATAGAAGCACAGAATTATTTGGGTTGGAAGGGATCTTAGAGATGATCCAGTGCCACCCCTTGCCATGGGCAGGGACACCTCCCACTATCCCAGGTTGCTCCAAGCCCCATCCAACCTGTCTTGGACACTTCCAGGGATGGGGCATCCATGTACCTGTAAAATTAGAAATTCCTTTAATTTTTGTTGTTTTGGATGTGCTCAAGAATTTGCCTTTTGCAATTGGACTTGAAGAGCATGAAAATTTAATTTCCAAATGGTCTAAGAACTAAGACCAGAACACAACAGGGGAACAGAAACATGCTGGTTTCTCCCTTCTCATTCTTCCAAGGATCCACTTCAACACGTGAAGGGCAGACCCCACCCTAACCCAGCTGGAATAGAGCATGTGTTGAGTGTATTTCCAATCTGAAGAGTCACATTTCCACATTAAGGTCTCACTCAACTTTCCTCTTATTTTAAAAGTGTGGAAAAAAGGCAGATGTGCAGGGTGGGGATGGCAAAGAGCTGTCCAGGGGACCATGGGAGAACATGGGGAGGGGATTGAGGAGTTCGGGTGTCCACCCAAATACCAAAAACTCTCTGTAAGGTCTGGCCCTCTCACTATTCTCTCAGAGGTGTACAGCAGGCGCAAGCCAAAAAGGGGCACTGAGATTATCAGCCCAGTCCCCCAGCACTGAGTGAAACAACTGAAATTCAGTGAGATTCAACTGAAATTCAACTGAGATTCAGGTCAGAATCCAAACAGAGCCACCAGGTTGTTCTATGGTGACACAATTTCAATTGCACAATTTGCATCCATTTCAATTTAAATTATTTTGTAGTTTAAGGAGGAGTAGCAGCTATTTCTTTGGTTTTCCTTATGTGTTTTCACATCTTTACAGCCCTGGAAAAGCACCTATCTTTTCTGTGTGTATTCTGTGCAGTCAATCCTAAGCTGTTGTTAGGAAACTTCCAAGGCAGAGGAAGCCCTGTGGCTGGGTCAGCAGAGGTCTGCCTGGGGCACTGGTGATTCCCATTTGTCTCAGGGGGATCCATTCCTGTCCTGTTTTAGGACAAATTAGGGGAAAATCTCCAAAGGAGCTCCTTAAAGGAAACAAACCTCCACAACTCCTCCCCCCTCCCCACCACCAGGTTCAGGAGGAATTTCCTCGGAGGAAAAGTGGAAAAAACTTGTTTATTAAGCAAGAACAAAAAACACTCCCCAACACCAGAAAAACAGCCCGAGATGACAACAAACGTTTTCACCAGTCCAAGAGAGGCCAAACGGCTTGGGCAGTCTGCTGAGGAGGGTGCTGAGCTTCTCTGTAATGCAGACTCCGGAGGAGTTCCTTGACGTTCCCGAATCAAGGTCCGAAGCAGGTCCGATGTCTTCAGGGAAGGGGAGGAAGTGAGGAAGGGAAAAACAAAAAAATAGAAAAATGGCAAAATAAGGCAAGCAAAGAAAAAACAAAAAAAAAGCCAGAGAGCAGAGCAAGCAAAGCGGGCCTAAAGCTAGCAGCAGCAAGCCAGAGCAAGCAGCCGGGGGAGGGACACGGCTATAGACAAAACAGACTGAGAGCACGGGAACAGGAATACACGATTGGGATACAAAGCATGAAAATGTCCTGTCACCCCAGGACATTCCACTCCTTATCCCATATTGTGAACATGTTAATGAACACAATGTAAAACTTTCATCTCACGTGCTCAAACCTTCCACACTTAACACATTTCCTTCCATCTTACTTGCTCAGACTTTTGACACTTTCACGTTTCCTTCTGTCTCATGTCTGTATGATCTAACATACAGACAATGGTGGTAACATTCAGCAAATAATGATATCATCCCACAATCAGATCTCCCTGAGGTACACAATGGGTTGTCCCATCTTTCTGCATTATCCACCAGGTATAACCTGGTCCTTGAGCAAAGACAATCCCACAAATGGGTTTGCCTGTACTCGAGGCAGGATTAATCCATACTGTCTTCCCCAACAAACCTCTGACATGGGCCACAGGGACTTTATCTCCATCGACTATATTAAGGGGCTCAGACTGGGCAGGACCTGCTCGGTTGGTGGAACCTCGAGTGTTAACTAACCAGGTGGCCCTTGCTAAATGCTGCTCCCAGTTCTTGAAAGACCCCCCACCCAATGCTTTCAAAGTGGTTTTTAACAATCCATTGTATCTCTCCACTTTACCTGCAGCTGGTGCATGGTAGGGGATGTGGTACACCCACTCAATGCCATGTTCCCTAGCCCAGGTGTTAATAAGATTATTTTTAAAATGAGTCCCATTGTCTGACTCAATCCTTTCAGGAGAACCATGCCTCCAAAGGACCTGCTTTTCAAGGCCCAGAATGGTGTTGCGGGCTGTAGCATGAGACACGGGGTAGGTTTCCAACCATCCCGTAGTGGCTTCTACCATGGTTAGTACGTGGCGCTTGCCTTGGCAGGTTTGAGGCAGTGTGATGTAATCAATTTGCCAAGCCTCCCCATACTTGTACTTGGACCACCGCCCCCCATACCAGAGGGGCTTCACCCGCTTAGCCTGCTTAATGGCAGCACACGTCTCACAGTCATGAATAACCTGAGAAATACTGTCCATGGTTAGATCCACCCCTCGGTCTCGTGCCCACTTATAGGTGGCATCTCTACCCTGGTGGCCTGAGGCATCATGGGCCCATCGTGCTAGGAACAGCTCTCCTATGTGCTCCCAGTCAAGATCGATCTTCAGCTCCCCTATCTTTGCAGCCTGATCTACCTGCTGATTGTTTTGCTGCTCCTCATTAGCCCTGCTTCTGGGGACGTGGGCATCTACATGGCGAACCTTCACAGGTAGTTTCTCTAACCGGGTAGCGATGTCTTTCCATTCTTCAGCAGCCCAAATTGGTTTTCCTCTGCGCTGCCAGTTCACCTCCTTCCATCTCTTCAGCCATCCCCACAGAGCATTGGCTACCATCCAGGAATCAGTATAAAGGTAAAGTTTTGGCCACTTCTCTGCTTCAGCAATGTCCAAGGCCAATTGAACAGCTTTGAGTTCCGCAATTTGACTCGATCCACCTTCTCCTTCAATAGCTTGTGCAACCTGTCATGTGGGGCTCCATACGGCTGCTTTCCACTTCTGGTTCATTCTTACGAGGCGACAGGAACCATCGGTAAAAAGAGCGTAACGTATGTCTTCTGCTGGTAGTTGGTTATACGGTGGAGCTTCTTCGGCACGGGTCACTTGCTCTTCTCCCTCTTCACCAGTGAGACTGAAGTTTTCACCCTCAGGCCAATTTGTAATTACCTCCAAAATCCCAGGACGATTTAGTTTCCCAATTTGGGCACGCTGTGTAATGAGGGCAATCCACTTGCTCCATGTAGCACTTGTGGCATGGTGGGTGGAGGGAACCTTTCCTCTGAACATCCACCCCAGCACGGGTAGTCGAGGTGCCAGGAAGAGTTGTACTTCAGTACCAATCACCTCTGAAGCAGCTTGGACTCCTTCATAAGCAGCCAAGATTTCCTTCTCCGTTGGGGCATAGTTACTTTCAGACCCTCTGTAGCTCCGACTCCAGAATCCCAGTGGTTGGCCTTGGGTCTCCCCAGGCACCTTCTGCCAAAGGCTCCAGGACAGGCCATGGTTCCCGGCTGCAGAATAGAGCATGTTCTTCACATCTGGTCCCATCCTGACTGGGCCAAGGGCTACTGCATGGGCAATTTCCTGCTTGATCTGGGCAAAAGCTTGTTGCTGCTCAGGGCCCCAATGGAAATCGTTCTTCTTATGAGTAATCAAGTAAAGAGGGCTCACAATCTGACTATACTCAGGAATATGCATCCCCCAGAAACCTATAGCACCTAAGAAAGCTTGTGTTTCCTTCTTATTGGTTGGTGGAGACATAGCTGTGATTTTGTTGATGACATCAGTAGGAATCTGGCGCCGCCCATCTTGCCACTTCACTCCCAAGAACTGGATCTCCTGAGCAGGTCCTTTAACTTTACTTTTCTTAATGGCAAAGCCGGCTTCCAGGAGAATTTGGATGATTTTCTCTCCTTTCTCAAACACGTCTGCTGCTGTGTTTCCCCACACAATGATATCATCAATGTACTGTAAATGTTCTGGAGCCTCACCCTTTTCTAGTGTAGTCTGGATCAGTCCATGACAGATGGTGGGACTGTGCTTCCACCCCGGGGCAGTCGGTTCCAGGTGTACTGCACGCCCCTCCAGGTGAAAGCAAACTGAGGCCTGCATTCTGCAGCCAGGGGAATGGAGAAAAATGCATTGGCGATATCGATTGTGGCGTACCACTTTGCTGCCTTGGACTCCAGCTCGTACTGGAGTTCCAGCATGTCCGGCACGGCAGCGCTCAGTGGTGGTGTCACTTCATTCAATGCACGCTAATCCACGGTCAATCTCCATTCTCCTTCAGATGTACGCACAGGCCAAATGGGACTGTTGAAGGGTGAGTGGGTTTTACTAACCACCTCTTGGCTCTCTAACTCTCGAATCATCTTGTGAATGGGGATCACAGCATCTCGATTCGTTTGATACTGCCAGCGATGCACTGTCGAGGTGGCAACAGGTACTTGTTGCTTGCCTACCTTCAGGAGTCCTACTGCAGATGGGTTCTCTGACAATCCAGCCAAGGTGCTCAGTTTCTTAATGCCCTCTGCCTCCACAGCAGCTATTCCAAAAGCCCACCTGAGTCCCTTAGGGTCTTTGTAGTAGCCACTCCTGAGATAGTCTATGCCCAGAATACACAGAGCCTCGGGGCCAGTCACAGTCGGATGTTTGTGCCACTCCTTCCCGGTCAGGCTCCCTTCAGCTTCCATCAGAGTCAATTCTTGTGATCCCCCCGTCACCCCGGCAATGGAAATACGTTCTGTTCCCACATGTCCTGAAGGCATTAGGGTACACTGCGAACCAGTATCAACCAAAGCTCTATATTTCTGTGGCTCTGATGTGCCAGGCCATAGAACCCACACCGTCCAAAAGATTCGGTTTTCCCTAACCTCTACCTGGCTAGAGGCAGGGCCCCTCTAAGCCTGGTTATCCTTCTTTCCTGAGACATATGTCTTGGAGGTTCCTTCAAGGGGATCAGACAAATCATTGTCATCATTATGCCCAACAGTTCAACTACGGGCAACTGGAGCTGCTTCCCTTTTCTTACCTTCCTTCAATTCACGCACCCGTTGTGCCAGAGCAGCAGTAGTCTTCCCATCCCATCTCCTCATGTTTTCTCCAGACTCACGTAGGAAGAACCACAACTCAGCTCGTGGGGTGTACCTTCTCTCCCCAACAATGGAACGTCTGCATTGGATATCAGGGCCTCTAATTTGTACAGCTGAGATTTGGAGGAGGTCCTCCTTAATCTCTTCCCTGAGTTTCTTACGACTTTCCTCTATTTTGTCTTCTAATTTCTGCAGTTGTGTTTCCACAGCTGCAATTCTGGCATGAGTCGGGCCATGTACAGCATCCGCATATGCTCGAAGCTTCTTCGCCATATCGAGTACAGTCTTATATACCTCATCCCGCTTCATTATTGCTAGAGGAGAAGCGTATTCAGGTGGCCCAAGTCGCACAAGTTTCCTCCACATTACAGGTGTACACGATACGAAGTCTGGATTCCTAGTTGTTATGTCATCTGAAAAAATGACCTCTACCACTGCCATCTCCCTCAGGCGTTGGATCCCCTGTTCTATGGTCTTCCACCGTGTCTGCTGAATATAGAGGTCATCTGCACGCAGGTATCTTTGTGCTACGCTGTCTAGGACCCTTTCCCAGAGGCTGTGAGGGTTAGCCCCCCTCATCATGCCTTGGTTGATCACAGGATCATGTGACAGGGATCCCAAATGCCTCGCTTCAGTGCCATCCAGAATGGTAGCCTCCCCTGCTGCATCCCAAAGGCGGACTAGCCAACTAATTATAGATTCATCGGGCTGTCGCCTATAATCCTTCCTTAGGCCTCGAAGGTCCTTCAGGGAGAAGGAATCAATATTGGCTCCGGAATCTGTGCCATTTGGTGTGGTTTCTGATTTTGGTGATGGTCCTTCTCTTGGATCATCATCATCATCCTCCACCCTTCGGTCAGTCTTGCTTTTGCACTTTCCACCTCTTGTATTAGCAGCAACAGCCATTGGTTGAGGCTTACTCTCTGGTTTAACTACTGGCCTGGAGCCTGGGATGTTGGCTGCAGCCTGAGTGACTGGGATAGTAACTAACTTATCTCCCTGTTCCCTTTCCTCTGTCTGCTGCCCTACAGTGTCTAGCAGGGTGCGATAAGCATGTGCCAGGGCCCAGCTCACTGCAATGATCTTTTCCTCCTTAGTGTTACCATGGCACCTCTCTTTCAGGTACTTTACCACCTCAGCTGGGTTCTGAATTTGTTCAGATGGAAAGTCCCAGACTATAGGATCAGAAAACTCCTTTAAAATTTGGCCCATATCCTCCCATTTCCCACACCACTCAGGATTCCTCACCCTTGGTTTTACTCCTAAATCAGGAGTCTCACCAGCCCCTCTAGAAATCTCAGCCTTCATCTTATATAAACTGCAGACAGTATAAAGAAAGCTTACTAAATTGAATGCCAGAAAGATGGTGTCCTTGGCAGTCAGGGAGAACCAAACATTTTCTAATAGAGATGTAAATAATTCAGAGGAGAAGAAGGAAAGCAAAGGCTGAAAAGCCTCCTCCCCTGCTTCTCCCCTAACAAACTGAGTACACAGCCACAACCACGAACCATACATTCCTGGAACCAATAACAACATTTTTATAAACCTCTTGCAAATCATCACAACCAAGCCCAGCCCGATAAATATTCTGGTTAGTGCCCCTCTGCTACAAAAGCTACGTATTAGGGACAATACCGGAGCTATTTCTGGATAAGAAAATAAACCTAGGGACCACAAAGGTATTAAAACTTAAAAAAACCCTAATGACCAGAAATAGAGGCAGGCTTTCAATCCAAATGACATTATAACTTCAAAAACAGACATACCAATGTACCCACAAAACAATTGAGACCAAAATATTATTTAGAAGGAAGTTTTTTCCACTTTGTCTGGTCGACTGTCCCCGTACAGGCCACCAAAAAATATTTGTCCTGGTTTAGGACAAATTAGGGGAAAATCTGCAAAGGAGCCCCTTAAAGGAAACAAACCTCCACAACTCCTCCCCCCTCCCCACCACCGGGTTCAGGAGGAATTTCCTCGGAGGAAAAGTGGAAAAAACTTGTTTATTAAGCAAGAACAAAAAACACTCCCCAACACAAGAAAAACAGCCCGAGATGACAACAAACGTTTTCACCAGTCCAAGAGAGGCCAAACGGCTTGGGCAGTCTGCTGAGGAGGGTGCTGAGCTTCTCTGTAATGCAGACTCCGGAGGAGTTCCTTGACGTTCCCGAATCAAGGTCCGAAGCAGGTCCAATGTCTTCAGGGAAGGGGAGGAAGGAAGGAAGGGGAAAAAAAAAATAGAAAAATGGCAAAATAAGGCAAGCAAAGAAAAAACAAAAAAAAAAAGCCAGAGAGCAGAGCAAGCGAAGCGGGCCTAAAGCTAGCAGCAGCAAGCCAGAGCAAGCAGCCGGGGGAGGGACACGGCTATAGACAAAACAGACTGAGAGCATGGGAACAGGAATACACGATTGGGATACAAAGCATGAAAATGTCCTGTCACCCCAGGACAATTCCTTTCCCTCCAAGTGCTCCTTAACACACTATTTCCCTTTTTACTTCTATTCCTTTGCTGAAACCTGATGGTTGAGGTGGGACTGCTCTGCAGACTGGATAGAATGGTTCTGAGTGACCATTCCCTCAGGAGGTCCTCAGTCATCCCACTAACTTCCATGTTTCATTTCCCAAATTTTTCAGCCTCTCACCCTCTAAAAATTTCAGCACTTTTCAAGGCAGCCACTAATTCTTGGGTTTTTTTCCTGCATTCCTTTTTTTTTTTTCTGTCCTCTCCTATGATTTAGTGGGCTTGGTGGTGTTTGTTCAAAGGTCAGACTTGGTGATCTTGGAGTTCTTTACCAGCCTTAATGATTCCAGGATCCTTTTCAAAGCAGAAGTTCATCAGCCCAGTGTAGGTCAAGATTTGCTGAGTGCTGTAAAATGATTTTCTGTATTTTATAGGTCTTTGTTCACCTAATTTACCTTCTCATTTTCCCAAGCAGCTGTTTTCAGCTCTATATAAAGATGCTGATTAATTTGTGAGTCAACCTGAAGTTGTCAGAAAATCTGTCTAAGAAAATTTCTACTTGTCCCTTTCAGCATTATGGCAGACTTTTTGCATGAATGTCTCACACTCTTCACTCTGTTGTGAATGAAGATGAATCTCTGAACAGAGTGAAATCAGCTGTGACAAGGAATGAGTTCTTCTTAAAAGTGTTGACTATACCAGGGTGTTTCCAAGCAAACCAAATTTCCACCATGAAGACTTTTAATATGACACCACAAAAATTGACTAAAAAGAGAAAAATGTTGTTTCCCATCATCTGTCATATTCCAAATTTACATTCAGGAAAAATGGTTGTGAAATACAACACTTGGGATAAAGATTAAAGTGCTCTATTTACATATTGAATATAATAATCCAAAGCAGAGAGGCAATGGCACAGAAAAGGGTACTGTGATGTCTGATGACAGTCAGCAAACTTTCAAACGTCTGCCTTTGTTTTGGTTTTAAATAAAATTCTGTCATTCCCTTGATAATCAAGGCCACTGCAACATGTTAACTATTTCCTTGCATAATTTGCCAAACTGCAGCTAAAGTTCACTGCTTAAATTTCATCGCTGGGCAAGACTAAGTCTCCAGAACCAAAAATTTAAAAATCATGTGTTAAAGTTCTCCTCACTCATTTTAGTAACATTAGGGAAATCAGAACCCTCCTCTCAAGATTCCACTATTAAAGCTATTTATTCTAAATTGTTAGGGGCTCAAAAAGAAAATAAACTTTTAAATGTAAGTGCTCAGAGAGAAACACATGTGAAGACAGCTAAGAGGTAAGGAAAATAGTTTGGTTGCTTTAATCAGCCTTTGATGAGTCCCAGAAGGAAATTAATGGGTAAAATGGAAAAGTAAACCTCTCTTTAATGCCAGAAAAAGAAAACAAACTTAGGGAAGGGTTTTGCAATATGATGCAAAAGAGGAAACCCAAGATTAATCATAGAATAATGGAATATCCTGAAGGTTGGAAGGACTCACAAGGAACATCAAGTCCAACTTCTGGCCCTGCACAGACACCCCAGCAATCCCACCCTGCACCTGAGAGCATTGTCCAGACACTGCTTGAGCTCTGGCAGGTTTGGGGCCATGAACACCTTTTTACTTCACTTCTGATTCCACTTTTCTCCTCCTCCATCCCTCCATGAGCTCAGCTGCTCACAGACTCCACTGCTTCAGGGAGCATTGCTTTTCCAGCCAATAGATATAATTTTGCAGAACAAATGCATATTCCCCAAATATGTCCAATTTCCAGGTTCAAACACTTGCCTCAGGGCTGTACAATCCCTACTACCCAAGTGCTTGTGATTAAAAACCCCCATGTGCACCAGGGTTCAAACCAAGCCAGGTTTGCATTTCCACCCCAACCATGGTTCAGCTGTTGCTGTTTGAAGTAAACAGATGTCAGCTGTAAAATTTTACTGTTTGCTCAGACAAAATCACATCCATTGGCAATTTTGCTGATATAAAGACAAGGAAATACAACAGAAACAACATTTTGGGTCGGAAGCTTGTTTAAATGGTACAGGCCAACATGGGGGCAGGCCAACATGGTGTCCATCAGGCAGCTTTGTGCCAGACAAAGTTCCAGGTGGGCAGCACACAGTGACCTGAGCACCACAGGTATCTTACAGAGCAAATCCTGCAACCAGGCTAAAAAGTTGCTTTAAAAACTAAAATCTGCAGCACGAACACCACTATGTGCAAAGCAAAACAGCTTCCAGCTCACAGCTTGCTCTTGTCATTCCAGCTCAGAGCAGGGAAAGAACTGGAGCCCAAATGTCTCCATCCACCTGCCACAGACAAGCCCTCTGTCATGGAATTTTGGAATAGACTGGGTCGGAAGTGACCTTTAAAAGTAATTTAGTCCAACTCCCGTGCCATGAGCTGGGACATCTTCATCTAAATCAAGTTGCTCAAAGACCCACCTACCTGACTCTTAAATGTTTTCTGGGATCGGGCATGACCACCTTCCTGGAAGACCTGTGTCAGTGTTTTATCACCCTCACCATAAAATAATTCTTTCTTCCCTTTAAGCCTAGATCCGAAAAATCAGGAAACTTTAAGTATAACAGGCTAAGATTTTTAGGCAATATATTATATTTGACCAACTGTATATTTGGAAAACATAGACAAGCTTTTGGGCACACAAATAATTATTTAGTTCTTGTATGAATGTGAACATCTGCCTAGAACATGAACATCACCAGGGATACTCAGGTTGGTAAAATCTGTTAGACAAAGTTCCAATTGTGAGCCGAATGGTTGTGACCTAATGGTTATTTACACACGTAGGGATGAGTTAGAGCAGTTTTTAGGAAGCATCAAGAAATCTCAGTGAGGTTTGGACATCTTTTATGAAAGGAGATGGGGAAGAGCAAATAAAAGGGAAACTCTTCTGAAGATAAGAAAAAGATGAGAGTAGGATCCTAACCTAGCAAATATTTTCACATACTACCATTAAAAAAGGGCAATTTCCACAGGTGAGGGCTGAGCTTATGTACCAGAGTTTGCAAGATCAGAGTAGGTAAAGAATTAACACAGAAGTGTCACCTTGTTACTTGTTACTAAACTGCAGTAACTAAAATTTCAAGCCCACGATTTTACCATGACAACAAAAAATTCTCATGGCAGGACTTGTTCCTTTTGGTTTACTGGAATTTATCAAATCTTCTAAACAAGGTGCACATTCTCCTCTCAGATTCAGAATCAAATCAAAGGCTCTTCACATCTGATATGATAAAATTTGAATCAGCTCATTCAAAGGAGACTCCTACCCCCAGCCATGACTCTGATCCAGCCAGGGTCTGAACTTTCCCATCTGCTTTGAATGACTCCAGCTGTACAGCATTTCAGACACAGCAGCACTGCCTCCCCAGAGGTTAATTCTCCCCTGTAAAACTTCAGGCTCAACATCTCTTTCAGTTGCAGCTCATGCAGATGTATAAACCACAAAGGATCCAGCATGTGCATCCCTGCAAATTCCAATGGAGCCCAGACAGATCCAGGAGTGAATTATGGACTGTCAGAATGGTTTGGGTTGGGAGAGACCTTAAAGCCCATCCAGTTCCAACATGGGCAGGGACACTTTCCACTGTCCCAGGCTGTTTCAAGCCCCATTCAAGCTGGCCTTGGACACTTCAGGGATCCAAGGGCAGCCACAGCTTCTCTGGGCAGCCTGTGTCAGGGCCTTCAGCACCCTCTGAGTAAAGAACTTCTGTCTCCAATCTAAATCTCTCTATTTTAGTTTAAAACCATTCAGACTTGTCCTATTACTCTCTGTCTGGATAAGAAGTTGCTCTCCCTCTTTTTGATAAGGCTGAAGGGGTTCTCATGTGTCCGTGGAGTCTTGTCTTCTCCAGATTGAACTCCCCCAGCTCCCAGCCTGGCCCCAGAGCAGAGGTGAGCATCCTCATGGCACAGCTACAGCCACCAGGGGAAGGAGCCTCAATGCCCCCAGCACTGATTTGTCACACGAACATGGTGTGCAGAACAGACAATTCCAGAACTGATCCCAAGCACTTGGAATTAGAAGCATAATAGTGGCCATCTCCCAGGGAGGCGTGGGTCAGCGGGGCTACAAAAGCAGGTGTAGAAGAGACCTGCTGTAGCAGCAGTGACCAGACTGAAGCCTTCCCAAGGCAGAAACTCTTCATCTTTTAACTCCCCAGTAATGAAGTCATTACAACCAGATTAATGGCCCAAAACACTTGGTTTCACTCGCTCTTTTACTGCATCCAGCAGCTTTTCACTGACACAAAGCCACCCATAAATCTGGAGACTGGCAGTGCCTCTGGGGAAACAAGGCTCCCATAACCCTGACACTGCAGAAAACTGATGCACATGGAAATAAAAATCAGCTTTGAAATACAAGAAAGTACAAGAAAAGGAGCCCAGGCTGGTGACATGCTTGGTGTACCCTGCAGGGACTGTCACCTCAGGTGGATGGCCACACTCCACAGCTCAGATGCCTCCATGAGTATCCCCAAATCCTAGACTTTGCCACATCTTGGAAGTTATTCAGTGCATAACCCTAAGGCACATAAACACTTCACAGCACTGGCCTTTTATATCTCACATGAGTTATGGCTGTGATTTATATGGGATTAGAGCAGCCACTTGGAGGTGTAATAAAACAAGATATTACTTCATGATTTATTTTTAAGACCAGAAAATTAACAGGAAACACAATTTGAGAATGGGGGGAGAGTTAAAATTGTCATTATTTTTTATGTTTTCTAGCACATTTTTGTAGACAAGATTTCCTGGAAAAATTTGATGATGTGGTTGAGTTTCTGCCCTTGGCCATATAATAACCATTATAAAGCTCAGCTGGGAGGACCTTCACATCTTATGGGAAATAAACCTTTTGAGAAAAGAATCAAGAAAAAATAACATCTCAGGGAGTTGTATTTGAGATAGCATTTTTCCACTCTTACAACTACAATCTTAGGTATTTCAGTACCAGAGGCAAGGTGCTGGAAATAAAATAATTGTCAGAGATTTGTTGCTGAAGCTGCACAACATGACAGAAAATCATTGCTGAGATTCATATCCCTGCATCACTTCTACAGGTTTTGGCCAACTTTGGTTTTCATGACAATGGAATTTTTCCTCTCCATGATGGCAAGAAAGAACCTCTTCCTCAGCCTCCTGTTGTGCTACAGCCTGTTCAGGGCTGCTGATTCCCACTTGGTCATTGAGGAGAAGACAGAATGCGACCTGTCCAGGAGGAGCAAAATGGACCTCTCAGATCTTCCACCCATCTCCATAGTAGGTGAGTAAAACCTGCCCTTCAGTGCCAAATTAACAAGATTTGCAGGAAACACTGCTTTTGATTATTTTGAATTATTTGGATAACTTTGCTTGGCTTCATAGGGTGCAGAACTGTGGTGGCTGCAGCACCCAAGAATGACAGTGTGGTAAACCTCAGTTAAGAGGAAAAAAAAAAAACAATTTATTTCAGTTTTACAGGTTTCACTTCAGCTCCCATCACACTATAAGCCTTTTTATATTGAAGAGAAGTGGTCTTGTGCTAATATGGGAAATAGCCTTGCTTAGAAAATCTTATGCATATGACAAAAAAAAAAAAAACAAACCAAAACTATGTGAGGGTTTTAAGGGTCTGCTCTTGTGGTAGGAAAACCAGCAGTATTAATAGGTATTAATATAACCTCAGTTTACCTGGCCTTTAAACGGGGGAAGAAAAAAGCACTGCAAGGGAGGGCCAGGGGTCATTAATTGATCTGTCCAAGACAGGACCAACTCTGTCTCTACAGTTACTGGCAGATGACCACCTGTCCTGTTTGGGAAGAGCCTCCTTAGGGTGATGCTTAACTCTTTTCTTCACAAAATTCTTTCCTCATGTCTGCCTTAACTCTTTCCATGTAATTTACACCAACTTCTTCTCTTAAGAAGCTCACAGGTGTTTGGAGATAATCAAGTACAGAACATTCATAACTGTGTCAAAATGCTAATAATTAAAAAAATAAACCTTCTCTTGTTTAGCTCCTTTCTGCACATTTTTAGTTTAAAGCACTCTGGTTCTTACCTTGTTTCCTGTGTTTTCTCCATGCTCTTGCTCAGGACAACATATCTTTAAGGAGAAACAGTTGCCCCACACATGCATTTCCAAACAAATCTGAACCCCTGAATCCTGAGTTAACTCAGTGTTGTTTAACTGAGAGTTTAGCAAAGCTTGTGCCATTCTGCAGCCTCCCAAGCTGTACTATTTCATGGTTCTTGGGATCCTTGATGCCTTCACTCTCAAAATTCCCATAACTTTTTTATGTCCCAGTTAAAATCAGAGCTATAAAATACAACCCCTATAGCTGATTTCTCCACCTTCTCAATAAGTGAGCCTGTGCTTTTGACATGGCAGACAGGCTGAGCTGTAACATTTCTCCCCACTGCTTCTTAGAGATGCATAACCCTAACTTATAATGATACAAGAAAAATAAATGAAACCCCCCAAACCAGCTCAAAATATTGTTCTTCAGTCTGCAACTCAGTAAATCCAAGCAATTAGAAAATATTCAAAAATATATTGCTAGAGGATCCTGGAATAGATAAGGAGCCACGATTCACCACTGGGGATATGGATGTTTTTTATCTCAGTCATCCATTACATACAGGTAGTGCTTATTACAAAACTCACACACCCAGAATAAAGGTATCAAAAGTACCACAATAGCTCAGTGAGCTGGGAAGTATCTCACATTTTAATAGTCTTGCTGTGTTAGAGCCCAAAACAAGCCCCAAAACAAGTAATGGAATTTACACAGTTATAAATATCTAAAATTAGATATGGTGACAAATACATAGAGGGAGCAAAGTTACAGGCATGTGAATGAAACACCTTTGCAAGGAACATTATGTAAAATGAGGTCGTGGCGGGAGAAGAAACAAAGAACTGCAGAATAAAAGCTGGCATCACAGATGCAGAGTATATGCAAAATCAGCAGAGTTTTTTGCTTGTGGAAAGCAGTGTACTCTTGTTAATGCCTTCCAAAATTATGCATGTAGCACCACCTTTTAACAGAAGAACTTATGGAATTCTAAAGTTTTTTCCTATTTTTATGTGACTATTGTGCATGAGTACCCCAATCTTTTTCACAGAGACCTTTAATTTCATTTCTCTGAAATAATTCATTGTTTGCATCTGCCAAACAATGTGTAAAAAGTCCCTTCTAAAATACAAATCTTAGTTGTTCTTTTGCTTCGCACAAGCAGCAGTGACAGAGTTCCGACACTCTGAATTGAGATATGAACATCACTGAAAAACATGAAGCAATGAGGTAGCAATGCAGGTTATCTGCCTCCTCTCTCACAAAAATAGGATTATCTCATCGAAATAACATTCTCTAAAACTGATTCCATATTTTCCTGTGCTATTCTCATTGAAGATTTAACTAGAAAATCCCAGAAAGTCAGCAGGAAAGAGGCAGAGAACAAGAAATCTTCCAAGGTAGGTGGTTGTTCAAAAAACTTTGTTGAATTACAACAGTTTGTTACTTCTAGAGTTTCCCTTGGTGCATTCATTTGAAAGGCTTTTACTGTCATTCCCGTATTTAAATAATTCACATACAGTTTAAAGCTCTAAATGTTGTAAAAATAGATGTTAAACAATAACAGTGGAAAGAAAATTAGAAGCTGTGGCTGCCCCATCCCTGGCAGTGTCCAAGGCCAGGCTGACAGGGCTTGCAGCAACCTGGCATAGCAGAAGGTGTCCCTGCCTGTGGCAAGAGGTGGGATGAGATGGGCTTTAAAATCCCTTCCCACCCAAAGAATTCCATAACTCTGAGTTTCAGAAGTGCACAGGGTGCCTGCAGCCACTGGGCTTCAGAGATCCCTCCCAGGTCCCCGGCATGTGCTGGGCAACCCAAAATTTTCCACCTTTCCACGTCTCCAGCAGAGAAGCTGCACTCCTGGGGGAGATGAGAGGCCTTTTTCCACTCCCTGAACTGTGTGTGCAGGTGAGGATTCCCACAGATGCAAAATCACTGGGCTCAACAAGGTGGAGCATTGCCAAGTCACTGCCCTGCTCTCTCAGTGTCACAGCCCAGCAAATGAGACTGACAGTGAGTTTTCACTCATCTGAAAATCTGGGAGAACCAAACATAACACCTTATTGGTTTTATTGATAACATCACCATCTGAGTACATTTTGGCACCCCTTTCTTCACTGCTGCCACTCTCCTTCCTAGAGACCCTTTCCAAAGCTCCATCCAGTCATGGTCAAAATGAGGTTTGTCATTTTGCTCAGGGGGTTGTTCTCAAGCCACTCTTTCCCATTTCCCAGACCACCACACCTTTGCATTGCTAGCACAGCTCCCACTGCCACAGCCAGCTGCTCATTCCCCCAGAACCTCCCGCTGTTCACCACCCTCATTTCACCTGTCTATGAATTCTCATGTTTTATCTTCCAGAAAAATGCTAAACGCAAGATATCTCCAAAGCCAAGGCCTCCACCTGCTGCTAACTGTGTGCCAACCTTCAAAACCTGCAAGCCACACTTGAATTCCTGCTGTCATTACTGTGCTTTGTGCAAATGCCGACTCTTCCAGACGATCTGCCAGTGCCTGATGTTAAATCCCAAGTGTTAAACGAAGTCAGAAACACAGCAGGCCTTCTGTCTTTCATTAGCTTCTCAAGTGCATATTTCAAATTTCCCCATGTCTATAGTAATCAAAATAGAGAGCTCTGAAGCTTGAATTTACCCCTCTTAAAATTTAATGGACAATCGTTATTATGGGGTTCATGTTACCACAAGCTGGATGTTATTTCAGGGAGCAGACAACCAGGGAGATTGGCACTGATTAGGCAGTTGTAGCAAAAGACCTGTGTTTTATAATGAATTCTGGATTTCTGTGGATTTGAGCTTTTATTTGAAGGGTCATATTAATGCCAGTCTGCAGAATTGTCTAACCGGCACCACAAAACCTGCCCCCACGGCACCCAAATGGCCACTAAAACAGGACTGGTTAGGCCAGTGAGGGATTAGAGCTTGTCTTTGCCCACAGGGACATCACCAGCCTTCAGCACAGCCAAAGTATCAGGCTGAAAATGCAGGGTTTGGATTTAACTCCATTTTCACATACTCAACAAAAATCAGGACAAGAATTTATGTAAGTTATTCCACCTGAAAAGATGGACCCAAGGCTATAAGGACATTTTTTAATAATTCTCAGCTAAGCATCCACCTTCAGTGTTTTCGGTCATTCTGCCACCAGGAAATGGTGTCATACTCCCATATGACATACATATATACTTAAAACTTAAATGTATCCATGCCTTGGAATATAAAAATCAGATTTTTTTTTTCTCCAGACATATCTGTAGGACTCAACTCTTCAGCCTTTCTTCTCCTGCTGCCAAGGACACTGCCCAAAAGCAGGAAGACATATCTGGACTTTGAGGAAGAAAGCAAAGATCAGCAAAAGATGAATGCATGTCCCACATGTACATCTTGAAGCAAACCCTTCCAAGCAATCAATTCTTTGCCCTTTCTTGCTGCAGGAGCTGCAGTTCAGGCAGGAATGTCCAAGAGCTGCAGCAACCAGGGGAAAAACATACATCACATGCTGTATCAAGACTTAAAGGCTCAGAAAGAGATGGCTGAAGCTCAAGGCAACAGAAGATTTCTATCTCTTGTTCTTGAAGCTCTTTGCCTTAAATTTGAGGTATCCAAATGGCACAGAAGGAAAACCCTTCTTGGTTAAACTCCCAGGAAAGCAAGGAGGGAGCAGACCCAGAAAACGTCCCTGCCACTGAAGATTTTATTTGCCAGACTCCAGCTCTTGTTTTTTACCTCCTCTGTTCTGTACATACAGTGTCTTTCCCCTGCTCCCTTACTGTTTTTCATTCTGTGCCACTTCCTTGTTTTAAGCATTTTCCCTTTATCCAACTGCTATTCTTAGTTACCACAGGAGCACTCCAGGGCTAACCCACATCTCCCATGTTCTCTCCACCTGCCTGCACCAGGGTCCCTTCCAGTGCTCTTTAGCTTTCACAACCAGATTTTTCTAGCCATGAATTTCTAATCAGGAAATCGGGTATTTTCTAATCCCCTATGCAGGTCTAATTGAGAAGACAGTTGTTTACTGATTTATTTCTAAACACAGCTGAGGCTACAAAAATCTTCCAGGCAGGCAGGAAATGATGATACAGAAGACACTCCAAAGGGGCTCAAGCCATATAAAGGTGTTTGTTTGGTTTTTTTTTTTTTAATTCTAATAATTAGTCTAAAGCCCAGAACTCAAATCTAAGGTCAGATATTGACATAAATTTTTGTTCATACTAGATATATGTATAGTTCTCAGATTAATCTAAGAAAGAGCCCTAATGATGACAGAATGTCATTGTGTTCCTTATCTTTTATAAGGCACATCAATTGGCATGTCTGATATAAGCTTGAATTCTTGTAAATATATGTAAGTGTGTCTTTAGCCAGATTTCTTGGCTCAGGAATCTGTAGGCCACTCAGTTATGAAAAAGGAGATGAGAAGGAAGAGCAATACATTATAATGGATTTCAGAATGTGGCTCCTTCTTTTACTATGTAAAGATTTAGGTTCCATCAAATATTTTCAAAATTCTCATAACTATTAACAAACTACTGTTGATTTGATGCCTTAAGTTTTAGCTTTCATGTTTTCCAGATTCTGTACTGCATTAGTGTATAACTCTGAACTTCATATAAAGTGTTGGCAAGTTCTCACAGTTCAGCCACACAAAACAATCCTTTTCCAGCCCCAGAACCAAGGACACTGTTGCAGCTTCAGGCCCAAAAAGTGCAAACAACAAAAAGGCCCAAAAGGCCCAAAGGGTGTAAACAACAGCAAACTGAGGAGAGCAGTCTGGGAGGATGGGACTGCATAACCTGGAGCTGTAGTTGGACAATTAACCCCAACATGGAAATGGATCAATACTTAGAAAAGTGTGAAAACTCATGAGCCATCGTCCATCCTGGGTGTGGCCTTGGCCAGGCTTGTACTGCCCAAGGTGCATCCTTTGAGGCCTTTTAATAAATCCCTGCTTTATTCCTTTAACACTGTCTAGCTGTGTTCCAGGTAGCCTCTCAAGGTATGAGATTGATACTAAAAACACACAAATAATCACAGTACTTCTTATACGGAAATAAGATCATTTTCATAACAGAAAGTCCAGCTGGTCAGAAAAATTATATTTTACCATGGTCAAGAGGTGTGGGAGCAGAGGGAAAGGAAGAAAGAAGAGCCAAAAATCCAACAAACAGCTGCTCTCAACTGCAGCTCCCACTCCAGCTTTGCAGAACCTCAGAATGCTTGACGTCAGCAGAGACCTCTGGCAGCCATCCAACTGGACCTGCTTGCCCAGGACCACATCCAGGCAGCTTTTGAACATCTCCAAGATGTTCACTTGGGCCACTCTGGGCAACCTGTCCTGGTGCTCAGTCACCCTCACTCACCATTAAAACCAGAAAAGGAAATGTTTCCTAGTGTTTGACTCTCTCCAGTATGCCCCTGTCTCTCTCACACTGGGGAGCCCAAACTGGACACAGCAGTCCAGGGATGAGCTCTACAGTGAGGAGCAAGGAGGGATCCCCTCCTTGACCTGTGGTGACAATGCTTCCAACACAGCCCAGGGCACAGCTCACCTTCTGGTGGCTCTTGGTCAGCTTGGTGCTCCCCAGGTGACCCAGGGCCTTTCCTGTCTCCCTGCTGGGTGTCCCCCAGAGTGTCCTGGGCTTGTTCCTCCCCAGGGACAGGACTTTGTGCTCCTCCTTGCTGAGCTGTCTAGCCTGGCTCAGTCCCTCTGGACAGCAGCGCATCTCTCTGGCACATCAGGGCTGTGTGCCCAGACACCTCTAAGAGCTCCCTCTGCCCCACCATCCACATCATGATGGAGATGTGGCACAACTTGGGGCTCTCAGACAAGGAAATCAAAGTGCCAAGACCCACCCAAGGACCTCCAGAGATGGCAGCTGACCCAGACAAGGACAGTACAGCCTGCGTAGGCAACGAAGGACAAGGGAAAAAACTGTCAATGACAGTAAGGGGATTTGTCTTTCAACATATATGGACATAGTTTTTAATATAGCATCTATCTGTAGTGTATTTTTAAATTTGATTTATTAATAAGCCTTCTTTGTAACTGGAATTTATTAGAAAGAGGCTTTGCTTTCTTTGCTGTTCATCTATCACACCAGAGAACACATATAATCAAGTACTCTGAAATTGTTATTAGCCTTAGTGACTTGACTTTTCTGGGTAAAGATCACATTGCATGAGGTATGGCACAGGGTGCAGAAATAGCAAAATATGTACACCAAAAATTTACTTCAATGTATTTAGTTTGAGCAGTTATTTATACTGAGGGGATGTTTGTCAGTGCAGGAGTCCCCCTGGGGTCCCATCTGAAATGTCATCAGCACACAGATGATAAAACATGCAGATGGCAAAGATGGAGTATGTAACTTTATCTGTCACCCACCAAAATGTCTCCACTGAAAACTTACTGGATTTCAAGTGTAGAGACAGTCTCAGGAATGCTCTGTGACAGAGTCATTGTCCTCCTAGAGACTAATGGAAATGTTACCCCAATTACAGGTTAGTAGGATGAAACACAAATAAATCACTGTTAGCTTTTCCACATACCACCTGCCTTGTGTAAATTTAAAACATATACTGTATTTTTCTGACTTGATTGCTTATTGTCACACCCAAATCCCATAAAATCCAAGTTTATCCTGATGGATAAAACAAATGGTAGAATTAACACCTTAATGGCTATACCAAACTACCTCTAAACATGTCATAGTTTTCCAAGCTAATCGCTCAAATTCTCTGGAAGACTGCAAAAGGAAACCAACCAAAGCCTTCAGGAATTGCTGAGAGAAGGGAAGATTTGATGGAAAGTAAAATGACTTTTTCCAAATTCTCTAGAAGAGTCAGCAGTGTCTGTGATGCTACTTTGGCTGAGGGTGGTGAAAGACTGAATGAGGCCCCTTTGAGATGAGGACAGCGTTAAACCCATGATGAAAAGAATTATTGGAGCAGCAGAAGGAGATTTGTATAACCAAACGGAGGGGCTGAGGAAGAACTTGTGATGTGCCAAGCTGTGACTCTGCGGGAGCTCTATTTTACAGGGCACAAATGACATCCATCCCAGTGCTACAGCACAGAGGCCTCTCAGAGCATGGTGGGACATGCTCCTCATGAGGTACTGCAGCCTCCAGCCCACTCCCTGGGTGGGTGTAGACATTAAATGGTACTCAAGAGCAATGCAAAAAAACATTAAATCATAATATATTTCAACAGAGCACTTTAAGATTAATTAGACCATTCTATGGCCAGAAGTGACTCTATAAACATGCTAAACAGACCAATTCAACACTTGTCCACATCCAGTGATCTATTTAACTCCAAGACATGCCTCTGAGTTGCACACTCAGGCCTGGAAAAGAAAATAATTAACAACGGATTCTCCCAGCAAATCCAGGAGCAATTTTTTCCTGCCTATTCCCGAACTCCAACCTGCTGCTCTTCTGGACAGTGCTCCCCACAGAGTCAGTGATCTCTAGAACCCAACAGGAAACACGAGATGGCCCTCTGTGGTTACTGCACTCCAAGATCCCAGTTACCCGTCATACCTGTAGAGATTTGCCTCAGGCACCTCATTTCCCAAACCAAGAATGCACAGCAAGCAGCTATTCATTGCCTGCTAGAAATAGAATCTTACATTTTTGTAGTACATTTAACAGTTGGAAAGAAGTAATTGCTTCCTGGGCCAGCTGCAAACCACTTGAAGCACCATGTGCTTTTCTAACTGTGGGGATGATAAAGTCACCAGTCACTTTTGCAAACTCTGGTCAAAGGCAATGTGAAGTCGCTGGCCTTATAAAGGCAGCAGTTGGCAGGTCACAATGTAGTCATGAAAACACCACTGGGGACATCACAGGTGGGCAGACACACATGGCCAGTGCTGAATCTTGGCACTCCATGAACAATTCTTTCCTCTCTTTGTACAGCCTCCACTGTTTCAGCTTTCATTTGGACAGTGTCCAGATTCCAACGGGTATTTTTCAAAGGCATCAGCAGCTCCTGGGACAGCACAAAGAACAGGAATACACACACTGGTCTCTCAGTGCACTTCCTTGCTCTTAGAATCACAGAATGGTTTGGGTTGGAAGGGACCTTAAAACCCACACAGTCCCACCCCCTGCCATGGGCAGGGACAGCTTCCACTGTCCCAGGCTGCTCCAAGCCCTGTCCAACCTGGCCTTGGACACTGCCAGGGATCCAGGGGCAGCCACAGCTTCTCTGGGCACCCTGTGTCAAGGCCTCCCCACCCTCAGTATAAAAAACAAAGATCTTCTTTATATGTAGTTAAGATCTACATTCTTCCAGTTTACAACCACCACCCTTTCTCCTGCCACAACAGGCCCTGCAAAAAGTCTGACCCCATCTTCCCTATAGGCCCCCTTCAAGTACTAAGAGGCTGCAATTAGATCTCCCCAGAGCCTTCTCTTCTCCAGGCTGAGCACCCCCAGCTCTCCCAGTTCACTTTCGTGGCCTCCTCTGGACTTGCTCAACAGCTCCATGTTCTTCTGCTGTTTGTTATGGATGAGTAATGAGATGGTTGGCGCTCACAGTTAAAGGGTGAACATTATATGTATGTTAAGAGAAGTTTTATAAAGGTATAGTTTTGTTACTGCAATGTGTTCCCCCCAGTATTGTTATCATGGGATGGCCTTGGTACTCGGGGCATTTGGGGAGCTTGATTTGTTACTGTGGTAAAACCTGACCAACCAAGGTGTAAGAAAGTGATCTCCACCCCTGGACAGCAAGGAAGGAGCCGACTGACAGGACTTTAGGAGGGACTAGAGGTATAAAAGGGGGATCATCCATTTTGAAGATGAGCCACATGGCTGGCAGTCACCGGGGGACTCCCAGCGCTGTAATTTTTCCTTATTTAGTCCTTTTGTTGTATTTTTTTATTAATATTTAATAAGCCTTTAAAATTTTAAAAAGTGAGTGGTCGTTTCTCACACATGTGAGCCCCCAGAGCTGCAGGCACCCCGCAGGCAGGGTGTGCTGAGAGGGGAGCAGAGAGGCAGCGTCCCCTCACTGCCCTGCTGCCCAATGC
Organism: Anomalospiza imberbis; assembly: GCF_031753505.1. Taxonomy (NCBI): domain Eukaryota; kingdom Metazoa; phylum Chordata; class Aves; order Passeriformes; family Viduidae; genus Anomalospiza; species Anomalospiza imberbis. The sequence goes on along the minus strand of NC_089697.1, from coordinate 1,561,938 downwards.
GTGGGGTGAGCCTGGCACACGGGGGGTTCTGGGCTGCCCAGTGCATGTGGCCACCCACAATAATAGCTCTTAGACCTGTACAATGGAGTTTCACAGCTAGAAAGGGGTTTGGTGGGATATTCTTCCCCTTCACAGCAAATTATCCCGGATCTGGGGATAAAGACACCCCGGTGTCAGTCTGGCATGACGGGCTCATGTTCAAGTTTTTCTGGTCCTTCAGGATCAACATAAGTATTTTCTGCTTCTTGCACAGTCACATCAGAGAGGGTTGGGAGAGGGAAATGAAATCCTGCCCCTTGCCTGACTTCCAGCAGAGGCCCTGTGCTGTGGAGGAGGTTTTACAGCGACTTCGGTCAGCCAGAGAGAAGTTTGATAAGAGGATCCATATTTACCCCTGAAAGAATTTTCTACCAAGGTCATTGACATAGAGACCAAGAAAGAAAGAAGGATAAATAAGAGAAACCTGCAACTGTCTATTCCAGTGAGCACTTTGTTTGTCTTTCCTGACCAATGAGTAAAGTGTGAACTTTGAGTTTTGTAAGAGTGTATAAAAAGCATGCATGCTAGAATAAAAATGGGTTTGAAGCTTTCTGAAAATGGAACATTGCTTTGTATTGTGACTGTCTCAGCTACAACACTGTGTCACACCAGGAGCACCCATGCCAGGCTGGCAGGTGTGACGTGGGGCCTGGGCGACACCCTTCCCACCTGAAGGAGCAGCACCAGGCCAGGGACACACGGGGCTGCCTGGGAGCACACCCACCCACTCTCAAAGTGCCCCTCTGAAACCTGTGAGGCCTGCAGATTACTTTCTGAGGTAATACAAAGGTCTTAATGGCAAGTTTCTCAGATGATATGCAGATGGCCAACATATGGCCGAGTCCCTCTCCCAGAATAGAAAGGAGGTTTTAGTCATTTCTGCAAGTTTTTTTTTTCAGTGAAATGAGAAACTATTTCAATTGCTGCATGGCATATGCACATCTTTCCATCCAGGAATTCCTTTAAGATGAAACCCTGCCTGAAATATGGGAGCCCTAAAATGGCTATATTAATGTAATATCACATTTCACATGTGGTTTCATTTAATACAGATAAAGGTAGGAAAAAACTAAAATACACCATTTCCTAGTGGTCCACTGCAGAGCCCTCTGAATCAGTGGAAATAATCTATTGACTTCAATATACTCTAATATACATTAATAACCCCTTCATCACTCACACTCTACATTTTAGCTCATCTATTAGATTTACCTAACAGTGTTCATCTAGTACCCTTGTCATTTTGGGCGGCTTCTTCAGCTAAAATGTCATTTGGGATCTCATATGGGCTCCCCTTCACTGTGCAAAGCTGTCTCAAATAGATGAACAACAGTGTTATGTGACTTACAACAGTGATAGCCAGAAATGAGAATACACGGCCTCACTCTTCCTTGTGTTCCATAACAAATAAAAGTGGCATTTAAAAAAAAAAAAGTATACATAAATTCATTAAAAGAATGCTCTTTCACATGTTGGTGAAAAACATCAAACCTTAGAGTCTTCTTAAGTGGAAATAAGAGCATTCAAAGTAATTCTACACCCAGGGATCCCTCCTCCTCTGAAAAGACCTCAGAAATATGTGACAGAGACAGACCACTTTAAACATGAAGGTTTTAGTATTTCAAAGATTTCCTTGCTATAAAGCTGTGATTCAATTAATGTTAATTTCTCAGTTTGGGAAGCAAATATTTGGAGCACTAAATGAGCAGAACAGATGGTTTGCTTCCCTGTATTCCCTTCAACATTCTCCATCACTGCTCCTTTCCTCTAAGTCTGGAGTGTGGTCAGAGATGTTGATATTTATCTCCAAAATGACATCTCAGTGGCAGGACAGACCCCAAAAAGGGTCAAAGGAGTCTGCAGCCAGTTGTTAATAAAATACACACAGGACATAAGTTTTGGAGAGGAGGAAGAACAGGGCCACCAAATGTTTGTTCTTAGTGGAAACAAGTTAATAAATAAAAAGGCAGATGTTGACAGTAAGCCCTGGCTCAACCCAAAACCTCGTGCCCAATTACTAATTATTTAAGGTGCCTGAACCTCTGCATTCTGTTCAGTTTGCTTCCAAAATGCTGCTGCTTCATCAGGGAAAAGGAGCACATACCTATGACTGAGGCCCATTAAATATTCCCTTATAGAAATTATTTTCCAATTAATGAAACCAAAACCAGGGGGCTACAGAAAAGTACCAGGTTTGCTGAAAAATGTCTCTGGACTTTGCAGATGGAACAAGAAGTAAAAACTTTACTACAAACTTTCTAAATATCCTAAATAATTTAATCTTTCTGCTGTGCAGTTTCAGGGAATTAGACAAGAAGTTGGGGTGTCCCCATCCCATAAAAAGGATGCTGCAGAACCTTAAACTCGTGTTTTTATATCTCACTCATTTCTGGAAGTATTTTTTCACAGGGTTAGGGTGTTCTTTATTATTGTTCTGTCAGTCTATTGTTTGTTTTTGCTCTCCTCAAGCTGGCATGCAAACCACAGGCATGAAGGGGATTTTAAAAGAGAAGAAAAATAATTGTAATTGTTGCAGTGGTGCAAAGCTGTCCAGTGGCAAACAAAGCTACTGCAAACCCTGCTGAGCCTTCCAGACTACATTTACTACCTTTGATTTGTCTTAGAAAAAAGCCCCATGGACTAAAAAAAACACAATTAGCTTCCAAGAAGCTTAATATCATCTGCAGGAAGAACCATCGCTATGAAAACAAGCTCAGTCATGAATCTCAGAGTCATCAGTGCAACGTCCATTCAGCCCTGCCTTGTTCCCCTCTGCACTGATCTGTATTTCCCAAGGCAACCTGTGCACCTCCATCAATCTCCATTTCATAGAACTCCAGCCTCGCAGAAAAATAAAGAACAGGGCCTAGGAAGACGATACTGCAAATTTAAAAATCACAGTCCGGCATTTCTGGTTGAGATAAATGGAGAAAAATGTACAGCCTGTGCTCTCTTACCACTTCTGACTCAGCCATGGAGGGAAAACAGAGGCAGGAAGTGCCTTATGTACAAGAGAAGAGCATTTTCTCTGGAAACAATAAGGAAAGCAGTAACAGAATGTTAGTCTGACAGATATTTGAGAAATACTTGATTACTTTTGGCCAAATCAGTGCTGTCTGATTGCACCATGAGTACAATCTTTCATAATTAATTTCATTTGATCACCAGATTCTATCAATTTTCACGGACACATTTGCCAGGATGACAGTGCTTGTTACCACCCAGAACAACCCAACGCCACTGAAGGCAATGGGACAGTGAAAACCACTTGAAGGTGCTAAATAATGACCTGAAATTGGACACAGCATGAAACTATAATTTTCCCAGTGTGGAAATACATCTGGTTTAGCACTACTTTATTATTGAGGGTTTTTTCCTGATCAAGTAGAAAAAAACAGCAGGAAAAGCCCTGCTAAATTAATAGCCAGGAATGGCTAAATTTAAGGAACAGCCCTTAACTAGAGTGGACTTATTATTTCAGTTCTCAGCCTGTGGTTGCTGGTATTGGGGAGATAAGGGGTGGGAGGAAGCTGCAAATCTGAGCCAGTTGCTATTTTACAAAAGAGAGCACACACAGCTCTCCTCATTCCTCACCCAGTGCCCACACCTTCCCAAACTGCACCTCCTTTGGGTACACATGGAAATCTTACTTCTTGCATTTTTGCCCTGCAAAATGAGCCTGCAGACAAGGCTGGGGAAAGAGGCTGCTGAACTGTAGGTAGGGCTGTTTTGGGACTTTGTCCATTTGCCCAGCCCGATTGGGACAGCCTCTCAGCACACCACACACAGGGAACAAACACTGCTCTGTGCATCCATCCCCTGCTCACCCAGACACCAGACCTGCTGAGCTTCACCAGGCTGAGACTGAATCTCACCCTGCCCCTGCCAGCCCTCCCTGTGCTCACAGCAACCCTGCTCCTCCTCTCCAGGATCCCCCGGCCAGACCCAGGGAGCCTGTGGCTCACATCTCACCCCAGTGCTGCGGCATCTGCTGTGCAGAGGCCCAGAAGTGAGAAAAGCTGGAGCCTGTCACTTTCCTCTGACTCAGCAGCCAGATGTGGGATGCCAGAGGAGCCCATTTGAGGGGTTTTGGTGCTGGGGAGGGGACACTCCCCAGCCTGGGCACCTACAGACCTCAGGCTCTCCTTAGCACTATTCTTCATTCATCGCTCCTGCTCAAACCATTGTAAAGCAGCACAATGGGTCTGGCAATCTGTAGTTAGGCAGGCTAAATGCTCGACCTCAGGCTAGAGTGAACTCTGAATTAATAGCATATGGATTGGAAACAAAGAGAAAAGAGGGAAAAAATCAGTTGTGAATGATTTAGCAGAACTCTGCCATCAGCTGTGCTCTTGCCTATAAAGAGCAAGCAAGCAATAGGGCTGAGTGATTTCAGTGTCATTGAGGTTGGAAAAGACCTTTAAGACCATGGAGTCCAACCACACCCCCAGAGCCTCCAAGTTTGCCACTAACCCATGTCCCCAAGTGCCGCACCCACGCAGCTTTTGAACCCCTCCAGGGATGGAGACTCCACCACTGCCCTGGGTAGCTGTGCCAATGCCTGGCCACCTTTTCCATGAAGAAATCTCCAATATCCACTCTCACCTGGAACAACTCAAGGCCATTTCTTCTTGTCCCATCACTGTTCCCTGGGAGCAGACCCCAGCCCACCAGCTGTCCCCTCCTGTCAGGAGTTGTGCAGAGCCACAGGGTCGCCCCTGAGCCTCCTTTGCTCCAGGCTGAGCCCCTTCCCCAGCTCCCTCAGCCTCTCCTGGGGCTCCAGCCCCTTCCCCAGCTCCATTCCCTGCCCTGGACATGCTACAGCCCCTCAATCTCTTTCTTGTGGGGGGCCCCAAAACTGCCCCCAGGATTTGAGGTGGTACGTCAGCAGTGCCAGCACGGGGGGCAGGCAGTGCCCTGCTCCTGCTGGACACAGCAGGCCTGGGACAGCCCAGGTGCCTCTGGCCGCCCAGCCCACCTGGGCACACTTTGGCTGTAATGTGGATTGTACACGTTAAGAAACCAGCATGGAGTCACAACGTGAAACAGCAGCATGTATTTTTTAAAGGAAATCAGCTGCTACACCAAAGGTCAGGTTTCCAAGTCTTCCATTCATCCTGGAAAGCTTCTGAAATGGAAGAGAAATCTGTGTATTTTACTACAGATTATTCAAAATTGCCCTTGAGAAAGAGTTCAAACAGCTCATATCACAGTGAGAACTAAGATGACCCCACTGAGGCTGAACAGCTGCACCTAAAGAATGTGAAGTGCACAAAAAAAGGCTGAACAAAAATATTCAACATGCTCCTGTTGCAGTTCCAGCTTTCAAACCACTCTGCTGACAGGTACTGACCACAGCAGTGCTGCAGCCATCAAATCACGACTGCACTGGGAGGGAGGCACAGAAATTCTGCCAGTGGTTTTATCAGGGCCTGTGTCTGATCTAGTCCTCTTCAACAAATAATATAGCAAAATAATATTAATAATAAAAAATAAGCAAAAAAATAAATGCAAGACCTAATCAATATATTCCAAATATAAATTCTGCATTTTATCAAACCATTATAATCTCACACTGCTAACTTGTTCACAGTAGTGGATTTTCAGCAGCAAATCAGATTTTCATCAGTTTGGTTAATGAATATGCTGTGCTAGAAGTCACTGGACAATTCTTGCTCTCACAGTGGTACTTTAATGCCCTGGCCAGGGCCTTGCAAAGCAGATGAGATCTTTTTAGAGCTGCTCTGGGCACTTCCCTGATTTGTCTATGGAATCATGAATGTAGTGAAGATGGAACTAGCCCCTTCCCAGAGGCACACAGGGAGAAAATGAAGCAGCCAGCACAGGTTGTAACACAGGAAATGCCAGTTAAATGTACAGAAAAATACTTTCACCAGAAGGTGGTCACATTCTGGGAGAGAAGCCTAAGGAGATGATGTGATCTGACCCAAGACAACTGAAACTCTCCTGGGCAACTTCATCTCAGCATGGCCCTGGTATGAGGACAGGAATGAACCAAAGACCTCCAGGTGGCCCTTCCTAATTGAATTTTAAGAACCCATGATCCAAGAGCAGAATTACAGCCTTACACTTCAGCATAGCAGATTTCAGCTGTGAAATGGGTTGAGAAGCCAAAGCTCAAGTAGTGGAAACTAAGGAATAAGGATAGCAGCAGTCCTTATTCTCCTACTGCACTTGTTCTACCACAGTGACACTTCCCACCATTGTAACTCTGTGCCACAAGCACAAGGTGCACATCACCTACATTTAGATGTGTTCTCAACTGCTGTGTCTCTTGAAGGACAATCACCATAAATGATTATGGAGTCATTCATGGTGCCCCTGTGGGATCCTAATTCAGTTCAAATTGGTGCTTTTTAGAGGTCAATGCAAAACAAAACTATGAAAAAAGCTGAACACTGAGCAACATCTTGTTTACTCATCTGTTTCCTCCTCCAACACTTTACACTCCAGAGCATCTGTTCCAACTGGTTACTGAGGTTTTGGCATGAATCTGAGAATTTCAAGCACTTTGTAACATCATTCCAAACCTTTTACCTTCTTACATCCAGAAACAGAGGTGTTCTGCAGTGCAATGCTGGACTGAAGAGGACAGTGGCAAGAAAGAGCTTCCATGGCATATGGAGGTAATTCTGTGTGGGCAATGACCATCCTTAAGATTTAGCCCTTCAAATATTTCCTGAGAAGAAGCTTTTCCCAGCCCCAGCACAAGATGCAGAGCAGCCACATCAAGGGCTTTTGCCTTGAGGACACCCCATGTGGGTACATTAAATATTTTCAGTAACTTAAAGATCACACAAATGTAAATATCCCATGGCAAACCCCAAACATCTCACTGCACAAAACCAGTCAGGCCACAGTCAGATCTTTAATAAAAGCACTTGAAGTCAGTGACGAACATGATACAGCAGACATGACAACTCAGAGAAATCAAGTTGGGGGTAGCAGTGTGCTGCTGGTGTCTGCAGAGGATTGAACAAGGCCCCTAAACCCAGTGATCCCCTCAGTGGCTCCTCAGCTGCTCACAACACTCTTGAAGGCTGCTAAAAGTCTCTCTTGCCTCACCCCTCCTCAAGCTGGTATAGCAGAAGCACAAAATGGTCTTGGCTCTGACCAAAACCACTGGAGTAAATTAACCCAGGAAAAAGCTCCAGCTCTAATCTCTGAACAGGAGGCTGAGTTGCTTTAACAGCAAGGAGACAAGCAACCCATATCCTCCCATTTCACAATATGCACTTTACCAGGGCACTGCTGTGGAGAGGGCCTGACACTGCCAGTCTCCTACTGGGATTTACCTGATTGGAGCAGGGCATGGCAAAAGCATCTCCCTGCAGAAACCGTTCCCCACCTCATGGTGAGCCTGTTCAAAGCTGTCAGCCACTTGTGTGGCAAGACTACACATTCTCATTTAGCCACCTTCTGTCCTGCTCCCCTTACTGCAGCATTACAAACCAACAAAAGGTGCATAGGATCCTTTTCATTGTGACATTAACTAAGTAACCAATTCTAATTCCAGGAGTCAGTGATCCTCATCCACTGACAGGGCCCTGAAGGCTCCCTGGTAAGGGGAGGGGTTGTGCAGCACTGAGAGGAAAATGGCAAAAGGCTTGTCCTCAGAAGACCAGCACACACAAGAGCTTTGCAATGTTGTATCCCTGCACTTTGGTCTTTGGGTAGTGCCACCGGCTCAGTATCTGTAGTGGTCTGGCTTGAAGGGCCCATCTCTGGACAAGCCCAGGTATTTGGCTTGTTTGTCACTCAGCTTCGTCAGCTTCACACTCAGCTTGTCCAGATGAGCAGCAGCCACAGCTTCATCCAGCTGGAAAACAAAACATTGAGATAAGAACATTAGAAGAGAGTTCTATTAGTTCAAGAAGTCACAGTCCAGAGGGAAAAACGAATATGTGGAAATCAACAGCAGCAACAAGGAGGACTTACACTGACAGCTTTTTTCCTGCCAACATACCTCACACCTGTCTGAGCACAGACCTGCACTCACATGGAAGAGCCTTGTCCTTTTGAGGGAGTCAGGTTAAGTGAGACACAATTTTATATACAAACCCGATTCAATCTCACATATTCACATCCATCCAGCAAGCAAAGAACAGAGATCAAACTCCTCAGATAAAAGAATATCCAGTTTGGTAAAATGATAAAGCCCCAATTTCCACAACAAAAACACCCGGACATACTACACTGTCATCCTACAATATTATGTAAGTCCTAACACTGGAAAAAAATTCCTGCCCTCTCCAGATATCCCATCTTAGGGGCACATGAACAATGAAACTCATTCCAGAATCTCCAATTCAGCAAGATTACTTGTATCCACTGGCACTATCTTCATGAAGAATAGAACCAAGGTGGGCTGTAAGACACAAGCACAGAAAGGTTGATATAATTTCTCTATCCCAGAGGTGTCAGGCAGATGTGCTAACTCAAGAAACTGAAAAATGTATAAAGTTATAAGACAGTTAAGTGCTCCAGGAGCAGGTATAGGAGGGTCAGAAAACAAACAGGAGGATGCTGACCAAGCTGCTGTGTACAGCCACAGGGGATATTCAGAGGTAGAAAGGACAGCACAAGCAGGGATCAAGGACAAGTGTGGCCATTTGTAATTCCTGCAAAAACCAAGCAATCATTGCAGAGAATACAGAAACAAGGTAAGTCTAAATCCCAGCAGCACAGAGAAGACCAGCAATATTTCCCTCATATTAGTTAAGTAGACATGAAAGACTGCAATATAACTGAAGGGCAGTAGATCAACAAATCAAGGGCCAAACCTGCAGCTTGTGTGAACCAGGGCCTAAATGATTCAAAAACTAGTCCTGCATTTCCCCCCTCCCAAGGCCTGCAGTAACAAAGGCACTACTCTGAAGTAATCCCATGCCATGAACCAGGTAAAAAGCTCCATCTGCACAGAGTGTAACTCACTGCAGCTCAACCTGCTCACAGTGACCACTGTGGAGCTGCCTCCTGGGAACCAGGACAGCCAAAGGTGACAAGACAAAAATCAGAAATGGTTGAAATGGTGGCAGTGAACCATGAAATCCACCAAAGAGTCAGGTAAATGATGAAAGAAATAAAACCTAAGGGGAAGGTCTGTGTTTAGAAGGGAAACAAGTATTTAAGCCTAGTATATCCTGTCAGGATGTTATGAAACAAAAAAATTGAGGGTCAGAAATTGTATTCTCATGTGGTTGATTAGACTGAAGTGTGAAGTTTTCACAGGTGTATCTCCAGTGAATTTAAGACAGATTCCACCCACTTGAAAAAGAACTGAGTCTCTGACAATTCCCAGATGAGGTTTCCAAGCAGCAGCGGGGATCAATTGTTTCACAGCTGCTTCAGCTTGGGGACTTGAAGACTTAGACATAGAGACACACAAATTCAGACAAAGGTAAGCAGACATTCTCACCTTAAAATCAAAGCTAAGCAGGACAGATTTGGTGCCAAGAACATAGAGACAAGAGTTTTCCTGGATTTCCAGGAACACGTTGCAGAAATGTGTGCACGTTTGTAATGGCCAATCAAAGCAATATTCTTGCAGTCAAAGAAACTTGCAGTGTAAGGTACTTGATAATTGTTAAGTCTTACATTTGGACCTCAAAGCAATATTCTTGCAGTCAAAAAAACTGCAGTGTAAGGTACTTGGTAATTGTTAAGTCTTACATTTGGACCTCAAAGCAATTGCACAGAACAAGGAAAGGCATTAACCCAGAAAATTATCACAGAAAACTCTTTTGTTGGTTCTGTCACGGTGACTGCTTTATTCTTTGAATAAAGCACTCTGTGAGGCACAGAGGGTCAAAAGTGTTTTGTCACAGTGCATGAACCTGAGGAGATCACTGCCATATGTTCCCTTAACAGGCAAATTCATATTTAAATGCTTTGGGCATTACTTCTCATTTCTGTGTACTTCCAGTTCAAATATGCTTACTAAAAATTGTTATTTAGTGAGAGGATGAAGTCACATTTTATCAGCAACACTGGGATCTCATTTCCAAGAGAACTATCAATAAGACTGTTCCTTTGAAGACAATTATGTGGCAGTTTGCTGATCCACTCCTACACTGCATTTCTGGTATGCTTTGCTTGATCCTTAACTGATGAGTTTGTAAACTTAAGTTCTTCAGGAAACACCTCATTGGTAAGCCCAAACATACACATTCTACTTCCCAAATGGAAAGTATTTTCACATTTACTCTCACACCTGGTTGCGCTCCAAAAGCAGTGGGATTTAACTCCAGCATCTTTTTCCATGAACCATCTCAAATTCTCAGGCTTGTTTTGGAAAATTAAAACCATGTTAGTTTTCTGAAAGGAATATACAAGCTGTGACATGATCCAGACTTTTCCAAGAACAAAGAATGCAGAGGTAAGTTTAAAGGGAAATCTGAGGGAATCTGTCATTAATATTTTGAGAAATTATTAAGACCAGATTGTGATAAGCTCTCTCAGGTGCAAATGGAATTAGGACTCTATCAACCACAGTAAAAGGGATTCAGTCTACCCACTACACTGACCCACTGGACAGGTTTGTAGAAGGAACAAGCTGGTTGGTAGAAGCTCTCCAACTACCCTGAGGCAGCACAGGGCTTCCCAGCACCTTAAAGAAGTCAAGAAGTGCCTGGATGTTCTGTCACAGGAGAGACAAGTCCCAGTCTTGCACACAAAAGAACAGCTCATTCACACCCAGCACGCCCAAAGCCAAACATCCTCTGAAGGACAGAACCACTTTGCAACAAAAGCCTTCAGCAGGAAAATGAGTTCAAGCACCAACAAAGCCACACCTGAAGTTGTCTTCCTTACCAGCACCTTTGTGTGGCTGTCACTCACCTTCTTTGGCAGGAAGTGGACCCCCACAGCATATCTGTCACTGTGGGTCCAGAGCTCGATCTGTGCCAGGACCTGGTTGGTGAAGGAGTTGCTCATGACGAAGCTGGGGTGGCCCATGGCACAGCCCAGGTTGACCAGGCGGCCCTCGGCCAGCAGGATGATGTGGCGGCCGTTGCGCAGCGTGTAGCGATCCACCTGTGGGAGCAGCAGGGCCACATCAGACACAGGGCAAGCCTGGGGGCTCGGGGGGCCTCTCTGCCCCTCAGCAATTCAGCTATTACACACACCACCCCCTCTCCATCCCGGGTGTTTGCAAAGCCTGCAGGAACTCTGGGCTTCACAGCACACACATCTTGGCATCTGCTTCGTACTTAACCAGCTCTCCAATTTATTCAACCAGCTCTCCAATTTATTCAACCAGCTCTCCAACTCTCCTGGCTTTTCCACATGCCTGTAGTCCCAGCCAGCTGTGATGGGCATGTGCTGCTAGTAGTAAATAAATCCCAGTTCATCTTCACCCACTGGTCACAACTGGTGTGTGGTGACAGGGAAGAGGGAACATCTCTGCATGCAGCAGTCCAGAGCCTTGGCATCCTAACACAGGGTAGCAGCCAGAGCCCTCAGCCTGCTGAGGGTCCCCTGGAACTGTTCTCACCTCTGCAAGCCCAATACATACAATAAACAGCTGTCCTGGCTCCTGGTGTACCCTGCTTGGTGTACCTCTTGGCGACCAGAGGCATGATCCTCTGCAAGCCACCCCAGGGACAGCAGGACTCTGCACACAGAATCCAGGCTCAGATGGGCTAAGGAGACAGGGCCTCAGCTGTGAGAGTCCCACACAACTCAGGAGACAGATAATGTCACTGTCCCACAAAACTCAGGAGATAATGTCACTTAGCATGTGCCCCAACTGCCTGGGCCAGACTGGACTCCTGCAATGTTAAACTTAACTCTGCTTCTCCTTTCCACCTCTCATTAGCTCCTCCCTGCCCTGCCTTCACCCTAGAGGAGGTTACAAAATTAAAGCAATAATGAAACACCAACATGGCCCATAAATTGCAAGAATATTCAGTATTAACTGTTATTTGTTGCTCACGTCATACAAGCATTTGGGAGTAGAGCACTTTGGAAATATTAAAACATAATCAGCAACCAACTTGGACAAAACCTAACGCTTCAGACCATTTATCTTCTGCTAGCACAGCAGAGCAACTGTGACAGACCTAAAAGGGTTCTTCCTCACAACTGTATTTAAACTTCAGAGGCTAAATGTTATTTAATATTAAGTAAAACACAATTTCCAATTTTGTTCTTAAAGCTTTGGCCTGTAAGTTAAAAGCCACATGTGATGAAGCTGTAATTGTAACCATAGCCTCTTCTGAAAAAACATCCTTGTGCAGGACTTCAGCAGAGATGCCAAGAGCAAACCAACACAAACCATGTTTTCTATAACAGGTATTTTGCCTTCAGAGCAGGTGTGTGCCTCCACCTGCCTGTCCCAGCTATGCGTCAATCACAGCACCATTTTCTGCTTAGGTTCACATGACAGATTATTATGATTTCAGCACAACACATGCAGGCAGTAACCACCTCAAAGAGCAGCCCTAAATTAGTCTTGATTTCTCCTTCCCAAAAGCACTCAGCAGGTAGGATAAGAATGATCCCCCCTGAGCAGCTGCAGTTGTTATTTTGGATGCCAATTCTCCATTGTGGACCAGCAGTGACAGTGCTCAGTCCACCCGAAAAACACCACATGGACCATCACAAGATTATGGGACGAAGTAACAAAAGAAGGAACCAGATGGCAAGCAGAACATGAAAAATCCAGAGAACAGCTACAGTATTACTTATAACAAACATTGCATTTACAGAGTGAACTACTAAAAGATAGCTGAGCAGCTAAAGAAACATTTCAGTTTTGAAGTCTCCATTGGGTGGTTTAGATGTCAAAATCTTATATCCTTACATAATATCCACACAACTTGCCCCTGGACAGCTGATGGCTTGTGCACAGAACCCCACACCTTCAGCAACCTGTGCTGACAGGAGTCATTCAATGTGCAGGGGAACACAGAAAATGTAAAATTAATGCACAGAAATAAATACAAAATAGCAGTGGTACCAGCAGAGGCTTAAGTCAGTACTGTGAAAACACATCTCATATACAGGCAGATAAAACAGGCTGATTCATAAGCTCAATAAATTGCTCCAGAAGTAGAATTCAAATCATCCAAGCAATAAGTTCCTCTCCGCACTTAGACAAATGCTTCCTCCTTTTCCCCATTGGAATTTGTTTGGCTCTGGACCTTCTGGCTGCTTTGCACTTCCCTTCACATTACATAGGAATAATTTACAAGCCAAAGTTCATTGACCTTGACCTTTCCTTGCCCTCTCGAGTTGAGTTTGTGCTGCAGGTCAGTCTCTGATACTCAAACACAGCTGAGCAGGGCTGCAGTGCAAACCCAGAGGCAAACCAACCTGCCAGCTTTTCAGCAATAAACCTATTTCCTCCTTACCTGCCCTCTGAAAGCAACACATCAGTCACAATGGCACGGTAAGATATTTGTCTTATTAAAGTATTAAACATCTCTTACATCAGCCCAGCACTGGTACTGAAACTTTCATGCTGGACAGAGCCTCAATTACTTTGTACCTCCAGCTGAAGTTAACCACCCTCAGGCCTGGCATTAATCCTCTCATCAAGAGAGATGTTCCTCATAGAAAGGGATTTTTGCTCTTGTACTATGTTGCCCTCTCTGGTTCAGGATACAGAAAAGAAGCTGCCAGGTTTTAGTAAAAATCGGAATGTTTAGAAAGTTAGATTTCTTCAGCATTAATCCATATGGACAATCCTTGACCCCAATTCCATCCTTTTCAAAAAGTAATTTTAATTTTTTTTTAAACCAGAAACTTGTTACAATTTTCATACCTGGGACCACACTGCACCTTACTGCACTCTGTCATCCATGCCAGACTGGCTCCTCAAAGCAAAGCATTTAAAAAGGGATTTACTGCCTCTGTTCGGTGCCATATTAGCACCCAATTAATCTTCAACAGTGTTTATTCTTCAATCAGTCCAAGGTTTAGTTTTAAAACAACCTGAGCTAGCAGAAAGTAGGCAGGTACCTGTGGGCTCCTCTAGGAGAAGAGCTGCTGAGCAGAGTCAGCTCCACTAAGGCCATAGGCAAGACCAAACCTGAACACAGTGAGAACTTGAGGGCATAACTCCAGACCTGCTTAAGGCCATGCAAAGTGTCCCAACATAAATTTCACAAGTGCTTAGTAAGACTTTGATGTAGGTGGTCAATAAGCCACAGGGGAGTTATGAAAAGGGTTACTGGAAGGGCAGATGGAAATCTGAGAGGTATGTTTGGGTGTGGTGTTATTAAAAAGTACAAAACCTGTCCCAAAATCCTGCTATCAGCAAGGGCACTCCCTCTTCAAAATGTAAGCAGAAGTCCCACACCAAGTCAGATAAAGCCTGGTTTGCTTTATGCGATGTTCTCCCTCAATGCTGGTGTCACAAACCAGTTTCGATCTTGTTCCATTTTGTTCCTCTGCTTTAAGGCACACAGTTGAAAAGCTGACACTTTCAGATTCTGATTTTCCTTGTGTAGCTACAGCCATGGCTTAACGCAAATACGTGGTGGGCACGCAAGCTGAGCAAGGGTAAAACATCCTGCCTGGTCTGCCCACACAGGTTTCTAAAACAAAACCACCAAGTTCTGGAAGAGAACTCCAAGTTTGGCAGAGCTCCAGATAGGCTTTCCTGAAGCTTCAATTTCAGAGTAGATTAAAAAAACACACCACATTTTGAAAACAAAGAGGTGTGAATGTTTTCAAACCTTGACAGAATCCCCAAAGTCATTCCATTGAGATTCCCTTAGGACTACAACTGTTCTGTTGCAGAGCAGTTCATGAGCAAACAGCTCCACAAGAGGAGATTCAGGTCAGGTACCAGGCAATTTATGGGCTCTGCTCCTAAGTTTTATAGGGTGTCTAATGGTCTGCTCTGTATTTCTCATCTACTTTGCTTTTGGAAGCTGAGCTACAGCATTGTTTTCAGCTCAGGGCTATCGAAGCAAACATATTCGCATACCCCCTGCCCATGCCCCAAACATCAAAGCTGAACGGACTTGATGCCATTAATTGTCTCTACAACCAGCACTAAGGGTAGGCTCCTGTCTCTCAAGGAAGTGGGAACACATGGAGAAAGATGTACCCATACCAGGCACCTCTCCCCAGAGATCACCCTGAGGGACTTGGGCACTGGCTGGAAACAATTTCTTTCATGCCAGCCCAAGACTATCATGTGCAGCTTGTTCCAGGTTAGCAGAATCTGCATTCTGACCAGAGCAACAGTGGCTTCCAACAAAGCTAGAAACACCAAAGAAACTGAAGAGAAATACTCTCTAGAAATGGACACTGAGTAGCTACTGTTTTTTTCCAGCAGGAGAGCCTGCGGAAAGGCTGCCTCACCTGAGGTTTGATATTCACTGCCTCCACTGCATTGTCATTCAGCCACTTGGCATCAACTTCCACATCAAAATGGCCAATATTACACACTATGGCATCATCCTTCATCTGCTCAAAGTGCCTGCAAAAGAAAAAAAGTTGTATCAAAAGTTAATCCACAGTTTTCCCCCTCAGCAGATGCTCCAAACTACAGCCCTGACAAGTGCCCAGTTCAGTAACTGCATTGACTCTCACAAGGTGTGGCAGGTAACCCCTCCAGGCATGGCAAGTCTACTGGAAAAGACTTTCAAGCTTCTGGGGAAGGACATTTCCTAAGGATGTAAGAACTTACTGGAGAGAAAGTATTTTCCCAGTATGGAAAGTAATACATTTTTTTAATTGCTCAAAACAAATATCTGCAGTTATTCTCCTTCTTACAGAGAAGAAATAATTTTCTTAATGAAAAGTATTTTTTCTCTTACAGAGAAGAAATAATTTTCTAAATGGAAACTTTCTTTGAAGTTCCCAGCATTTTTACACGTCCTCCCACCTAATGTGATCTTCCATTACAACATGTACAGTCATCATGGCAAAGAAAGGAAGGAGTCTGTGTGGAGCTGGGGCTATAAACTGAGATCTGAGCTTTTGTTTCTCCATCATTACATACCATAAGCCAGGAACAACTGCAATGTGGCAACATCCAACCAAACTGACCGAAGACTTAATTTCTCATTAAATTCATGCTAAATTCTGATGTCCAGGAGTCAGACTGCGTACTAACTGCTGACAGGTTATGGCTGTATTTAAAAAAAGAAATCTAACTGTACAGGCATGCTTTCAATAAAGCAAGTGTCTTGGCCGTACCTGCCCTGCACAATGTCAGTGCAGCCAGTGGTGGTGACAAAGATGTTGCCCTCTTTGCAGGCCTCCTCCATGGTTGTAACTTCATAACCTGAAAAGAGAAAACATTACTTCTCTACACAACCACCAATATTTATTAACAATTGGGACACAATACTAGAAGTAGAAGAGTACAGAGAAAGAATGAGTCAAATGTTTCTGCCCACGCCTGGCCTAGAAATGATGCAAAGTAGTAGGATACTGGTCTTGCTAAACACCAACAAGGTAGAAAAACCATCCATCCCTCAACCCTTTCCAAATCTGTGGATCTGTGCAGTGTCCAAAGGTATAGTCTGGTACAGCACTCAGATTGGATTCAGGGGGTCGAATTTGCAAAAGAAGTGCCCCGACAACACCTGCAGTTTTTGGCAGGTATGAACAGAAATGGGATAAACTTGTACCAAGAGGCACAATTACATGAGGTGCACACAGAAGAGAACAGCTCCAGAGAATACCCTGAGCTCAGCTGGAGAGACAGAGAGCATGGCATTGCTCTTCAAAAGAACCTATCAAGCCTAAGGTGTTTTTTAATGTTTTAATTCCAGTCAAGCCTTACCCCCCGCACTGGAGATTAGAACTGCACAACTTGAGGACAATCCCTCAAGCCCTACCCCCAACATGGTCTCTGAATCCTTGATTCCAATCACACCTTCAAGGCCTCTAGTAACATACTCCTTCTCTAACTGCAAGGAAAGAATTCCTACAGTTAAACTGGATTCAACTGTACCTCAGCAGGGACAGCTGAAACCCAAGGAACCTTTCTTGGCCAGCTCTCATTTACTGCCCTACACTGACATGCAGAGACCCTGTCAGATGCCCCAATTCCTGCTCTGCTCAGCTCCCACCTTCCATGGCTGCCTGGAGCGCGTTGATGGGATCGATTTCGGTGATGATGACTCTGGCCCCGAAGCTCCGCAGGGCCTGGGCACAGCCCTTGCCCACGTCGCCATATCCTGCCACCACTGCCACCTTCCCAGCAATCATGACATCTGTGGCACGCTTGATGCCATCGATGAGGGACTCTCTGCAGCCATAAAGGTTATCAAACTTGCTCTGAGGGAGAAAATGGAACAGTTTCAGAACAGATGAAAGCTACTCAAGTGGAATTTCCTTAAAGAAAGAAAATGGACTTAAGTGCAAGTACTACAAGAGTCACTTTTGAACCACCATGAGGGACAGGAAGCAGACACCCTGGTTCGATGTTTTTATTTATCCAGTTTCAATCTATGGAGTTATATCAGACATGGCTTCAACATGGTGAGAAGCATTTCATAAGTACATATACACTGTATCAACTGACCAGGGCCTGGACTTGCTAAAAACTTGATAGAGGTAACCTGAGTGTCTTTCACACTAATGTAGGTCTGAGCTCCTAAACCAGATGTTCACCAGTTCCCTGCTGCTGTTTATCAGACAATGAACTGAACCAAGTGCCACAGGAAGGCAAAACACACCAGCAGCACATCATCTTATCTTTGCAAGACACATCCAGCCTGCAGAGCAGCAAGCTGCCCACACCAATCAGGAGCAACTGGTTCTTGCAGCCCCAGAAGATCCAAATTACATCTTCTCCCCTGAAGAGTTACCCTAACACTGTCAAGTTACCCTAACACTGTCACTCACTATTGCTCAGACTTGGAAAAATTCAGCAAGCAGCCATTCACAAAAATGGTCACTGCAACCAGGACCCCCTGGATTTCGTCTCCTAATGCCCCATCACACAACATCCTCCTACTGTAACACTGACATTAACAGCCAGATCCTCCAATCACAAGTGCCCAGCTAAGTCAGACATCAAATATTACCTCACCCCTTAAACACCTTCCTAAACTCAAACACACCTTGTTGTGCTGATTTTTGTAATGCTCCTTCTTCTTCTGGAACCTTTTGTTTTGACCAGGAGGAGGGGCTGTACAAACAGATTTGATTATCTTAGGAATTAGGAGACCAAGAATTTTTTAAAGAAGCTGGCTACTAATGTTGAGCTAAAAAGTCTCTATTCACAGCAAAATTCTGGTGTCAAAGCCTGTCCTGGCTTTCTATAGCCTTAAGGCACCAATTCTTCTCACTTTTACTTAACACAGCACTGTCTGCTACAGGCAATCCTAAAATTAAATTACCAGAGGCAGCAATCTGGTCTAGTGGAAGGCACACCCACACCACCTGCAGTTCTTGTAAGTATGAATAAAAATGGGATAAACTGCCCATGGCAGAAACTGGCCGAAGTGTAACAATTATACCTCAGATCCAGAAGTTCCTCGCTCAGTGCCTATAACCATTACCAGAGGCATAGCTGCCATGAATATATGAGAAAATTGTGTTACCAATCCTTCAAATTCTAGAGCTAGTGCCAGTTGGGATCCCTCTTTCCTAGTCCTGCAGATTTTTCCTTGCAGCATGGAGGAAAACAGCATGGTCAGATTTGATTCCTCATCACCAAATCCCCCAACTGCAGTCAAAGCCTTCCAGGTGTCTGTGCATTCCTATGCAGGTAAGACAGCAGTGTTGGATGCAGACATCTGCCCCAACCAAAATAAATGTGAGTGGCAGAGGGGAAGAACAGAGCTGGCTGCATGCCTGCCTTCTCTCTCCAAATGTTAGCACAGGAACTTGGCACCAACTGGAAATATCAAACTGGGAGAGCAGAATTTGTCAGCTCAGTTGCACATATACACAGAGATCTGTAACTGTGGTTAGTACAAATCTTGTACTGTATAAATTCCAAACAGTACTTGAAAACAAGCACTTGCTTGGCATTAGAATCCTAAATCCCCCCAAGAGGCTTTGTTAGAATCATCTGAATTTCCAAATCTACTGATCAGTATTAATAATTATTATGCAAGTGGCACAAATCTGGGTGAAAAGGATGTGAAGAACTTCTTTCAACATTAAGTGGATTCCAGCCCACTACCTATAAAGTAAGTGTCAGGTGCATCTTAGCGAGCAGAAAGGAGACAGCAAACTGCAGAGAAGGCAGGCCAAACATGAGAACTGCCACCCCAACAGGATAACGTCTGTATGGGAACTTGAAATAGAGTCAGTAACTAGATTTAAAAAACATCAAGATGCATAAACCTTTAGTGCACCTTTAATTCCCACTATGATTCATCTGCAGCCAAAAAGCACCACCACCCTTTAAAAAACATTCCACTTCATTCTCAAGTCACCAGGGTTTATCTTGGAAGCAGTACTAAAGCTAAGCAAGGGATAAAAATCTGCCTCCCGCCCTCTCCTTTGCATCTGCTGCTCACAGAGCTCAGCCACAGGCTGACCAAGCAACCTTTACCAGCACAAGCTCAAGGAGGTCACACTCTCTTTTCCAGCAGGTATCTGACACCTGCCTGAGGGCTTTAAGCTACTTGGAGTGAGGACAGGCTTCTTGCCACAGGTACTGCCTGTGCCCAGGAGTCATGATCTCCAAAAGTGTGTTCACATTATAAAACAGCAGAAGAATGGATGTCCTTAGAAAAAAACCCCTTGATGTCCTGTCAACAGGGCATTTACAGTGACATCAAGGGCTCACTTTTAGGATATGGTGGAAATCTCTGTTCAGAACCAGATCAGGAGAAGCTCAGCAAGAGAAGGAATACTTTCACGGGAATGACAACATCCCAACACCAAGCCGGTCAGGGAGCTAGTAAGAAGGTCTGTATTACCTTGGTGACAGAGTCATTCACATTGATAGCTGGCACTTTCAGGGTCCCATTGGCCTTCATCTTGTACAGGTTGTGAACCCCAGTGGTTGTCTCTTCTGAAATACCTCTAATTCCTGTCGGAAGAGTAAAAGTATTCACCTTAGCTGGAGTCAATGCTGTGCAAATCAGGCCATCCAGGTGCTAGGAGCATCCCCACGAGCCTTAAGTTAAACAATTCCTTGGCAGAGAGCAAGGAAGAGATGAAAAGCCTCCAACAACTGCAGAAACCCCAGAGGACGCGCTTCAGAGCCACACACCTCCACACCTGACGGTGCTGTGCCCGCCAGGCTCCCTAGCAGGCTGCAGCAGCCCGGCTCCCGGGGAAGGCAGCCGGGTGCTTTGCCGCAGCCCCTCGGGGGTTGATTTGCCCGGGGGACGGGATCGGGGCCCGGGGCCGGGATCGGGGCCCGGGATCGGGGCCCGGGGGGACGGGATCGGGGCCCGGGGCCGGGGGGGACGGGATCGGGGCCCGGGGCCGGATGGACGGGATCGGGGCCCGGGGCCGGGGGGGACGGGATCGGGGCCCGGGGCCGGGGGGGACGGGATCGGGGCCCGGGGCCGGGGGGGACGGGATCGGGGCCCGGGGCCGGGGGGGACGGGATCGGGGCCCGGGGCCGGGGGGGACGGGATCGGGGCCGGGATCGGCCTCGGCACCGTCACCGTCACCGGCCCGGCCGCGCTCCGCGGCGCCGCAGCGCCCTCTGCTGGCAGCCCGCGGCGCCCCTCGGCCCAGGCCGCACGGACTGTCCTGGACTGGGAGGGACCCCCAGGATCGCCCAGCCCAGCCCCAGCCCTGCACAGACACCCAACAGCCCCACCCTGGACACCCCTGGCAGCGCTGTCCCAACGCTCCTGGAGCTCTGGCAGCCCCGGGGCCGTGGGCAGTGCCAGCCATTCCCTGGAATCCTGTCACTGGTCATCAGAGATCAGTGTCTTCCTCTTCTCCTCCCCTCGCAAGGAAGTTGTAACTGCAATGAGCTCTCCCCTCAGTCTCCTTCAGCTGAACACCTCAGCCACTCCTCAAATGGCTTCCCCTCAAGGTCCTTCACCATCCTTGTGTCCCTCCTTTGGACCCTCTTTAATAATTTAACATCTTTATTATATTGTGGTGACCAAAACTACACAATATTCAAGGTGAGGCTGGCCCAGGCCCAGAGCAGGGCAGGCCAATCCCCTCCCTTGACCAGCTGGTGATGCCACCCATGACACAACTGGTCCTTCTGGCTCCAGGGCACTGCTCACTTACAGATGCCAAGTCTGGTCTAAATCCATCCTTACTCCTCAAAAAATCCAGCTGTGAGCTGGTCCAAGCCCAGGCAGGAAACTCTGAGAGCAATTCAATATGGTTTTCACAACAGAAAAGACAGATTCCCCAGTGGAGCCTGAGACTAAGCCATGAGACCTTCCTGATGCTCCCCCGACCATTCTGTAGCACATGAAGGAAAGGAGACCAACAGCATTAGAAGGGAAAAGGCTGATTAACTGGAGAAGGCTCCAGAGAGGTCACTGCAGCTTTTTAATACTTGAAGTGGGCTTACGAGATGTTTAGCATGGCCTGTTGCAACAGGACAAGGGGGAATGGTTTTAAATTGAAAGAGGGTGATTCCGACTAGATATATGATAGCTTTTTTTTTTTTTTTACAATTAGGGTGGAATAGGCTGCCCTGAGAAGTGCTCTATGTCCCATCCCTGGGAATGTTCAAAGGGCTCTGTGCAACCTGAGTTGAAGATGTCCTGCCCATTGCAGGCAGGTTGGACTAGATAGCCTTTAAAAAATGTCCCTCCCAACCCAAAACATTCTGTGATTTGGCTGACTGATCCTCACCACAAAGCCCTCGACAGCCCCACTCCCCTGATGATCACCTGCTGAGGGAATGCATTCAGGCTTTGGCATATTTGGGGCTTGCTTAAAGGAAAAAGGAGAGTTTAAAGTTCACAGTGCAGCCTTGTGCACTGAAATGGAGGATGTGTAGACAGTCTCCCAAAAGCATCACTTTCCAGAACAACTGGCTGGATCATGGACAGTCATCTCCTTAAAGAAAAGCTTTTGGAGGTCACAGCAGGAACCTCCAGTTCAAACCTGCCCTCTTCTCTTCTTGTGTATCTGGCAAATAAAGAGACACACTCATCCTTCAAATGCTCTCCAGATGAGAGTCCTGAGCTTAGCAGATTGCCTTTCCACAGCACTAAGCAGACCTTAGATCCCATATGCCAACAGGTTCCCTACCCTGGAGGCACCCCATCCGTGCCCCTGGTGCCATTCACAGCTGGTCTAAACCACTCTGCAGCTGCCCCATGTGCTGCCTACACCACTCATGGTCAATGCCCAAGTGACTGGAGAGCAGAGAAGGGCTTGCAGCAAGGACAAGTTTGAATTAAATTGAACACAACCTTGCTAAATGCTCAGACCTGTATTTGTCACCTGAGGAATGAGCAAGTCTGGTCAATGAATCACAAATAAGCCAGTCTTCCCCACACAGGTCTTTTGCACAGATGCCAGAGACCTCCTCTGCACAGATCACTTTCCCCATTGGTCAGTTCTTGTTTTCCCCTTTTCTTCCTTTATTTATCTTGGTATTAAGGGCATTGGGCTTAATGGAATAAGCCAATAGTACAAAGGCCATTCTGCCCTCTAACTGCAGGCACACTTCAGGAGAGAGGAAGCTTACTGAGCAGTTCCACACACACATTTAATACATCTCCTAGTTGAAGGAATACTACTGTCAACTGTTAGCTGCACACTAGGACCAAACTATTTAAATTAGAAGCAGCTGAAGCATGGAAGACAATTTCCTCTGAAATTAGCCCAGAAAACTTATCCAGCCTTTAAATGGCAAATGGCATTTTCAGCTGCCTCATGCCAAAATGTCTCCCATGCTCACAATCCACATACTGTGCATGCTCTGCCAAGGTCACTCTCGTTCCACCTCCACAGAGGTCAGATTTGCCAACAAGACCTTAGGATATATTAGCCTCTGTAAGATACCAAAATTGGATGCTACACTGCTTCATTTAAACAGACTTTGCAGCAAAGGACTAAGCACAGATCTCAGATTAAGGAGATCAAGACTCTACTCTGTGAGTCCCATTCTGGAAGTTTTTCTGTTTCCAAGGAGCAATTGACTGGAAGGTAAAACAGATCAAATTTGTCATCCTCTACAGAGATCAGTCTTAATTTACTGACCTGTTGCAAGAAGCTTTTCAACTGCAGCCAATGCAGACAGCCACACATTTTGGGAAGGGAAACACTGACAGGTATTGCATCCTCCCTAGATTCTTTAAAACCCCAGAGGAAGAGTAATTTCTATG
Source organism: Anomalospiza imberbis (assembly GCF_031753505.1). Taxonomy (NCBI): domain Eukaryota; kingdom Metazoa; phylum Chordata; class Aves; order Passeriformes; family Viduidae; genus Anomalospiza; species Anomalospiza imberbis. The sequence goes on along the minus strand of NC_089697.1, from coordinate 1,538,680 downwards.
AATTTAGGAAGCAAACCCAGCCAGGGATGTTTTTTATCAGAGGCAGGCTACATATGTATGCCAAGACATGAGACAGTTAAGAGCCATTGTCCTACTGCACTGTAGTATACTGGTGCCTTATCCACCAGGAGCACAAGACCAGCAAGAAGGTGAAAAGGGCTGGAGAGGAGAAAGAATGACAACAGGAGGGCTGAAAGTGTGCAAGGAGCTCAGCTCAAGTACCTCTGGGAACAGACATCAACCAAGGTGTACATGGTAGGGAAACAACCCTGCAAAACAGAGAATGAACACGGGAATACTTTCTTTGGCCTCTAACAACACCGGGAAGACAGAGAGGGATGACCAATTGTATTCCTGGGCATGAAACATGGGAAAAGTGAGAGGTCACGCATATCACAAAGAGGCAACCCAGGAAGCACAAGACCATTGATGGAAGAGAAGGTGAGCAAAGACCAATGAAAATTTTTCATCACAGTTTAAATAATAACACGAAGATGTTGAGTGTTGGATTAGGGGTGACATCCGGCTGAGGAAGGACAAAGTGAAGCTTGTCACAGAGAAACTTTCCCTCTTTCTGGTGCCCCTACCTGCAGCAGCACATGGATGAGAAGCAGAACCTCAGACTCCCTACAAACAGCCCTATTCACAGCCTGCCACCTTCAGATATTTTCCTCCTATCTTCCTACTAAAGCAGAGCACAAGTCAGAGGAGAGCTGATCCAGCAGGCTTCTACACCAACCTCCCCTCTACAAAAGCACCAACATACCCCACTGTATCACCACCCAAATTCCTTCACATCCCACACCAAACGTGCCCTTTAACAACCCCGGGCACATGTCTTGCTGCAGCACAGCTGATGGACACTGGCAGAGCTAAGGAGAGTGTCATACTCACCAGGCACAGATCAGCCTGGTCACGTCCTTCACATAATTTTTTTACATAAACACAGGCGAGCAACACTACACTGATCAGTTTTACTAACTTGCACTGAAGGCAAATCAAACCAAGAGTTCCTGACTCCATCAGCATCTTTACTGACAAACTGAATAAGTATTTAAGGTAGAAAACCATTCCTTCTCCACAGAAGGCTACAGGTGGTCATGACTTCATGCAGAACTGCACTAAGATGATGGGTAAGAAATGCATTAATGTAAAACTGTTAATTGCAAACAGACATTGAGCAGCTCTAGAACACAGCCCTCTTCCAGGAAACTTTTGGCATGACAGCAGAACTAAGTGGTCATTCTCAGGTAATGGGCACAGTGAAGTTTGGCCAGGACAGGTCACTACAGCTACAGAGCAGAGGTGGAAACAGCTCCTGCAGGTAAGAGATTCTGGTCTTGAACTGTAAGGAATTTTCACAGCCTGTTTGCACATGCCTGTCCCTCTTCCCCCAACCCTTTTTACACCAGCAGCGAAATCCTGCAGAAACACCCCCACCCAAACAGCCTCCCAGGCAGAACTGTGCCTGCCAAAACAAAACACATGTCACCTTTCAGCAGCTGTGGGTATTTGGTATGAACTAGGTTGGTAAGATCTCCACCATCATCCAGAATCATGTTGAGGGGCTGCCCATCCTTGAAGTACAGGGTCTGCTCAATGCACCACAAGTATTCCTCATCTGTCTCCCCTTTCCAGGCAAACACTGCATGGGAACAAACACAAACCATTAGCCAGTTTCTTACTCAGCATGTAGTGAAGCAGCCAAAGGAAGATTTCATCAGCAGCTCCCAGTAGCAGCTGACAGACAGATGATTATCTGTGCCTGCAGGCCAGCAAAGACATTTGCACTGAAAAACAGGCCTCAGAATAATCACTCTTCCAGGCATCAAACATGATCACAATTTTGAGACTTTGTTGTTCTCCTTATTCTTCTTCCATGTTAAAAAGGAGAAGACAAAGCAAACTAAAGCAGACTCACGTCCACAGCACCCCACTCGGACATAATGGATACAGATAAATGAAAACACAACCACAGCATTTTCTAGCACAGCAGAAAAGAGGGATCAGACTTCAGCATGAGCTAAGCAGCAGAATATAAACTCTTCAGCAACTCTGAGTTTAAGTTCTAGTCTCTAGCCTAGCACTAAAATCCAAGCTGAGATGCCTCATCTGCTCTAATTAGGGTGTATTTCTATGTCAGTACAGCTGCAGCAACAGGCTGCCACCACTGGTATTTGCATCCACTAGGATGTGTTTCTTTCCAGGCATCTGTACTGTCTTCACGCTATACTCAATCCTCAGAAGTACTCAGCCACTCAAATATGTATTGGGCACATTATTTACACACCCCAACATTTGGCTAAATTGTCATGTTTTCAGTGTTTACACAGAAAACTGACCTTAAGCCATGAAGAGACAATCATGCAATTGCCTATTCTGTAGTAATGTGTGTTAGGATCTCATATTGAAGCCAAAGGACCAGCATTCCTTCAGGGTCTCATAAATTCAGTATGTGAAGTGCAATATTAACAAAAAGAGCAAGTTCCACAAATAAGGATACAAAGGGCAATGGTCACACACTTTGACCAACACTCAACCTGTAAATGGCTCTTCAGTTGAGTTTTGGGTGTTGAAAGCAGTGAGGAAGACAACCCAAAGTCTAAAGAATCCCATGTGGCCCTCTGACATCTCACATCAGAGGCAATGCCTGACGCTGGTAGTGCCAAAGGAACTGATGAAGGGATCACTTTGTTGCCAAAGAATGTGCCAGAGTTAGGGAAAGACCTGTGGCAATAATTAATTATAATAGAAATGAGAGATCCCTCCCAAAACAGACTGCCAGAAACCAAATTTAGCCACTGCCAACAGCTGGGCTCAGTTCCCAGCACTGAGGATTACATTTCATTCAGCTGAATTACACAGCAGACAGCTTCAGGTATTTATACTGATACATGAGGAATTGCTCCTTATTGGAACATGACAGTAGCATCCTGATCAGCACTTAAGAGATATTAGGCAGTAACACAGCTGGGCTAATACTAGCCTAAAAATATCTTGGGTATTGACCCCGCCACTGTGACAGGGTACATGGCAGGTCCCTTACCTTTCCCAATCCCTGTTTAGCACAGAACTTGCTGGAAAGCACCAAACACCTCCAGCTACACACACCTACACACCACTCCATTTCATCACCCAGCCCATTCCATCATCTTAATGAGATCTAACATAGAGCCCAACAGCAGCCTTTGCTGGGAGACCTGTGCACAGGCTGATGCAACACAGCCTGAATCAAATGTCCTGGTTTGTAAAAACCACTGCTTCTGATGGGCTATTTCAATCCTCAAGCTTGCTCAGAAGATCTTGATGTGTACAGTTTGATTTACCAGGAACAGGCAGTACAGCCCAACTCAGCCAAAACAGAACATGGAAAACTTACCAGGGATACCAGCTTTTGCAATAGCAGCTGCAGCATGGTCCTGAGTGGAGAAAATGTTGCAGCTTGACCATTGTACCTGGAAAACAACCAAGTTTTGTTTGCTGAACAAAGTTCTGAGATATCAGGGACTGTCTATCAAACACAGGACTTAAAAAGGGAGCAAGAGCAGAAAGAAATTAGTGCAGATTCTTGCCTTTTTCAGTAGCTCTGCAAAGATAAGGTGAGAACTGAGAGTCTGACTAAGTCAAGGAAAATAATGCCACATGGAGAAAATGTGAATGAGCTTTAGCTGTGCCATACATTCAGCCACCTCCTTCTCACAAGCACCTCTCCCAGACAGCCAGAGCATACTCCAGATCTTCAGGGGTGCCCAACAGGCACAGGGTGCCCACAGGGTGGGTTTGGGAAGTTTTGGTGAATAAAGGTCAGATTTTCAGAACAGCCCCATAGCAAGTGTCCACTGAGGGTATGGACATGCAGCAACACACCTGCTGGCATTCACAAGAGTCAGAAATGCAGCTAAAACATTACACTCAATCCAGGCATTCTCTAAGATTGTGCTCACCCACCTCCCACTCTGTGTTCCAGTCAAGGAAGCTTTTCCAGCTGAGCTAAGTGTTTTCCTCAGATTTCATAACTAGGCTCAGGCACCTAGAAAAGCAACAGCATGTTGCTGAGTTGCACTGAAAAGGATCTGAACACCTACTGCAACTCACAGCACCACATCCCAGAGCCACACACCCTCTGCTCCCCACAGGGCTGGCAGCTATTTGCATGTTCACTGGTCACAGAGCTTGAGTAGAGAGGGCAATAAGGCACAATCATCCAGCCTGTTTTCAGATACTCATACCACCTGATCAAAAAGTGACATTTTGAAGTAAATGGTGCAGTAGGAAGCAGCCTACACTACCAACGCTTGTCATGAAAACACACCTGGAAGGAGCACAGGAAAACAGAATCCATAACCTAAAACTGCACCTCCTCACCTGGGTTTTTGCAAGTTCCTCCCATACCAGCAGAGGAGACATCAGGAGGTGTCATGACATTCAAAGTATACAGAATACCTATATACTGTTTACAATTCAGACTTGATACAGACTTGTGGTAGTGACATAGAGCCTAGAATAACTGGAACACCTGATGGGCTCAGACCCTAGTATTTACATCACTGGTTATGGAAAGGATTATTTTTTGTTACAAATTATGAAGCATGGAATATTTATTCTATCCTTACTAACCCAGCCAAAAAATGGACACCAAGGTTACTATGCTGCAATGAGCTACATCCTTATTACATGGGCTATGATTTTATCAGTTTCATTCCTCCCTCCCTGGCACCAAAGTTCTGACAGAACAGGTAGACCAAGGCTGAATCCAAACTCAAATCAAAGCCTAAACTAATCCACAGGCATCAGGACAAGGAGTTAACACAGCAGCACATGCCTTTAAAGGTACAACCACATCTTAGAGAAATCAAGTCTCTGCAGATACCTCCCTGAATGACTTGGATGAATCCCATATAACACTGACCTGGTGTTATGCTCAGCTTAAGCAGCTTGGCAATGTTTTACTAAGCACACAGCTGCCTCCTAGGCCAGACATACTGGGATGCAGCAACCAACAGGAGCAGCAAGGAGCTTCCCAAATTTCAATGGCTACTGCTGCCTTTTAAATCTTGTGGAGGGACAGGAGTTCCACACGGAGTGGCTGGAACAAAGCCAGGACTGTACCCAACAAAGTTCTCTTTCAGCACTGCACCATTTGCAACCACAGGACAGCCCTGAACAGGCTGGGGAACACCTGCACAGCAGCATGTACCTTGCCCAGGCTGACCTGGCACAGCATCCATACCTATCTCCTCCTCTTTTTGAGGAAACACCTTCACTGCTATAGAGAAAACTCCTCCTCCTCCCAGCACCTTTCAACCAGCATGACACTGCTCAATTCTTAACCGTTCCCAGAGAGGGATCCCACACAGGGCACTTCTGGGCAGCCTAACTGCAGGAAGAAGGAACTTCGGATCATATACATACTTAACAATCCATCGAAATTCCAGTCAGCTCCCTGCTCAGCACACAAGCAATGCAGATTGTGCTCAGATACATGGCTCTCCTCATGCCCTGTACAGCAAACACTCAGCTGTGATGTCTGGACTTCATTCAGCAAGTCAGGCATGGGACACAAGGCAATAAATGGCTTCTAAGTATCTCAGACTTTAATAATGATGAGAGTAACTGGTCCATAGTCACACAAAAAATTCAGTGGAGATCCCAGCCCTCAGTCCCTGAGCCACAGTGTATCCCTGCTCTTTTCCTGTACAGCTGAAGGGCCAGCATGAGCTCCCAGTAAACTTCATTAGATTTTGCTGACTTCACCAGGGCAGAGCAGGGTTCTTAATACAGGCTAATCTGTGCTGGAGGCAGTCCCTAGAGCTGCAGCATGAACAGCCACAGCACTGCAAGCCCGAACACAGCATGGCTGCGTGGGAGCAGCTGTGGGCACTGCCCAGGGCACAACAGGCACTCAAAGCTGCAGCTTGTCCACAGGGAACACACACACCCCACACCCCAGAGGTGCTGAGGGCAAGCAACAAGCTTCTTGCTCAAGGAGAGAAGACAATCCATCCACGTGGAGATTGCAGCCTCACCCAAAAAGCACAGACATTTGCCAGGATTCCATAACGTGTTACATAAGCAGGAGCAGTGACCTGGCAGAGCGTTACCCAAGAGCTGAGGGAGAAACTCAGAGCCACGTTACCTCAGCCCCCAGCACGATGAGGGTCTCTATGAGCACTGCTGTCTGCACAGTCATGTGGAGGCAGCCGGCGATGCGGGCACCTTTCAGGGGCTTGGATGCAGCGTACATCTCCCTCATCTTCATCAGCCCTGGCATCTCATTCTCCGCAATCTCAATGGCCTTGCGACCCCAGTCTGCAAGGCTGATGTCAGCTGCAAGAGAAGCAGGACAGGTGTCAGAGTTTGAATAGCTGAGACCTTGGTATCTGTTCACACACTTGTGGGTAGGCACTGGCTGCAACAGCTGAACTGAACACCCAGCAACAACTGGGAGACACTGCTGCAGAAAAACCAGACCCTATTCCAGTTACTTCCTGGTTCTTTGCTATGGTGTACAAATTTAGACCAAACCTAACAGCCCCTCTAAAAAACAAGTATGCTACTGCAAGAGGGTATAAATCAACTGTGATCTAGTGCACAGACATCCCGAGGTCTATGATTTCAGTAAGCCACAGCCTTAAGCACTTTTTACAGACACAGCACAAGAGTCCAAAATTCCTATAGGGACTGACTTCCACAGTACTGACCTGCATGTGGGGATGGGTTGGCTGTAGGGCAGTGGCTTCCCACAGTGAGAATGCTCCCTAAGAGTGCACCAGGATCTGAACCCAGCTTTGCTCCCTCTCCTCACAGCAAAGCTACATGTCCTTCCCCATTGGCCCATCCTCCTTGGATCCACAAAAATTATTTTAAGTGACTGTAATGATCTTAGTTACCATTCTACTTCTACTTTTGTAAAAAGTATCTACAGCAGAAAAGTCCAGCAAAAAATGAGCAAGAGAGATTTCTGACAGGCTTACTGCATTCATCATGGATGTCCAACCCCAGCCTTAAAAACACAAGGGTCAAGCAGGTAATGCCCAGCTGCATCAGCTCTGCAGCACAGGCCAACAGTGTCCTTCTTACTTGGTTTGAGATTCTTTGAGAGATTTTTGAAGTTCACCTTTCCATTTAGACCACAGGCAGATGCTTTTTTGCTACCTCGTGAACACAGACTGTTTAGAGCACTGGGGAACACCAGAACTCCGAGTAAGACTGCTGGGTTTAATACAGACAGGCTAATTGCATTTTGCTGCAGAACGAAGCCTGGGGCCACTGAAGCTATTGCACGTGTTAAAGCTGACTGGAGCACAGCCTATACACCACTGGGACTGAAAACAGGCAAAGAAAGGACCACAGAAACAAATAAATCAAGAGGAGGAGGTTTAATCTTACGCCTATTAAGGGCTTGGTAGCTTTAACAGGGCTGCTTTAAAAATATCCTGCAGTATTTTGGTTCAGAGCCTCCCGGGTAAATTATTTATGAATCTGAGCCTTATACACTAATGTTCTTTGAATGAAGCCTCCAAGAAATACCCAGCTATTTAAAAAACCGGGGTTCTTTGTGCAGTTTCAGGTCTACAGAAATACGCGCCAAAATCTTCAGGGCACATGAGTCAAAGATCCCAGGATGGGAAATACTTTCACCTTCGGAGCTAAGCCAGTTCCCGCCAAGGGCTCTGAGCAGCGGGGGAGGGAAGGGGCGGCCGGGCCAGGAGAGCGGCACAGCCGCGAGTGAGAAGCCAGCGGCGCCGCGCCCCCTTCCCCCACGGTGGCTCCCCCAGCGCACAGGGGGCTCAGGCCCGGCTCCGCCGCGGGCAGGACCCGCCGTCCTCCCCCCCGCGGCCGCATTCAGCTCGGCGCTGCGGCCGCCGAGGCCGCGCTTCCCGCACCGCGCTCGCCCCGGCCCGGGGAAGGTGCCGAGCACGGCGGAGCCTGATCGGGGCTCGCACTCACCCACTTTGTAGGGCAGCCGGTCTGACATGGTGGAGCTGCCTGGCCGGCGGGCTGGAGGAGGCGGCAGCAGCACTGGGCTCGCTTTATGTAGAGGCGGTGCCGCTTGCGTGAGGCGGGGCCGGGCTGCGCTTGGGCGCTGGGCCCGGCCGGCGCTTCCTCCGGGCCGGGCCGTCCGCGGGCCCGCCTCCTCTGCGAGCAACGAGGGCACGGAGTCCGCGGCGCTGGGCTCTCCCCAGAACCTGCCCCGTCCGCAGAACCTGCCCGTGCCAGAACCTGCGCCCCGGTACGGCCTCTGCCGCAGCTTCAGCCCCGTGCCCGAGCAGGCTCTGGCGGCCGCTGCACCCACCGCTACCGGTGCCAGCAAGGAGCCGGTGTATAAATGTCTGCAGGGATGGCTCAGAGCATGGACCAGCTTCCGCTCCGTGGGACCCAGCGATGAGATAAGAGGCAATGAGCAGAACCTAAAGAAAGTTCCACCTGAACATGAGGAAGAACTTCTTTATTTTGCAAGTGACCACTCACTGGAACAGATTGGTAAGAGGCTATGGAGTCTCCTTCACTGGAGATACTCACTTCCAGATCCGTGCTGTGGGATGGCTCTGTTTGACCCAGGATGTGGGAACAGAAGCCCCACTGTGGTCCCTTCCAGCCTCACCCATTCTGGGATTCTGTAACCCAGAGCTACATGAAGCCACAGCAGGTCCCAGGGCAGTGCCAGGAACAGCCCTGATTCCTGATGCCAGGCCTCGCCACATGGACACTGAGCAGACAGCACTCCCTGTCTCACTTCCCAAAGAGGATCCCACGAGATGATCAGTGTGAAGTATGACCCTGGGGCACACAGGTTCCTCACTGCAGCAGGACCCAAGGAAATGGGCAGAATACAACTGGTGAGATGCCAGGCAGAGCTGGGGCCAAGATATGAGCAGTTCTATCACCCTGGACCTTGGACTTGGCTGCAGGCAGTTCCCCTCCCTAGCCTGCAGCCCTCTGCCAGGTGCTGGGCAGGGCTGCCGGCCCCCTGGCACAGCCAATGCCTGCTGCACACGCAAGAGACACAGCCCAGCTTCGGCCTTGCCTGCAGGTCACATGCACATCTGCTTCTGTTCTAACGTCTGAAATACGTTTTTCATAAGCTTCAGTTGTGAACTGGGATGAACTTTCCAGCCACACTGTTATACGTGTCTCCTTTAACCCGTGAAATACATAAGAGTGATGATTTCCTTATAATTACACAGAAATTCTCATTGAATTCTTTTGAAAAGTTTGAAATAATTCTCAGTGCAGAGTTTATCCTGAGACCCTAGTTCCCAGTCCATCCTGGGAAAGGTAATTATGATGGTAATTTTTTTTCAGGTAAGCAGCAACTGATCTTCAGTGACTGTCCTACAGTGAACAGAGCACAGAAAGACAGAAATCCCAGAAGAACACCTGGACAGACTATCAGTACACGTGGAAATGGCAGGATTTCTGTATAATACTCAGAGTGCTGCAGGTGCACTGGCACACCTGATACCATACAAGGAGTTCTGTAAATTAGAAGGTTGATTTACAGAAATGTAAGGCTGAAGCGCAGGCTTCATTCCTTTCATTTTATCCCTCAGCATCCAAGCGTAGTTGGTTCCCCTCCAGGGATAACACAAATTCCCTGCTGGTGCCCATGAAGCTGCAGCCCCTCCTGGGCTCATCCCTGCCCCAGCTCTGGGGTCCTGAGCACGGGAAGCACCTGGAGCTGTTGGAGTGCAGAGGAGGAGATTCTCCCCAGATCCCCCCCGAGATGCTGCAGGGGCTGGAGCCCCTCTGCTCTGAGGTAAGGCTGAGAGAGTTGGGGTTGCTCAGCCAGGAGGAGAGAAGGCCCCGGGGAGGCCTCACTGCAGCCAAGCAGGACTTGGGGGGCCCTGGGGACAGAGTGTTCAGCAGGGCCTGTGGCCAGAGGAGAAGGGGGCATGGATGGAAACTGGAGGAGCTCAATTTAGCTTTGATCTGAGGAAGATGTTTTTCTCCCACGAGGGTGGTGAGGCCCTGGAACAGGCTATGCGTAGAGGCTGTGAAGCCCCATCCATGGGAACACTCAAGGCCATGTTGGAAGGGGCCCTAAACAACCTGGACTGGTGGGAGATAGATGCGGTTGGAACAAAATGACCTGTAGAGACCCATCCAAGCCAAACCATTCAGATATTCAATCATTTTACAACAAAAAGCGCCGAATCTGGAGGGGCCCTGAACTCCCAGATTCATTGTATCACAGCCAGTGTTCCAGGAGGAACTTCCAGAATCTCTTGATGAGCACAACGCAACCATTGCCCTTGTACCCAGCAGAGCCTTCAGTCTGCTTGGAGACCACCCTTCACTCGGGTTGCATCAGACTGTTCTCAGCTGCTCCTTGCTATTGGCATCAGTCCGGAAATTTTCATGCTGCCTGGATCTCAGCACTAATCCCAGCAAGATGTGCACTCCTCTCCTAGTGAAGTACAGTGCCATTCCAGGGAGGTGGGCAGCCCCTGACTGTCCAGGCAGGCTGGAGCCCTGAATAGACATACAGGAATAACAGAGATGATTAACACAGTCCCTTCTGTATTTAGATATCTAAATTGTAAGGTTCTTCTGTAAATATGTTTATTAGATTCCAGGTGTTCTATAGGTCCCCTATACTGTAAATACATTTCTAAGGCTGTTGTTTTTATAGATGTCCTTTAGTCTGTAAATATGTTTGTTATGTTACTGTTTTAGATAGATCTTCTATATTGTAAATATTTTTATAGATTGCTGTTGTTATAAGAATTCTTATATTGTACATGTTCCATAGTTTGTTGTTTTTCTGCTCTTCTGTAAATACATTATCTGTCACGAAGGATGAAAATTTGACAAGAAAGTCTCACAGATACGTATACTTGCCAGAAAGATTTTTGAATGTAGAATATGAAGAAGGAATAGAAATGAAAGCAAGTTTTGATATAGAAGAAAAGAATTGCTCAGCCAGTCTTACTGGATAACTAAGAAGGCAAAGGGTATGTTAGTTAGAAGAGGTTTTTTTGGCTTAGAGCAAAGATAAACCCACCTCAAAGAAGAAGATGTTTTTACTAAGCAGAAAGAGTCCACAGGCAAACAAGCCTGCCGATGTTGCAAATAGAAAAAAGGTCTCAGAATTTTCCACTGCAAGAAAACTGAAAAACAAATTCTAGCTTAAACCGTGACATACTAACTTTTAGTGATTGGAGAATAGTAACATGAATATGGTGATTATAGTAGTTATGATAGGCTATAGGTAAAAGTTAAGGTATATATTGGTTCTTCTGTATTAAGATGTTCAGCAAAGAAAAGTATATAATGCATTGTAGGCAAAATTAAAGGGTCTTCAGGCTTGTCTGCAGCTGGAGCTGACAGCTGTAGGCGCAGGCTCTGTCACCCATGACCCTGGACTGCTGTAACATCTTGGATACGATAAGCTGCATTTTGAAGAGCTGCCTGGAGTCCCGCATCTCCTTCATTGTGGCTCTTAAAATTGTCCTTGTTTGTCACAGCCCAGCTCTCTTTGCATTTGCTTTGGGCACAAGCAGCGTTTGCAGAGTTGTGGTTTCCACTTGCTCTGGGTTCCTGGGGCTGGAGGTCCCTGGGGGTGCTGGCACAGCCCCCCCCGGGGCTGGGGGTCCCTGTGCACAGGGTGTCCCACTGATGCCGCTCCCGCAACTGGGTACTGCTCGTGTTCCTGGGCTGCTGCAGAGCGGTGTCCCCAAGAGCAAAGCTGTCACCAGCAGAGAGGGGGCTCTGACAGCAGCGGCCCCTGCAGCGATGCCACCAAATCAGGCAGGAAACCTTCGGCCACCCTTCCTGCTGGAGCCACAGAGACTCCTGGGCCAAGCCAGCATCATGCGACAGGGATACAAAATCCACATTTGTGCTCTGAAGGTCATGACAGCCTTGAGAATTGCTGGAGCCAGGATGTGGGGAGCAGCTTTTGCAGCTGCAGGGGCAAAGTCTTGGAGGAGCCCCTGCACAGCACACTCGCTCCTTGCTGACCCGGAGCTTTCCCAGGGCGTTACTCCTGCAGGTGCCATTCAGGGCAGACCATGGCATTTGCTGACCATGGTCCTTGACAAGGAGTCTCCTGTCCTTGTGGCTGGAGCCCCCCAGACCAGAGTGCAGGACTTGCTGTCCTGTAGCCTTGCCAAGACTTTACTCTTGAAGGTGCCTTCAAGGCACGACTGCAGCACTCGCTGACTAGGATATTTTCTGAGCCATCTTCTCCTGCAAGTAGCCATGAATCCAGGAATTGACGTAGAGCAGAGATCCATGAGCGTGCCCAAGCTGGCCTGGTGGAAGGAGGAGAAAGAAGGCCCTGGAACTACCCCAGCACAGCAGCCTGAAGAGGTGGAGCAGTTCCAGCCACTGTGAAGGGTGAGTGGCAGAGCTGGGCTGCAGGCCTGGTGCTTGCAGCCAGCTTGGCCCCATCCCATCCCATCACCTGGGGACATGCCCATGGACAGGACGGAATAGGGGCCGGGGCAGACACCCCACAGCCATGCTCCATGCCCTGGGGCATTGTGGGGCTGTCCCTGCCTGGGGAGTGTAGGGCTGGGCTGTGTTCTCCAGCCTGTCCCACAGTGCCTCAGCTCAGGCTGCGCTCGCTCTTTGCCAGGTGCAGCTGTGCAGCGCACACGAGAGCAGGAACACACCCGTGGCCTCTTCCACAGAACAGCGCAGGTACCTGCAGCCATCCCCAGCTGGGCTGGGCCTGCTGACACTGCTCAGCCCAGCACTGTGCTCGGATCACTCCATGCAACATCCCTGGCTTCTTGCCCTTCTGCTACAGACAGTTTGCAAATTCCTGAAGAGGATTCTGGAGGAAGAGACCAGCATCATGGGCACTGTAGTCAGAGTGTACTCTCCCATCTTCAAAACCAAGGCCAGTGCTGCCCTGCTGGATATGCTCGTGGAGGAGGGTCCTTCCAGTCCAAAGCAAGTAAGCAGCCTGTGGCCTGGCTTCGCTCCTCCCAGCAATTGCTTGGCCTCCCAAGCCACACCTGCTGCTTACTGGAAGCCTTTGACGCCATGGCAGTGTGGTGGCAAGGGAAGCACTGCTTTGGGGCAGCTGGGCACATTCCTTCCTCTGGCAGCTTTCCAAGTCTCCCCTGCCTTCTCCAGGTGCCTGCCATGGTGAGGTACATCCACCAATGGCTCGTGGCCAATGAGTTTCCTGAGTACAATGTGTACAAGCCCCTTCTGGATCTGACAGAAGCACAGCCCACTGATGTGGTGATGGTTCTCCTGTGTGTGGCCCCATTGTGTGACTGGTACGGGGCCCATGTGCCCACAAGGCTCAGGGCTCACCGGCCCATCACCCTGTACAGCCTGTCCCAGGTGTCTGACAGACAGAGAATTCCAGGGCCCTCTGGCTGCTCCCTTTGCCAGCCCTGGCCCCTGCCAGCCCCCCAATGTGCTGCCATGCTCCCTCCCTGCTCCTCAGGGGCCGGTCCCCACAGGGCTGGGCTGTCTGCGTGCTGCCAGTGAGGGGCAGAGGGCAGAGGCAGGGCTGGCAGCCAGCTCAGTTCCCCACTGCAGCCCAGGCCATGGTGCTGTGTCCCAGACCCCCCTAAGACAGAGCTCTGACCCCACAGAGCTGTAACCACCATGTGGAAGAGCATTGTTGCATCACAAGACATAAAAAGGGATGCTGAAGTAAGGATGCCCTGGAAAGAGACACCCCTTAAAGTTAGGGTGACCCAAGAAGATGTTCTCCCACAGTTCCTTGCACCCTTATGTTAATGATCAAAGTTATGTCATCCCTTTTCCCCTCCCCAGTTCTAGAAGGTTCCTCGTTCCTGCTTTCCCTATTGGTCCCCCTTCCCTACAGCTCCTCCCTTGGATCCCAGCTGGTTGTTGCCCTTTAGTCTTGCCTTTGTACCGCCCCTATCCCCTTTACCCATTGGCCCTCCCACCTGATGCTCTGCCTCCCTTGTCTCATACATAACCCTGGACTTTCTTTTGTTCTTGGTTCTTTGACCCTGGTTTCCTTCAGTGTGTGTTAATAAACACCACTGAAATACCATATGTGGAACCCCTCCTGCTCATCTTTCTCCGTTGACCATTGAGTAGCATCATGTGACGTGAGTGTCTGCTGCATGCTGAGCTATCCCTTCCTCAGAGAGACACTCTTGGGAAGGTGGTGGTTTTGGCAGCTCCTGCCATGCCACTGCAGCTGGCACCTGAACAGGGACCTTTTTAAAGTCGCCCTGAGAGCGTCTCCAGTGGACTTTTGTCCCTGGACACAAGTCGCCTTGGAGCTCCAGCTGCCAGAAGGGATCACCTCGATTTTCCGAGGTGTTCTCCAAAGAGCCAGCCAGCAACCCTCCATGGTGCAGTTTGTGGATTTGATGCAGAGGATTGGCTGGTGTCAGCAGACCCCCATGAAACCTTTTCTTTTGACTTGTTGGTTTGGTGAGTGTTAAGGGCACTAGGGGAGGGTGCCTCCACAAGTAATTTTCAGTTTTTCATTTTCCTTTGTTTTGGGGGTGGAAAATTTTAGTTTAACCACAATGAGAACTAAATTATCCATTGTGTAGCGGAAGGTTTATGCCCAAGTTAAGGGGACCCTTGTAGCAGGAGATGTTAAGTTTTCTAAGGGGGATTTAAAGTCTTTCATTCACTTTTTATTTAAACACTTTCTGGGGATTACCCAGGAAGATATTGTTTCGATTAAGTTTTGGAACAAGATGGAGAAATGTTTATATGTTGAACAGGTTAAAGGGGATTTTAAGGTGGGGAAATATTATCCTTTGTTTGTTGCAGTTCGTGTTTATTTTAATGAGTTCTATTAAGTTGATTGTTGAAGTGGTATGTTCTGTTGTCCCCCATGTTCTCCCTAAGTTATACTCTCCTACCCAGCCATCCCTCAAAGAATCTCCTTCCATTTTTCCAGACCCTTCCCTGTCTGTCAAGGCAACCTGGCCCCTTTGCCCTGTCAACCTAAACCCTACCCATTGTTCTAGAAAGTTCCCTGTCCCTCACCTCCAGGACCTATCCCAGATTGAACCCTCTCTCCTCCCCTTACCCTGATTTGTGGCATCCCTGAAAACTCCACCCTAAGAGTTACTCATTGGTTATCTCATTGTGTCCACCCCCTGGTTTGTGAAGATTTAAAAACCCTTTTACAGCTGTGCATGGGGCTCTGCTTGCCTGTATTCCCTTCAACTCTCCTTTCTTGTGTACCCTTCCTTCACCTTACCCAATAAACCTGCTGGACTTAACACCGCAAGAGAGCTTCTCCTGACTTCTTTACTTGATCCCTGCCACACTGCTGTGGAGTGTCGAGTGCAGGGCACATGGCTCTAAGGTTCTGGCTCCGGCAGTACCCTGGCCAAGTCAGTTCCCCACACTTGCCATTGCCCCCGGAACAATAGAGCTAGCCTGGGCTCTGGCAGGCAGTGGCATTTGTTTAATTCAATTTATAAGTTGATCAAGGGAAAAGGGGAAAGTTTGGGATCCAGTTTACCCCAGCTGTCAACTTTCTGCCTCGCCAGTCCTATTCCCTCTTCCCCTAAGAGTGGGTCAGGAGGTGGGACCTGCCCTGCGGCACAGGAGAGCCACCTGCCTCCTGCCACCTCCTACCCCTCTCTGACCCTTTCTCAAGTTGGCACCGCGCATGCCAACTTGAGCCCTAACCTCGCTTATTATCCACCTGCACTCCCTTATCCCAGTTCTTCTTCCTTTTCTATGTTCTATGGGCCAAGATGGTGCTGACCTTGTGAGAGGTCCTGGTCAGCCGAAAGGCTTGTGTCCACGTCAATCCTTTCTCATCCTCTTCTGAGGAGGAGGACAGTGACGATGACTCCCCAGGCTCTACCACCAGGCCTGGGAGAGGTTGGGCATGAGTCAGGAGAGAGCCTGTCAGGGATAGTAATCTGGAGATGGCTGAGATGCTACATAATCTCGTGGCTCCAGTTATTCTCTGGAGAGGAAGGAAACCCAAATGGGAGCAAATGCATATTCTAAATTAAACTGCAAAGCGGCCAAAGATTATGACAGGAAGTCACCCTACTTTAAAAATGTTCTTGAAGTGACTCTTTTGGGCCATATTCTCACTCCACATGATATCAAAGATATCAAAGATATAATGTCAGTATTGCTGTCCCCCACAGAACTCCTGTTATGGGAGTCTTTGTGGAGGAAGCAGTTGAAGCCCTTACTATCCAAACATAAGACCGAGGATGAGAAAGCCCCATTGATGTTGGAGGAATTATGTGGAGAAGGTGATTTTGATAAGCCCGAAGACCAGGCCAAGGATCTCCCTATACTTGTTCTGGAGGACATTAAAACTGCTGCTTGCACTGCACTGCTCCAAACACCTGATGGCTCCCTATCCCAACAAAACATTTTTGACATCTGCCAAAGCACTGAATAAACTTTTATTAAGTTTATCGACAGGCTTAAGGATGCGCTGGAGAAGCAGATTGACAACTCTCCGACCAGGGAGGAGTTGCTCAAGAAGTTGGCAGCGGTGAATGCCAACACCGAGTGTAAGAGGGTTATTAGGGCACTGCCCCTGGAACCTGAGCTCACCATCTCACAGATGGCGGAGGTGTGTACAAAGCTCAGCTCCATTGAGCACACAGTCGTCCTGGCCATGAATAGGGGTATGTGGGAAGCCATGGCCACCCAAAACAACATTGTATATTTAAACTGCTGCCCAGTGGGGCATGTGCAGGCACAGTGTCCATTCCCTTTCCTTAGGCCAAACAGAATACACCGTCAACGTTACCAGCATCTGTCGGGAAATGGCTTGCAGAGCACAACACAACCCCACACGATGACAGGACATGGCAAGTCATTCTGTCCTTGGGAAGGCGGTGGTTTTGGCAGCTCCTACCATGCCACTGCAGATCATCATGTGCTCCTGCAGGACTGCAGAGCCGGCCATGCTCGTACTCCTTGACGTACTGGGCAACTGGCCAGAGCACAGCACGTGCACCTCTGATGGGGACCACATGGCTGTCCTTGCCCTGGCTGTGAGCTTCTGCAACTGGCTTTTGCTCACCCCAAGCTCACCTCTCCATCAGGTCTCCATCCTCCCTCCACCATGGTGTCTCCTTGCCTCTCCCTGCTGGGCTGAAACCTGGCCTAGGGGCAGCTTCAGGGCCACCAGGCCACCTCCCCCTGCATCTCCGCTGGTGCCTCCCTCCCACACTCAGGCCTTGCCACATGGACACCTCGGCACTGAGCACTGTCTCAGGCTGCTCTGTCCTTTGCAGGCAACTGTGGTGATGTGGAAGATCCTCCAGATGCCCTGCGTCCCACATGTAGTGACAATGTGTTTCCCCCGCCTCTTTGTGCATCTGCTCTTCCAATCGCTCTTCAGCACGTTGGATGTGCCAGAGGCGGTCGATACCTTCTGGAGGCGGTCGATACCTTCTGGAAGGGATGCCAGCAGCAACATGGCCTTGCCACCAACCCCAACAGGTGATCCATGTGGCCAGGGCAGGAGCCAGTGCTCCCAGCATGACCTGGGCTTGCTCTGCACACAGCTTTGCAGAGCAGACCCTGAAGGCCCTGCTCTGCTGACTGCACTATGATGATGTGGTGGTGGCAATGGAAGACAAGCGTGGCTAGGACACACTGTTCTGTGCTGATACCAACCACTGTGCTGTGGGCATGCTGGCCAGGTGAGAACCCCTGCTCCCCAACTGCCCCCGGTATTTGTGCCTCCTGCTCTGCTGGGCCGGGAGGCCGTGTGGCCACAGGGCTGGCAGTGCCGCTGGCAGGGAGATGTGCCGCCGGGCCGTGACAGGCTCTGTGTTCCCAGGGATGGCTGGGCGGCACCTCGGGGCACAAGCAAGAGCTCTGGCACATCTGTCAGGGTGAGTGAGGACAGCGGGCTGCCAGCCCCGGCTGCCAGGGGGAGCTGCAAACCCTGCCCCGGGGCTGAGGGCTCTGCTCCCTGTGCGGAGCAGGGCTGCCGTGGCCAGAGCACATGCACAGAGTTCAGGGCCACGGGGGGCAATAGTGTCCAGCACCTTCGGGCGGATCCCCTTGCTCCCTGCTCCCTCCTGGCCATGGCCAGAGCCGGCTGGCATGGCCCTGGCACAGGGGTCTCCTCGGGTCCCCACAGACCCAGGATCTGCCCATGGCTCTGTTCCTCTCTCTCGCAGCCCTTGAAGACAAAGCAGAGGGCATCAGCCCTTCCACCAGAAGCCTGGCTCATGAAACAGCCTTTCTCCTGCGGGTTGTGGAGACAGCTCCGGGATCCATCTTGCAGAAGCTGCAAGATCAGTTTTGCAGGGCATGCAAGAAACGGCCTTGTCTGTGGGGCCACAGCTGGCTGTGCTGCTGGAGCTGTGAGGAGACCTGATTTGAGAGGTTCTCTGTCTGCTGGGGCCGCCTGAGCCAGGGGGATTTTTCTTTTCTTTAAGATTGGTTTTTTCCTTCTTTTTCATTCTTCTTTAGGATATAAAGATAGTATGTGTTCTAATACCTAGGCTCCCAGGAGCTTTCTTTGGTGCCCAGTGTCTGCAGGGCACAGGGATAGAGGGGAACATGGGTCCTTGTGCTCAGCAAGCTGCCCAGGCGTGCAGTGAGGAAGGGAAAATGGCCAGAAGCCCCTTGGCCTTTGGTGGTTCTGCTGAAGCCTTTGTGCTGGCGACAGGGCGGCTGGGCAGGAGCCGGAGCTGCGGAGATCCCTGCCAGACTGGTGCCTGGAGATGGCCACAAGCCCTCCTGCCCAGCCAGGCAACGCCATCTGTGTGCTCCTGGCTGCATTGCTGAGGGCTCCAAGGTGCCTCTCGATCCGGCTCCTCTGGAGCTCCGTCGGGGCTGCGCCGCTGCCGGGCAGGTTGGCTGGGCTGGGGGAGACCCTGAGGCGACAACGGGGCGGTGGGAGGCTGTGAAGGGATGAGGTGCTGCGGCGGCCCTGACAGGACAAGGCGGTGGGAAGGCACGAGGGCCATGTGGGAGGGAGTGGGTGACAGGAGGCTCCAAGGGGACAGGAGGCCCCTGAGGAGCCAGGCTGGTGGGAAGCCCTGAGGAACTGGGTGCCAGAGGCCATAAGCAGCCCTCAGGCTGCTGCCTTGTTCCTGACAGCCGGCTGCTCTGGAGCTTCCCCAGAGACACTGCCATGCCTGGGGCAGAAGCGCTCGAGGCTGGGCCTCAGCAGGAGGGTGGGGACACACCCGAGGTGCCCAGTCTGGGCTGGCTGGGGACAAGGAGGGCAAGGGGGCCCTGCCAGGCCGCAGTCACTGGGTGCTGGCAGGACTGGCAGCCAGCCTGGGTCCCCGCGGCTGCCCAGGCCACCGTGCTGAGACCGAGGCGCCCCCTGACTCAGAGCACTGGGCTTGCAGAGCTTCTGCCTCCACCAAGAGGGCGGCAATGTCTCCTTGAGCAGGGCTGCTTCCAGCACTTGTCTTGGCTGCTCCTTCAGGGGGCTGGCACCATCATCAGAGGCACAGAACAGCTTCTCCTCCCAGAGTTATTCCTATCCTCTGTACTTCCCCAGGTGTCTGCCTTGATGTTCACCAGGGACCTCCTTCTTTGTGGCCGTCCATTGCCGTGCTCAGCAGGCAGCCAGTTGTGAGCTGCCACAGGAAGAGACACAGCAACTGGAGTGTTGAATAGCAGAGGCTGTGCCAATTCTTTTGCTTTCAGAGTGCAAGAAAGACAGAAAAGCACAAGGATACATGACAGTGTTTCGGTGGAGTCTCTTTGTTCTGTGAAATTCAGTAGCTGTTGGTGTTGCTGTGCTACTGCTATTCCCTTCCTTTAAAAAATCAATCTGGGAAGAAGCAACATCATCTGACACCTACCAAGTGTTGCCACCAGTTGCTCCAGGTGCTGCTACCAACAGCCCCTGTAGGATGGAGCACAGCCCCCAGTGCTGCCAGGGCTCGGGGGAACTTGCTTCAGCGGGGACTCTGCCACACCTGCTGATGTCAGTGCTGCCCCGGCCCCAGGGGTCAGAGCAGCATTCCTGCCCTGGCCCACACGTTCCTCGTCTGTGTCACAGGGCCACGCTTAGCACCAGTGTCAATGAGGCCTGTTAAGACTCTGTCTTTGCCTTTCAGAGTCACTTTGCATTGGCACGTGGGACACTAAGATGTAATACGTTGTGTCCAAAATCTCTGTGGCACCCCTGTGGAACCGAACTCCCCTCCCCTGTGTTCAGCTATCAGGGCTGCAGATATGGGTGCTGTTGGGAAAAGTATTGTTATAAATACATATTATAATATTGGCTTTTCGCAAACATTAAGATGGATTCTATATGTATGTTAAAATAACTTTACTATAAAAATATAGGGTTTTTTTTTTCCTGTTGTTAACTAAACCTAGACATAGTAGTGAAATAGCTGATACAGTATGCTTGTGTTAAACTGCCTGCTTGGTTGGGGTAACATTCAATGAACTTATGATGGAGACCCCTGCTGCTGACATGCAGATTTATCAGCATCCACCATCTGTAGAAAATATGGACCAAAACCCAAACTGGAGGTGATAATGAGGATGGACTAAAACCACAGGCACAAAATGTGCATGCTCTGAAAAGGCGGACCCAAGGAGGAGCCATGCTGAACAACTCTTGGAATATGTAAACTAATCTGGGGAAAAGTTTATATGCATAATTGTTTATGAATATGCAATAGGCTGATGCAATAGACAGGGTATGTAAAGGACGTCTCTGAAATAGCAGGTGTGCTCTTGACCGAATGCCAAGCACCTAGCCGCAAAAACTTTGCTTTGTTCTCTTTGTCTCTTATTGTCATTTTTTAAACTTCTAAATTTGTACAGGAGAGTGAACCTCATTTTTCACAATGGGGACATGAAAAATGGGGCTTGGAGTGCTAAAATGCCTCAAGAAAGTACCAAAAAACCCCCCAAGCACCACATTCCCCTCATGTCTGGGCTGGCTTTCCAGCAACTCAAGTAGAAGAGTCCTCCAGGAACTCAAGGGAGCAGCAGCCCTCCTGCTGAGGCACAGCCTGTGGAAAAAGGGCTCGGTGGCCCAAATGTGTGCTTTGGAAATCAGAGTTGGGTTCCTAAATCCCGCTGGAACTCTCTCTAACAGACCTGTGGTGGCTGGGGGATGTCCGTGGGAAGGCTTTGCCAGCCTTGAACTGGACCTGTTGATCATCTGAGCTCTGCTCTGTGTGGGAGCCTGTTCCCTTCCCCTTGCCCCAGGGCAGAGAGTTGGTGAGGGCTGGAGTTGGAGGCTGTGTCTGCCCCGAGAGCCGGTACCGTGGGGCTGCAGGTGCTCCTGCCAGCGTGGGCTTGTCTGAGCCGGGCCTTGTGCCTCTTTCAGGTGTCCCTGCTGCAGTCACAGCTGGCCCAAGACCGACAGGACCACCGGCAGAACTACACTGAGAGCTGTGCAAGGACCAGGCAGGAGCTGTCAGACCTTCAGCAGGAGCTGTCCTGCTCCTTTGCAGCTCTGCTCAAGGAGCCCAAAGCTGCTCTTGTGGAAGCAGACACTTGAAGCTGCATCGGTCTCTGAACCTTAACTTGGCAGTGACATCCAGGGGCTGTCCGTCTCTGGAGAGACAGGCCCTGCAGAAGGCAGGTGCAGCTCTTCTCTTCCACGCAGGATTTGTGCCCTGCTCAGAAGCCAATTCCTGTCAACTGGGGCACAAAATTCCTCCCTAGGTCACAGATGAACGCTATCGAAGATGAGGGCAAAAAATACCTGCCAAAGCTTTTACAAGCAGACTCATTTAGTTCTTGAAGGTCTGTTCCTAGAGAGGAATCTCTGATGTAAGCAGCAAGACTTTTCTTCTGCCTAGAAAACCTAGTGATATATTGCCAAACGGAGAGCAGAGAAAAAAATGCACTCGTGGTTGTCTCAGGATTCTTAATCTATTTTATGAGCCTTAAACACTGCAGCTCTTGGCATTTCTCTGTAGGAATTTGAAAAGCCCCTGAAACACCATTCTTCCTCCTCATGCGGCTGTTCTAAAGGCAAAGCTTTACCTTCATGAATATTTGTAAGCAGCAAGAACCTTTGCAGGCTTTTTCTTCCATCTCTCCTTTGTCAGGAAAGACAGAAGAATTCCTGTGACTCAGGAACCAAGCGCATCCCTAAAGAGCCTGCAGGTCTTGAGAACGCTGAGCCTTAAAACTGACACTGTCTGCACCAGCAACTTTGAACTCATGTTATGAGCCAGGTCCCTGCCCAGCTGCCCAACAGGGCTCTGGGGACACGGGGGAGGCAGGGCCCGTGCCAGTGGTATAAATAAATTTGTTTTAATAGGCCGGCTTAATAATAGTTCATCGTTTTAATGAGTTGTAATGAATTGCTAATTAATATAATTAATTGTTGGAATTGAAGTAGTAAGTTACAAAGTTAAAGGTATTGTCGGTCAAGTGTGCGTGCATAGCTGTCAATCACGGAAAAGGAGGGTCGGAAAAGGTGTCAAGGCAAGAATCTTCTAGACGGGTTACATCATGGAACGATGTCAGCAACTCAACCTATGACTGGGGGACTAACCAGCCAATAGTGCCTCAGAATTCCAGGATGATAGGCCAGGAATGCGCTGTCTTATGGACCAACCAGCTACCAGGAGGTGGACCAATCAACAAATGGATCAAAAGTGCACCAGTCTCGCACCTTTCAGAGACTTTAAAAACCCCTGGGTGCCGAGCACCCGGGTCTTTCTGCAGAACTAGTATCCAAAGAAACTCCCTGTGTAGCACAGAGTTACTTGGATCTCTGACTTGCCCCTGAGGCCCTGGGCTTATCCTGGGGCCTCATCTTCAGTTGTCTTTGTTTTTAATAAACAGGCCCAGGCCTTTTAAAATGTCTTGGCTCCAATTTGCCTGTTTTTAACACCAGGACGGGCAGGAAGCTGGGATGGGGGGAGAGCCAGGGAGGGCCTCTCCAAGAGCCCCTGGAATGCTGGGCTATGGACCCTGGTAACCGTCGCAAAGGCTGTGGAATTTTGGGAGTTGGAGCCTGACAACTGTCACAAAGGCCATGGAATGTTGGGGGTTGGAGCCTGACAACTGTCACAAAGGCCATGGAATGTTGGGAGTTGGAGCCTGACAACTGTCACAAAGGCTGGGGAATGTTGGGGCTTAGACCCTGGCGACAACCAACAGCTCCTGGCTATTGGGGTTTGGACCCTGGAGCTGTCAACAGCTCATGAGCTTTGGGGCTTGGACTTTGCAAAGGCCAAGGGCACTTGGATTGTGTGCTATTGACCCTGCAAAGGCCAAGAACCTTTGGATATTGGGGTTTAGACCCTGCAAAGGCCAAGGGCCTTTGGATATTGGGGTTTAGACCCTGCAAAGGCCAAGGGCCTTTGGATATTGGGGTTTAGACCCTGCAAAGGCCAAGGGCCTTTGGATATTGGGGTTTAGACCCTGCTAGGGCCAAGGGCCTTTGGTCATTGCTGTTTACTCTCTGCTCGTGCCAAGGGGAGGATGGAGACCCGGCGGGTGAGTGAGAAAGCCACTGCTCTCCTTGTGCCAAGCCCAGCAGGGACCTTGGAGGGCCTGGGCTGGGCCTCGGGGAACAGTTCCCTTTGGGAATAGCAAGGGATTAACAGTTGGCTGTTCCAGAGCTGGCAGCAGCTTTGGTGCTCGCTGTGGGGACAGGTGTGGGAGGGAATGGGTGGCTCCTGGCCATCCCAGAGCACAGCCACATCTCCTCCGCCATCCTTGTCCCACTGGAGGCTGTGGGCACAAACAAGGGAGCAGCTTTTCATTGCCTTCCCCTCACCCAAATTACAGCACAGCCTCAGCGCTTCCCAGAGTCCAGAATGAGTTTCTCCCAGACATCTCTGAAATGATCCCTAGTGGCCCAGAGGAGGTCACAAGCATGATAGGAAGATGCTCCAAGGGCTGGAGCACCAGTGGCAAGGGAAAAGGATGCAAGAGTTGGGGTTGTCCAGCCTGGAGAAGGTTCCAGGGTGACCTTAGAGCCCCTTCCAATGCATGAAAGGGCTGCATGAGAGCTGGAGATGGACTTAAGCCAGAGGCCTGCAGGGACAGGACAAATGACAAAAGCTTCCCACCAAGACAGGGCAGGGATGGATGGGATATTGGGAGGGAATTCTGCCCTCTGAGGGTGCTGAGGCCCTGGCACCCAGGCTTGAGGTTTCCCAGAGAAGCTGTGGCTGCCCCTGGATCCCTGGGAGTGTACAAGGCCAGACTGGCTGGGGCTCTGGGCAACTCCCCTTCTGGTGTTCTTAGAAGTGATGAAACACCTTCCAGCATGTTCATTTCTGCTGCTGTCAAACTACTGGGCTGAAAATATTCCCAAGGAGGGGAGGAAGAGCTCAGCTGGAATTGCTGTGCTCTGGGACAGGCTGGGAGGCACTCAGAGGCGACTGCCTCAGGGGCAGCCATGCAGTCTGAGTGTGCTCTTCCCCGTGCTCTTGCAGGGAGCTCGAGGGCTTTCTCAGCAGGGACATTCCTCTGGAGCCCCTGAGGTGAGTAAAGTGTGCTGAGCTGGCTGGCATTTTGAAACTGGTTCTCCATGAATGGACGCTGGTTCTTGTGGGATCAGAAAAGAGGTATCTCAGTGCTGCTTTGGAATGGGAACAGAACACCTGACTAACAGCTGGATGTGGGCTTTCAGGCGCTGGTAGACGACAGTGACAGCATGGCCAATTCCATCATCTGCACCGACAATCCTGGGAACATCCTCTCGACTCTGACATCCACTGATGAACAGCATCCTTTTGAATTGGTTCGGGAAGATACAGAGAACTGGGGGCGCATGCAGCGGCATTTTGATCAAATGGAGGAGAGAACCCAGAGGATCAGAAGCCGCTGCCAGCTGATAGATTCTCTGCTAGAAGAAATCAGTAGGTGAGCCTTTCCTCCTCCTCCTCCTCCTCCTGCATTCCAGAAACAATCTGCTTCCAGGCCGGGGAGTTCAGAGGAGTCCTGGCTGAAGAAGTCACCTGCCTACCATGTGTAGTCCTCAGTGTGGCTCTCAGGCATTGTCCTGTCTGGTTTTTCCATGCTCTACTATGACTCCCAAGGCTGTCTGGGAGCTGCAGAGCCATGTTGGAATAGAAGACTCCTTCTTCTCGCCGTGCTGCTTCCCTGAATTCTGTTCTTTGCGGGCCCCTGCCCAGCCACTGCTTCTCACTGAAGGAAGGCAAAATCCTGTCTTCCTTTCCCTTTGCCTCTGGAGGACTTTCTTGGGAGGGAAAGAGCAAGGTCTTCCTTAGCCCACTGCCCCCAGCTCCATCCTGGAGTGTTGAAAATGGCATTGCTGACTCTTCAGGCCTCTTGATTCTTCTGACTGAGCCTTGTCTCTGCAGTGACTGTGCAAACCTTGAGATGTCCAGGGAAATGCTGCTGCAATGCACTGGAATCCCGGAGCCAGGAGCCTTGTGTCTGCATCTGAAGAACACCAAGCAGCGGAAGGAAGCATCAGCCCAGGCAGAACAGGCAGAGCAGCAGGACAGGATGGAGGTTGGTTTTGGAAATGAGACTGCTTTTCCCTTGAAAACTGTTCTTGCCCCTTCTTGTACACTGGAGGACTTGGCTGCACTCGAGGGAGAAGACCCATTGTTGCAGAGCGAGCTGGAAGTCAAGAGGCAGTCATTGGAGGAATTGCAGCTTCAGAGGGATCTGCTGCAGCAGGAGAGGGATGATGTTAGCACGGCTCTGAACACCTTATTGCTCGGCAGCACCTGTGGGAGGGGGAGTTGTGGCAGCCAGATCAGCCCAGATGCTGTTGCTGGCAGTAGAAGACGGGCACACTGCTGTGCACACCTGGCTCAAGACGGCACATGCATTTATGAGCCAGGGATATGCGTGTTCATCAGCAAAGTGTTGCATGCTTCTGCAAAATGTGTTGCTTTGGGCAGCCACAGAGCCTTTAAAACGGGGATCGGAGCTGGGGAAGGGTCTGGAGCACAGGTGTGACCAGGAGCAGCTGAGGGAGCTGGGGGGGGAGCTCAGCCTGGAGAAAAGGAGGCTCAGGGGGCACCTTCTTGCTCTCTACAGCTCTCTGTGACAGGAAGCTGCAGCCAGGTGAAGGTCAGGCTCTGCTCCCAGGGAACAAGGGACAGGACAAGAGGAAACAGCCCCAAGCTGTGCCAGAGGAGGTTTAGATTGGGTGTTACAGGATAGCTGCAAGAGAAGGCTTTGTTTCTGATGATCTCTGTCAGACAGTCTCAGTTCTGGGGAATGTGATAGGTTGGGCAAATGCACAGCAGACGTTTTGATTTGGCCACATCAGGCAGGCGTCCACAAGTCACAAAATGTCTGCTCAGCACAAGAGCCATTTCCCTGCGAGGCATCCTCTCCTTGCAGAGAGCTGCTTTGAATATGTGAGGAGGAGAAACGAGAATTTTCTCCTTGAAGGGGGAAATCCTGTATATTTTCCCTTGATTCAGCAAGCAAATTTGTTTTCACAAATCTTCCTGAAAATGTCCAGCAATGAAATATATTCAGATAATAATTTTGTTTCCCAAGTGGCAGTTGCAGAAGATGCAGTATTTTTGGGTGACAACACGGAGTTTGGAGTGGGGATGTTTGTTGGGAAGGAGCTGTCTGGTCCCAGGCAAGCTAGCAGGGCCTGACACAGCACTTCCAAGGTAACAGTGCCAGAGGCTTTTGGCAGCCCAGGCTATCAGAGCTGCATAGGGCAGATGCTGTGAAACTTTGAGCCCAGAGCACAGGTGCTCCTTGTCCTCTGGCTGCCTGCGAGGTGCCACTGGCTGGCTCTGCACAGGGCTCCTGGGGAAGGGCTCGAGCTGTACCTTGTCCCACTTCCAGGTTTCCCAGGAGCAAGATTCATCGAGCTGCTCTCTGGAGCAGCTGAGCCCAGAATCCTCTGGCCAAGGGCACGCACTGGCCCAGGTGTGCCGAGAGCAGGAGCTGCTGGGCCAGAAGGCTGACCTTGAGGGCCGAATGGCAGTCATGGAGTGGCTCCAACAAGACCTTTCCAGGCAGCTGGAGGAGACCAGGTAAAGGCAGGGAGTAGAATCTTTTGTGGTATTTTAATATTCCCTGGTCAGAATATGGAAGAGTCTCAAGAACAAAAATATGTCACAATGGGAAGGTTCTTTTTCTGACACCTAAAGCCAGCAAAGCTCTTGTGAGCCATGAGCTCCTGTTTGTGCCGCCGAGCACACTCCTCTGGGAAGTCCAAAGCAATCCACCCAGCCCTGAACTGAGTAGTAGTTAAACCATGCAGATGCTGAGTGAAACCTCAGGTTTCTCTTGGCTTTGGTTCCTTGTTCTGGGCATTGAACATCCCTCATTCCTTACCAAGTAGCCTGACATGATCCTGATCTTCAGAACTGAAGCTTCGTCTTCAGCATTCCAGGCTCCAACCTTGGCACGTTGGGAGTAGCACACTGCCATTCAGGGGCAAGCCAGAGGCTCCTGCTGAAAATCTTGAGGGCTTTCTGCTTCCAAGCACACTCTTGAGAAGTGTGGGACAGGCCCTAGAGCTGGCTGGAGAGCAGCAGGGAAAGCTCTTTGGAATTCTCAACAGCCTCTGGGGATTCTTGCTGATTGTTGATGGGCACCCAGCTGCCAAACCTGCCAAGCTCCCTTTGGATGGTCCCTCTCACTCTGTAAAGAAGGACAAGTGCCTCGGGCTACTGCCTGCTTGCCCCGCAACACTAAAATAAAGGTGGCAAGTCTTCTCCATGACCTTGCAAGAGTTTAAACTGCAGTCTCTGCATTCAGGTGGTTGTTGTTCAGACAAAAGGGTGTTCTGAATTTTTACAAGTGCTGCCGTGACCATGAGATTTTACCGTGTCATGCAAAGTAGTTCTGAAGTCTCACAAATACAGGGTGTCTGGAAGATGATGTTCCTTTATGTCCATTATCAAGAGCATTAAAAAGTCAGCAGTCAGCAAGGACAAGAGTCTGTTGTGTCCCCCTGCAGAGCAGCTTGGAAGTGCTGATGAGAGAAGGGCTGTGAGCAGGGGCTGGGCTTTTGCTCGTCGCCCCAGCCTGTTTGGACACAGCTAGCCAGTGTCATAGGTCAGGATCAGCAACTGAAGGTTTGGCTGTTGAGGCCAAGTTGGGCTGGGCTGTCTGTGCTATGCCAGGCCACAGGAAGGCCTGGGCAGTCCCTCAGAGGGCCCTGCTCTGCTGTTGAGATGGCATAAATGTGCCTTGTCTGGGCGAGTTTCCACGTGGCCCATTTCCCATACTCAGGTGTGGGGATCTTGAGCCACGTCGTCCTGGAATACCCAGCTGTGGGTGTCTGGAGCAAGCAACTCATGTCTCTTTGTATGTGCAACTTGTAGGTCAGCAAAGGAGAGCCTGGAATCCAAGCTGAATGCTGCTCAGCAGCAGGTATCTCTGCTGCAGATCACCAGGAACTATGTGGAGGTAGAGCGGCGAGCTGAGCTGGAGGAAGCTTACAGTGAAAACCCGGCAGTGCAGAGGAGGCAGGAGGAAGAGCTACAAGGCCTCAAAGAGGAAATGAATCTGCTCCTTGAGCAGAGGGAGGCTCTACAAAAGCAGGTGAGTGAAACAGCACTGGCAGTGCAGCCTTGCAGCGAGGGGTCTGTGGCCTTCTTGCTTTTCCATGGCAGAGCAGCAGCTGGTGGGGTGATCCCTGGGGCTGTCTTGGGCTCTGGGGGCTCCATGGCAGCTGCTCTGCAGGACACACAGTGCTCTGCTGAATCTCAGCTGCTGCTCTGGACAGCTGGGCTAGTCCTCTGGGCTGTTGGCCAGCAACCATCAGCATGGATTCCTGCTGGCCTCTCCTTGCCAGCCTTGGTTTGGGAGGTGCTTTTTCAGGTGCCCTGTCCATATCCAGTGTGAATCTGGTGCTCTCAGGACAGGGAGAAATGGAAAGTTGTCCTTTGCCTTTCCTCTCAGCCTGTGCTGTGGCTGACAGTGACAAGCTGTGGCTGCAGCCCCTGACTGCTTTGTTCCCTTTGACTGGAGGTGGGAGAGTTGACATCTCAGCTGGCAGCCTCCCGAGAGTCCCAGGAAACGACTGTCCAGAGAGCCCAGCAAGAGGTGAGGGAGGCCCAGGAAGAGTCCAGGCAGAAGCTGTTGGAGGTTGAGCACATCCAGAAGATGCTGAAGGAGGCAGAAAATCAGAAAAAGGATCTGCAAGTGCATCTGGAGTCCTTGGAGAGGGAAAGGAATCGCTGGGAAGAAGTGGCTCAGCAAAATTCAGAATTGCAGGCTTCCGTGAATGTCCTAGAGAAGGAAAAAGCCAGGTAAATGAAAGCCTGTGGGACTCTGCATTGTGGTGAATGGATTCCCTCTTTGCCCTCTTTGCACCTGCCAGGGGCTCTGGCAGCATTTCCTAAGTGGCAGATTCTGAACTCTCCGTGCAGACACTTCTCCTTGTCTGGATGTTGTCTTTCATTTTCTTTACTTTTAAGACTTCAAACAGAGTTTTTCTGCAGAGAAAGGATTTTGGGGTGGCTCTTTCCCTCTAGGGGGTATTGTGTTTTTAGGTGGGTGTGTTGACACTGCCCGAGCTGCATTGTAAGGAGCAGGGTTCATCCATCATCTCCACCTTGGGTCCTGTAACTTGAAGCCTCTGGGATGTGGATCAGCCTGGCCTCTGATGCTTTTTCTGGGCAGAACCATCTGAAGGCCCTGATTGCTGATCTAGGCCAGATTGCCCCCGGAGGCAGCCCAGCAACAAGAATGGCTCTGTTGCATGGTTCCTCATAAAATGTGCCCCGGTGCCTGGAGGGGGCCAAGCAGGCTCCCTGCCACCCTGCCCAGTCACAGGCTTTACTGACTGTGCAAAGAATGCAAGAAACAGGACCAAGGTATGGGGGGCTCCTCCAGCTGATCAAGTCCTGCCAGTCTTCAGTGCCACAGGATTCTTCTTCCAAGAAGAAGGCAAAGGAAAGGCAGGGCACTCCTGCTTGCCTGGAGCCTTCTGCATCTTCCATCAGCTTTTGCTCCAAGCCTCTGTTGCCACTTGGGCCTTTGTTTCTCCGGCTGAAAGTAGGATGGGTGCTGGTAGATCTTAGGGAACTCGCCTGAGATCCCCTGGCTGTAGGGTGCTGCTCCTCCTACCTGGACATACAAGATGGGGGAAGGAAACGTCTCTTCCATGTTGACCAAACCTCCCTCCCTTGGAGCCTGGTTAGTCCAAAGAAGAAAATGGTTCCTCTCCTCTAATGTCTTCATTGCAAGACTTTCTTAGGTTTGTATTCACATTCCCACCTCAAAAAGAAGGTAGGGCATGTAGGCAGGAACTCCCTGTTCTTTCAGGGCCAAAAGCAGAGTAGGCACATGCTGGGCTGGGACTGCAGGGGGAACAAGCAGCCAAGTTGTTTAGACAGAACTCATCAGACAGAGGAGTTTTTCCCTGAGGTGCTGCAAGTCCTGAGAGTTTATAAAATCTGATACCGTGTAGCAATGAGTTTCTTGCTTCCCTTCTAGGCTGATAGTGTCTCTGGAGGAGAAGAACCAGTGCCTCAGAACTCTGGAAGAGAAGCACCTGGCACTAAACTATCAGGTGTCTCCGCGTCAATCTGCTCTTCAGCAGGCCCAACAGCTCTCTTCTCACCGCGCTGGACAACTGCGGGAGCTCAACACCCAGGTAAGCTGTGCAGTGGCGTCCTCTTCTCCAGGGACACACAACAGCACCTTTGCCTTGGAGGCCCCAACCTCTTTCCCCTCCCAGCAGCACGCACAGCTGCCGTCTTCTGCCCGGGGCTGCTGCTGCACCCTGAGGCCGAGGCTGGATCTGCTGTCTGCTGCCCAAGTTTTGCACCGTTCTCTCCTGAGTCCCAGCAGGAAATCTGGGAGGGGAGCAGCAGCAGACTCCTCTGGAGCCTCTGTGTCCCTCAGTTAGCAGTGTTGTCCCAGACAGAGTTGGTGCCTGTGCCGGGCACTGAGCAATGTGGGGACACAGAGGTGGCTATGGCAGGCTGGGCAGGGCACTTCCAGCGCAGCCATCTCAGCTGCTGTTCAGAGCTGCAGCCTCACGGATGCCCATTGCCTCCTTTTCCCACTTTTCTCTACATTTGTCTCCTTTGGAATCCTTGCTTTTCTGCCTTTTGGTTTTGGCATGGTTTTTGCCTGAAATAATTTCTTCTTTGCTGCTCTCCCTGCGGCCCACTCTGCAGCCTCAGGAGCAGCCCTGTCCCTGAGGCTCTGTGCATCCATCTTCCAGATCCAGACCCTGCACGACACAGTGCTGCAAATAGAGGCTTCCCTGGCAGCTCAAGAGAAGCAGCTGCTGCAGGAACTGGAGGAGTCTCCATTAGGAGAATGCGCTTTGAGGGACTCTGTTGAAGTGCTGGAGGCAGAGGTGTCTGAGCTGCATTTGAGGCTCCAGAGCTCTGAGGAAAGAGCAGAGGCCATGGCCATACAGTGCAAGGACATGGAGCTGGAGCTGAGGAAGACACAGGCTCAGAGGGACCATCTCAGAGCCCACAATCAGGAGCTGCTGAAACAGCTGGAGAAAAAAGAGCAAGGTACAGCTTCTCCTCTCCCACCCACTGCCCCATCCTGTCTCACCTGCGGGGATCTCGCTGATGGCTCGCAGAGGAAAAGTGCCCAGAGAGGGCAGAGGGGAAAAACAACCAGCAGGAGATTTATCCATCCAAGTGCCAGTGAAAGCTTTTTCTTGAGAAAGATGCTGTGGCTGGCAGTGCCATCCGGCTGTGCCATGGCTGATCCCGTGCACAGCAGGAGCCTTCCAGGTGCCGTGTCTGTGCTGAGGAGCTGTAGCTGGATGCCTCAGCTCGATTCCCCCAAACTCCAGGCCCTGCCAGAGCCTCCAGGCTACTGGCCTCTCTGGAGCAGAGCTGCACAGGCATCCCTTCTCCTTTGTCTCTCTTGGATTGCTCACTCTGCACAAGGCCTAGAGCAAACACACTTTCCTGTCCCTCTGAACATTGCCCCTTTCATTCCTGCTTTTTTCTCTGCCTGCAAGGTTCCTTCCTTTCTGTCAGCTTTGGAGCCCTTGTGGGCTCAGGGCCTGGCAAACTCAGGCAGGCAGAGAAGACACTGCTGTTGTCTCTGCAGGATGCACATCAGTTTGCCTTTGCTTTGCTTTTCCCCTTCTCCTTTCTCCTGTTCCTTCCCCCTCCCTGCTGCAGATTTGTGGGAGGCAGCAGTCAAGCAGACCTCTCGAGAAACTGCCCTGGAGAAAGAGGCCTCTGAAAGACAGGAAGAGGCTGTGACTCTTCGTCAGGAGGTGGCATCTCTGCAGAGGAAATTGGAGAGCCTGCAGAAGGAAAGGATGGATGTGCTGGTGAGATTGGCAGATGCCACAAAGGGCCATTTCCTAGCTGTGTTTGCACATTCAGTTAATAGTTCTAAGGAGCACCTTTTTCCCGTTAAACTTTTCCAACTGCGTTCTTCTGAATAAGGAGGAGAAGATGTTGTAGTCATGTCAAAGCCAGTTAATGCTGAGGCTGCTGATTTTCCTTTATGCTGGGCTTCTGTGCCCTAAAAGCTATAGTTCTCAACATCCACACTGTCTCTATGGACATTGCATGGTTTGGGGAATTCCTCGTGTCCAAACCCACGTCCAGATTCCTAAATATCTGGATCTGGAAGGAGGGATGAGAGGAGCAAGTTTGCTGTTAATAGAAAGGTGTTTGGCCTTGGCCATCTGAGAGCAGCCAGTGGGGAGAGAAGAGAGGAAAGCCAAGTGCTGATCCACACCAGGACGTGTGCCTGCAAGGGGAGAACTCGTCCTGAGTGGCAGCAGAGGATGACAGAGGGATCTGGCCATTGCTGCTCCAAGAGAGGGCAGTGGGGCTCTCGGGGATGGAGCCATGGAAACTCTACACAGCAGAGCTGGAAAACCACTGCTGTCAGCCCAAGCCCAGGGAAGGAAATGCTGGGGGTGTTTGCTCTTCCCTTCCTCCCTGATGGAGAGCACATCCTCGTGGCACTGCCTAAATCCTGCTTAGCATGGACTTGAAATCCTGGCTGCAGATCTGGCAGCTCCTCCCCAGAGGAGCACTGGAGTGGGGCTGCAAGAGCTTGGGGAAGGGCAGAAAGGAAGCTGGGACAGGCTGAGGGAAGGAGCAGAATCAAGGGGGGAAGACCAGCAAAGGTCTGCAGCATCCCGAGGGGCAGAGAGAGAGGGGCAGCCAGTGCCTGCCCCTGCAGCAGGAGTCCAGATCTGGTCTGAAAAGCAAACCGAGGGGGCGAATGAGTGACCCTTTTTCTCCCTGTTTTGGCAGCATGAACGGAAATTGAACCAGCAGCACATGAGAGACGTGGAAGAGAAGAATGAAATGCACGCAGCTGAGTTAAGAAGACATAAGGAAAATACTCAAGAATCAGAAGTGGAGAGGGAAGGCGAGCAGGAAGAGTTGGAGCATGGGGCGGCTTCTTTGAAGAAATGGAGAGAGAACACCCAAGTACTGAGTGCTGCACTGAAGAAAAGTGAAATTGCCAAAGGGTCTCTGATGAAAGACTTGTACATCCTGATGGGGAAGTCTGGTATCCAGGCAGGCACTGGCATTGACCTTCAGTCCACTCCAGGGTCCCTGAATTATTCCAGTGCTGTTTCCCATGAGGAGGTGGGTCTCTATCCCTGTCAGTCCAGGCCTGCTTGGGTAAAACAGCCCGGGCTGCAGCAGGCAGCCTTGTCTGTCTGCCTGGCTCCAGCCAGAGACCATTGACTGCCAGATTGTTTCCTGGCTCACCCAGAAAGACTGCTCCAGCTCTGGAGCTTACTGTTCCAATCTGCTCCAGGCCAAAAGCTAGGCATGGGGAGCTGCTTTTCCTGTGCCCACGCAACACATGGGGGTTTGGATTTGGTGTGGGAAGTAATGGAGCAGGTGAGCAGAGGGATGGACTAAACTGAGTGATGGACTAAAGTGGACCAATGGCTGAAAATCAGCTGCACTCCTGGTGCTTAGAGTAAATGGTATTGGCAGTTGCAGAAGATGCAGTATTTTTGGGTGACAACACGGAGTTTGGAGTGGGGATGTTTGTTGGGAAGGAGCTGTCTGGTCCCAGGCAAGCCAGCAGGGCCTGACACAGCACTTCCAAGGTAACAGTGCCAGAGGCTTTTGGCAGCCCCGGCTATCAGAGCTGCATAGGGCAGATGCTGTGAAACTTTGAGCCCAGAGCACAGGTGCTCCTTGTCCTCTGGCTGCCTGCGAGGTGCCACTGGCTCTGCACAGGGCTCCCGAGGAAGGGCTCGAGCTGTACCTTGTCCCACTTCCAGGTTTCCCAGGAGCAAGATTCATCGAGCTGCTCTCTGGAGCAGCTGAGCCCGGAATCCTCTGGCCAAGGGCACGCACTGGCCCAGGTGTGCCGAGAGCAGGAGCTGTTGGGCCAGAAGGCTGACCTTGAGGGCCGAATGGCAGCCATGGAGTGGCTCCAACAAGACCTTTCCAGGCAGCTGGAGGAGACCAGGTAAAGGCAGGGAGTAGAATCTTTTGTGGTATTTTAATATTCCCTGGTCAGAATATGGAAGAGTCTCAAGAACAAAAATATGTCACAATGGGAAGGTTCTTTTTCTGACACCTAAAGCCAGCAAAGCTCTCGTGAGCCTTGAGCTCCTGTTTGTGCCGCCGAGCACACTCCTGTGGGAAGTCCAAAGCAATCCACCCAGCCCTGAACTGAGTAGTAGTTAAACCATGCAGATGCTGAGTGAAACCTCAGGTTTCTCTTGGCTTTGGTTCCTTGTTCTGGGCATTGAACATCCCTCATTCCTTACCAAGTAGCCTGACATGATCCTGATCTTCAGAACTGAAGCTTCGTCTTCAGCATTCCAGGCTCCAACCTTGGCACGTTGGGAGTAGCACACTGCCATTCAGGGGGAAGCCAGAGGCTCCTGCTGAAAATCTTGAGGGCTTTCTCCTTCCAAGCACACTCTTGAGAAGAGTGGGACAGGCCCTAGAGCTGGCTGGAGAGCAGCAGGGAAAGCTCTTTGGAATTCTCAACAGCCTCTGGGGATTCTTGCTGATTGTTGATGGGCACCCAGCTGCCAAACCTGCCAAGCTCCCTTTGGATGGTCCCTCTCACTCTGTAAAGAAGGACAAGTGCCTCGGGCTACTGCCTGCTTGGCCCGCAACACTAAAATAAAGGTGGCAAGTCTACTCCATGACCTTGCAAGAGTTTAAACTGCAGTCTCTGCATTCAGGTGGTTGTTGTTCAGACAAAAGGGTGTCCTGATTTTTTACAAGTGCTGCTGTGACCATGAGATTTTACCGTGTCATGCAAAGTAGTTCTGAAGTCTCACAAATACAGGGTGTCTGGAAGATGATGTTCCTTTATGTCCATTATCAAGAGCATTAAAAAGTCAGCAGTCAGCAAGGACAAGAGTCTGTTGTGTCCCCCTGCAGAGCAGCTTGGAAGTGCTGATGAGAGAAGGGCTGTGAGCAGGGGCTGGGCTTTTGCTCGTCGCCCCAGCCTGTTTGGACACAGCTAGCCAGTGTCATAGGTCAGGATCAGCAACTGAAGGTTTGGCTGTTGAGGCCAAGTTGGGCTGGGCTGTCTGTGCTGTGCCAGGCCATAGGAAGGCCTGGGCAGTCCCTCAGAGGGCCCTGCTCTGCTGTTGAGATGGCACAAATGTGCCTTGTCTGGGCGAGTTTCCACGTGGCCCATTTCCCATACTCAGGTGTGGGGATCTTGAGCCACGTCGTCCTGGAATACCCGGCTGTGGGTGTCTGGAGCAAGCAACTCATGTCTCTCCGTATGTGCAACTCGTAGGTCAGCAAAGGAGAGCCTGGAATCCAAGCTGAATGCTGCTCAGCAGCAGATATCTCAGCTGCAGATCACCAGGAACTATGTGGAGGTAGAGCGGCGAGCTGAGCTGGAGGAAGCTTACAGTGAAATCAAGGCAACGCAGAGGAGGCACGAGGAAGAGCTACAAGGCCTCAAAGAGGAAATGAATCTGCTCCTTGAGCAGAGGGAGGCTCTACAAAAGCAGGTGAGTGAAACAGCACTGGCAGTGCAGCCTTGCAGCGAGGGGTCTGTGGCGTTCTTGCTTTTCCATGGTAGAGCAGCAGCTGGTGGGGTGATCCCTGGGGCTGTCTTGGGCACTGGGGGCTCCATGGCAGCTGCTCTGCAGGACACACAGTGCTCTGCTGAATCTCAGCTGCTGCTCTGGACAGCTGGGCTAGTCCTCTGGGCTGTTGGCCAGCAACCATCAGCATGGATTCCTGCTGGCCTCTCCTTGCCAGCCTTGGTTTGGGAGGTGCTTTTTCAGGTGCCCTGTCCATATCCAGTGTGAATCTGGTGCTCTCAGGACAGGGAGAAATGGAAAGTTGTCCTTTGCCTTTCCTCTCAGCCTGTGCTGTGGCTGACAGTGACAAGCTGTGGCTGCAGCCCCTGACTGCTTTGTTCCCTTTGACTGGAGGTGGGAGAGTTGACATCTCAGCTGGCAGCCTCCCGAGAGTCCCAGGAAACGACTGTCCAGAGAGCCCAGCAAGAGGTGAGGGAGGCCCAGGAAGAGTCCAGGCAGAAGCTGTTGGAGGTTGAGCACATCCAGAAGATCGTGGAGGAGGCAGAAAATCTGAACAAGGAGCTGCAAGTGCATCTGGAGTCCTTGGAGAGGGAAAGGAATCACTGGGAAGAAGTGGCTCAGCAAAATTCAGAATTGCAGGCTTCCGTGAATGTCCTAGAGAAGGAAAAAGCCAGGTAAATGAAAGCCTGTGGGACTCTGCATTGTGGTGAATGGATTCCCTCTTTGCCCTCTTTGCACCTGCCAGGGGCTCTGGCAGCATTTCCTAAGTGGCAGATTCTGAACTCTCCGTGCAGACACTTCTCCTTGTCTGGATGTTGTCTTTCATTTTCTTTACTTTTAAGACTTCAAACAGAGTTTTTCTGCAGAGAAAGGATTTGGGGGTAGCTCTTTCCCTCTAGGGGGTATTGTGTTTTTAGGTGGGTGTGTTGACACTGCCCGAGCTGCATTGTGAGGAGCTGGATACATCCATCAGCTCCACCTTGGGTCCTGTAACTTGAAGCCTCTGGGATGTGGATCAGCCTGGCCTCTGATGCTTTTTCTGGGCAGAACCATCTGAAGGCCCTGATTGCTGATCTAGGCCAGATTGCCCCCGGAGGCAGCCCAGCAACAAGAATGGCTCTGTTGCATGGTTCCTCATAAAATGTGCCCCGGTGCCTGGAGGGGGCCAAGCAGGCTCCCTGCCACCCTGCCCAGTCACAGGCTTTACTGACTGTGCAAAGAATGCAAGAAACAGGACCAAGGTATGGGGGGCTCCTCCAGCTGATCAAGTCCTGCCAGTCTTCAGTGCCACAGGATTCTTCTTCCAAGAAGAAGGCAAAGGAAAGGCAGGGCACTCCTGCTTGCCTGGAGCCTTCTGCATCTTCCATCAGCTTTTGCTCCAAGCCTCTGTTGCCACTTGGGCCTTTGTTTCTCCGGCTGAAAGTAGGATGGGTGCTGGTAGATCTTAGGGAACTCGCCTGAGATCCCCTGGCTGTAGGGTGCTTCTCCTCCTACCTGGACATACAAGATGGGGGAAGGAAACGTCTCTTCCATGTTGACCAAACCTCCCTCCCTTGGAGCCTGGTTAGTCCAAAGAAGAAAATGGTTCCTCTCCTCTAATGTCTTCATTGCAAGATTTTCTTAGGTTTGTATTCACATTCCCACCTCAAAAAGAAGGTAGGGCATGTAGGCAGGAACTCCCTGTTCTTTCAGGGCCAAAAGCAGAGTAGGCACATGCTGGGCTGGGACTGCAGGGGGAACAAGCAGCCAAGTTGTTTAGACAGAACTCATCAGACAGAGGAGTTTTTCCCTGAGGTGCTGCAAGTCCTGAGAGTTTATAAAATCTGATACCGTGTAGCAATGAGTTTCTTGCTTCCCTTCTAGGCTGATAGTGTCTCTGGAGGAGAAGAGCCAGTGCCTCAGAACGCTGGAAGAGAAGCACCTGGCACTGAACTATCAGGTGTCTCCGTGTCAATCTGCTCTTCAGCAGGCCCAACAGCTCTCTTCTCACCGCGCTGGACAACTGCGGGAGCTCAACACCCAGGTAAGCTGTGCAGTGGCGTCCTCTTCTCCAGGGACACACAACAGCACCTTTGCCTTGGAGGCCCCAACCTCTTTCCCCTCCCAGCAGCACGCACAGCTGCCGTCTTCTGCCCGGGGCTGCTGCTGCACCCTGAGGCCGAGGCTGGATCTGCTGTCTGCTGCCCAAGTTTTGCACCGTTCTCTCCCGGCTCCCAGCAGGAAATCTGGGAGGGGAGCAGCAGCAGACTCCTCTGGAGCCTCTGTGTCCCTCAGTTAGCAGTGTTGTCCCAGACAGAGTTGGTGCCTGTGCCGGGCACTGAGCAATGTGGGGACACAGAGGTGGCTATGGCAGGCTGGGCAGGGCACTTCCAGCGCAGCCATCTCAGCTGCTGTTCAGAGCTGCAGCCTCAAGGATGCCCATTGCCTCCCTTTCCCTCTTCTCTCTACATTTGTCTCCTTTGGAATCCTTGCTTTTCTGCCTTTTGGTTTTGGCATGGTTTTTGCCTGAAATCATTTCTTCTTTGCTGCTCTCCCTGCGGCCCACTCTGCAGCCTCAGGAGCAGCCCTGTCCCTGAGGCTCTGTGCATCCATCTTCCAGATGCAGGCCAAGCTGCTGACAGAGAGAGAGCAGACAGCTCACCAGGCAACTCAAGAGAAGCAGCTGCTGGAAACTGAGGTGTCTGAGCTGCGTGTGAGGCTCCAGAGCTCTGAGGAAAGAGCAGAGGCCATGGCCATACAGTGTAAGGACATGGAGCTGGAACTGAGGAAGACACAGGCTCAGAGGGACCATCTCAGAGCCCACAATCAGGAGCTGCTGAAACAGCTGGAGCAAAGTGAGCAAGGTACAGCTTCTCCTCTCCCACCCACTGCCCCATCCTGTCTCACCTGCGGGGATCTCGCTGATGGCTCGCAGAGGAAAAGTGCCCAGAGAGGGCAGAGGGGAAAAACAACCAGCAGGAGATTTATCCATCCAAGTGCCAGTGAAAGCTTTTTCTTGAGAAAGATGCTGTGGCTGGCAGTGCCATCCGGCTGTGCCATGGCTGATCCCGTGCACAGCTGGAGCCTTCCAGGTGCCGTGTCTGTGCTGAGGAGCTGTAGGAGGATGCCTCAGCTCGATTCCCCCAAACTCCAGGCCCTGCCAGAGCCTCCAGGCTACTGGCCTCTCTGGAGCAGGGCTGCACAGGCATCCCCTCTCCTTTGTCTCTTTTGGATTGCTCACTCTGCACAAGGCCAAGAGCAAACACACTTTCCTGTCCCTCTGAACATTGCCCCTTTCATTCCTGCTTTTTTCTCTGCCTGCAAGGTTCCTTCCTTTCTGTCAGCTTTGGAGCCCTTGTGGGCTCAGGGCCTGGCAAACTCAGGCAGGCAGAGAAGACACTGCTGTTGTCTCTGCAGGATGCACATCAGTTTGCCTTTGCTTTGCTTTTCCCCTTCTCCTTTCTCCTGTTCCTTCCCCCTCCCTGCTGCAGATTTGTGGGAGGCAGCAGTCAAGCAGACCTCTCGAGAAACTGCCCTGGAGAAAGAGGCCTGTGAAAGGCAGGAAGAGGCTGTGACTCTTCGTCAGGAGGTGGCATCTCTGCAGAGGAAATTGGAGAGCCTGCAGAAGGAAAGGATCGATGCGCTGGTGAGATTGGCGGATGCCACAAAGGGCCATTTCCTAGCTGTGTTTGCACATTCAGTTAATAGTTCTAAGGAGCACCTTTTTCCCGTTAAACTTTTCCAACTGCGTTCTTCTGAATAAGGAGGAGAAGATGTTGTAGTCATGTCAAAGCCAGTTAATGCTGAGGCTGCTGATTTTCCTTTATGCTGGGCTTCTGTGCCCTAAAAGCTATAGTTCTCAACATCCACACTGTCTCTATGGACATTGCATGGTTTGGGGAATTCCTCGTGTCCAAACCCACGTCCAGATTCCTAAATATCTGGATCTGGAAGGAGGGATGAGAGGAGCAAGTTTGCTGTTAATAGAAAGGTGTTTGGCCTCGGCCATCTGAGAGCAGCCAGTGGGGAGAGAAGAGAGGAAAGCCAAGTGCTGATCCACACCAGGACGTGTGCCTGCAAGGGGAGAACTCGTCCTGAGTGGCAGCAGAGGATGACAGAGGGATCTGGCCATTGCTGCTCCAAGAGAGGGCAGTGGGGCTCTCAGGGATGGAGCCATGGAAACTCTACACAGCAGAGCTGGAAAACCACTGCTGTCAGCCCAAGCCCAGGGAAGGAAATGCTGGGGGTGTTTGCTCTTCCCTTCCTCCCTGATGGAGAGCACATCCTCGTGGCACTGCCTAAATCCTGCTTAGCATGGACTTGAAATCCTGGCTGCAGATCTGGCAGCTCCTCCCCAGAGGAGCACTGGAGTGGGGCTGCAAGAGCTTGGGGAAGGGCAGAAAGGAAGCTGGGACAAGCTGAGTGAGCTGGGAAAGAGCAGCATCAAGGGGGGTGCCCAGCAAAGGTCTGCAGCATCCCGAGGGGCAGGAAAGGTCTGCAGCAGGAGTCCAGATCTGGTCTGAAAAGCAAACCGAGGGGGCGAATGAGTGACCCTTTTTCTCCCTGTTTTGGCAGCATGGACAGGAATTGAACCAGCAGCACATGAGAGACGTGGAAGAGAAGAATGAAATGCATGCAGCTGAGTTAAGAAGACATAAGGAAAATACTCAAGAATCAGAAGTGGAGAGGGAAGGCGAGCAGGAAGAGTTGGAGCATGGGGCGGCTTCTTTGAAGAAATGGAGAGAGAACACCCAAGTACTGAGTGCTGCACTGAAGAAAAGTGAAATTGCCAAAGGGTCTCTGATGAAAGACTTGTACATCCTGATGGGGAAGTCTGGTATCCAGGCAGGCACTGGCATTGACCTTCAGTCCACTCCAGGGTCCCTGAATTATTCCAGTGCTGTTTCCCATGAGGAGGTGGGTCTCTATCCCTGTCAGTCCAGGCCTGCTTGGGTAAAGCAGCCCGGGCTGCAGCAGGCAGCCTTGTCTGTCTGCCTGGCTCCAGCCAGAGACCATTGACTGCCAGATTGTTTCCTGGCTCACCCAGAAAGACTGCTCCAGCTCTGGAGCTTACTGTTCCAATCTGCTCCAGGCCAAAAGCTAGGCATGGGGAGCTGCTTTTCCTGTGCCCACGCAACACATGGGGGTTTGGATTTGGTGTGGGAAGTAATGGAGCAGGTGAGCAGAGGGATGGACTAAACTGAGTGATGGACTAAAGTGGACCAATGGCTGAAAATCAGCTGCACTCCTGGTGCTTAGAGTAAATGGTATTGGCAGTTGCAGAAGATGCAGTATTTTTGGGTGACAACATGGAGTTTGGAGTGGGGATGTTTGTTGGGAAGGAGCTGTCTGGTCCCAGGCAAGCCAGCAGGGCCTGACACAGCACTTCCAAGGTAACAGTGCCAGAGGCTTTTGGCAGCCCCGGCTATCAGAGCTGCATAGGGCAGATGCTGTGAAACTTTGAGCCCAGAGCACAGGTGCTCCTTGTCCTCTGGCTGCCTGCGAGGTGCCACTGGCTGGCTCTGCACAGGGCTCCCGGGGAAGGGCTCGAGCTGTACCTTGTCCCACTTCCAGGTTTCCCAGGAGCAAGATTCATCGAGCTGCTCTCTGGAGCAGCTGAGCCCGGAATCCTCTGGCCAAGGGCACGCACTGGCCCAGGTGTGCCGAGAGCAGGAGCTGCTGGGCCAGAAGGCTGACCTTGAGGGCCGAATGGCAGCCATGGAGTGGCTCCAACAAGACCTTTCCAGGCAGCTGGAGGAGACCAGGTAAAGGCAGGGAGTAGAATCTTTTGTGGTATTTTAATATTCCCTGGTCAGAATATGGAAGAGTCTCAAGAACAAAAATATGTCACAATGGGAAGGTTCTTTTTCTGACACCTAAAGCCAGCAAAGCTCTCGTCAGCTCAGGAGCCATGAGCTCCTGTTTGTGCCGCCGAGCACACTCCTGTGGGAAGTCCAAAGCAATCCACCCAGCCCTGAACTGAGTAGTAGTTAAACCATGCAGATGCTGAGTGAAACCTCAGGTTTCTCTTGGCTTTGGTTCCTTGTTCTGGGCATTGAACATCCCTCATTCCTTACCAAGTAGCCTGACATGATCCTGATCTTCAGAACTGAAGCTTCGTCTTCAGCATTCCAGGCTCCAACCTTGGCACGTTGGGAGTAGCACACTGCCATTCAGGGGGAAGCCAGAGGCTCCTGCTGAAAATCTTGAGGGCTTTCTCCTTCCAAGCACACTCTTGAGAAGTGTGGGACAGGCCCTAGAGCTGGCTGGAGAGCAGCAGGGAAAGCTCTTTGGAATTCTCAACAGCCTCTGGGGATTCTTGCTGATTGTTGATGGGCACCCAGCTGCCAAACCTGCCAAGCTCCCTTTGGATGGTCCCTCTCACTCTGTAAAGAAGGACAAGTGCCTCGGGCTACTGCCTGCTTGGCCCACAACACTAAAATAAAGGTGGCAAGTCTACTCCATGACCTTGCAAGAGTTTAAACTGCAGTCTCTGCATTCAGGTGGTTGTTGTTCAGACAAAAGGGTGTCCTGAATTTTTACAAGTGCTGCCGTGACCATGAGATTTTACCGTGTCATGCAAAGTAGTTCTGAAGTCTCACAAATACAGGGTGTCTGGAAGATGATGTTCCTTTATGTCCATTATCAAGAGCATTAAAAAGTCAGCAGTCAGCAAGGACAAGAGTCTGTTGT
This sequence comes from Anomalospiza imberbis, assembly GCF_031753505.1. Lineage (NCBI taxonomy): Eukaryota > Metazoa > Chordata > Aves > Passeriformes > Viduidae > Anomalospiza > Anomalospiza imberbis. The sequence goes on along the minus strand of NC_089697.1, from coordinate 1,496,229 downwards.
GTCCCCCTGCAGAGCAGCTTGGAAGTGCTGATGAGAGAAGGGCTGTGAGCAGGGGCTGGGCTTTTGCTCGTCGCCCCAGCCTGTTTGGACACAGCTAGCCAGTGTCATAGGTCAGGATCAGCAACTGAAGGTTTGGCTGTTGAGGCCAAGTTGGGCTGGGCTGTCTGTGCTATGCCAGGCCATAGGGAAGGCCTGGGCAGTCCCTCAGAGGGCCCTGCTCTGCTGTTGAGATGGCATAAATGTGCCTTGTCTGGGCGAGTTTCCACGTGACCCATTTCCCATACTCAGGTGTGGGGATCTTGAGCCACGTCGTCCTGGAATACCCGGCTGTGGGTGTCTGGAGCAAGCAACTCATGTCTCTCCGTATTTGCAACTCGTAGGTCAGCAAAGGAGAGCCTGGAATCCAAGCTGATTGCTGCTCAGCAGCAGATATCTCAGCTGCAGACCACCAGGAACCATCTGGAAGCTCAAGTGCTCACAGTCACACAGGCCAAGGAGATGATAGAAGGTGAGAACCTCGTGTGCTTTGTTTGTGGTGCTGCCCCTGCCTAGAGAACTAAGCACCCTGTAAAGCTGCTTCTGTCCACAGAGCTTCTGAGAAGTGGTGGGGCTGGTGGCACTGAAAGGGCCTGAGGTCAGTAAAGTCAGTAAAGACTCTGACTCTTGCTGTTGGTCTTGTTTGTAGGAGAAGTGAAGTGCCTGCAAGATGAGCTGGAAGCAGAGAGATCTCTCAGGAGGCAGGAACGGGAAGACACAGCTCAACAGCTCCTGCAGGCAGAGCAGCAGCATCATGAAAGCCTCAGGCTTCAGGGAACTGCTCAGCAACTGGAAATAAAGAAGCTCCTGCAAGACCTGGTAGGGGACAGTACACTTCTGGAGTGTCCAAGCCAGCCCTGTGGGTTGGTTTAGCACAAGCAGAGCCTGAGGGTGTGAAAGGGCAGCAATCCTCTGCCAAGGCCTCCCGCTGCTGGGCCGGGCAGCAGAGGCAGCAGCTTGGACTTGGAGGTGCCTGAGAGCCCCCAGGATGGTGCTGGGACAGTAAATGCAGCCACAGCTTCAGTGAGGGCGTAAGAGGAGTTCCAGAGCAGGTTGGGCAGTGCCCACCCAAAGCGTGGCAGCCCAGGGCAGGATTGTCCCTGAGTCCCACCTGCCACGGAGCAGATGCCAGCGTGGAGCACTTGCCGGCATGGAGCAGATGCCAACAGTGCTGCTGGCTGCAGGCGTGGGAACTCGGTTCCTTTCTTGCTGTGCTTCCATGGTGGTCAGAGGAATTAGCTTAGGGCTGGAAGCAAATGGAACAGGCCCCTTGTCCCTGGTCCTTCAGTCCTTGTGACTGGGGTGTCAGGGAAGAGAAGGTGACACCTCCTTTTCTGAGCACTTGGACTCAACGCTTGGGAAGGTCTTTGCCAACAGAAGAGATTGCACGAGTCTGTGATTCTTGCACCTGCTGAGCCTCCTTTTGAATTCCATGACAGGACACAGTTTCTGGAGTGCTGTTGTCTTTTCCGGTTGGGGGCTGTGGGAGGGATGAAGCTTCACCTTTTTCAGCAAGGAGCTTGCCTGGGACTTCATCTTGCAAATTTCTCCTCCCCTCCTCAGGCAAGTGAGCGCGAAAGGCACCGTGCAGAGATGCAGGAGACGCTGGAGCAATGGGAAAAAGAGAAGGCAGAGAGAGAGCAGGAGCACAAGAAGGTGCTGTTTGAGATGAGGCAGAAAGATGCCACCCTGCTGGCCCAACAAGAAGAACTAAGGAGATTTGAAAATGCCAAGCGAGAGGTAATGACTGAGAGAGGTGAACTGGTGTGATTTTTTGCAAGGCTGGAGCTGTGGGAGATGGCAGGACATGGGGCTGTGTGGAGCATGCCCTCCGTGTCTTCTACATTGAACTGGGGGAGGTGAAAGCTGAACGGGGCTGTCTTTGGGACCAGCAATGAGCCCTCTCATAGGAAGCCAGGCAGAAACATCAGCTATCAGCTGAGATCTTTGTGCTGCTCTTGTGCTCTGTTGTTCTAAGATGTACCTCAGGGTACCTTCGCTGTTCTCTTTCCGCTCCCCTTTTGGTGTGTACTGGTAGGTGTTCACAGCCAAAGTGAGTTTGTAGCTCTTTTCTTATGTGGGAACAGGGAGGGTGCAGCAGCAACACTGACAAGAGAAAAATCTTTTTAAAGACTTGCCTGGAGTATTTCTGAACAGTAACCCAGAGTTGTCTTCTGGGCTGTGTTTTAAGTCACTTCCTGGGAAGCTGTGTTGGCCCCGGGGCAGGCAGTGGCCCAGGGGAGCAGCAGCCGAGTGCTGTGAGAGCACGTGAGCCCATCAGTCTTTGCCTCTGCCACACGGATGCTGCAGGAGAAGTGTGAAGCCCTCTGCTCTTTCCTTCGGTGCAGGTGCTGCTGGAAGAGCAGAAGGAGAAGAGTGCTTTATCAGAGGCACTGCTCCAGACTCAGGGAGAGCTCAGCCGAGCCCACCAGCAGGTCCAGCAGCTCAGGCAGGAGGTGAAAGAGCTGCAAGAGAAGGGGCAGGTAAGTGTGAGTAGGCAGGCAACAGAGGGCAGGGCAGGGACAAGGGCACAAAAGGCAGCTCCTGGGACTGAGGAGGCAAGGGCTGCTTCAGGCCCTGGGAGCACAGAGCCTGGTAAGCTCCAGAGCTCAGCCCCAGGAAGGAAGGCTTGCTTGGAAGCAGAGCTAGCTGGAGAAGCCAAAAGAAGCAGCTGAAGGAAGGGGATTTTGAGGTAGCACGTGGAACAAGCTGAGCCTGAGGGCAGGTCCCAGGAAGTTGCTCTGCATTTTGTTGCCAGACCATCAAGGCAAATCTGCAAGCTGAGCTGCAGGAAGCTCGCAGTGAAGTCCAGGCAGCACTGAGGAGGCACAAGGAAGAGCTACAAGGCCTCAAAGAGGAAATGAATCTGCTCCTTGAGCAGAGGGAGGCTCTACAAAAGCAGGTGAGTGAAACAGCACTGGCACTGCAGCCATGCAGCGAGGGGTCTGTGGCCTTCTTGCTTTTCCATGGCAGAGCAGCAGCTGGTGGGGTGATCCCTGGGGCTGTCTCGGGCTCTGGGGGCTCCATGGCAGCTGCTCTGCAGGACACACAGTGCTCTGCTGAATCTCAGCTGCTGCTCTGGACAGCTGGGCTAGTCCTCTGGGCTGTTGGCCAGCAACCATCAGCATGGATTCCTGCTGGCCTCTCCTTGCCAGCCTTGGTTTGGGAGGTGCTTTTTCAGGTGCCCTGTCCATATCCAGTGTGAATCTGGGGCTCTCAGGACAGGGAGAAATGGAAAGTTGTCCTTTGCCTTTCCTCTCAGCCTGTGCTGTGGCTGACAGTGACAAGCTGTGGCTGCAGCCCCTGACTGCTTTGTTCCCTTTGACTGGAGGTGGGAGAGTTGACATCTCAGCTGGCAGCCTCCCGAGAGTCCCAGGAAACAACTGTCCAGAGAGCCCAGCAAGAGGTGAGGGAGGCCCAGGAAGAGTCCAGGCAGAAGCTGTTGGAGGTTGAGCATGTCCAGAAGATGCTGAAGGAGGCAGAAAATCAGAAAAAGGATCTGCAAGTGCATCTGGAGTCCTTGGAGAGGGAATGGAGTCAACGGGAAGAAGTGGCACAGCGAAATTCAGAATTGCAGGCTTCCGTGAATGCCCTAGAGAAGGAAAAAGCCAGGTAAATGAAAGCCTGTGGGACTCTGCATTGTGGTGAATGGATTCCCTCTTTGCCCTCTTTGCACCTGCCAGGGGCTTTGGCAGCATTTCCTAAGTGGCAGATTCTGAACTCTCCGTGCAGACACTTCTCCTTGTCTGGATGTTGTCTTTCATTTTCTTTACTTTTAAGACTTCAAACAGAGTTTTTCTGCAGAGAAAGGATTTTGGGGTAGCTCTTTCCCTCTAGGGGGTATTGTGTTTTTAGGTGGGTGTGTTGACACTGCCCGAGCTGCATTGTGAGGAGCTGGATACATCCATCAGCTCCACCTTGGATCCTGTAACTTGAAGCCTCTGGGATGTGGATCAGCCTGGCATCTGATGCTTTTTCTGGGCAGAACCATCTGAAGGCCCTGATTGCTGATCTAGGCCAGATTGCCCCCGGAGGCAGCCCAGCAACAAGAATGGCTCTGTTGCATGGTTCCTCATAAAATGTGCCCCGGTGCCTGGAGGGGGTCAAGCAGGCTCCCTGCCACCCTGCCCAGTCACAGGCTTTACTGACTGTGCAAAGAATGCAAGAAACAGGACCAAGGTATGGGGGTCTCCTCCAGCTGATCAAGTCCTGCCAGTCTTCAGTGCCACAGGATTCTTCTTCCAAGAAGAAGGCAAAGGAAAGGCAGGGCACTCCTGCTTGCCTGGAGCCTTCTGCATCTTCCATCAGCTTTTGCTCCAAGCCTCTGTTGCCACTTGGGCCTTTGTTTCTCCAGCTGAAAGTAGGATGGGTGCTGGTAGATCTTAGGGAACTCGCCTGAGATCCCCTGGCTGTAGGGTGCTTCTCCTCCTACCTGGACATACAAGATGGGGGAAGGAAACGTCTCTTCCATGTTGACCAAACCTCCCTCCCTTGGAGCCTGGTTAGTCCAAAGAAGAAAATGGTTCCTCTCCTCTAATGTCTTCATTGCAAGACTTTCTTAGGTTTGTATTCACATTCCCACCTCAAAAAGAAGGTAGGGCATGTAGGCAGGAACTCCCTGTTCTTTCAGGGCCAAAAGCGGAGTAGGCACATGCTGGGCTGGGACTGCAGGGGGAACAAACAGCCAAGTTGTTTAGACAGACCTCATCAGACAGAGGAGTTTTTCCCTGAGGTGCTGCAAGTCCTGAGAGTTTATAAAATCTGCTACCATGTAGCAATGAGTTTCTTGCTTCCCTTCTAGGCTGATAGTGTCTCTGGAGGAGAAGAGCCAGTGCCTCAGAACGCTGGAAGAGAAGCACCTGGCACTGAACTATCAGGTGTCTCCGTGTCAATCTGCTCTTCAGCAGGCCCAACAGCTCTCTTCTCACTGCGCTAGAAAACTGCGGGAGCTCAACACCCAGGTAAGCTGTGCAGTGGCGTCCTCTTCTCCAGGGACACACAACAGCACCTTTGCCTTGGAGGCCCCAACCTCTTTCCCCTCCCAGCAGCACGCACAGCTGCCGTCTTCTGCCCGGGGCTGCTGCTGCACCCTGAGGCCGAGGCTGGATCTGCTGTCTGCTGCCCAAGTTTTGCACCGTTCTCTCCCGGCTCCCAGCAGGAAATCTGGGAGGGGAGCAGCAGCAGACTCCTCTGGAGCCTCTGTGTCCCTCAGTTAGCAGTGTTGTCCCAGACAGAGTTGGTGCCTGTGCCGGGCACTGAGCAATGTGGGGACACAGAGGTGGCTATGGCAGGCTGGGCAGGGCACTTCCAGCGCAGCCATCTCAGCTGCTGTTCAGAGCTGCAGCCTCAAGGATGCCCATTGCCTCCCTTTCCCTCTTTTCTCTACATTTGTCTCCTTTGGAATCCTTGCTTCTTTGCGTTCTTGTTTTGGTGTGTTTTTGGCTTGCAATCATTTCTGTTTCATTGCTCTCCCTGCGGCCCACTCTGCAGCCTCAGGAGCAGCCCTGTCCCTGAGGCTCTGTGCATCCATCTTCCAGATGCAGGCCCTTCAGCACAGAGTGCTGCAGATGGCGGCTTCCCTGGCAACCCAAGAGAAGCAGCTGCTGCAGGAACTGGAGGAGTCTCCATTAGGAGAATGTGCTTTGAGGGACTCCGTGGACGTGCTGGAGGCTGAGGTGTCTGAGCTGCGTGTGAGGCTCCAGAGCACTGATGACTGTCCCCGTTGCGGCAGGACCCGAACAGAATGGATCGAATTCAGAAGACGAGAAGAGAACTAAACTCAACCGATTTTTTTCATGTATCGCTCTTTTTCTAGAGAACATCGTACAGACCAATTTCATTTGTCTTAAAGTAAAAACATCTCACACCATTGGTGCTCTGTGAAACTCTTTCCTAGGCCCAACCTGGTAGAAACCTCTCCTTTTCTCTCTGACTGAACTGAGAATATCCATAGATGACAAAGCTCTTGCCTTGGCCATACAGTGTAAGGCCGTGTATGGATATTCTCATTTCAGTCAGAGAGAAAAAGAGAGAGATTCTACCAGGCTAAGCCTGAGAGAGAACTGGAAAGGAATGTAAATAATTCCCTATCTGCCTTGCTGTTCACATTGTTTGTAGATATGTTCTGCCACCGTGCATCATTCACTGCACACCAACAGTGTGAGATGTTTTGACTTTAAGACCAATGAAATTAGCCTGCACGATGCTCTCCATAAAAGAGCGATGTATTTGAAATAAATGAGTAGGAATTCTCGTCTTCTGACTTGGAGTCTTTTGTTCTCGTCCTGCCTCAACAACGCTATCTGGTGACTCCTGTCATGAACTGCACCCTACCCTGAAGGAACAGCGTCTGGTGGACTCTTACTGCAGCCTCGGCTGAAGACCCGAGCCCTGGCATCTTGCAGGGGTCGCTCTGCGGCCGCGGCTGCACGCCAGCAGCTTGGAGGCTCTGGCCGGACACCGTTGCCCTCTTGAGAGAGGTAACGCTGAAACCGCGTGCCTTCTGGAGAAGGCTTGGTCCTGTCTGGACCGTGGGTCGGCTCTTAGAAGCCGAGAACTGAGCGGGACAGGTTTTCCCTGAAATAGCAGACTGTCTGTCTCTTGAAGTGGACGTTTGCTAAGGGAGGGTTTCCTTGGAACATGGGAAACCAGCTTTCTGCAGCGGAACGGCTGATTTTGACTGCCTGGCAGGGGTATATCCCTCAGCTGGGGGTTCTGGTCTCTGAGACCGAGCTCGTCCTCTTCCTGGGTTGCCTCAGGACTGAAATGAACAGGGCTTATGCCTTTATTAATGTTCAGCTCTTTATTAAAGAGATCAGCTGAGCAGTGGTCCTGAACAGAGCTTGCCCGCGTTGTTGTAGCTCTTCCAGGTGCCAGAAAGGAAGGAAGCATGCAGAGTCTGTCTCTGAAGTCCAGAGCAGCAGCTGTCTCTTCTTCTTTCCTGTGGCACAACCGGTGGCCAAAGGATGAGGAGGCGTGAAGTGCACAGTCTGTTGCTGAAGTCCAGAACAACAGCTGTCCCAGCTCCTTCCCTGGTGGCAGCCCCAGCGCAGGCCCCCTGGCTCTTCTGGCTCCACTTGACCCTGGCCCACCCCAGTCTAGTTGCTTTGAAGTTATGGTGACAGACAACAGTTGATCACGGGTTGTGTTTCCCTCTTCCTCGGCTAGGGCATTTGTCCATCCCCCTCTACTGTGTTTAGTTTTTTATTTAGGGGTGTCTTTACCCCCCAAAAATACTCCCATGATCCCAGGGGGTTTTCTTATTTGCACGTTAGTCCCAGAATGTCAGTGTGGTGGGGGGGAAGGCAGGTTACCTCTGGGTAGTTTAGGGAAAACAAACAGAGCAATTAACTAATTAACATTTCAATACCGGTAGCCAGCAGTCATTCCAGTGTTGCCATGGGAACTAGGAAGGCCCTGCCCACTTCTCTGGGGAACACCTGGAAACTTTGTTCATAACAAATCCCTCCTCTATTTCTTTGATTGGACTTAAGCCCGCATCAACTTACAGTCTTTGGCTTTTGAGGGCTAACTTCTTTTGGCATTTGTATGCTTTTACTTAGGTCTGATGGTAATTTTCCTCTTCTTTAGAAACTAAGTAAGACTCAATAATATTCTAATTAAAAAACGTTCTTCAGTTAACTCCTTTGGCTAAAGTACACTTATTCTTATTAAACAATTACAAAAAACCTGAGGGTTCCAAAGGAGGCTCCTTCTCCATCCCTTCCGCCGGGCCGCCCGCCATTGCCGTGTGCAGAGAGGCGGCCGAGCTCGCGCCAACGCGCCCCCTGCAGCCGCGGGGGAATCATCGCCCCCGCCCTGCCCGGCCGGGAGCCCGCGGCGCCCCTGCTGGCTGTGCCCGGAACTGCGCCGCAGGGGAAGGTGCCTGCGGCCGGGAGAAGGCTGGCGCTGGGTCTGTGCCTCTGTTCGTTGTTGCTGCCGGGGTTGGTGTTTGTTTGCCCTGTTACACACACACGCTAGTAAGGAACTGCTATTCCTTTTCTCCTATCTTTGCCTGAAAGCCCTGTAATTTCAAAGTTATAATAATTCCAAGGGAAGGGGGTCATATTTTCCATTCTAAGGGAGCTTGCTGCCTTCCTTGGCAGACACCTGTCTTTCAAACCGAGACACTCAGACATTGGATCCCTTCCTTCCTGGTCTTCCAGGGCTTTCTATGATGGTGATTCTGCTGGCTGTCCCTGGAAACAAACCTCTCTCTTACACTTGTTATATGCCGCTCCCAGAGAGAAAGGGGCCCTGGCTCCCTCACGAACACCTGTTCAATCCCCACATCCTGGGCCAAGGAGCCCAAAACCCTTGCTGCAGTATCATCATGTTGCACGCCTGTACCCATAAGGTCCCAAACTTGAATCAACTAGGTTGAAAAAGCCTCATGTCCCTGTTGTGCAATGTCTTTCCACAGATTGTGGAGACTGTCAAACAACAGGGACTCAGTGATGATCTCGGGTTTTGGCTCCTCTGCTGGTTGTGAGGGCCTTGGCTCCACGTTCACATTAACTCAGTACATTGATTTGGAGACTTCCTCCTCTGCAGAGGGGCGACTGCTGCTGGCTGTGGCCGGCCTTGTGGTTGAGCTGGAACCTGGACAGTTGTAACATCCGTGGGTTCTACTGCTGCACCATCAGCCTTTCCCTCTGATTGCAGCTGGTGCTGCTGGACCATGTCCCTGCCCTCTGTGTCAGGTTTTGGGGTAGCTACCCAAGGTAACCTCAACCTGTCTTAGAATGGTGAACAGACCTTGCTGAATAAACACAGCAAAAACATAAGTAGATGATCTCTTTAGCTTCTAGGTGAAATTTAAACTCTTCAAAAGCTGTTGGCTTAGGCCCAAAGAAGTGAGTGAAGAGTTGGGAGAAAACTCCCCCCGTGTTGCTTCATCACAATAGGTACCATTAGTAAGAAAACCCCAAAGACATGAACTTAGCCCATGACTGCTACATAGCCATGTGCCCACATTCCAGAAGAAATTTACAAGCATTGAATTTCTTGCCTTGTTGGCGTGTTCTACAAACTCGATCACAACCCCAATGCTCTTAGTCATGAGACCCATGTTTTGATAAGGGACTGCAAATTGGAAAAATGTAGCCGCAATCATGTGCCAAGCAAACCAGGGTAAGCTAGACCACATGATGCCACTTAACGAGGTGCTTTATCCTGTGCCCCAGAACTGTCATTCTCTTTTCACCATTTCCTCTCGATGCTTTCGTGCCATACACTGGGCAGCAATAATTGTCTTGGTTTTAAAAGACAGATGTCTGCCAAGCAAAGCAGGAACCTTCCTGGAATGGAAAAAATCACCCCTTCCCTCCAAATTATTCCAACTTCAAAATTACAGGGTTTCCAGGCAAAAATAAAGGAACAGCAATAACAGTTCTCTGCTAGATATAAAACAGAATGAACAACAAACAACACAAGAAAACAATAACAGGAGTTTTCCACCCGTCAAGCACCACTTTCCCCTTTGGTGCAGTTACAACCACAGCCAGCAGAGGGAGCTGGCGGGCCCCAGTGAGGCAGGGCGGGTGCGATGATTCCCGCCAGCCAGCAGGGGGCGCTCCAATGCGAGCTTGGCACCATTCCCAGGTGTGCTGGCGTCTCCGGGGAGGGGCAGGAGGGGAAATTGCTCCATTTGTGAATTCACAGGCAGCAAGCAGTCTCAGCAACATCACCGGCAGAGGGCAGAAAACAGAGAGGGCAGGCAGATCAGATCAAGCAGCAGTGGAGCTCAGCATCACCCACCGGCAGCCAGCAGAAACGTTGAAGGCAGGCAGATCCGATTCTAACACCAAGTTAAAATGTAGCCATACCCCCAGCTAGATAAACATGCACACCCCAACATCCCCAGGGCCGCTCCTCCCATTCCCCCACTGGAAGGGAAGAGGCAGCCCCAGCCCCACCCTCTGTGGGATCCCAGCTGGAGCTTATGCCTCTCCTGATATCCCCCAAACCGTGGAAGGCGCGGGGCAGGAAACATGGACAGTTCCTGCCACAAATGACCACAGGATATGCCCATCACCATGACCACCCGCCAAGACAATGTGAAAGTAACCCTCTGAAAGCCCAGAACAAAAGGTCTGTCTCACTGAAATGTACTCCAACAATGATCCTGAATCCATCCTGGTATGGATAAGGCAAGGATGTCTGTGTTTCAGAACCCCTGTGACAGCTTAACAGTAGATAACGCATCCAGCTTGCCAAGCACTCAATAGTTGGTATTTGTAATTTTACTAACAGAGCAGGATGTGATTTCAACCATTACCTACCAGAAGCTGTTCTACAGGGTCTACACGTCAACTTTTCTCCAACACCAATTGACATGAACATTACCATGGTCAAAAAACTGTTGGAACATCCTGGCCTGCACAAACTACCACAACAGCAGAAGAAGAAAAGTCAGAAGACGCCAATCAGTGTCCATCACAATGTAGAAAAGGCACATCATGTCCTAGAACAAATGAAGAGGGATGGAGAGAATCACTGGTGGGAAAACTTGCTTGGATGGTCCCCAACTGCCACAGGTTTTTCCAAGCTGAGCTACATCCTGCAGCTGTGATACTGGCACTAACTGGGATTGGGTTTGTGTTAATAATTGCAGTGTATATAAGAGTGTGGTACATAATCCAGCAATCAAGAAAACAAACTTGTCCAGAAATGCAAAGGTTGAAGGAAGGAAAAGCAATGTGTTTGTTTTGCCAGAACCAGATGCTGTGTTTTTGTTCGTAGATACCACTTAGTTTTAACATTTTGAGAAAAGAACTGATTCGCTCCAACACTGAGCCAAGAGCCACCACAGAGACTGACTCAGTGAGGTGGGTATTCGCTTTATTCGGCTCCTCTGTGAGAAATGGATTTGCAAAGTGATGTAAACAAAATGGCCGGGAGACCTTGTGCTCCTCTCTTGATAAGGCCTTTATTTAAAAGATAGCCTAAGGGGCGGGGGTACGGGGTTCGCGATGCCGCCGCTACTCCCAGGTGAGTCGACGTCCCAGAGGAGGGGTAGACGATCCTGTCGATTACGGCAGGATCGGAGTCTTCGCCCTCAGGGGATACGTCCAGAGACTCGCTTATAGCTCGTTGGTCTAAGGGGGTGAGTCTGTTCAGACCTCTCTCAATTCATGGCGACCGGCTCCAGGGGTGACGAAGGCCAGCTCCAATTCCCTGACATCTCCCTGTCCTGGAGATGTTGACTGTTGAGCAGTCCTTGCTTTTGTTCGCGGTCTGGGTCCAGCTCTAGTCCTCTGCTGGAGTCCGGCCATTAACATGCAGCACATGCTAAGCCTTCTGGGAACCAGGAAGTCACCTCAGGGAGCAGCGGCCGAACTACCCGACGCCAAGGAGGGGATACAGAGGGCCCAACCTGTCAGGCACAAAGGGGTTCCAACAAAAAGGGGGGCTAACCCCAGGGCCTATACATATAGTGAAGCTAGAGGGATATAGCCGGAGTGGGGACTGGGCACAAGGGCAGACACACCAAGTAGGAGAAACACGAACAGGGGTGAAATTAGTAAACACATTCAAGCGAACTGTGGAACAAGCAGAGGAATGATTTTAAACTGTGGAATAAACAGAACAATGGTCAAACGGTTAAACATACAACCCAACGGTCAAACCCCAAATTTATTCCTAACACAAAGGATTCTCAAAACCCAACTGAAAGCTCACAGTCTTGTACATCTGTATGCAAATTCTGAGAGAAGGTGGGCTGACTCAGGAAGGCCATGGAATAGAGATGACATTGTTGAGAGAGAGATTGGAGTAGCAATAAGTTTCAAAAGATGGCCTTGCAAAACGACCAGATATTTTGGGGAATTAGAACTGTGAAAGATTCATTGCAGCAAGACCGTGTGGGGTAAAATAATAGGTAATTGGTGTTAGAAGTATTAGCAGCATTGTGTGGCAAAAGTTAATAGGCTGAAAAATATTTATAAGGTATTGTAACCAGGAAATAGGGGGGCTTCTGATAGAATGGTGTTTAGTTTTACATCGCTTCCATCTCCCCCTTCTACGAGACTGGTAATGGAAGAAAACCTTTTATATGCCTCTCAGTTGCCCCATCTCTGTAGAGTTGGGCTTTTGCAACAAATGGTGCTTCCATTGTGAGGAAGCGATTTGGCTAATTTGTCCAGTGGTTGGAACGCCCTGAAGTACTTTTTGTTAAGTGCCGCTGCAAGGAAGCGCAACCCTAGGGAATTATAGTTCTTCCGCAAGGAAGGAGCTATCGGGACCTCTGCCTACACCACTGGTTCGACTCGGACTGGGACTGAGACTGATATTATCACCTGTGGCGTGACAGCAGGTAGGCTTCGGGAAACACGATCGGGCACAAGATCTCCAAACAGCCCAGAGATGTTTATAAGAGCCTTAAGGCTCCAATTCTTGTAATGTTTCAAAACAAGAGTTCAAAGATTTGCTATCTTGGGTTCAAAAGCAGTTTCCAACTATAGATGATACCTCTGTGTTCACCTTTCCCCTGTGGGACTTGGTTGGACTCAAACTATGCAAAGCTTTTACCATAAATCGTGATCATACAGCTGCAAAGCTACTGCCTGCATGTCGCACTTGGATTGACATATTTAAGCAGCCCGCCCAGCTCTCTGCTTCCTTGATATGTCCGCAAATCCTGCCCTGTCCTGGGCCACGTCCTCAAAGCCTCCTTCTCCTCCAGTCTTCACTGGAGACACTGCAATCCCAAATGGGAGCCATGGCACCCCCAGCGCTCCCCCCAGGGCTTCTGCTGTTTTCCCAGCCTGCAGCCACCGCTGCCATCCCCTACTCACCTGGCATCCCTCCACCCCTGCCTTTACCTACAGATTTAAAGGGGACAGAAACCAAAATTTCTCCTTCTTGTGAAGAGGGAGGGGAGAGCTCTGTCAACAGAAAGGAGAGAGGCTGCTCTATTAACACTACAAAAGGGACTGGCTGCCAGAAAAGGGAGGAATGTGAGAAAAGCCCTGTGATTTGCAAACTTGTTGATGTGGAAATCAAGCAGGAAACAGATTCCACTTCGGAGGAAGAGTTTAACCCGTTTATATCCTGGCCCTGTGAATACAGAATAGGAATCAGGTTTGATTCCTTTAGTCTTGGAAAATAATTCAAGACGACTGACTGATTGGGCGGACAAAGGATGTCAAGTCATGCAAAATAAAGACTTTAACTCACCATATGGAGAGCTCCTTGCTATGCCAGCCAGGTATGGGAGAAATCCTGCTAATCCCTGGTGGGAACCTGTATCGCATTATAATATTAAGAAGTTAAGAAAAGCTATTAAAGGCAGCGGCTTGAGCTCCCCATATTTTAATAACGTGGTGAGAAGTATATACGATTCTTATGACCTAACACCTTCAGACTGTCATAATGTTTTGTCTATGATTTTAACCAACTCGCAATATATTCCATAGGACTTAGAATGGTGAAAGCATCTTAACAGATTGATAGAGAGCTAGGCTGGAGATCCTCATGCCCAACTTACAATCGGTCAATTAGCTGAAGATCCTCCAAATGACAATGGAAAGGACAAAGCAGAATCCGTGTCTAGAGCAGTGCTGGGAGATACTAAAAACACAGCATGGAAGGCTCTTTTGACTGTGCAGCCTGCAGGAACCCGTGAAAATGCCTATTCTCTAATTTGACAAGCCAAAACTGAACCTTATTTTTAGACCGTTTAGTACAGGTGGTTCTAAGGCAGTGTCCCGATGAAGCAGCACATCCTCATTTAATTAAAAGCCTTGCCTTTGCTAATGTAAATGATGAATGGAAAAGGGTCATTCTAACTATACTGAACCAGCCACCAACAGTGCCACAAACACTCACTGCCTGCAGCAAGCTGGGCACTCCACAGCGCATTGTGACCATACAAGCTAGTGCACTGAGGGAAGAACTTGCGAAATCCCAAGATTCACTGGGAGAGGAACTCGAAAGAGCCATTGAGGCTCAGACAAAAACTATTGAGAAAACCCTCACTGCTTTAAAGGGCCCTGTTTTAACTGTGGAAAACCTGCTCATTTGAAAAAAAGGACTCCCGTGAGGCAGTGAAAAATGCAACATTACCTAATATTTGCCCTCGGTGCAGAAAAGGGAGGTACTATGCGAACCACTGTCACTCCAAATTTAACACAGATGGGAAGCCTCTGTCGGGAAACTTCAAAAAGAGCACGCAGCACCACCACGTGACAAAACAAACAATGGCAGCTCAATCCCAAGGAAACCTAGGCAACTCAAACCAGATGCAATTTGTGTAGTGGCCAGTCATCTCCCAAGCACCCCCACTTATTACCCCCAGGGGCATGATGTGAACTGGCAACTTCTAAATTAACATACTTTTTAAAAGACTTTAACCATGACTTCATACCCACAGGAGTTATTGGTACTTCACAGCAGAGACAAGACTTTTTAATTATAGGCAAAGACAGGAACATATTTCTTGGATTTTCCATTTTTCCAGCTGTTGTTTCAGTAAATTGTAATGAAGAGCTGATGCCTTTAGCTTTTGCTTCCAGTGCTCCAGTGGTAATTCAACCAAAACCACTAAGAGCTATTGCTACTGCATTGCCAGTGACAATAGCTAAGCAAGACATACATCGAGAGACTCTGCTTTTAACTAAGCGAGCTGTATACCAAAAAATGCCACCTGAATGCTTCAGCCGGCACCTGATGTCCTTTGGCTAGAATGTGTCAACAATGAACGGCCACAGCTGACTTGCAGTCTAACACATTGTGGTAAAACAGTTCACATGACAGGCATGCTGGACACTGGCACAGATGTCGCTGTAATTTCTCACGTGTTTTGACTGAGCAACTGGAAAGTAGTGGCGCCCATGGGGGCTCTCACAGGAACTGGAGGAGTCACACTGTGTCTGCAAAGTGAATTCATGATTACTGTTACAGGTCCTGAAGGGAAGACAGCGATCATCCGTCCCTTTGTGGTGCAGAGACCCATCACAGTATGGAGGAGAGAAGTACTGCCCCAGTGGAGAACCAAAATAGAAGTGAGTTTTAATGGGCGCCACAGCAGCACCTGCCACTCTAGAGTTATCATGGAAAACTGACAGCCCTGTTTGGGTGAGTCAGTGGCCTCTAGCAGAGAAAAAACTAAATGCCCTCAACAAAAATTAGTAAATGGACAGTTGCAAAAAGGTCACATCAAGCCCACAAATAGCCCTTGGAATTCCCCAGTCTTTGTCATTCATAAGAAGACTTCTGATTCCTGGAGATTTCTCCACAACTTGAGAAAGATCAACGAAGTGATAGAAGACATGGGACCCCTGCAACCTGGACTTTCTTCTTTCAGTGATTCCAAGAGACTGGCCTCTTGTTGTCATCGACTTAAAAGACTGGTTTTTCAACATTCTACTGCATCCAGAAGATGCTCCCCGATTTGCCTTTTCGGTTGCTGTCGGAACCCAGAATGTCCCTTGGACACTCTTGGATGTTCTGGGCCCAGGTCAGAAGCGTTTGAGACCCTGGAATGCAGCCACAGACCCCTGTGGCTTTGAACCTGATCCATGGAACAATTTACCAAGCTTGCAGGAAGAACAAGAAATCACAAAAGTTTAGCTATTATAGTAGAAGTAGTCACAAAGTGAAAGGAAGAATTTTTGAGTGCTGTACTGGGGGGTTTTAGGCCTTGTACAGAGGGGTCTGAGTTTTGTACATGGGGGTCAGAAGTTCTAAGATGCAGGGACTTGGGTGTGCCCTGTCCTTTTTCTTTCTCCTTCCTAACCTCCATGTTCTTGGTGATGTTGGCATTCACAGATTGGTTTAGAGTAGAAAGTCACTGTTCAATATAGGTGATGGGCATTGGGGAAAAACTGTAAACATCTAATACGTAATGTATGATATAAAAGAAGGCACCAGCCCCCTGGGTGTCGGAGTGTGCCCTTGCCTGACTGCAGAACGGACCGCAGCAGCTCAGGGAGAAAATCTTTCAGATAACATACAATAAACTACCTTGAGACAGGACAACAGAAGACTACTGAGTCTTTCTTTGGAGACACGGGTTGGAGGAGAGACTTTTTCACCTTTCCGGTTCACCCCAACCAGGGGTGAGTTCCTACAGGTTGCAGCCATCAATAGAGGAGAACCACTGCAGAAATATCATCGGATGGTTTTACCAAAAAGGATGAAAAATTCTCCTACAATTTGTCAATATTTTGTGGCATGAGCTTTGTCTCCAGCCCAACAAAAACACCCACGGTCAAGGATTTAACATTACATGGACGATTTACTCATTGCAGCACCTCCAGGTTTGTCCCCCTGGCTGTGGAGAGAGCTCCGGGATCCGTCTTGCAGAAGCTGCAAGATCAGTTTTGCAGGGCATGCAAGAAACGGCCTTGTCTGTGGGGCCACAGCTGGCTGTGCTGCTGGAGCTGTGAGGAGACCTGATTTGAGAGGTTCTCTGTCTGCTGGGGCCGCCTGAGCCAGGGGGATTTTTCTTTTCTTTAAGATTGGTTTTTTCCTTCTTTTTCATTCTTCTTTAGGATATAAAGATAGTATGTGTTCTAATACCTAGGCTCCCAGGAGCTTTCTTTGGTGCCCAGTGTCTGCAGGGCACAGGGATAGAGGGGAACATGGGTCCTTGTGCTCAGCAAGCTGCCCAGGCGTGCAGTGAGGAAGGGAAAATGGCCAGAAGCCCCTTGGCCTTTGGTGGTTCTGCTGAAGCCTTTGTGCTGGCGACAGGGCGGCTGGGCAGGAGCCGGAGCTGCGGAGATCCCTGCCAGACTGGTGCCTGGAGATGGCCACAAGCCCTCTTGCCCAGCCAGGCAACGCCATCTGTGTGCTCCTGGCTGCGTTGCTGAGGGCTCCAAGGTGCCTCTCGATCCGGCTCCTCTGGAGCTCCGTCGGGGCTGCGCCGCTGCCGGGCAGGTTGGCTGGGCTGGGGGAGACCCTGAGGGGACAACGGGGCGGTGGGAGGCTGTGAAGGGATGAGGTGCTGCGGCGGCCCTGACAGGACAAGGCGGTGGGAAGGCACGAGGGCCATGTGGGAGGGAGTGGGTGACAGGAGGCTCCAAGGGGACAGGAGGCCCCTGAGGAGCCAGGCTGGTGGGAAGCCCTGAGGAACTGGGTGCCAGAGGCCATAAGCAGCCCTCAGGCTGCTGCCTTGTTCCTGACAGCCGGCTGCTCTGGAGCTTCCCCAGAGACACTGCCATGCCTGGGGCAGAAGCGCTCGAGGCTGGGCCTCAGCAGGAGGGTGGGGACACACCCGAGGTGCCCAGTCTGGGCTGGCTGGGGACAAGGAGGGCAAGGGGGCCCTGCCAGGCCGCAGTCACTGGGTGCTGGCAGGACTGGCAGCCAGCCTGGGTCCCCGCGGCTGCCCAGGCCACCGTGCTGAGACCGAGGCGCCCCCTGACTCAGAGCACTGGGCTTGCAGAGCTTCTGCCTCCACCAAGAGGGCGGCAATGTCTCCTTGAGCAGGGCTGCTTCCAGCACTTGTCTTGGCTGCTCCTTCAGGGGGCTGGCACCATCATCAGAGGCACAGAACAGCTTCTCCTCCCAGAGTTATTCCTATCCTCTGTACTTCCCCAGGTGTCTGCCTTGATGTTCACCGGGGACCTCCTTCTTTGTGGCCGTCCATTGCCGTGCTCAGCAGGCAGCCAGTTGTGAGCTGCCACAGGAAGAGACACAGCAACTGGAGTGTTGAATAGCAGAGGCTGTGCCAATTCTTTTGCTTTCAGAGTGCAAGAAAGACAGAAAAGCACAAGGATACATGACAGTGTTTCGGTGGAGTCTCTTTGTTCTGTGAAATTCAGTAGCTGTTGGTGTTGCTGTGCTACTGCTATTCCCTTCCTTTAAAAAATCAATCTGGGAAGAAGCAACATCATCTGACACCTACCAAGTGTTGCCACCAGTTGCTCCAGGTGCTGCTACCAACAGCCCCTGTAGGATGGAGCACAGCCCCCAGTGCTGCCAGGGCTCGGGGGAACTTGCTTCAGCGGGGACTCTGCCACACCTGCTGATGTCAGTGCTGCCCCGGCCCCAGGGGTCAGAGCAGCATTCCTGCCCTGGCCCACACGTTCCTCGTCTGTGTCACAGGGCCACGCTTAGCACCAGTGTCAATGAGGCCTGTTAAGACTCTGTCTTTGCCTTTCAGAGTCACTTTGCATTGGCACGTGGGACACTAAGATGTAATACCTTGTGTCCAAAATCTCTGTGGCACCCCTGTGGAACCGAACTCCCCTCCCCTGTGTTCAGCTATCAGGGCTGCAGATATGGGTGCTGTTGGGAAAAGTATTGTTATAAATACATATTATAATATTGGCTTTTCGCAAACATTAAGATGGATTCTATATGTATGTTAAAATAACTTTACTATAAAAATATAGGGTTTTTTTTTTCCTGTTGTTAACTAAACCTAGACATAGTAGTGAAATAGCTGATACAGTATGCTTGTGTTAAACTGCCTGCTTGGTTGGGGTAACATTCAATGAACTTATGATGGAGACCCCTGCTGCTGACATGCAGATTTATCAGCATCCACCATCTGTAGAAAATATGGACCAAAACCCAAACTGGAGGTGATAATGAGGATGGACTAAAACCACAGGCACAAAATGTGCATGCTCTGAAAAGGCGGACCCAAGGAGGAGCCATGCTGAACAACTCTTGGAATATGTAAACTAATCTGGGGAAAAGTTTATATGCATAATTGTTTATGAATATGCAATAGGCTGATGCAATAGACAGGGTATGTAAAGGACGTCTCTGAAATAGCAGGTGTGCTCTTGACCGAATGCCAAGCACCTAGCCGCAAAAACTTTGCTTTGTTCTCTTTGTCTCTTATTGTCATTTTTTAAACTTCTAAATTTGTACAGGAGAGTGAACCTCATTTTTCACAATGGGGACATGAAAAATGGGGCTTGGAGTGCTAAAATGCCTCAAGAAAGTACCAAAAAACCCCCCAAGCACCACATTCCCCTCATGTCTGGGCTGGCTTTCCAGCAACTCAAGTAGAAGAGTCCTCCAGGAACTCAAGGGAGCAGCAGCCCTCCTGCTGAGGCACAGCCTGTGGAAAAAGGGCTCGGTGGCCCAAATGTGTGCTTTGGAAATCAGAGTTGGGTTCCTAAATCCCGCTGGAACTCTCTCTAACAGACCTGTGGTGGCTGGGGGATGTCCGTGGGAAGGCTTTGCCAGCCTTGAACTGGACCTGTTGATCATCTGAGCTCTGCTCTGTGTGGGAGCCTGTTCCCTTCCCCTTGCCCCAGGGCAGAGAGTTGGTGAGGGCTGGAGTTGGAGGCTGTGTCTGCCCCGAGAGCCGGTACCGTGGGGCTGCAGGTGCTCCTGCCAGCGTGGGCTTGTCTGAGCCGGGCCTTGTGCCTCTTTCAGGTGTCCCTGCTGCAGTCACAGCTGGCCCAAGACCGACAGGACCACTGGCAGAACTACACTGAGAGCTGTGCAAGGACCAGGCAGGAGCTGTCAGACCTTCAGCAGGAGCTGTCCTGCTCCTTTGCAGCTCTGCTCAAGGAGCCCAAAGCTGCTCTTGTGGAAGCAGACACTTGAAGCTGCATCGGTCTCTGAACCTTAACTTGGCAGTGACATCCAGGGGCTGTCCGTCTCTGGAGAGACAGGCCCTGCAGAAGGCAGGTGCAGCTCTTCTCTTCCACGCAGGATTTGTGCCCTGCTCAGAAGCCAATTCCTGTCAACTGGGGCACAAAATTCCTCCCTAGGTCACAGATGAACGCTATCGAAGATGAGGGCAAAAAATACCTGCCAAAGCTTTTACAAGCAGACTCATTTAGTTCTTGAAGGTCTGTTCCTAGAGAGGAATCTCTGATGTAAGCAGCAAGACTTTTCTTCTGCCTAGAAAACCTAGTGATATATTGCCAAACGGAGAGCAGAGAAAAAAATGCACTCGTGGTTGTCTCAGGATTCTTAATCTATTTTATGAGCCTTAAACACTGCAGCTCTTGGCATTTCTCTGTAGGAATTTGAAAAGCCCCTGAAACACCATTCTTCCTCCTCATGCGGCTGTTCTAAAGGCAAAGCTTTACCTTCATGAATATTTGTAAGCAGCAAGAACCTTTGCAGGCTTTTTCTTCCATCTCTCCTTTGTCAGGAAAGACAGAAGAATTCCTGTGACTCAGGAACCAAGCGCATCCCTAAAGAGCCTGCAGGTCTTGAGAACGCTGAGCCTTAAAACTGACACTGTCTGCACCAGCAACTTTGAACTCATGTTATGAGCCAGGTCCCTGCCCAGCTGCCCAACAGGGCTCTGGGGACACGGGGGAGGCAGGGCCCGTGCCAGTGGTATAAATAAATTTGTTTTAATAGGCCGGCTTAATAATAGTTCATCGTTTTAATGAGTTGTAATGAATTGCTAATTAATATAATTAATTGTTGGAATTGAAGTAGTAAGTTACAAAGTTAAAGGTATTGTCGGTCAAGAGTGCGTGCATAGCTGTCAATCACGGAAAAGGAGGGTCGGAAAAGGTGTCAAGGCAAGAATCTTCTAGACGGGTTACATCATGGAACGATGTCAGCAACTCAACCTATGACTGGGGGACTAACCAGCCAATAGTGCCTCAGAATTCCAGGATGATAGGCCAGGAATGCGCTGTCTTATGGACCAACCAGCTACCAGGAGGTGGACCAATCAACAAGTGGATCAAAAGTGCACCAGTCTCGCACCTTTCAGAGACTTTAAAAACCCCTGGGTGCCGAGCACCCGGGTCTTTCTGCAGAACTAGTATCCAAAGAAACTCCCTGTGTAGCACAGAGTTACTTGGATCTCTGACTTGCCCCTGAGGCCCTGGGCTTATCCTGGGGCCTCATCTTCAGTTGTCTTTGTTTTTAATAAACAGGCCCAGGCCTTTTAAAATGTCTTGGCTCCAATTTGCCTGTTTTTAACACCAGGACGGGCAGGAAGCTGGGATGGGGGGAGAGCCAGGGAGGGCCTCTCCAAGAGCCCCTGGAATGCTGGGCTATGGACCCTGGTAACCGTCGCAAAGGCTGTGGAATTTTGGGAGTTGGAGCCTGACAACTGTCACAAAGGCCATGGAATGTTGGGGGTTGGAGCCTGACAACTGTCACAAAGGCCGTGGAATGTTGGGAGTTGGAGCCTGACAACTGTCACAAAGGCTGGGGAATGTTGGGGCTTAGACCCTGGCGACAACCAACAGCTCCTGGCTATTGGGGTTTGGACCCTGGAGCTGTCAACAGCTCATGAGCTTTGGGGCTTGGACTTTGCAAAGGCCAAGGGCACTTGGATTGTGTGCTATTGACCCTGCAAAGGCCAAGAACCTTTGGATATTGGGGTTTAGACCCTGCAAAGGCCAAGGGCCTTTGGATATTGGGGTTTAGACCCTGCAAAGGCCAAGGGCCTTTGGATATTGGGGTTTAGACCCTGCAAAGGCCAAGGGCCTTTGGATATTGGGGTTTAGACCCTGCTAGGGCCAAGGGCCTTTGGTCATTGCTGTTTACTCTCTGCTCGTGCCAAGGGGAGGATGGAGACCCGGCGGGTGAGTGAGAAAGCCACTGCTCTCCTTGTGCCAAGCCCAGCAGGGACCTTGGAGGGCCTGGGCTGGGCCTCGGGGAACAGTTCCCTTTGGGAATAGCAAGGGATTAACAGTTGGCTGTTCCAGAGCTGGCAGCAGCTTTGGTGCTCGCTGTGGGGACAGGTGTGGGAGGGAATGGGTGGCTCCTGGCCATCCCAGAGCACAGCCACATCTCCTCCGCCATCCTTGTCCCACTAGAGGCTGTGGGCACAAACAAGGGAGCAGCTTTTCATTGCCTTCCCCTCACCCAAATTACAGCACAGCCTCAGCGCTTCCCAGAGTCCAGAATGAGTTTCTCCCAGACATCTCTGAAATGATCCCTAGTGGCCCAGAGGAGGTCACAAGCATGATAGGAAGATGCTCCAAGGGCTGGAGCACCAGTGGCAAGGGAAAAGGATGCAAGAGTTGGGGTTGTCCAGCCTGGAGAAGGTTCCAGGGTGACCTTAGAGCCCCTTCCAATGCATGAAAGGGCTGCATGAGAGCTGGAGATGGACTTAAGCCAGAGGCCTGCAGGGACAGGACAAATGACAAAAGCTTCCCACCAAGACAGGGCAGGGATGGATGGGATATTGGGAGGGAATTCTGCCCTCTGAGGGTGCTGAGGCCCTGGCACCCAGGCTTGAGGTTTCCCAGAGAAGCTGTGGCTGCCCCTGGATCCCTGGGAGTGTACAAGGCCAGACTGGCTGGGGCTCTGGGCAACTCCCCTTCTGGTGTTCTTAGAAGTGATGAAACACCTTCCAGCATGTTCATTTCTGCTGCTGTCAAACTACTGGGCTGAAAATATTCCCAAGGAGGGGAGGAAGAGCTCAGCTGGAATTGCTGTGCTCTGGGACAGGCTGGGAGGCACTCAGAGGCGACTGCCTCAGGGGCAGCCATGCAGTCTGAGTGTGCTCTTCCCCGTGCTCTTGCAGGGAGCTCGAGGGCTTTCTCAGCAGGGACATTCCTCTGGAGCCCCTGAGGTGAGTAAAGTGTGCTGAGCTGGCTGGCATTTTGAAACTGGTTCTCCATGAATGGACGCTGGTTCTTGTGGGATCAGAAAAGAGGTATCTCAGTGCTGCTTTGGAATGGGAACAGAACACCTGACTAACAGCTGGATGTGGGCTTTCAGGCGCTGGTAGACGACAGTGACAGCATGGCCAATTCCATCATCTGCACCGACAATCCTGGGAACATCCTCTCGACTCTGACATCCACTGATGAACAGCATCCTTTTGAATTGGTTCGGGAAGATACAGAGAACTGGGGGCGCATGCAGCGGCATTTTGATCAAATGGAGGAGAGAACCCAGAGGATCAGAAGCCGCTGCCAGCTGATAGATTCTCTGCTAGAAGAAATCAGTAGGTGAGCCTTTCCTCCTCCTCCTCCTCCTCCTGCATTCCAGAAACAATCTGCTTCCAGGCCGGGGAGTTCAGAGGAGTCCTGGCTGAAGAAGTCACCTGCCTACCATGTGTAGTCCTCAGTGTGGCTCTCAGGCATTGTCCTGTCTGGTTTTTCCATGCTCTACTATGACTCCCAAGGCTGTCTGGGAGCTGCAGAGCCATGTTGGAATAGAAGACTCCTTCTTCTCGCCGTGCTGCTTCCCTGAATTCTGTTCTTTGCGGGCCCCTGCCCAGCCACTGCTTCTCACTGAAGGAAGGCAAAATCCTGTCTTCCTTTCCCTTTGCCTCTGGAGGACTTTCTTGGGAGGGAAAGAGCAAGGTCTTCCTTAGCCCACTGCCCCCAGCTCCATCCTGGAGTGTTGAAAATGGCATTGCTGACTCTTCAGGCCTCTTGATTCTTCTGACTGAGCCTTGTCTCTGCAGTGACTGTGCAAACCTTGAGATGTCCAGGGAAATGCTGCTGCAATGCACTGGAATCCCGGAGCCAGGAGCCTTGTGTCTGCATCTGAAGAACACCAAGCAGCGGAAGGAAGCATCAGCCCAGGCAGAACAGGCAGAGCAGCAGGACAGGATGGAGGTTGGTTTTGGAAATGAGACTGCTTTTCCCTTGAAAACTGTTCTTGCCCCTTCTTGTACACTGGAGGACTTGGCTGCACTCGAGGGAGAAGACCCATTGTTGCAGAGCGAGCTGGAAGTCAAGAGGCAGTCATTGGAGGAATTGCAGCTTCAGAGGGATCTGCTGCAGCAGGAGAGGGATGATGTTAGCACGGCTCTGAACACCCTATTGCTCGGCAGCACCTGTGGGAGGGGGAGTTGTGGCAGCCAGATCAGCCCAGATGCTGTTGCTGGCAGTAGAAGACGGGCACACTGCTGTGCACACCTGGCTCAAGACGGCACATGCATTTATGAGCCAGGGATATGCGTGTTCATCAGCAAAGTGTTGCATGCTTCTGCAAAATGTGTTGCTTTGGGCAGCCACAGAGCCTTTAAAACGGGGATCGGAGCTGGGGAAGGGTCTGGAGCACAGGTGTGACCAGGAGCAGCTGAGGGAGCTGGGGGGGGAGCTCAGCCTGGAGAAAAGGAGGCTCGGGGGGCACCTTCTTGCTCTCTACAGCTCTCTGTGACAGGAAGCTGCAGCCAGGTGAAGGTCAGGCTCTGCTCCCAGGGAACAAGGGACAGGACAAGAGGAAACAGCCCCAAGCTGTGCCAGAGGAGGTTTAGATTGGGTGTTACAGGATAGCTGCAAGAGAAGGCTTTGTTTCTGATGATCTCTGTCAGACAGTCTCAGTTCTGGGGAATGTGATAGGTTGGGCAAATGCACAGCAGACGTTTTGATTTGGCCACATCAGGCAGGCGTCCACAAGTCACAAAATGTCTGCTCAGCACAAGAGCCATTTCCCTGCGAGGCATCCTCTCCTTGCAGAGAGCTGCTTTGAATATGTGAGGAGGAGAAACTTAGACGAGAATTTTCTCCTTGAAGGGGGAAATCCTGTATATTTTCCCTTGATTCAGCAAGCAAATTTGTTTTCACAAATCTTCCTGAAAATGTCCAGCAATGAAATATATTCAGATAATAATTTTGTTTCCCAAGTGGCAGTTGCAGAAGATGCAGTATTTTTGGGTGACAACACGGAGTTTGGAGTGGGGATGTTTGTTGGGAAGGAGCTGTCTGGTCCCAGGCAAGCTAGCAGGGCCTGACACAGCACTTCCAAGGTAACAGTGCCAGAGGCTTTTGGCAGCCCCGGCTATCAGAGCTGCATAGGGCAGATGCTGTGAAACTTTGAGCCCAGAGCACAGGTGCTCCTTGTCCTCTGGCTGCCTGCGAGGTGCCACTGGCTGGCTCTGCACAGGGCTCCCGGGGAAGGGCTCGAGCTGTACCTTGTCCCACTTCCAGGTTTCCCAGGAGCAAGATTCATCGAGCTGCTCTCTGGAGCAGCTGAGCCCAGAATCCTCTGGCCAAGGGCACGCACTGGCCCAGGTGTGCCGAGAGCAGGAGCTGCTGGGCCAGAAGGCTGACCTTGAGGGCCGAATGGCAGTCATGGAGTGGCTCCAACAAGACCTTTCCAGGCAGCTGGAGGAGACCAGGTAAAGGCAGGGAGTAGAATCTTTTGTGGTATTTTAATATTCCCTGGTCAGAATATGGAAGAGTCTCAAGAACAAAAATATGTCACAATGGGAAGGTTCTTTTTCTGACACCTAAAGCCAGCAAAGCTCTTGTGAGCCATGAGCTCCTGTTTGTGCCGCCGAGCACACTCCTGTGGGAAGTCCAAAGCAATCCACCCAGCCCTGAACTGAGTAGTAGTTAAACCATGCAGATGCTGAGTGAAACCTCAGGTTTCTCTTGGCTTTGGTTCCTTGTTCTGGGCATTGAACATCCCTCATTCCTTACCAAGTAGCCTGACATGATCCTGATCTTCAGAACTGAAGCTTCGTCTTCAGCATTCCAGGCTCCAACCTTGGCACGTTGGGAGTAGCACACTGCCATTCAGGGGGAAGCCAGAGGCTCCTGCTGAAAATCTTGAGGGCTTTCTCCTTCCAAGCACACTCTTGAGAAGTGTGGGACAGGCCCTAGAGCTGGCTGGAGAGCAGCAGGGAAAGCTCTTTGGAATTCTCAACAGCCTCTGGGGATTCTTGCTGATTGTTGATGGGCACCCAGCTGCCAAACCTGCCAAGCTCCCTTTGGATGGTCCCTCTCACTCTGTAAAGAAGGACAAGTGCCTCGGGCTACTGCCTGCTTGGCCCACAACACTAAAATAAAGGTGGCAAGTCTTCTCCATGACCTTGCAAGAGTTTAAACTGCAGTCTCTGCATTCAGGTAGTTGTTGTTCAGACAAAAGGGTGTTCTGAATTTTTACAAGTGCTGCCGTGACCATGAGATTTTACCGTGTCATGCAAAGTAGTTCTGAAGTCTCACAAATACAGGGTGTCTGGAAGATGATGGACCTTTATGTCCATTATCAAGAGCATTAAAAAGTCAGCAGTCAGCAAGGACAAGAGTCTGTTGTGTCCCCCTGCAGAGCAGCTTGGAAGTGCTGATGAGAGAAGGGCTGTGAGCAGGGGCTGGGCTTTTGCTCGTCGCCCCAGCCTGTTTGGACACAGCTAGCCAGTGTCATAGGTCAGGATCAGCAACTGAAGGTTTGGCTGTTGAGGCCAAGTTGGGCTGGGCTGTCTGTGCTATGCCAGGCCACAGGAAGGCCTGGGCAGTCCCTCAGAGGGCCCTGCTCTGCTGTTGAGATGGCATAAATGTGCCTTGTCTGGGCGAGTTTCCACGTGGCCCATTTCCCATACTCAGGTGTGGGGATCTTGAGCCACGTCGTCCTGGAATAACCGGCTGTGGGTGTCTGGAGCAGCAACTCATGTCTCTCCGTATGTGCAACTTGTAGGTCAGCAAAGGAGAGCCTGGAATCCAAGCTGATTGCTGCTCAGCAGCAGGTATCTCTGCTGCAGATCACCAGGAACTATGTGGAGGTAGAGCGGCGAGCTGAGCTGGAGGAAGCTTACAGTGAAAACCCGGCAGTGCAGAGGAGGCAGGAGGAAGAGCTACAAGGCCTCAAAGAGGAAATGAATCTGCTCCTTGAGCAGAGGGAGGCTCTACAAAAGCAGGTGAGTGAAACAGCACTGGCAGTGCAGCCTTGCAGCTAGGGGTCTGTGGCGTTCTTGCTTTTCCATGGTAGAGCAGCAGCTGGTGGGGTGATCCCTGGGGCTGTCTCGGGCTCTGGGGGCTCCATGGCAGCTGCTCTGCAGGACACCCAGTGCTCTGCTGAATCTCAGCTGCTGCTCTGGTCAGCTGGGCTAGTCCTCTGGGCTGTTGGCCAGCAACCATCAGCATGGATTCCTGCTGGCCTCTCCTTGCCAGCCTTGGTTTGGGAGGTGCTTTTTCAGGTGCCCTGTCCATATCCAGTGTGAATCTGGTGCTCTCAGGACAGGGAGAAATGGAAAGTTGTCCTTTGCCTTTCCTCTCAGCCTGTGCTGTGGCTGACAGTGACAAGCTGTGGCTGCAGCCCCTGACTGCTTTGTTCCCTTTGACTGGAGGTGGGAGAGTTGACATCTCAGCTGGCAGCCTCCCAAGAGTCCCAGGAAACAACTGTCCAGAGAGCCCAGCAAGAGGTGAGGGAGGCCCAGGAAGAGTCCAGGCAGAAGCTGTTGGAGGTTGAGCACATCCAGAAGATGCTGAAGGAGGAAGAAAATCAGAAAAAGGATCTGCAAGTGCATCTGGAGTCCTTGGAGAGGGAAAGGAATCGCTGGGAAGAAGTGGCTCAGCAAAATTCAGAATTGCAGGCTTCCGTGAATGTCCTAGAGAAGGAAAAAGCCAGGTAAATGAAAGCCTGTGGGACTCTGCATTGTGGTGAATGGATTCCCTCTTTGCCCTCTTTGCACCTGCCAGGGGCTCTGGCAGCATTTCCTAAGTGGCAGATTCTGAACTCTCCGTGCAGACACTTCTCCTTGTCTGGATGTTGTCTTTCATTTTCTTTACTTTTAAGACTTCAAACAGAGTTTTTCTGCAGAGAAAGGATTTTGGGGTGGCTCTTTCCCTCTAGGGGGTATTGTGTTGTTAGGTGGGTGTGTTGACACTGCCCGAGCTGCATTGTAAGGAGCAGGGTTCATCCATCATCTCCACCTTGGGTCCTGTAACTTGAAGCCTTTGGGATGTGGATCAGCCTGGCCTCTGATGCTTTTTCTGGGCAGAACCATCTGAAGGCCCTGATTGCTGATCTAGGCCAGATTGCCCCCGGAGGCAGCCCAGCAACAAGAACGGCTCTGTTGCATGGTTCCTCATAAAATGTGCCCCGGTGCCTGGAGGGGGCCAAGCAGGCTCCCTGCCACCCTGCCCAGTCACAGGCTTTACTGACTGTGCAAAGAATGCAAGAAACAGGACCAAGGTATGGGGGGCTCCTCCAGCTGATCAAGTCCTGCCAGTCTTCAGTGCCACAGGATTCTTCTTCCAAGAAGAAGGCAAAGGAAAGGCAGGGCACTCCTGCTTGCCTGGAGCCTTCTGCATCTTCCATCAGCTTTTGCTCCAAGCCTCTGTTGCCACTTGGGCCTTTGTTTCTCCGGCTGAAAGTAGGATGGGTGCTGGTAGATCTTAGGGAACTCGCCTGAGATCCCCTGGCTGTAGGGTGCTGCTCCTCCTACCTGGACATACAAGATGGGGGAACGAAACGTCTCTTCCATGTTGACCAAACCTCCCTCCCTTGGAGCCTGGTTAGTCCAAAGAAGAAAATGGTTCCTCTCCTCTAATGTCTTCATTGCAAGACTTTCTTAGGTTTGTATTCACATTCCCACCTCAAAAAGAAGGTAGGGCATGTAGGCAGGAACTCCCTGTTCTTTCAGGGCCAAAAGCAGAGTAGGCACATGCTGGGCTGGGACTGCAGGGGGAACAAGCAGCCAAGTTGTTTAGACAGAACTCATCAGACAGAGGAGTTTTTCCCTGAGGTGCTGCAAGTCCTGAGAGTTTATAAAATCTGATACCGTGTAGCAATGAGTTTCTTGCTTCCCTTCTAGGCTGATAGTGTCTCTGGAGGAGAAGAGCCAGTGCCTCAGAACTCTGGAAGAGAAGCACCTGGCACTGAACTATCAGGTGTCTCCGCGTCAATCTGCTCTTCAGCAGGCCCAACAGCTCTCTTCTCACCGTGCTGGACAACTGCGGGAGCTCAACACCCAGGTAAGCTGTGCAGTGGCATCCTCTTCTCCAGGGACACACAACAGCACCTTTGCCTTGGAGGCCCCAACCTCTTTCCCCTCCCAGCAGCACGCACAGCTGCCGTCTTCTGCCCGGGGCTGCTGCTGCACCCTGAGGCCGAGGCTGGATCTGCTGTCTGCTGCCCAAGTTTTGCACCGTTCTCTCCTGAGTCCCAGCAGGAAATCTGGGAGGGGAGCAGCAGCAGACTCCTCTGGAGCCTCTGTGTCCCTCAGTTAGCAGTGTTGTCCCAGACAGAGTTGGTGCCTGTGCCGGGCACTGAGCAATGTGGGGACACAGAGGTGGCTATGGCAGGCTGGGCAGGGCACTTCCAGCGCAGCCATCTCAGCTGCTGTTCAGAGCTGCAGCCTCACGGATGCCCATTGCCTCCCTTTCCCTCTTCTCTCTACATTTGTCTCCTTTGGAATCCTTGCTTTTCTGCCTTTTGGTTTTGGCATGGTTTTTGCCTGAAATCATTTCTTCTTTGCTGCTCTCCCTGCGGCCCACTCTGCAGCCTCAGGAGCAGCCCTGTCCCTGAGGCTCTGTGCATCCATCTTCCAGATCCAGACCCTGCACGACACAGTGCTGCAAATAGAGGCTTCCCTGGCAGCTCAAGAGAAGCAGCTGCTGCAGGAACTGGAGGAGTCTCCATTAGGAGATTGCGCTTTGAGGGACTCTGTTGAAGTGCTGGAGGCAGAGGTGTCTGAGCTGCATTTGAGGCTCCAGAGCTCTGAGGAAAGAGCAGAGGCCATGGCCATACAGTGTAAGGACATGGAGCTGGAGCTGAGGAAGACACAGGCTCAGAGGGACCATCTCAGAGCCCACAATCAGGAGCTGCTGAAACAGCTGGAGAAAAAAGAGCAAGGTACAGCTTCTCCTCTCCCACCCACTGCCCCATCCTGTCTCACCTGCGGGGATCTCGCTGATGGCTCGCAGAGGAAAAGTGCCCAGAGATGGCAGAGGGGAAAAACAACCAGCAGGAGATTTATCCATCCAAGTGCCAGTGAAAGCTTTTTCTTGAGAAAGATGCTGTGGCTGGCAGTGCCATCCGGCTGTGCCATGGCTGATCCCGTGCACAGCAGGAGCCTTCCAGGTGCCGTGTCTGTGCTGAGGAGCTGTAGCTGGATGCCTCAGCTCGATTCCCCCAAACTCCAGGCCCTGCCAGAGCCTCCAGGCTACTGGCCTCTCTGGAGCAGAGCTGCACAGGCATCCCTTCTCCTTTGTCTCTCTTGGATTGCTCACTCTGCACAAGGCCTAGAGCAAACACACTTTCCTGTCCCTCTGAACATTGCCCCTTTCATTCCTGCTTTTTTCTCTGCCTGCAAGGTTCCTTCCTTTCTGTCAGCTTTGGAGCCCTTGTGGGCTCAGGGCCTGGCAAACTCACGCAGGCAGAGAAGACACTGCTGTTGTCTCTGCAGGATGCACATCAGTTTGCCTTTGCTTTGCTTTTCCCCTTCTCCTTTCTCCTGTTCCTTCCCCCTCCCTGCTGCAGATTTGTGGGAGGCAGCAGTCAAGCAGACCTCTCGAGAAACTGCCCTGGAGAAAGAGGCCTCTGAAAGACAGGAAGAGGCTGTGACTCTTCGTCAGGAGGTGGCATCTCTGCAGAGGAAATTGGAGAGCCTGCAGAAGGAAAGGATGGATGTGCTGGTGAGATTGGCAGATGCCACAAAGGGCCATTTCCTAGCTGTGTTTGCACATTCAGTTAATAGTTCTAAGGAGCACCTTTTTCCCGTTAAACTTTTCCAACTGCGTTCTTCTGAATAAGGAGGAGAAGATGTTGTAGTCATGTCAAAGCCAGTTAATGCTGAGGCTGCTGATTTTCCTTTATGCTGGGCTTCTGTGCCCTAAAAGCTATAGTTCTCAACATCCACACTGTCTCTATGGACATTGCATGGTTTGGGGAATTCCTCGTGTCCAAACCCACGTCCAGATTCCTAAATATCTGGATCTGGAAGGAGGGATGAGAGGAGCAAGTTTGCTGTTAATAGAAAGGTGTTTGGCCTTGGCCATCTGAGAGCAGCCAGTGGGGAGAGAAGAGAGGAAAGCCAAGTGCTGATCCACACCAGGACGTGTGCCTGCAAGGGGAGAACTCGTCCTGAGTGGCAGCAGAGGATGACAGAGGGATCTGGCCATTGCTGCTCCAAGAGAGGGCAGTGGGGCTCTCGGGGATGGAGCCATGGAAACTCTACACAGCAGAGCTGGAAAACCACTGCTGTCAGCCCAAGCCCAGGGAAGGAAATGCTGGGGGTGTTTGCTCTTCCCTTCCTCCCTGATGGAGAGCACATCCTCGTGGCACTGCCTAAATCCTGCTTAGCATGGACTTGAAATCCTGGCTGCAGATCTGGCAGCTCCTCCCCAGAGGAGCACTGGAGTGGGGCTGCAAGAGCTTGGGGAAGGGCAGAAAGGAAGCTGGGACAGGCTGAGGGAAGGAGCAGAATCAAGGGGGGAAGACCAGCAAAGGTCTGCAGCATCCCGAGGGGCAGAGAGAGAGGGGCAGCCAGTGCCTGCCCCTGCAGCAGGAGTCCAGATCTGGTCTAAAAAGCAAACCGAGGGGGCGAATGAGTGACCCTTTTTCTCCCTGTTTTGGCAGCATGAACGGAAATTGAACCAGCAGCACATGAGAGACGTGGAAGAGAAGAATGAAATGCACACAGCTGAGTTAAGAAGACATAAGGAAAATAATCAAGAATCAGAAGTGGAGAGGGAAGGCGAGCAGGAAGAGTTGGAGCATGGGGCGGCTTCTTTGAAGAAATGGAGAGAGAACACCCAAGTACTGAGTGCTGCACTGAAGAAAAGTGAAATTGCCAAAGGGTCTCTGATGAAAGACTTGTACATCCTGATGGGGAAGTCTGGTATCCAGGCAGGCACTGGCATTGACCTTCAGTCCACTCCAGGGTCCCTGAATTATTCCAGTGCTGTTTCCCATGAGGAGGTGGGTCTCTATCCCTGTCAGTCCAGGCCTGCTTGGGTAAAACAGCCCGGGCTGCAGCAGGCAGCCTTGTCTGTCTGCCTGGCTCCAGCCAGAGACCATTGACTGCCAGATTGTTTCCTGGCTCACCCAGAAAGACTGCTCCAGCTCTGCAGCTTACTGTTCCAATCTGCTCCAGGCCAAAAGCTAGGCATGGGGAGCTGCTTTTCCTGTGCCCACGCAACACATGGGGGTTTGGATTTGGTGTGGGAAGTAATGGAGCAGGTGAGCAGAGGGATGGACTAAACTGAGTGATGGACTAAAGTGGACCAATGGCTGAAAATCAGCTGCACTCCTGGTGCTTAGAGTAAATGGTATTGGCAGTTGCAGAAGATGCAGTATTTTTGGGTGACAACACGGAGTTTGGAGTGGGGATGTTTGTTGGGAAGGAGCTGTCTGGTCCCAGGCAAGCCAGCAGGGCCTGACACAGCACTTCCAAGGTAACAGTGCCAGAGGCTTTTGGCAGCCCCGGCTATCAGAGCTGCATAGGGCAGATGCTGTGAAACTTTGAGCCCAGAGCACAGGTGCTCCTTGTCCTCTGGCTGCCTGCGAGGTGCCACTGGCTCTGCACAGGGCTCCCGAGGAAGGGCTCGAGCTGTACCTTGTCCCACTTCCAGGTTTCCCAGGAGCAAGATTCATCGAGCTGCTCTCTGGAGCAGCTGAGCCCGGAATCCTCTGGCCAAGGGCACGCACTGGCCCAGGTGTGCCGAGAGCAGGAGCTGTTGGGCCAGAAGGCTGACCTTGAGGGCCGAATGGCAGCCATGGAGTGGCTCCAACAAGACCTTTCCAGGCAGCTGGAGGAGACCAGGTAAAGGCAGGGAGTAGAATCTTTTGTGGTATTTTAATATTCCCTGGTCAGAATATGGAAGAGTCTCAAGAACAAAAATATGTCACAATGGGAAGGTTCTTTTTCTGACACCTAAAGCCAGCAAAGCTCTCGTGAGCCTTGAGCTCCTGTTTGTGCCGCCGAGCACACTCCTGTGGGAAGTCCAAAGCAATCCACCCAGCCCTGAACTGAGTAGTAGTTAAACCATGCAGATGCTGAGTGAAACCTCAGGTTTCTCTTGGCTTTGGTTCCTTGTTCTGGGCATTGAACATCCCTCATTCCTTACCAAGTAGCCTGACATGATCCTGATCTTCAGAACTGAAGCTTCGTCTTCAGCATTCCAGGCTCCAACCTTGGCACGTTGGGAGTAGCACACTGCCATTCAGGGGGAAGCCAGAGGCTCCTGCTGAAAATCTTGAGGGCTTTCTCCTTCCAAGCACACTCTTGAGAAGAGTGGGACAGGCCCTAGAGCTGGCTGGAGAGCAGCAGGGAAAGCTCTTTGGAATTCTCAACAGCCTCTGGGGATTCTTGCTGATTGTTGATGGGCACCCAGCTGCCAAACCTGCCAAGCTCCCTTTGGATGGTCCCTCTCACTCTGTAAAGAAGGACAAGTGCCTCGGGCTACTGCCTGCTTGGCCCGCAACACTAAAATAAAGGTGGCAAGTCTACTCCATGACCTTGCAAGAGTTTAAACTGCAGTCTCTGCATTCAGGTGGTTGTTGTTCAGACAAAAGGGTGTCCTGATTTTTTACAAGTGCTGCTGTGACCATGAGATTTTACCGTGTCATGCAAAGTAGTTCTGAAGTCTCACAAATACAGGGTGTCTGGAAGATGATGTTCCTTTATGTCCATTATCAAGAGCATTAAAAAGTCAGCAGTCAGCAAGGACAAGAGTCTGTTGTGTCCCCCTGCAGAGCAGCTTGGAAGTGCTGATGAGAGAAGGGCTGTGAGCAGGGGCTGGGCTTTTGCTCGTCGCCCCAGCCTGTTTGGACACAGCTAGCCAGTGTCATAGGTCAGGATCAGCAACTGAAGGTTTGGCTGTTGAGGCCAAGTTGGGCTGGGCTGTCTGTGCTGTGCCAGGCCATAGGAAGGCCTGGGCAGTCCCTCAGAGGGCCCTGCTCTGCTGTTGAGATGGCACAAATGTGCCTTGTCTGGGCGAGTTTCCACGTGACCCATTTCCCATACTCAGGTGTGGGGATCTTGAGCCACGTCGTCCTGGAATACCCAGCTGTGGGTGTCTGGAGCAAGCAACTCATGTCTCTCCGTATGTGCAACTCGTAGGTCAGCAAAGGAGAGCCTGGAATCCAAGCTGATTGCTGCTCAGCAGCAGATATCTCAGCTGCAGATCACCAGGAACTATGTGGAGGTAGAGCGGCGAGCTGAGCTGGAGGAAGCTTACAGTGAAATCAAGGCAACGCAGAGGAGGCACGAGGAAGAGCTACAAGGCCTCAAAGAGGAAATGAATCTGCTCCTTGAGCAGAGGGAGGCTCTACAAAAGCAGGTGAGTGAAACAGTACTGGCAGTGCAGCCTTGCAGCGAGGGGTCTGTGGCGTTCTTGCTTTTCCATGGTAGAGCAGCAGCTGGTGGGGTGATCCCTGGGGCTGTCTTGGGCACTGGGGGCTCCATGGCAGCTGCTCTGCAGGACACACAGTGCTCTGCTGAATCTCAGCTGCTGCTCTGGACAGCTGGGCTAGTCCTCTGGGCTGTTGGCCAGCAACCATCAGCATGGATTCCTGCTGGCCTCTCCTTGCCAGCCTTGGTTTGGGAGGTGCTTTTTCAGGTGCCCTGTCCATATCCAGTGTGAATCTGGTGCTCTCAGGACAGGGAGAAATGGAAAGTTGTCCTTTGCCTTTCCTCTCAGCCTGTGCTGTGGCTGACAGTGACAAGCTGTGGCTGCAGCCCCTGACTGCTTTGTTCCCTTTGACTGGAGGTGGGAGAGTTGACATCTCAGCTGGCAGCCTCCCGAGAGTCCCAGGAAACGACTGTCCAGAGAGCCCAGCAAGAGGTGAGGGAGGCCCAGGAAGAGTCCAGGCAGAAGCTGTTGGAGGTTGAGCACATCCAGAAGATCGTGGAGGAGGCAGAAAATCTGAACAAGGAGCTGCAAGTGCATCTGGAGTCCTTGGAGAGGGAAAGGAATCACTGGGAAGAAGTGGCTCAGCAAAATTCAGAATTGCAGGCTTCCGTGAATGTCCTAGAGAAGGAAAAAGCCAGGTAAATGAAAGCCTGTGGGACTCTGCATTGTGGTGAATGGATTCCCTCTTTGCCCTCTTTGCACCTGCCAGGGGCTCTGGCAGCATTTCCTAAGTGGCAGATTCTGAACTCTCCGTGCAGACACTTCTCCTTGTCTGGATGTTGTCTTTCATTTTCTTTACTTTTAAGACTTCAAACAGAGTTTTTCTGCAGAGAAAGGATTTGGGGGTAGCTCTTTCCCTCTAGGGGGTATTGTGTTTTTAGGTGGGTGTGTTGACACTGCCCGAGCTGCATTGTGAGGAGCTGGATACATCCATCAGCTCCACCTTGGGTCCTGTAACTTGAAGCCTCTGGGATGTGGATCAGCCTGGCCTCTGATGCTTTTTCTGGGCAGAACCATCTGAAGGCCCTGATTGCTGATCTAGGCCAGATTGCCCCCGGAGGCAGCCCAGCAACAAGAATGGCTCTGTTGCATGGTTCCTCATAAAATGTGCCCCGGTGCCTGGAGGGGGCCAAGCAGGCTCCCTGCCACCCTGCCCAGTCACAGGCTTTACTGACTGTGCAAAGAATGCAAGAAACAGGACCAAGGTATGGGGGGCTCCTCCAGCTGATCAAGTCCTGCCAGTCTTCAGTGCCACAGGATTCTTCTTCCAAGAAGAAGGCAAAGGAAAGGCAGGGCACTCCTGCTTGCCTGGAGCCTTCTGCATCTTCCATCAGCTTTTGCTCCAAGCCTCTGTTGCCACTTGGGCCTTTGTTTCTCCGGATGAAAGTAGGATGGGTGCTGGTAGATCTTAGGGAACTCGCCTGAGATCCCCTGGCTGTAGGGTGCTGCTCCTCCTACCTGGACATACAAGATGGGGGAAGGAAACGTCTCTTCCATGTTGACCAAACCTCCCTCCCTTGGAGCCTGGTTAGTCCAAAGAAGAAAATGGTTCCTCTCCTCTAATGTCTTCATTGCAAGATTTTCTTAGGTTTGTATTCACATTCCCACCTCAAAAAGAAGGTAGGGCATGTAGGCAGGAACTCCCTGTTCTTTCAGGGCCAAAAGCAGAGTAGGCACATGCTGGGCTGGGACTGCAGGGGGAACAAACAGCCAAGTTGTTTAGACAGAACTCATCAGACAGAGGAGTTTTTCCCTGAGGTGCTGCAAGTCCTGAGAGTTTATAAAATCTGATACCGTGTAGCAATGAGTTTCTTGCTTCCCTTCTAGGCTGATAGTGTCTCTGGAGGAGAAGAGCCAGTGCCTCAGAACGCTGGAAGAGAAGCACCTGGCACTGAACTATCAGGTGTCTCCGTGTCAATCTGCTCTTCAGCAGGCCCAACAGCTCTCTTCTCACCGCGCTGGACAACTGCGGGAGCTCAACACCCAGGTAAGCTGTGCAGTGGCGTCCTCTTCTCCAGGGACACACAACAGCACCTTTGCCTTGGAGGCCCCAACCTCTTTCCCCTCCCAGCAGCACGCACAGCTGCCGTCTTCTGCCCGGGGCTGCTGCTGCACCCTGAGGCCGAGGCTGGATCTGCTGTCTGCTGCCCAAGTTTTGCACCGTTCTCTCCCGGCTCCCAGCAGGAAATCTGGGAGGGGAGCAGCAGCAGACTCCTCTGGAGCCTCTGTGTCCCTCAGTTAGCAGTGTTGTCCCAGACAGAGTTGGTGCCTGTGCCGGGCACTGAGCAATGTGGGGACACAGAGGTGGCTATGGCAGGCTGGGCAGGGCACTTCCAGCGCAGCCATCTCAGCTGCTGTTCAGAGCTGCAGCCTCAAGGATGCCCATTGCCTCCCTTTCCCTCTTCTCTCTACATTTGTCTCCTTTGGAATCCTTGCTTTTCTGCCTTTTGGTTTTGGCATGGTTTTTGCCTGAAATCATTTCTTCTTTGCTGCTCTCCCTGCGGCCCACTCTGCAGCCTCAGGAGCAGCCCTGTCCCTGAGGCTCTGTGCATCCATCTTCCAGATGCAGGCCAAGCTGCTGACAGAGAGAGAGCAGACAGCTCACCAGGCAACTCAAGAGAAGCAGCTGCTGGAAACTGAGGTGTCTGAGCTGCGTGTGAGGCTCCAGAGCTCTGAGGAAAGAGCAGAGGCCATGGCCATACAGTGTAAGGACATGGAGCTGGAACTGAGGAAGACACAGGCTCAGAGGGACCATCTCAGAGCCCACAATCAGGAGCTGCTGAAACAGCTGGAGCAAAGTGAGCAAGGTACAGCTTCTCCTCTCCCACCCACTGCCCCATCCTGTCTCACCTGCGGGGATCTCGCTGATGGCTCGCAGAGGAAAAGTGCTCAGAGAGGGCAGAGGGGAAAAACAACCAGCAGGAGATTTATCCATCCAAGTGCCAGTGAAAGCTTTTTCTTGAGAAAGATGCTGTGGCTGGCAGTGCCATCCGGCTGTGCCATGGCTGATCCCGTGCACAGCTGGAGCCTTCCAGGTGCCGTGTCTGTGCTGAGGAGCTGTAGGAGGATGCCTCAGCTCGATTCCCCCAAACTCCAGGCCCTGCCAGAGCCTCCAGGCTACTGGCCTCTCTGGAGCAGGGCTGCACAGGCATCCCCTCTCCTTTGTCTCTTTTGGATTGCTCACTCTGCACAAGGCCTAGAGCAAACACACTTTCCTGTCCCTCTGAACATTGCCCCTTTCATTCCTGCTTTTTTCTCTGCCTGCAAGGTTCCTTCCTTTCTGTCAGCTTTGGAGCCCTTGTGGGCTCAGGGCCTGGCAAACTCACGCAGGCAGAGAAGACACTGCTGTTGTCTCTGCAGGATGCACATCAGTTTGCCTTTGCTTTGCTTTTCCCCTTCTCCTTTCTCCTGTTCCTTCCCCCTCCCTGCTGCAGATTTGTGGGAGGCAGCAGTCAAGCAGACTTCTCTAGAAACTGCCCTGGAGAAAGAGGCCTGTGAAAGGCAGGAAGAGGCTGTGACTCTTCGTCAGGAGGTGGCATCTCTGCAGAGGAAATTGGAGAGCCTGCAGAAGGAAAGGATCGATGCGCTGGTGAGATTGGCGGATGCCACAAAGGGCCATTTCCTAGCTGTGTTTGCACATTCAGTTAATAGTTCTAAGGAGCACCTTTTTCCCGTTAAACTTTTCCAACTGCGTTCTTCTGAATAAGGAGGAGAAGATGTTGTAGTCATGTCAAAGCCAGTTAATGCTGAGGCTGCTGATTTTCCTTTATGCTGGGCTTCTGTGCCCTAAAAGCTATAGTTCTCAACATCCACACTGTCTCTATGGACATTGCATGGTTTGGGGAATTCCTCGTGTCCAAACCCACGTCCAGATTCCTAAATATCTGGATCTGGAAGGAGGGATGAGAGGAGCAAGTTTGCTGTTAATAGAAAGGTGTTTGGCCTTGGCCATCTGAGAGCAGCCAGTGGGGAGAGAAGAGAGGAAAGCCAAGTGCTGATCCACACCAGGACGTGTGCCTGCAAGGGGAGAACTCGTCCTGAGTGGCAGCAGAGGATGACAGAGGGATCTGGCCATTGCTGCTCCAAGAGACGGCAGTGGGGCTCTCAGGGATGGAGCCATGGAAACTCTACACAGCAGAGCTGGAAAACCACTGCTGTCAGCCCAAGCCCAGGGAAGGAAATGCTGGGGGTGTTTGCTCTTCCCTTCCTCCCTGATGGAGAGCACATCCTCGTGGCACTGCCTAAATCCTGCTTAGCATGGACTTGAAATCCTGGCTGCAGATCTGGCAGCTCCTCCCCAGAGGAGCACTGGAGTGGGGCTGCAAGAGCTTGGGGAAGGGCAGAAAGGAAGCTGGGACAATCTGAGTGAGCGGGGAAAGAGCAGCATCAAGGGGGGTGCCCAGCAAAGGTCTGCAGCATCCCGAGGGGCAGGAAAGGTCTGCAGCAGGAGTCCAGATCTGGTCTGAAAAGCAAACCGAGGGGGCGAATGAGTGACCCTTTTTCTCCCTGTTTTGGCAGCATGGACAGGAATTGAACCAGCAGCACATGAGAGACGTGGAAGAGAAGAATGAAATGCATGCAGCTGAGTTAAGAAGACATAAGGAAAATACTCAAGAATCGGAAGTGGAGAGGGAAGGCGAGCAGGAAGAGTTGGAGCATGGGGCGGCTTCTTTGAAGAAATGGAGAGAGAACACCCAAGTACTGAGTGCTGCACTGAAGAAAAGTGAAATTGCCAAAGGGTCTCTGATGAAAGACTTGTACATCCTGATGGGGAAGTCTGGTATCCAGGCAGGCACTGGCATTGACCTTCAGTCCACTCCAGGGTCCCTGAATTATTCCAGTGCTGTTTCCCATGAGGAGGTGGGTCTCTATCCCTGTCAGTCCAGGCCTGCTTGGGTAAAACAGCCCGGGCTGCAGCAGGCAGCCTTGTCTGTCTGCCTGGCTCCAGCCAGAGACCATTGACTGCCAGATTGTTTCCTGGCTCACCCAGAAAGACTGCTCCAGCTCTGCAGCTTACTGTTCCAATCTGCTCCAGGCCAAAAGCTAGGCATGGGGAGCTGCTTTTCCTGTGCCCACGCAACACATGGGGGTTTGGATTTGGTGTGGGAAGTAATGGAGCAGGTGAGCAGAGGGATGGACTAAACTGAGTGATGGACTAAAGTGGACCAATGGCTGAAAATCAGCTGCACTCCTGGTGCTTAGAGTAAATGGTATTGGCAGTTGCAGAAGATGCAGTATTTTTGGGTGACAACACGGAGTTTGGAGTGGGGATGTTTGTTGGGAAGGAGCTGTCTGGTCCCAGGCAAGCCAGCAGGGCCTGACACAGCACTTCCAAGGTAACAGTGCCAGAGGCTTTTGGCAGCCCCGGCTATCAGAGCTGCATAGGGCAGATGCTGTGAAACTTTGAGCCCAGAGCACAGGTGCTCCTTGTCCTCTGGCTGCCTGCGAGGTGCCACTGGCTGGCTCTGCACAGGGCTCCCGAGGAAGGGCTCGAGCTGTACCTTGTCCCACTTCCAGGTTTCCCAGGAGCAAGATTCATCGAGCTGCTCTCTGGAGCAGCTGAGCCCGGAATCCTCTGGCCAAGGGCACGCACTGGCCCAGGTGTGCCGAGAGCAGGAGCTGTTGGGCCAGAAGGCTGACCTTGAGGGCCGAATGGCAGTCATGGAGTGGCTCCAACAAGACCTTTCCAGGCAGCTGGAGGAGACCAGGTAAAGGCAGGGAGTAGAATCTTTTGTGGTATTTTAATATTCCCTGGTCAGAATATGGAAGAGTCTCAAGAACAAAAATATGTCACAATGGGAAGGTTCTTTTTCTGACACCTAAAGCCAGCAAAGCTCTCGTGAGCCTTGAGCTCCTGTTTGTGCCGCCGAGCACACTCCTCTGGGAAGTCCAAAGCAATCCACCCAGCCCTGAACTGAGTAGTAGTTAAACCATGCAGATGCTGAGTGAAACCTCAGGTTTCTCTTGGCTTTGGTTCCTTGTTCTGGGCATTGAACATCCCTCATTCCTTACCAAGTAGCCTGACATGATCCTGATCTTCAGAACTGAAGCTTCGTCTTCAGCATTCCAGGCTCCAACCTTGGCACGTTGGGGGTAGCACACTGCCATTCAGGGGGAAGCCAGAGGCTCCTGCTGAAAATCTTGAGGGCTTTCTGCTTCCAAGCACACTCTTGAGAAGAGTGGGACAGGCCCTAGAGCTGGCTGGAGAGCAGCAGGGAAAGCTCTTTGGAATTCTCAACAGCCTCTGGGGATTCTTGCTGATTGTTGATGGGCACCCAGCTGCCAAACCTGCCAAGCTCCCTTTGGATGGTCCCTCTCACTCTGTAAAGAAGGACAAGTGCCTCGGGCTACTGCCTGCTTGGCCCGCAACACTAAAATAAAGGTGGCAAGTCTACTCCATGACCTTGCAAGAGTTTAAACTGCAGTCTCTGCATTCAGGTGGTTGTTGTTCAGACAAAAGGGTGTCCTGATTTTTTACAAGTGCTGCTGTGACCATGAGATTTTACCGTGTCATGCAAAGTAGTTCTGAAGTCTCACAAATACAGGGTGTCTGGAAGATGATGTTCCTTTATGTCCATTATCAAGAGCATTAAAAAGTCAGCAGTCAGCAAGGACAAGAGTCTGTTGTGTCCCCCTGCAGAGCAGCTTGGAAGTGCTGATGAGAGAAGGGCTGTGAGCAGGGGCTGGGCTTTTGCTCGTCGCCCCAGCCTGTTTGGACACAGCTAGCCAGTGTCATAGGTCAGGATCAGCAACTGAAGGTTTGGCTGTTGAGGCCAAGTTGGGCTGGGCTGTCTGTGCTATGCCAGGCCATAGGGAAGGCCTGGGCAGTCCCTCAGAGGGCCCTGCTCTGCTGTTGAGATGGCACAAATGTGCCTTGTCTGGGCGAGTTTCCACGTGACCCATTTCCCATACTCAGGTGTGGGGATCTTGAGCCACGTCGTCCTGGAATACCCGGCTGTGGGTGTCTGGAGCAGCAACTCATGTCTCTCCGTATGTGCAACTCGTAGGTCAGCAAAGGAGAGCCTGGAATCCAAGCTGAATGCTGCTCAGCAGCAGATATCTCAGCTGCAGATCACCAGGAACTATGTGGAGGTAGAGCGGCGAGCTGAGCTGGAGGAAGCTTACAGTGAAATCAAGGCAACGCAGAGGAGGCACGAGGAAGAGCTACAAGGCCTCAAAGAGGAAATGAATCTGCTCCTTGAGCAGAGGGAGGCTCTACAAA
This sequence comes from Anomalospiza imberbis, assembly GCF_031753505.1. NCBI lineage: Eukaryota > Metazoa > Chordata > Aves > Passeriformes > Viduidae > Anomalospiza > Anomalospiza imberbis. The sequence goes on along the minus strand of NC_089697.1, from coordinate 1,455,042 downwards.
AGCAGGTGAGTGAAACAGCACTGGCAGTGCAGCCTTGCAGCGAGGGGTCTGTGGCGTTCTTGCTTTTCCATGGTAGAGCAGCAGCTGGTGGGGTGATCCCTGGGGCTGTCTTGGGCACTGGGGGCTCCATGGCAGCTGCTCTGCAGGACACACAGTGCTCTGCTGAATCTCAGCTGCTGCTCTGGACAGCTGGGCTAGTCCTCTGGGCTGTTGGCCAGCAACCATCAGCATGGATTCCTGCTGGCCTCTCCTTGCCAGCCTTGGTTTGGGAGGTGCTTTTTCAGGTGCCCTGTCCATATCCAGTGTGAATCTGGTGCTCTCAGGACAGGGAGAAATGGAAAGTTGTCCTTTGCCTTTCCTCTCAGCCTGTGCTGTGGCTGACAGTGACAAGCTGTGGCTGCAGCCCCTGACTGCTTTGTTCCCTTTGACTGGAGGTGGGAGAGTTGACATCTCAGCTGGCAGCCTCCCGAGAGTCCCAGGAAACAACTGTCCAGAGAGCCCAGCAAGAGGTGAGGGAGGCCCAGGAAGAGTCCAGGCAGAAGCTGTTGGAGGTTGAGCACATCCAGAAGATCGTGGAGGAGGCAGAAAATCTGAACAAGGAGCTGCAAGTGCATCTGGAGTCCTTGGAGAGGGAAAGGAATCACTGGGAAGAAGTGGCTCAGCGAAATTCAGAATTGCAGGCTTCCGTGAATGCCCTAGAGAAGGAAAAAGCCAGGTAAATGAAAGCCTGTGGGACTCTGCATTGTGGTGAATGGATTCCCTCTTTGCCCTCTTTGCACCTGCCAGGGGCTCTGGCAGCATTTCCTAAGTGGCAGATTCTGAACTCTCCGTGCAGACACTTCTCCTTGTCTGGATGTTGTCTTTCATTTTCTTTACTTTTAAGACTTCAAACAGAGTTTTTCTGCAGAGAAAGGATTTGGGGGTAGCTCTTTCCCTCTAGGGGGTATTGTGTTTTTAGGTGGGTGTGTTGACACTGCCCGAGCTGCATTGTGAGGAGCTGGATACATCCATCAGCTCCACCTTGGGTCCTGTAACTTGAAGCCTCTGGGATGTGGATCAGCCTGGCCTCTGATGCTTTTTCTGGGCAGAACCATCTGAAGGCCCTGATTGCTGATCTAGGCCAGATTGCCCCCGGAGGCAGCCCAGCAACAAGAATGGCTCTGTTGCATGGTTCCTCATAAAATGTGCCCCGGTGCCTGGAGGGGGCCAAGCAGGCTCCCTGCCACCCTGCCCAGTCACAGGCTTTACTGACTGTGCAAAGAATGCAAGAAACAGGACCAAGGTATGGGGGGCTCCTCCAGCTGATCAAGTCCTGCCAGTCTTCAGTGCCACAGGATTCTTCTTCCAAGAAGAAGGCAAAGGAAAGGCAGGGCACTCCTGCTTGCCTGGAGCCTTCTGCATCTTCCATCAGCTTTTGCTCCAAGCCTCTGTTGCCACTTGGGCCTTTGTTTCTCCGGATGAAAGTAGGATGGGTGCTGGTAGATCTTAGGGAACTCGCCTGAGATCCCCTGGCTGTAGGGTGCTTCTCCTCCTACCTGGACATACAAGATGGGGGAAGGAAACGTCTCTTCCATGTTGACCAAACCTCCCTCCCTTGGAGCCTGGTTAGTCCAAAGAAGAAAATGGTTCCTCTCCTCTAATGTCTTCATTGCAAGACTTTCTTAGGTTTGTATTCACATTCCCACCTCAAAAAGAAGGTAGGGCATGTAGGCAGGAACTCCCTGTTCTTTCAGGGCCAAAAGCAGAGTAGGTACATGCTGGGCTGGGACTGCAGGGGGAACAAGCAGCCAAGTTGTTTAGACAGAACTCATCAGACAGAGGAGTTTTTCCCTGAGGTGCTGCAAGTCCTGAGAGTTTATAAAATCTGATACCGTGTAGCAATGAGTTTCTTGCTTCCCTTCTAGGCTGATAGTGTCTCTGGAGGAGAAGAGCCAGTGCCTCAGAACGCTGGAAGAGAAGCACCTGGCACTGAACTATCAGGTGTCTCCGCGTCAATCTGCTCTTCAGCAGGCCCAACAGCTCTCTTCTCACCGCGCTGGACAACTGCGGGAGCTCAACACCCAGGTAAGCTGTGCAGTGGCATCCTCTTCTCCAGGGACACACAACAGCACCTTTGCCTTGGAGGCCCCAACCTCTTTCCCCTCCCAGCAGCACGCACAGCTGCCGTCTTCTGCCCGGGGCTGCTGCTGCACCCTGAGGCCGAGGCTGGATCTGCTGTCTGCTGCCCAAGTTTTGCACCGTTCTCTCCCGGCTCCCAGCAGGAAATCTGGGAGGGGAGCAGCAGCAGACTCCTCTGGAGCCTCTCTGTCCCTCAGTTAGCAGTGTTGTCCCAGACAGAGTTGGTGCCTGTGCCGGGCACTGAGCAATGTGGGGACACAGAGGTGGCTATGGCAGGCTGGGCAGGGCACTTCCAGCGCAGCCATCTCAGCTGCTGTTCAGAGCTGCAGCCTCAAGGATGCCCATTGCCTCCCTTTCCCTCTTCTCTCTACATTTGTCTCCTTTGGAATCCTTGCTTTTCTGCCTTTTGGTTTTGGCATGGTTTTTGCCTGAAATCATTTCTTCTTTGCTGCTCTCCCTGCGGCCCACTCTGCAGCCTCAGGAGCAGCCCTGTCCCTGAGGCTCTGTGCATCCATCTTCCAGATGCAGGCCAAGCTGCTGACAGAGAGAGAGCAGACAGCTCACCAGGCAACTCAAGAGAAGCAGCTGCTGGAAACTGAGGTGTCTGAGCTGCGTGTGAGCCTCCAGAGCTCTGAGGAAAGAGCAGAGGCCATGGCCATACAGTGCAAGGACATGGAGCTGGAGCTGAGGAAGACACAGGCTCAGAGGGACCATCTCAGAGCCCACAATCAGGAGCTGCTGAAACAGCTGGAGCAAAGTGAGCAAGGTACAGCTTCTCCTCTCCCACCCACTGCCCTATCCTGTCTCACCTGCGGGGATCTCGCTGATGGCTCGCAGAGGAAAAGTGCCCAGAGATGGCAGAGGGGAAAAACAACCAGCAGGAGATTTATCCATCCAAGTGCCAGTGAAAGCTTTTTCTTGAGAAAGATGCTGTGGCTGGCAGTGCCATCCGGCTATGCCATGGCTGATCCCGTGCACAGCTGGAGCCTTCCAGGTGCCGTGTCTGTGCTAAGGAGCTGTAGGAGGATGCCTCAGCTCGATTCCCCCAAACTCCAGGCCCTGCCAGAGCCTCCAGGCTACTGGCCTCTCTGGAGCAGAGCTGCACAGGCATCCCCTCTCCTTTGTCTCTTTTGGATTGCTCACTCTGCACAAGGCCAAGAGCAAACACACTTTCCTGTCCCTCTGAACATTGCCCCTTTCATTCCTGCTTTTTTCTCTGCCTGCAAATTTCCTTCATTTCTGTCAGCTTTGGAGCCCTTGTGGGCTCAGGGCCTGGCAAACTCACGCAGGCAGAGAAGACACTGCTGTTGTCTCTGCAGGATGCACATCAGTTTGCCTTTGCTTTGCTTTTCCCCTTCTCCTTTCTCCTGTTCCTTCCCCCTCCCTGCTGCAGATTTGTGGGAGGCAGCAGTCAAGCACACCTCTCGAGAAACTGCCCTGGAGAAAGAGGCCTGTGAAAGGCAGGAAGAGGCTGTGACTCTTCGTCAGGAGGTGGCATCTCTGCAGAGGAAATTGGAGAGCCTGCAGAAGGAAAGGATCGATGTGCTGGTGAGATTGGCAGATGCCACAAAGGGCCATTTCCTAGCTGTGTTTGCACATTCAGTTAATAGTTCTAAGGAGCACCTTTTTCCCGTTAAACTTTTCCAACTGCGTTCTTCTGAATAAGGAGGAGAAGATGTTGTAGTCATGTCAAAGCCAGTTAATGCTGAGGCTGCTGATTTTCCTTTATGCTGGGCTTCTGTGCCCTAAAAGCTATAGTTCTCAACATCCACACTGTCTCTATGGACATTGCATGGTTTGGGGAATTCCTCGTGTCCAAACCCACATCCAGATTCCTAAATATCTGGATCTGGAAGGAGGGATGAGAGGAGCAAGTTTGCTGTGAATAGAAAGGTGTTTGGCCTTGGCCATCTGAGAGCAGCCAGTGGGGAGAGAAGAGAGGAAAGCCAAGTGCTGATCCACACCAGGACGTGTGCCTGCAAGGGGAGAACTCGTCCTGAGTGGCAGCAGAGGATGACAGAGGGATCTGGCCATTGCTGCTCCAAGAGAGGGCAGTGGGGCTCTCAGGGATGGAGCCATGGAAACTCTACACAGCAGAGCTGGAAAACCACTGCTGTCAGCCCAAGCCCAGGGAAGGAAATGCTGGGGGTGTTTGCTCTTCCCTTCCTCCCTGATGGAGAGCACATCCTCGTGGCACTGCCTAAATCCTGCTTAGCATGGACTTGAAATCCTGGCTGCAGATCTGGCAGCTCCTCCCCAGAGGAGCACTGGAGTGGGGCTGCAAGAGCTTGGGGAAGGGCAGAAAGGAAGCTGGGACAAGCTGAGTGAGCGGGGAAAGAGCAGCATCAAGGGGGGTGCCCAGCAAAGGTCTGCAGCATCCCGAGGGGCAGGAAAGGTCTGCAGCAGGAGTCCAGATCTGGTCTGAAAAGCAAACCGAGGGGGCGAATGAGTGACCCTTTTTCTCCCTGTTTTGGCAGCATGGACAGGAATTGAACCAGCAGCACATGAGAGACGTGGAAGAGAAGAATGAAATGCATGCAGCTGAGTTAAGAAGACATAAGGAAAATACTCAAGAATCGGAAGTGGAGAGGGAAGGCGAGCAGGAAGAGTTGGAGCATGGGGCGGCTTCTTTGAAGAAATGGAGAGAGAACACCCAAGTACTGAGTGCTGCACTGAAGAAAAGTGAAATTGCCAAAGGGTCTCTGATGAAAGACTTGTACATCCTGATGGGGAAGTCTGGTATCCAGGCAGGCACTGGCATTGACCTTCAGTCCACTCCAGGGTCCCTGAATTATTCCAGTGCTGTTTCCCATGAGGAGGTGGGTCTCTATCCCTGTCAGTCCAGGCCTGCTTGGGTAAAGCAGCCCGGGCTGCAGCAGGCAGCCTTGTCTGTCTGCCTGGCTCCAGCCAGAGACCATTGACTGCCAGATTGTTTCCTGGCTCACCCAGAAAGACTGCTCCAGCTCTGCAGCTTACTGTTCCAATCTGCTCCAGGCCAAAAGCTAGGCATGGGGAGCTGCTTTTCCTGTGCCCACGCAACACATGGGGGTTTGGATTTGGTGTGGGAAGTAATGGAGCAGGTGAGCAGAGGGATGGACTAAACTGAGTGATGGACTAAAGTGGACCAATGGCTGAAAATCAGCTGCACTCCTGGTGCTTAGAGTAAATGGTATTGGCAGTTGCAGAAGATGCAGTATTTTTGGGTGACAACACGGAGTTTGGAGTGGGGATGTTTGTTGGGAAGGAGCTGTCTGGTCCCAGGCAAGCCAGCAGGGCCTGACACAGCACTTCCAAGGTAACAGTGCCAGAGGCTTTTGGCAGCCCCGGCTATCAGAGCTGCATAGGGCAGATGCTGTGAAACTTTGAGCCCAGAGCACAGGTGCTCCTTGTCCTCTGGCTGCCTGCGAGGTGCCACTGGCTCTGCACAGGGCTCCCGAGGAAGGGCTCGAGCTGTACCTTGTCCCACTTCCAGGTTTCCCAGGAGCAAGATTCATCGAGCTGCTCTCTGGAGCAGCTGAGCCCGGAATCCTCTGGCCAAGGGCACGCACTGGCCCAGGTGTGCCGAGAGCAGGAGCTGCTGGGCCAGAAGGCTGACCTTGAGGGCCGACTGGCAGCCATGGAGTGGCTCCAACAAGACCTTTCCAGGCAGCTGGAGGAGACCAGGTAAAGGCAGGGAGTAGAATCTTTTGTGGTATTTTAATATTCCCTGGTCAGAATATGGAAGAGTCTCAAGAACAAAAATATGTCACAATGGGAAGGTTCTTTTTCTGACACCTAAAGCCAGCAAAGCTCTCGTCAGCTCAGGAGCCATGAGCTCCTGTTTGTGCCGCCGAGCACACTCCTGTGGGAAGTCCAAAGCAATCCACCCAGCCCTGAACTGAGTAGTAGTTAAACCATGCAGATGCTGAGTGAAACCTCAGGTTTCTCTTGGCTTTGGTTCCTTGTTCTGGGCATTGAACATCCCTCATTCCTTACCAAGTAGCCTGACATGATCCTGATCTTCAGAACTGAAGCTTCGTCTTCAGCATTCCAGGCTCCAACCTTGGCACGTTGGGAGTAGCACACTGCCATTCAGGGGGAAGCCAGAGGCTCCTGCTGAAAATCTTGAGGGCTTTCTGCTTCCAAGCACACTCTTGAGAAGTGTGGGACAGGCCCTAGAGCTGGCTGGAGAGCAGTAGGGAAAGCTCTTTGGAATTCTCAACAGCCTCTGGGGATTCTTGCTGATTGTTGATGGGCACCCAGCTGCCAAACCTGCCAAGCTCCCTTTGGATGGTCCCTCTCACTCTGTAAAGAAGGACAAGTGCCTCGGGCTACTGCCTGCTTGCCCCGCAACACTAAAATAAAGGTGGCAAGTCTACTCCATGACCTTGCAAGAGTTTAAACTGCAGTCTCTGCATTCAGGTGGTTGTTGTTCAGACAAAAGGGTGTTCTGAATTTTTACAAGTGCTGCCGTGACCATGAGATTTTACTGTGTCACGCAAAGTAGCTCTGAAGCCACATAAATACAGGGTGTCTGGAAGATGATGTTCCTTTATGTCCATTATCAAGAGCATTAAAAAGTCAGCAGTCAGCAAGGACAAGAGTCTGTTGTGTCCCCCTGCAGAGCAGCTTGGAAGTGCTGATGAGAGAAGGGCTGTGAGCAGGGGCTGGGCTTTTGCTCGTCGCCCCAGCCTGTTTGGACACAGCTAGCCAGTGTCATAGGTCAGGATCAGCAACTGAAGGTTTGGCTGTTGAGGCCAAGTTGGGCTGGGCTGTCTGTGCTATGCCAGGCCACAGGAAGGCCTGGGCAGTCCCTCAGAGGGCCCTGCTCTGCTGTTGAGATGGCACAAATGTGCCTTGTCTGGGCGAGTTTCCACGTGACCCATTTCCCATACTCAGGTGTGGGGATCTTGAGCCACGTCGTCCTGGAATACCCGGCTGTGGGTGTCTGGAGCAAGCAACTCATGTCTCTCCATATGTGCAACTCGTAGGTCAGCAAAGCAGAGCCTGGAATCCAAGCTGATTGCTGCTCAGCAGCAGATATGTCAGCTGGAGACCACCAGGAACCATCTGGAAGCTCAAGTGCTCACAGTCACACAGGCCAAGGAGATGATAGAAGGTGAGAACCTCGTGTGCTTTGTTTGTGGTGCTGCCCCTGCCTAGAGAACTAAGCACCCTGTAAAGCTGCCTCTGTCCACAGAGCTTCTGAGAAGTGGTGGGGCTGGTGGCACTGAAAGGGCCTGAGGTCAGTAAAGTCAGTAAAGACTCTGACTCTTGCTGTTGGTCTTGTTTGTAGGAGAAGTGAAGTGCCTGCAAGATGAGCTGGAAGCAGAGAGATCTCTCAGGAGGCAGGAACGGGAAGACACAGCTCAACAGCTCCTGCAGGCAGAGCAGCAGCATCATGAAAGCCTCAGGCTTCAGGGAACTGCTCAGCAACTGGAAATAAAGAAGCTCCTTCAAGACCTGGTAGGGGACAGTACACTTCTGGAGTGTCCAAGCCAGCCCTGTGGGTTGGTTTAGCACAAGCAGAGCCTGAGGGTGTGAAAGGGCAGCAATCCTCTGCCAAGGCCTCCCGCTGCTGGGCCGGGCAGCAGAGGCAGCAGCTTGGACTTGGAGGTGCCTGAGAGCCCCCAGGATGGTGCTGGGACAGTAAATGCAGCCACAGCTTCAGTGAGGGCGTAAGAGGAGTTCCAGAGCAGGTTGGGCAGTGCCCACCCAAAGCGTGGCAGCCCAGGGCAGGATTGTCCCTGAGTCCCACCTGCCACGGAGCAGATGCCAGCGTGGAGCACTTGCCGGCATGGAGCAGATGCCAACAGTGCTGCTGGCTGCAGGCGTGGGAACTCGGTTCCTTTCTTGCTGTGCTTCCATGGTGGTCAGAGGGATTAGCTTAGGGCTGGAAGCAAATGGAACAGGCCCCTTGTCCCTGGTCCTTCAGTCCTTGTGACTGGGGTGTCAGGGAAGAGAAGGTGACACCTCCTTTTCTGAGCACTTGGACTCAATGCTTGGGAAGGTCTTTGCCAACAGAAGAGATTCCACGAGTCTGTGATTCTTGCACCTGCTGAGCCTCCTTTTGAATTCCATGACAGGACACGGTTTCTGGAGTGCTGTTGTCTTTTCCGGTTGGGGGCTGTGGGAGGGATGAAGCTTCACCTTTTTCAGCAAGGAGCTTGCCTGGGACTTCATCTTGCAAATTTCTCCTCCCCTCCTCAGGCAAGTGAGCGCGAAAGGCACCGTGCAGAGATGCAGGAGACGCTGGAGCAATGGGAAAAAGAGAAGGCAGAGAGAGAGCAGGAGCACAAGAAGGTGCTGTTTGAGATGAGGCAGAAAGATGCCACCCTGCTGGCCCAACAAGAAGAACTAAGGAGATTTGAAAATGCCAAGCGAGAGGTAATGACTGAGAGAGGTGAACTGGTGTGATTTTTTGCAAGGCTGGAGCTGTGGGAGATGGCAGGACATGGGGCTGTGTGGAGCATGCCCTCCGTGTCTTCTACATTGAACTGGGGGAGGTGAAAGCTGAACGGGGCTGTCTTTGGGACCAGCAATGAGCCCTCTCATAGGAAGCCAGGCAGAAACATCAGCTATCAGCTGAGATCTTTGTGCTGCTCTTGTGCTCTGTTGTTCTAAGATGTACCTCAGGGTACCTTCGCTGTTCTCTTTCCGCTCCCCTTTTGGTGTGTACTGGTAGGTGTTCACAGCCAAAGTGAGTTTGTAGCTCTTTTCTTATGTGGGAACAGGGAGGGTGCAGCAGCAACACTGACAAGAGAAAAATCTTTTTAAAGACTTGCCTGGAGTATTTCTGAACAGTAACCCAGAGTTGTCTTCTGGGCTGTGTTTTAAGTCACTTCCTGGGAAGCTGTGTTGGCCCCGGGGCAGGCAGTGGCCCAGGGGAGCAGCAGCCGAGTGCTGTGAGAGCACGTGAGCCCATCAGTCTTTGCCTCTGCCACACGGATGCTGCAGGAGAAGTGTGAAGCCCTTTGCTCTTTCCTTCGGTGCAGGTGCTGCTGGAAGAGCAGAAGGAGAAGAGTGCTTTATCAGAGGCACTGCTCCAGACTCAGGGAGAGCTCAGCCGAGCCCACCAGCAGGTCCAGCAGCTCAGGCAGGAGGTGAAAGAGCTGCAAGAGAAGGGGCAGGTAAGTGTGAGTAGGCAGGCAACAGAGGGCAGGGCAGGGACAAGGGCACAAAAGGCAGCTCCTGGGACTGAGGAGGCAAGGGCTGCTTCAGGCCCTGGGAGCACAGAGCCTGGTAAGCTCCAGAGCTCAGCCCCAGGAAGGAAGGCTTGCTTGGAAGCAGAGCTAGCTGGAGAAGCCAAAAGAAGCAGCTGAAGGAATGGGATTTTGAGGTAGCACGTGGAACAAGCTGAGCCTGAGGGCAGGTCCCAGGAAGTTGCTCTGCATTTTTGTTGCCAGACCATCAAGGCAAATCTGCAAGTTGAGCTGCAGGAAGCTCGCAGTGGAGTCCAGGCAGCACTGAGGAGGCACAAGGAAGAGCTACAAGGCCTCAAAGAGGAAATGAATCTGCTCCTTGAGCAGAGGGAGGCTCTACAAAAGCAGGTGTGTGAAACAGCACTGGCACTGCGGCCATGCAGCGAGGGGTCTGTGGCCTTCTTGCTTTTCCATGGCAGAGCAGCAGCTGGTGGGGTGATCCCTGGGGCTGTCTCGGGCTCTGGGGGCTCCATGGCAGCTGCTCTGCAGGACACACAGTGCTCTGCTGAATCTCAGCTGCTGCTCTGGACAGCTGGGCTAGTCCTCTGGGCTGTTGGCCAGCAACCATCAGCATGGATTCCTGCTGGCCTCTCCTTGCCAGCCTTGGTTTGGGAGGTGCTTTTTCAGGTGCCCTGTCCATATCCAGTGTGAATCTGGGGCTCTCAGGACAGGGAGAAATGGAAAGTTGTCCTTTGCCTTTCCTCTCAGCCTGTGCTGTGGCTGACAGTGACAAGCTGTGGCTGCAGCCCCTGACTGCTTTGTTCCCTTTGACTGGAGGTGGGAGAGTTGACATCTCAGCTGGCAGCCTCCCGAGAGTCCCAGGAAACGACTGTCCAGAGAGCCCAGCAAGAGGTGAGGGAGGCCCAGGAAGAGTCCAGGCAGAAGCTGTTGGAGGTTGAGCATGTCCAGAAGATGCTGAAGGAGGCAGAAAATCAGAACAAGGAGCTGCAAGTGCATCTGGAGTCCTTGGAGAGGGAATGGAGTCAACGGGAAGAAGTGGCTCAGCGAAATTCAGAATTGCAGGCTTCCGTGAATGCCCTAGAGAAGGAAAAAGCCAGGTAAATGAAAGCCTGTGGGACTCTGCATTGTGGTGAATGGATTCCCTCTTTGCCCTCTTTGCACCTGCCAGGGGCTCTGGCAGCATTTCCTAAGTGGCAGATTCTGAACTCTCCGTGTAGACACTTCTCCTTGTCTGGATGTTGTCTTTCATTTTCTTTACTTTTAAGACTTCAAACAGAGTTTTTCTGCAGAGAAAGGATTTGGGGGTAGCTCTTTCCCTCTAGGGGGTATTGTGTTTTTAGGTGGGTGTGTTGACACTGCCCGAGCTGCATTGTGAGGAGCTGGATACATCCATCAGCTCCACCTTGGATCCTGTAACTTGAAGCCTCTGGGATGTGGATCAGCCTGGCATCTGATGCTTTTTCTGGGCAGAACCATCTGAAGGCCCTGATTGCTGATCTAGGCCAGATTGCCCCCGGAGGCAGCCCAGCAACAAGAATGGCTCTGTTGCATGGTTCCTCATAAAATGTGCCCCGGTGCCTGGAGGGGGTCAAGCAGGTTCCCTGCCACCCTGCCCAGTCACAGGCTTTACTGACTGTGCAAAGAATGCAAGAAACAGGACCAAGGTATGGGGGGCTCCTCCAGCTGATCAAGTCCTGCCAGTCTTCAGTGCCACAGGATTCTTCTTCCAAGAAGAAGGCAAAGGAAAGGCAGGGCACTCCTGCTTGCCTGGAGCCTTCTGCATCTTCCATCAGCTTTTGCTCCAAGCCTCTGTTGCCACTTGGGCCTTTGTTTCTCCGGCTGAAAGTAGGATGGGTGCTGGTAAATCTTAGGGAACTCGCCTGAGATCCCCTGGCTGTAGGGTGCTGCTCCTCCTACCTGGACATACAAGATGGGGGAAGGAAACGTCTCTTCCATGTTGACCAAACCTCCCTCCCTTGGAGCCTGGTTAGTCCAAAGAAGAAAATGGTTCCTCTCCTCTAATGTCTTCATTGCAAGATTTTCTTAGGTTTGTATTCACATTCCCACCTCAAAAAGAAGGTAGGGCATGTAGGCAGGAACTCCCTGTTCTTTCAGGGCCAAAAGCGGAGTAGGCACATGCTGGGCTGTGACTGCAGGGGGAACAAACAGCCAAGTTGTTTAGACAGACCTCATCAGACAGAGGAGTTTTTCCCTGAGGTGCTGCAAGTCCTGAGAGTTTATAAAATCTGCTACCATGTAGCAATGAGTTTCTTGCTTCCCTTCTAGGCTGATAGTGTCTCTGGAGGAGAAGAGCCAGTGCCTCAGAACGCTGGAAGAGAAGCACCTGGCACTGAACTATCAGGTGTCTCCGTGTCAATCTGCTCTTCAGCAGGCCCAACAGCTCTCTTCTCACTGCGCTAGAAAACTGCGGGAGCTCAACACCCAGGTAAGCTGTGCAGTGGCATCCTCTTCTCCAGGGACACACAACAGCACCTTTGCCTTGGAGGCCCCAACCTCTTTCCCCTCCCAGCAGCACGCACAGCTGCCGTCTTCTGCCCGGGGCTGCTGCTGCACCCTGAGGCCGAGGCTGGATCTGCTGTCTGCTGCCCAAGTTTTGCACCGTTCTCTCCCGGCTCCCAGCAGGAAATCTGGGAGGGGAGCAGCAGCAGACTCCTCTGGAGCCTCTGTGTCCCTCAGTTAGCAGTGTTGTCCCAGACAGAGTTGGTGCCTGTGCCGGGCACTGAGCAATGTGGGGACACAGAGGTGGCTATGGCAGGCTGGGCAGGGCACTTCCAGCGCAGCCATCTCAGCTGCTGTTCAGAGCTGCAGCCTCAAAGATGCCCAGTGCCTCCCTTTCCCTCTTCTCTCTACATTTGTCTCCTTTGGAATCCTTGCTTCTTTGCATTCTTGTTTTGGTGTGTTTTTGGCTTGCAATCATTTCTGTTTCATTGCTCTCCCTACGGCCCCCTCTGCAGCCTCAGGAGCAGCCCTGTCCCTGAGGCTCTGTGCATCCATCTTCCAGATGCAGGCCCTTCAGCACAGAGTGCTGCAGATGGCGGCTTCCCTGGCAACCCAAGAGAAGCAGCTGCTGCAGGAACTGGAGGAGTCTCCATTAGGAGAATGTGCTTTGAGGGACTCCGTGGACGTGCTGGAGGCTGAGGTGTCTGAGCTGCGTGTGAGGCTCCAGAGCACTGATGACTGTCCCCGTTGCGGCAGGACCCGAACAGAATGGATCGAATTCAGAAGACGAGAAGAGAACTAAACTCAACCGATTTTTTTCATGTATCGCTCTTTTTCTAGAGAACATCGTACAGACCAATTTCATTTGTCTTAAAGTAAAAACATCTCACACCATTGGTGCTCTGTGAAACTCTTTCCTAGGCCCAACCTGGTAGAAACCTCTCCTTTTCTCTCTGACTGAACTGAGAATATCCATAGATGACAAAGCTCTTGCCTTGGCCATACAGTGTAAGGCCGTGTATGGATATTCTCATTTCAGTCAGAGAGAAAAAGAGAGAGATTCTACCAGGCTAAGCCTGAGAGAGAACTGGAAAGGAATGTAAATAATTCACTATCTGCCTTGCTGTTCACATTGTTTGTAGATATGTTCTGCCACCGTGCATCATTCACTGCACACTAACAGTGTGAGATGTTTTGACTTTAAGACCAATGAAATTAGCCTGCACGATGCTCTCTATAAAAGAGCGATGTATTTGAAATAAATGAGTAGGAATTCTCGTCTTCTGACTTGGAGTCTTTTGTTCTCGTCCTGCTTCAACAACGCTATCTGTTGACTCCTGTCATGAACTGCACCCTACCCTGAAGGAACAGCGTCTGGTGGACTCTTACTGCAGCCTCGGCTGAAGACCCGAGCCCTGGCATCTTGCAGGGGTCGCTCTGCGGCCGCGGCTGCACGCCAGCAGCTTGGAGGCTCTGGCCGGACACCGTTGCCCTCTTGAGAGAGGTAACGCTGAAACCGCGTGCCTTCTGGAGAAGGCTTGGTCCTGTCTGGACCGTGGGTCGGCTCTTAGAAGCCGAGAACTGAGCGGGACAGGTTTTCCCTGAAATAGCAGACTGTCTGTCTCTTGAAGTGGACGTTTGCTAAGGGAGGGTTTCCTTGGAACATGGGAAACCAGCTTTCTGCAGCGGAACGGCTGATTTTGACTGCCTGGCAGGGGTATATCCCTCAGCTGGGGGTTCTGGTCTCTGAGACCGAGCTCGTCCTCTTCCTGGGTTGCCTCAGGACTGAAATGAACAGGGCTTATGCCTTTATTAATGTTCAGCTCTTTATTAAAGAGATCAGCTGAGCAGTGGTCCTGAACAGAGCTTGCCCGCGTTGTTGTAGCTCTTCCAGGTGCCAGAAAGGAAGGAAGCATGCAGAGTCTGTCTCTGAAGTCCAGAGCAGCAGCTGTCTCTTCTTCTTTCCTGTGGCACAACCGGTGGCCAAAGGATGAGGAGGCGTGAAGTGCACAGTCTGTTGCTGAAGTCCAGAACAACAGCTGTCCCAGCTCCTTCCCTGGTGGCAGCCCCAGCGCAGGCCCCCTGGCTCTTCTGGCTCCACTTGACCCTGGCCCACCCCAGTCTAGTTGCTTTGAAGTTATGGTGACAGACAACAGTTGATCACGGGTTGTGTTTCCCTCTTCCTCGGCTAGGGCATTTGTCCATCCCCCTCTACTGTGTTTAGTTTTTTATTTAGGGGTGTCTTTACCCCCCAAAAATACTCCCATGATCCCAGGGGGTTTTCTTATTTGCACGTTAGTCCCAGAATGTCAGTGTGGTGGGGGGGAAGGCAGGTTACCTCTGGGTAGTTTAGGGAAAACAAACAGAGCAATTAACTAATTAACATTTCAATACCGGTAGCCAGCAGTCATTCCAGTGTTGCCATGGGAACTAGGAAGGCCCTGCCCACTTCTCTGGGGAACACCTGGAAACTTTGTTCATAACAAATCCCTCCTCTATTTCTTTGATCGGACTTAAGCCCACATCAACTTACAGTCTTTGGCTTTTGAGGGCTAACTTCTTTTGGCATTTGTATGCTTTTACTTAGGTCTGATGGTAATTTTCCTCTTCTTTAGAAACTAAGTAAGACTCAATAATATTCTAATTAAAAAACGTTCTTCAGTTAACTCCTTTGGCTAAAGTACACTTATTCTTATTAAACAATTACAAAAAACCTGAGGGTTCCAAAGGAGGCTCCTTCTCCATCCCTTCCGCCGGGCCGCCCGCCATTGCCGTGTGCAGAGAGGCGGCCGAGCTCGCGCCAACGCGCCCCCTGCAGCCGCGGGGGAATCATCGCCCCCGCCCTGCCCGGCCGGGAGCCCGCGGCGCCCCTGCTGGCTGTGCCCGGAACTGCGCCGCAGGGGAAGGTGCCTGCGGCCGGGAGAAGGCTGGCGCTGGGTCTGTGCCTCTGTTCGTTGTTGCTGCCGGGGTTGGTGTTTGTTTGCCCTGTTACACACACACGCTAGTAAGGAACTGCTATTCCTTTTCTCCTATCTTTGCCTGAAAGCCCTGTAATTTCAAAGTTATAATAATTCCAAGGGAAGGGGGTCATATTTTCCATTCTAAGGGAGCTTGCTGCCTTCCTTGGCAGACACCTGTCTTTCAAACCGAGACACTCAGACATTGGATCCCTTCCTTCCTGGTCTTCCAGGGCTTTCTATGATGGTGATTCTGCTGGCTGTCCCTGGAAACAAACCTCTCTCTTACACTTGTTATATGCCGCTCCCAGAGAGAAAGGGGCCCTGGCTCCCTCACGAACACCTGTTCAATCCCCACATCCTGGGCCAAGGAGCCCAAAACCCTTGCTGCAGTATCATCATGTTGCACGCCTGTACCCATAAGGTCCCAAACTTGAATCAACCAGGTTGAAAAAGCCTCATGTCCCTGTTGTGCAATGTCTTTCCACAGATTGTGGAGACTGTCAAACAACAGGGACTCAGTGATGATCTCGGGTTTTGGCTCCTCTGCTGGTTGTGAGGGCCTTGGCTCCACGTTCACATTAACTCAGTACATTGATTTGGAGACTTCCTCCTCTGCAGAGGGGCGACTGCTGCTGGCTGTGGCCGGCCTTGTGGTTGAGCTGGAACCTGGACAGTTGTAACATCTGTGGGTTCTCCTGCTGCACCATCAGCCTTTCCCTCTGATTGCAGCTGGTGCTGCTGGACCATGTCCCTGCCCTCTGTGTCAGGTTTTGGGGTAGCTACCCAAGGTAACCTCAACCTGTCTTAGAATGGTGAACAGACCTTGCTGAATAAACACAGCAAAAACATAAGTAGATGATCTCTTTAGCTTCTAGGTGAAATTTAAACTCTTCAAAAGCTGTTGGCTTAGGCCCAAAGAAGTGAGTGAAGAGTTGGGAGAAAACTCCCCCCGTGTTGCTTCATCACAATAGGTACCATTAGTAAGAAAACCCCAAAGACATGAACTTAGCCCATGACTGCTACATAGCCATGTGCCCACATTCCAGAAGAAATTTACAAGCATTGAATTTCTTGCCTTGTTGGCGTGTTCTACAAACTCGATAACAACCCCAATGCTCTTAGTCATGAGACCCATGTTTTGATAAGGGACTGCAAATTGGAAAAATGTAGCCGCAATCATGTGCCAAGCAAACCAGGGTAAGCTAGACCACATGATGCCACTTAACGAGGTGTTTTATCCTGTGCCCCAGAACTGTCATTCTCTTTTCACCATTTCCTCTCGATGCTTTCGTGCCATACACTGGGCAGCAATAATTGTCTTGGTTTTAAAAGACAGATGTCTGCCAAGCAAAGCAGGAACCTTCCTGGAATGGAAAAAATCACCCCTTCCCTCCAAATTATTCCAACTTCAAAATTACAGGGTTTCCAGGCAAAAATAAAGGAACAGCAATAACAGTTCTCTGCTAGATATAAAACAGAATGAACAACAAACAACACAAGAAAACAATAACAGGAGTTTTCCACCCGTCAAGCACCACTTTCCCCTTTGGTGCAGTTACAACCACAGCCAGCAGAGGGAGCTGGCGGGCCCCAGTGAGGCAGGGCGGGTGCGATGATTCCCGCCAGCCAGCAGGGGGCGCTCCAATGCGAGCTTGGCACCATTCCCAGGTGTGCTGGCGTCTCGGGGGAGGGGCAGGAGGGGAAATTGCTCCATTTGTGAATTCACAGGCAGCAAGCAGTCTCAGCAACATCACCGGCAGAGGGCAGAAAACAGAGAGGGCAGGCAGATCAGATCAAGCAGCAGTGGAGCTCAGCATCACCCACCGGCAGCCAGCAGAAACGTTGAAGGCAGGCAGATCCGATTCTAACACCAAGTTAAAATGTAGCCATACCCCCAGCTAGATAAACATGCACACCCCAACATCCCCAGGGCCGCTCCTCCCATTCCCCCACTGGAAGGGAAGAGGCAGCCCCAGCCCCACCCTCTGTGGGATCCCAGCTGGAGCTTATGCCTCTCCTGATATCCCCCAAACCGTGGAAGGCGCGGGGCAGGAAACATGGACAGTTCCTGCCACAAATGACCACAGGATATGCCCATCACCATGACCACCCGCCAAGACAATGTGAAAGTAACCCTCTGAAAGCCCAGAACAAAAGGTCTGTCTCACTGAAATGTACTCCAACAATGATCCTGAATCCATCCTGGTATGGATAAGGCAAGGATGTCTGTGTTTCAGAACCCCTGTGACAGCTTAACAGTAGATAACGCATCCAGCTTGCCAAGCACTCAATAGTTGGTATTTGTAATTTTACTAACAGAGCAGGATGTGATTTCAACCATTACCTACCAGAAGCTGTTCTACAGGGTCTACACGTCAACTTTTCTCCAACACCAATTGACATGAACATTACCATGGTCAAAAAACTGTTGGAACATCCTGGCCTGCACAAACTACCACAACAGCAGAAGAAGAAAAGTCAGAAGACGCCAATCAGTGTCCATCACAATGTAGAAAAGGCACATCATGTCCTAGAACAAATGAAGAGGGATGGAGAGAATCACTGGTGGGAAAACTTGCTTGGATGGTCCCCAACTGCCACAGGTTTTTCCAAGCTGAGCTACATCCTGCAGCTGTGATACTGGCACTAACTGGGATTGGGTTTGTGTTAATAATTGCAGTGTATATAAGAGTGTGGTACATAATCCAGCAATCAAGAAAACAAACTTGTCCAGAAATGCAAAGGTTGAAGGAAGGAAAAGCAATGTGTTTGTTTTGCCAGAACCAGATGCTGTGTTTTTGTTCGTAGATACCACTTAGTTTTAACATTTTGAGAAAAGAACTGATTCGCTCCAACACTGAGCCAAGAGCCACCACAGAGACTGACTCAGTGAGGTGGGTATTCGCTTTATTCGGCTCCTCTGTGAGAAATGGATTTGCAAAGTGATGTAAACAAAATGGCCGGGAGACCTTGTGCTCCTCTCTTGATAAGGCCTTTATTTAAAAGATAGCCTAAGGGGCGGGGGTACGGGGTTCGCGATGCCGCCGCTACTCCCAGGTGAGTCGACGTCCCAGAGGAGGGGTAGACGATCCTGTCGATTACGGCAGGATCGGAGTCTTCGCCCTCAGGGGATACGTCCAGAGACTCGCTTATAGCTCGTTGGTCTAAGGGGGTGAGTCTGTTCAGACCTCTCTCAATTCATGGCGACCGGCTCCAGGGGTGACGAAGGCCAGCTCCAATTCCCTGACATCTCCCTGTCCTGGAGATGTTGACTGTTGAGCAGTCCTTGCTTTTGTTCGCGGTCTGGGTCCAGCTCTAGTCCTCTGCTGGAGTCCGGCCATTAACATGCAGCACATGCTAAGCCTTCTGGGAACCAGGAAGTCACCTCAGGGAGCAGCGGCCGAACTACCCGACGCCAAGGAGGGGATACAGAGGGCCCAACCTGTCAGGCACAAAGGGGTTCCAACAAAAAGGGGGGCTAACCCCAGGGCCTATACATATAGTGAAGCTAGAGGGATATAGCCGGAGTGGGGACTGGGCACAAGGGCAGACACACCAAGTAGGAGAAACACGAACAGGGGTGAAATTAGTAAACACATTCAAGCGAACTGTGGAACAAGCAGAGGAATGATTTTAAACTGTGGAATAAACAGAACAATGGTCAAACGGTTAAACATACAACCCAACGGTCAAACCCCAAATTTATTCCTAACACAAAGGATTCTCAAAACCCAACTGAAAGCTCACAGTCTTGTACATCTGTATGCAAATTCTGAGAGAAGGTGGGCTGACTCAGGAAGGCCATGGAATAGAGATGACATTGTTGAGAGAGAGATTGGAGTAGCAATAAGTTTCAAAAGATGGCCTTGCAAAACGACCAGATATTTTGGGGAATTAGAACTGTGAAAGATTCATTGCAGCAAGACCGTGTGGGGTAAAATAATAGGTAATTGGTGTTAGAAGTATTAGCAGCATTGTGTGGCAAAAGTTAATAGGCTGAAAAATATTTATAAGGTATTGTAACCAGGAAATAGGGGGGCTTCTGATAGAATGGTGTTTAGTTTTACATCGCTTCCATCTCCCCCTTCTACGAGACTGGTAATGGAAGAAAACCTTTTATATGCCTCTCAGTTGCCCCATCTCTGTAGAGTTGGGCTTTTGCAACAAATGGTGCTTCCATTGTGAGGAAGCGATTTGGCTAATTTGTCCAGTGGTTGGAACGCCCTGAAGTACTTTTTGTTAAGTGCCGCTGCAAGGAAGCGCAACCCTAGGGAATTATAGTTCTTCCGCAAGGAAGGAGCTATCGGGACCTCTGCCTACACCACTGGTTCGACTCGGACTGGGACTGAGACTGATATTATCACCTGTGGCGTGACAGCAGGTAGGCTTCGGGAAACACGATCGGGCACAAGATCTCCAAACAGCCCAGAGATGTTTATAAGAGCCTTAAGGCTCCAATTCTTGTAATGTTTCAAAACAAGAGTTCAAAGATTTGCTATCTTGGGTTCAAAAGCAGTTTCCAACTATAGATGATACCTCTGTGTTCACCTTTCCCCTGTGGGACTTGGTTGGACTCAAACTATGCAAAGCTTTTACCATAAATCGTGATCATACAGCTGCAAAGCTACTGCCTGCATGTCGCACTTTGATTGACATATTTAAGCAGCCCGCCCAGCTCTCTGCTTCCTTGATATGTCCGCAAATCCTGCCCTGTCCTGGGCCACGTCCTCAAAGCCTCCTTCTCCTCCAGTCTTCACTGGAGACACTGCAATCCCAAATGGGAGCCATGGCACCCCCAGCGCTCCCCCCAGGGCTTCTGCTGTTTTCCCAGCCTGCAGCCACCGCTGCCATCCCCTACTCACCTGGCATCCCTCCACCCCTGCCTTTACCTACAGATTTAAAGGGGACAGAAACCAAAATTTCTCCTTCTTGTGAAGAGGGAGGGGAGAGCTCTGTCAACAGAAAGGAGAGAGGCTGCTCTATTAACACTACAAAAGGGACTGGCTGCCAGAAAAGGGAGGAATGTGAGAAAAGCCCTGTGATTTGCAAACTTGTTGATGTGGAAATCAAGCAGGAAACAGATTCCACTTCGGAGGAAGAGTTTAACCCGTTTATATCCTGGCCCTGTGAATACAGAATAGGAATCAGGTTTGATTCCTTTAGTCTTGGAAAATAATTCAAGACGACTGACTGATTGGGCGGACAAAGGATGTCAAGTCATGCAAAATAAAGACTTTAACTCACCATATGGAGAGCTCCTTGCTATGCCAGCCAGGTATGGGAGAAATCCTGCTAATCCCTGGTGGGAACCTGTATCGCATTATAATATTAAGAAGTTAAGAAAAGCTATTAAAGGCAGCGGCTTGAGCTCCCCATATTTTAATAACGTGGTGAGAAGTATATCCGATTCTTATGACCTAACACCTTCAGACTGTCATAATGTTTTGTCTATGATTTTAACCAACTCGCAATATATTCCATAGGACTTAGAATGGTGAAAGCATCTTAACAGATTGATAGAGAGCTAGGCTGGAGATCCTCATGCCCAACTTACAATCGGTCAATTAGCTGAAGATCCTCCAAATGACAATGGAAAGGACAAAGCAGAATCCGTGTCTAGAGCAGTGCTGGGAGATACTAAAAACACAGCATGGAAGGCTCTTTTGACTGTGCAGCCTGCAGGAACCCGTGAAAATGCCTATTCTCTAATTTGACAAGCCAAAACTGAACCTTATTTTTAGACCGTTTAGTACAGGTGGTTCTAAGGCAGTGTCCCGATGAAGCAGCACATCCTCATTTAATTAAAAGCCTTGCCTTTGCTAATGTAAATGATGAATGGAAAAGGGTCATTCTAACTATACTGAACCAGCCACCAACAGTGCCACAAACACTCACTGCCTGCAGCAAGCTGGGCACTCCACAGCGCATTGTGACCATACAAGCTAGTGCACTGAGGGAAGAACTTGCGAAATCCCAAGATTCACTGGGAGAGGAACTCGAAAGAGCCATTGAGGCTCAGACAAAAACTATTGAGAAAACCCTCACTGCTTTAAAGGGCCCTGTTTTAACTGTGGAAAACCTGCTCATTTGAAAAAAAGGACTCCCGTGAGGCAGTGAAAAATGCAACATTACCTAATATTTGCCCTCGGTGCAGAAAAGGGAGGTACTATGCGAACCACTGTCACTCCAAATTTAACACAGATGGGAAGCCTCTGTCGGGAAACTTCAAAAAGAGCACGCAGCACCACCACGTGACAAAACAAACAATGGCAGCTCAATCCCAAGGAAACCTAGGCAACTCAAACCAGATGCAATTTGTGTAGTGGCCAGTCATCTCCCAAGCACCCCCACTTATTACCCCCAGGGGCATGATGTGAACTGGCAACTTCTAAATTAACATACTTTTTAAAAGACTTTAACCATGACTTCATACCCACAGGAGTTATTGGTACTTCACAGCAGAGACAAGACTTTTTAATTATAGGCAAAGACAGGAACATATTTCTTGGATTTTCCATTTTTCCAGCTGTTGTTTCAGTAAATTGTAATGAAGAGCTGATGCCTTTAGCTTTTGCTTCCAGTGCTCCAGTGGTAATTCAACCAAAACCACTAAGAGCTATTGCTACTGCATTGCCAGTGACAATAGCTAAGCAAGACATACATCGAGAGACTCTGCTTTTAACTAAGCGAGCTGTATACCAAAAAATGCCACCTGAATGCTTCAGCCGGCACCTGATGTCCTTTGGCTAGAATGTGTCAACAATGAACGGCCACAGCTGACTTGCAGTCTAACACATTGTGGTAAAACAGTTCACATGACAGGCATGCTGGACACTGGCACAGATGTCGCTGTAATTTCTCACGTGTTTTGACTGAGCAACTGGAAAGTAGTGGCGCCCATGGGGGCTCTCACAGGAACTGGAGGAGTCACACTGTGTCTGCAAAGTGAATTCATGATTACTGTTACAGGTCCTGAAGGGAAGACAGCGATCATCCGTCCCTTTGTGGTGCAGAGACCCATCACAGTATGGAGGAGAGAAGTACTGCCCCAGTGGAGAACCAAAATAGAAGTGAGTTTTAATGGGCGCCACAGCAGCACCTGCCACTCTAGAGTTATCATGGAAAACTGACAGCCCTGTTTGGGTGAGTCAGTGGCCTCTAGCAGAGAAAAAACTAAATGCCCTCAACAAAAATTAGTAAATGGACAGTTGCAAAAAGGTCACATCAAGCCCACAAATAGCCCTTGGAATTCCCCAGTCTTTGTCATTCATAAGAAGACTTCTGATTCCTGGAGATTTCTCCACAACTTGAGAAAGATCAACGAAGTGATAGAAGACATGGGACCCCTGCAACCTGGACTTTCTTCTTTCAGTGATTCCAAGAGACTGGCCTCTTGTTGTCATCGACTTAAAAGACTGGTTTTTCAACATTCTACTGCATCCAGAAGATGCTCCCCGATTTGCCTTTTCGGTTGCTGTCGGAACCCAGAATGTCCCTTGGACACTCTTGGATGTTCTGGGCCCAGGTCAGAAGCGTTTGAGACCCTGGAATGCAGCCACAGACCCCTGTGGCTTTGAACCTGATCCATGGAACAATTTACCAAGCTTGCAGGAAGAACAAGAAATCACAAAAGTTTAGCTATTATAGTAGAAGTAGTCACAAAGTGAAAGGAAGAATTTTTGAGTGCTGTACTGGGGGGTTTTAGGCCTTGTACAGAGGGGTCTGAGTTTTGTACATGGGGGTCAGAAGTTCTAAGATGCAGGGACTTGGGTGTGCCCTGTCCTTTTTCTTTCTCCTTCCTAACCTCCATGTTCTTGGTGATGTTGGCATTCACAGATTGGTTTAGAGTAGAAAGTCACTGTTCAATATAGGTGATGGGCATTGGGGAAAAACTGTAAACATCTAATACGTAATGTATGATATAAAAGAAGGCACCAGCCCCCTGGGTGTCGGAGTGTGCCCTTGCCTGACTGCAGAACGGACCGCAGCAGCTCAGGGAGAAAATCTTTCAGATAACATACAATAAACTACCTTGAGACAGGACAACAGAAGACTACTGAGTCTTTCTTTGGAGACACGGGTTGGAGGAGAGACTTTTTCACCTTTCCGGTTCACCCCAACCAGGGGTGAGTTCCTACAGGTTGCAGCCATCAATAGAGGAGAACCACTGCAGAAATATCATCGGATGGTTTTACCAAAAAGGATGAAAAATTCTCCTACAATTTGTCAATATTTTGTGGCATGAGCTTTGTCTCCAGCCCAACAAAAACACCCACGGTCAAGGATTTAACATTACATGGACGATTTACTCATTGCAGCACCTCCAGGTTTGTCCCCCTGGCTGTGGAGAGAGCTCCGGGATCCGTCTTGCAGAAGCTGCAAGATCAGTTTTGCAGGGCATGCAAGAAACGGCCTTGTCTGTGGGGCCACAGCTGGCTGTGCTGCTGGAGCTGTGAGGAGACCTGATTTGAGAGGTTCTCTGTCTGCTGGGGCCGCCTGAGCCAGGGGGATTTTTCTTTTCTTTAAGATTGGTTTTTTCCTTCTTTTTCATTCTTCTTTAGGATATAAAGATAGTATGTGTTCTAATACCTAGGCTCCCAGGAGCTTTCTTTGGTGCCCAGTGTCTGCAGGGCACAGGGATAGAGGGGAACATGGGTCCTTGTGCTCAGCAAGCTGCCCAGGCGTGCAGTGAGGAAGGGAAAATGGCCAGAAGCCCCTTGGCCTTTGGTGGTTCTGCTGAAGCCTTTGTGCTGGCGACAGGGCGGCTGGGCAGGAGCCGGAGCTGCGGAGATCCCTGCCAGACTGGTGCCTGGAGATGGCCACAAGCCCTCTTGCCCAGCCAGGCAACGCCATCTGTGTGCTCCTGGCTGCGTTGCTGAGGGCTCCAAGGTGCCTCTCGATCCGGCTCCTCTGGAGCTCCGTCGGGGCTGCGCCGCTGCCGGGCAGGTTGGCTGGGCTGGGGGAGACCCTGAGGGGACAACGGGGCGGTGGGAGGCTGTGAAGGGATGAGGTGCTGCGGCGGCCCTGACAGGACAAGGCGGTGGGAAGGCACGAGGGCCATGTGGGAGGGAGTGGGTGACAGGAGGCTCCAAGGGGACAGGAGGCCCCTGAGGAGCCAGGCTGGTGGGAAGCCCTGAGGAACTGGGTGCCAGAGGCCATAAGCAGCCCTCAGGCTGCTGCCTTGTTCCTGACAGCCGGCTGCTCTGGAGCTTCCCCAGAGACACTGCCATGCCTGGGGCAGAAGCGCTCGAGGCTGGGCCTCAGCAGGAGGGTGGGGACACACCCGAGGTGCCCAGTCTGGGCTGGCTGGGGACAAGGAGGGCAAGGGGGCCCTGCCAGGCCGCAGTCACTGGGTGCTGGCAGGACTGGCAGCCAGCCTGGGTCCCCGCGGCTGCCCAGGCCACCGTGCTGAGACCGAGGCGCCCCCTGACTCAGAGCACTGGGCTTGCAGAGCTTCTGCCTCCACCAAGAGGGCGGCAATGTCTCCTTGAGCAGGGCTGCTTCCAGCACTTGTCTTGGCTGCTCCTTCAGGGGGCTGGCACCATCATCAGAGGCACAGAACAGCTTCTCCTCCCAGAGTTATTCCTATCCTCTGTACTTCCCCAGGTGTCTGCCTTGATGTTCACCGGGGACCTCCTTCTTTGTGGCCGTCCATTGCCGTGCTCAGCAGGCAGCCAGTTGTGAGCTGCCACAGGAAGAGACACAGCAACTGGAGTGTTGAATAGCAGAGGCTGTGCCAATTCTTTTGCTTTCAGAGTGCAAGAAAGACAGAAAAGCACAAGGATACATGACAGTGTTTCGGTGGAGTCTCTTTGTTCTGTGAAATTCAGTAGCTGTTGGTGTTGCTGTGCTACTGCTATTCCCTTCCTTTAAAAAATCAATCTGGGAAGAAGCAACATCATCTGACACCTACCAAGTGTTGCCACCAGTTGCTCCAGGTGCTGCTACCAACAGCCCCTGTAGGATGGAGCACAGCCCCCAGTGCTGCCAGGGCTCGGGGGAACTTGCTTCAGCGGGGACTCTGCCACACCTGCTGATGTCAGTGCTGCCCCGGCCCCAGGGGTCAGAGCAGCATTCCTGCCCTGGCCCACACGTTCCTCGTCTGTGTCACAGGGCCACGCTTAGCACCAGTGTCAATGAGGCCTGTTAAGACTCTGTCTTTGCCTTTCAGAGTCACTTTGCATTGGCACGTGGGACACTAAGATGTAATACGTTGTGTCCAAAATCTCTGTGGCACCCCTGTGGAACCGAACTCCCCTCCCCTGTGTTCAGCTATCAGGGCTGCAGATATGGGTGCTGTTGGGAAAAGTATTGTTATAAATACATATTATAATATTGGCTTTTCGCAAACATTAAGATGGATTCTATATGTATGTTAAAATAACTTTACTATAAAAATATAGGGTTTTTTTTTTCCTGTTGTTAACTAAACCTAGACATAGTAGTGAAATAGCTGATACAGTATGCTTGTGTTAAACTGCCTGCTTGGTTGGGGTAACATTCAATGAACTTATGATGGAGACCCCTGCTGCTGACATGCAGATTTATCAGCATCCACCATCTGTAGAAAATATGGACCAAAACCCAAACTGGAGGTGATAATGAGGATGGACTAAAACCACAGGCACAAAATGTGCATGCTCTGAAAAGGCGGACCCAAGGAGGAGCCATGCTGAACAACTCTTGGAATATGTAAACTAATCTGGGGAAAAGTTTATATGCATAATTGTTTATGAATATGCAATAGGCTGATGCAATAGACAGGGTATGTAAAGGACGTCTCTGAAATAGCAGGTGTGCTCTTGACCGAATGCCAAGCACCTAGCCGCAAAAACTTTGCTTTGTTCTCTTTGTCTCTTATTGTCATTTTTTAAACTTCTAAATTTGTACAGGAGAGTGAACCTCATTTTTCACAATGGGGACATGAAAAATGGGGCTTGGAGTGCTAAAATGCCTCAAGAAAGTACCAAAAAACCCCCCAAGCACCACATTCCCCTCATGTCTGGGCTGGCTTTCCAGCAACTCAAGTAGAAGAGTCCTCCAGGAACTCAAGGGAGCAGCAGCCCTCCTGCTGAGGCACAGCCTGTGGAAAAAGGGCTCGGTGGCCCAAATGTGTGCTTTGGAAATCAGAGTTGGGTTCCTAAATCCCGCTGGAACTCTCTCTAACAGACCTGTGGTGGCTGGGGGATGTCCGTGGGAAGGCTTTGCCAGCCTTGAACTGGACCTGTTGATCATCTGAGCTCTGCTCTGTGTGGGAGCCTGTTCCCTTCCCCTTGCCCCAGGGCAGAGAGTTGGTGAGGGCTGGAGTTGGAGGCTGTGTCTGCCCCGAGAGCCGGTACCGTGGGGCTGCAGGTGCTCCTGCCAGCGTGGGCTTGTCTGAGCCGGGCCTTGTGCCTCTTTCAGGTGTCCCTGCTGCAGTCACAGCTGGCCCAAGACCGACAGGACCACCGGCAGAACTACACTGAGAGCTGTGCAAGGACCAGGCAGGAGCTGTCAGACCTTCAGCAGGAGCTGTCCTGCTCCTTTGCAGCTCTGCTCAAGGAGCCCAAAGCTGCTCTTGTGGAAGCAGACACTTGAAGCTGCATCGGTCTCTGAACCTTAACTTGGCAGTGACATCCAGGGGCTGTCCGTCTCTGGAGAGACAGGCCCTGCAGAAGGCAGGTGCAGCTCTTCTCTTCCACGCAGGATTTGTGCCCTGCTCAGAAGCCAATTCCTGTCAACTGGGGCACAAAATTCCTCCCTAGGTCACAGATGAACGCTATCGAAGATGAGGGCAAAAAATACCTGCCAAAGCTTTTACAAGCAGACTCATTTAGTTCTTGAAGGTCTGTTCCTAGAGAGGAATCTCTGATGTAAGCAGCAAGACTTTTCTTCTGCCTAGAAAACCTAGTGATATATTGCCAAACGGAGAGCAGAGAAAAAAATGCACTCGTGGTTGTCTCAGGATTCTTAATCTATTTTATGAGCCTTAAAAACTGCAGCTCTTGGCATTTCTCTGTAGGAATTTGAAAAGCCCCTGAAACACCATTCTTCCTCCTCATGCGGCTGTTCTAAAGGCAAAGCTTTACCTTCATGAATATTTGTAAGCAGCAAGAACCTTTGCAGGCTTTTTCTTCCATCTCTCCTTTGTCAGGAAAGACAGAAGAATTCCTGTGACTCAGGAACCAAGCGCATCCCTAAAGAGCCTGCAGGTCTTGAGAACGCTGAGCCTTAAAACTGACACTGTCTGCACCAGCAACTTTGAACTCATGTTATGAGCCAGGTCCCTGCCCAGCTGCCCAACAGGGCTCTGGGGACACGGGGGAGGCAGGGCCCGTGCCAGTGGTATAAATAAATTTGTTTTAATAGGCCGGCTTAATAATAGTTCATCGTTTTAATGAGTTGTAATGAATTGCTAATTAATATAATTAATTGTTGGAATTGAAGTAGTAAGTTACAAAGTTAAAGGTATTGTCGGTCAAGTGTGCGTGCATAGCTGTCAATCACGGAAAAGGAGGGTCGGAAAAGGTGTCAAGGCAAGAATCTTCTAGACGGGTTACATCATGGAACGATGTCAGCAACTCAACCTATGACTGGGGGACTAACCAGCCAATAGTGCCTCAGAATTCCAGGATGATAGGCCAGGAATGCGCTGTCTTATGGACCAACCAGCTACCAGGAGGTGGACCAATCAACAAGTGGATCAAAAGTGCACCAATCTTGCACCTTTCAGAGACTTTAAAAACCCCTGGGTGCCGAGCACCCGGGTCTTTCTGCAGAACTAGTATCCAAAGAAACTCCCTGTGTAGCACAGAGTTACTTGGATCTCTGACTTGCCCCTGAGGCCCTGGGCTTATCCTGGGGCCTCATCTTCAGTTGTCTTTGTTTTTAATAAACAGGCCCAGGCCTTTTAAAATGTCTTGGCTCCAATTTGCCTGTTTTTAACACCAGGACGGGCAGGAAGCTGGGATGGGGGGAGAGCCAGGGAGGGCCTCTCCAAGAGCCCCTGGAATGCTGGGCTATGGACCCTGGTAACCGTCGCAAAGGCTGTGGAATTTTGGGAGTTGGAGCCTGACAACTGTCACAAAGGCCATGGAATGTTGGGGGTTGGAACCTGACAACTGTCACAAAGGCCATGGAATGTTGGGAGTTGGAGCCTGACAACTGTCACAAAGGCTGGGGAATGTTGGGGCTTAGACCCTGGCGACAACCAACAGCTCCTGGCTATTGGGGTTTGGACCCTGGAGCTGTCAACAGCTCATGAGCTTTGGGGCTTGGACTTTGCAAAGGCCAAGGGCACTTGGATTGTGTGCTATTGACCCTGCAAAGGCCAAGAACCTTTGGATATTGGGGTTTAGACCCTGCAAAGGCCAAGGGCCTTTGGATATTGGGGTTTAGACCCTGCAAAGGCCAAGGGCCTTTGGATATTGGGGTTTAGACCCTGCAAAGGCCAAGGGCCTTTGGATATTGGGGTTTAGACCCTGCTAGGGCCAAGGGCCTTTGGTCATTGCTGTTTACTCTCTGCTCGTGCCAAGGGGAGGATGGAGACCCGGCGGGTGAGTGAGAAAGCCACTGCTCTCCTTGTGCCAAGCCCAGCAGGGACCTTGGAGGGCCTGGGCTGGGCCTCGGGGAACAGTTCCCTTTGGGAATAGCAAGGGATTAACAGTTGGCTGTTCCAGAGCTGGCAGCAGCTTTGGTGCTCGCTGTGGGGACAGGTGTGGGAGGGAATGGGTGGCTCCTGGCCATCCCAGAGCACAGCCACATCTCCTCCGCCATCCTTGTCCCACTAGAGGCTGTGGGCACAAACAAGGGAGCAGCTTTTCATTGCCTTCCCCTCACCCAAATTACAGCACAGCCTCAGCGCTTCCCAGAGTCCAGAATGAGTTTCTCCCAGACATCTCTGAAATGATCCCTAGTGGCCCAGAGGAGGTCACAAGCATGATAGGAAGATGCTCCAAGGGCTGGAGCACCAGTGGCAAGGGAAAAGGATGCAAGAGTTGGGGTTGTCCAGCCTGGAGAAGGTTCCAGGGTGACCTTAGAGCCCCTTCCAATGCATGAAAGGGCTGCATGAGAGCTGGAGATGGACTTAAGCCAGAGGCCTGCAGGGACAGGACAAATGACAAAAGCTTCCCACCAAGACAGGGCAGGGATGGATGGGATATTGGGAGGGAATTCTGCCCTCTGAGGGTGCTGAGGCCCTGGCACCCAGGCTTGAGGTTTCCCAGAGAAGCTGTGGCTGCCCCTGGATCCCTGGGAGTGTACAAGGCCAGACTGGCTGGGGCTCTGGGCAACTCCCCTTCTGGTGTTCTTAGAAGTGATGAAACACCTTCCAGCATGTTCATTTCTGCTGCTGTCAAACTACTGGGCTGAAAATATTCCCAAGGAGGGGAGGAAGAGCTCAGCTGGAATTGCTGTGCTCTGGGACAGGCTGGGAGGCACTCAGAGGCGACTGCCTCAGGGGCAGCCATGCAGACTGAGTGTGCTCTTCCCCGTGCTCTTGCAGGGAGCTCGAGGGCTTTCTCAGCAGGGACATTCCTCTGGAGCCCCTGAGGTGAGTAAAGTGTGCTGAGCTGGCTGGCATTTTGAAACTGGTTCTCCATGAATGGACGCTGGTTCTTGTGGGATCAGAAAAGAGGTATCTCAGTGCTGCTTTGGAATGGGAACAGAACACCTGACTAACAGCTGGATGTGGGCTTTCAGGCGCTGGTAGACGACAGTGACAGCATGGCCAATTCCATCATCTGCACCGACAATCCTGGGAACATCCTCTCGACTCTGACATCCACTGATGAACAGCATCCTTTTGAATTGGTTCGGGAAGATACAGAGAACTGGGGGCGCATGCAGCGGCATTTTGATCAAATGGAGGAGAGAACCCAGAGGATCAGAAGCCGCTGCCAGCTGATAGATTCTCTGCTAGAAGAAATCAGTAGGTGAGCCTTTCCTCCTCCTCCTCCTCCTCCTGCATTCCAGAAACAATCTGCTTCCAGGCCGGGGAGTTCAGAGGAGTCCTGGCTGAAGAAGTCACCTGCCTACCATGTGTAGTCCTCAGTGTGGCTCTCAGGCATTGTCCTGTCTGGTTTTTCCATGCTCTACTATGACTCCCAAGGCTGTCTGGGAGCTGCAGAGCCATGTTGGAATAGAAGACTCCTTCTTCTCGCCGTGCTGCTTCCCTGAATTCTGTTCTTTGCGGGCCCCTGCCCAGCCACTGCTTCTCACTGAAGGAAGGCAAAATCCTGTCTTCCTTTCCCTTTGCCTCTGGAGGACTTTCTTGGGAGGGAAAGAGCAAGGTCTTCCTTAGCCCACTGCCCCCAGCTCCATCCTGGAGTGTTGAAAATGGCATTGCTGACTCTTCAGGCCTCTTGATTCTTCTGACTGAGCCTTGTCTCTGCAGTGACTGTGCAAACCTTGAGATGTCCAGGGAAATGCTGCTGCAATGCACTGGAATCCCGGAGCCAGGAGCCTTGTGTCTGCATCTGAAGAACACCAAGCAGCGGAAGGAAGCATCAGCCCAGGCAGAACAGGCAGAGCAGCAGGACAGGATGGAGGTTGGTTTTGGAAATGAGACTGCTTTTCCCTTGAAAACTGTTCTTGCCCCTTCTTGTACACTGGAGGACTTGGCTGCACTCGAGGGAGAAGACCCATTGTTGCAGAGCGAGCTGGAAGTCAAGAGGCAGTCATTGGAGGAATTGCAGCTTCAGAGGGATCTGCTGCAGCAGGAGAGGGATGATGTTAGCACGGCTCTGAACACCTTATTGCTCGGCAGCACCTGTGGGAGGGGGAGTTGTGGCAGCCAGATCAGCCCAGATGCTGTTGCTGGCAGTAGAAGACGGGCACACTGCTGTGCACACCTGGCTCAAGACGGCACATGCATTTATGAGCCAGGGATATGCGTGTTCATCAGCAAAGTGTTGCATGCTTCTGCAAAATGTGTTGCTTTGGGCAGCCACAGAGCCTCTAAAACGGGGATTGGAGCTGGGGAAGGGTCTGGAGCACAGGTGTGACCAGAAGCAGCTGAGGGAGCTGGGGGGAGCTCAGCCTGGAGAAAAGGAGGCTCGGGGGGCACCTTCTTGCTCTCTACAGCTCTCTGTGACAGGAAGCTGCAGCCAGGTGAGGGTCAGGCTCTGCTCCCAGGGAACAAGGGACAGGACAAGAGGAAACAGCCCCAAGCTGTGCCAGAGGAGGTTTAGATTGGGTGTTACAGGATAGCTGCAAGAGAAGGCTTTGTTTCTGATGGTCTCTGTCAGACAGTCTCAGTTCTGGGGAATGTGATAGGTTGGGCAAATGCACAGCAGACGTTTTGATTTGGCCACATCAGGCAGGCGTCCACAAGTCACAAAATGTCTGCTCAGCACAAGAGCCATTTCCCTGCGAGGCATCCTCTCCTTGCAGAGAGCTGCTTTGAATATGTGAGGAGGAGAAACTTAGACGAGAATTTTCTCCTTGAAGGGGGAAATCCTGTATATTTTCCCTTGATTCAGCAAGAAAATTTGTTTTCACAAATCTTCCTGAAAATGTCCAGCAATGAAATATATTCAGATAATAATTTTGTTTCCCAAGTGGCAGTTGCAGAAGATGCAGTATTTTTGGGTGACAACACGGAGTTTGGAGTGGGGATGTTTGTTGGGAAGGAGCTGTCTGGTCCCAGGCAAGCTAGCAGGGCCTGACACAGCACTTCCAAGGTAACAGTGCCAGAGGCTTTTGGCAGCCCAGGCTATCAGAGCTGCATAGGGCAGATGCTGTGAAACTTTGAGCCCAGAGCACAGGTGCTCCTTGTCCTCTGGCTGCCTGCGAGGTGCCACTGGCTGGCTCTGCACAGGGCTCCCGAGGAAGGGCTCGAGCTGTACCTTGTCCCACTTCCAGGTTTCCCAGGAGCAAGATTCATCGAGCTGCTCTCTGGAGCAGCTGAGCCCGGAATCCTCTGGCCAAGGGCACGCACTGGCCCAGGTGTGCCGAGAGCAGGAGCTGCTGGGCCAGAAGGCTGACCTTGAGGGCCGAATGGCAGTCATGGAGTGGCTCCAACAAGACCTTTCCAGGCAGCTGGAGGAGACCAGGTAAAGGCAGGGAGTAGAATCTTTTGTGGTATTTTAATATTCCCTGGTCAGAATATGGAAGAGTCTCAAGAACAAAAATATGTCACAATGGGAAGGTTCTTTTTCTGACACCTAAAGCCAGCAAAGCTCTTGTGAGCCATGAGCTCCTGTTTGTGCCGCCGAGCACACTCCTCTGGGAAGTCCAAAGCAATCCACCCAGCCCTGAACTGAGTAGTAGTTAAACCATGCAGATGCTGAGTGAAACCTCAGGTTTCTCTTGGCTTTGGTTCCTTGTTCTGGGCATTGAACATCCCTCATTCCTTACCAAGTAGCCTGACATGATCCTGATCTTCAGAACTGAAGCTTCGTCTTCAGCATTCCAGGCTCCAACCTTGGCACGTTGGGAGTAGCACACTGCCATTCAGGGGCAAGCCAGAGGCTCCTGCTGAAAATCTTGAGGGCTTTCTGCTTCCAAGCACACTCTTGAGAAGTGTGGGACAGGCCCTAGAGCTGGCTGGAGAGCAGCAGGGAAAGCTCTTTGGAATTCTCAACAGCCTCTGGGGATTCTTGCTGATTGTTGATGGGCACCCAGCTGCCAAACCTGCCAAGCTCCCTTTGGATGGTCCCTCTCACTCTGTAAAGAAGGACAAGTGCCTCGGGCTACTGCCTGCTTGGCGCGCAACACTAAAATAAAGGTGGCAAGTCTACTCCATGACCTTGCAAGAGTTTAAACTGCAGTCTCTGCATTCAGGTGGTTGTTGTTCAGACAAAAGGGTGTTCTGAATTTTTACAAGTGCTGCCGTGACCATGAGATTTTACCGTGTCATGCAAAGTAGTTCTGAAGTCTCACAAATACAGGGTGTCTGGAAGATGATGTTCCTTTATGTCCATTATCAAGAGCATTAAAAAGTCAGCAGTCAGCAAGGACAAGAGTCTGTTGTGTCCCCCTGCAGAGCAGCTTGGAAGTGCTGATGAGAGAAGGGCTGTGAGCAGGGGCTGGGCTTTTGCTCGTCGCCCCAGCCTGTTTGGACACAGCTAGCCAGTGTCATAGGTCAGGATCAGCAACTGAAGGTTTGGCTGTTGAGGCCAAGTTGGGCTGGGCTGTCTGTGCTATGCCAGGCCATAGGAAGGCCTGGGCAGTCCCTCAGAGGGCCCTGCTCTGCTGTTGAGATGGCATAAATGTGCCTTGTCTGGGCGAGTTTCCACGTGGCCCATTTCCCATACTCAGGTGTGGGGATCTTGAGCCACGTCGTCCTGGAATACCCGGCTGTGGGTGTCTGGAGCAAGCAACTCATGTCTCTTTGTATGTGCAACTCGTAGGTCAGCAAAGGAGAGCCTGGAATCCAAGCTGATTGCTGCTCAGCAGCAGATATCTCTGCTGCAGATCACCAGGAACTATGTGGAGGTAGAGCGGCGAGCTGAGCTGGAGGAAGCTTACAGTGAAAACCCGTCAGTGCAGAGGAGGCAGGAGGAAGAGCTACAAGGCCTCAAAGAGGAAATGAATCTGCTCCTTGAGCAGAGGGAGGCTCTACAAAAGCAGGTGAGTGAAACAGCACTGGCAGTGCAGCCTTGCAGCGAGGGGTCTGTGGCCTTCTTGCTTTTCCATGGCAGAGCAGCAGCTGGTGGGGTGATCCCTGGGGCTGTCTTGGGCTCTGGGGGCTCCATGGCAGCTGCTCTGCAGGACACCCAGTGCTCTGCTGAATCTCAGCTGCTGCTCTGGACAGCTGGGCTAGTCCTCTGGGCTGTTGGCCAGCAACCATCAGCATGGATTCCTGCTGGCCTCTCCTTGCCAGCCTTGGTTTGGGAGGTGCTTTTTCAGGTGCCCTGTCCATATCCAGTGTGAATCTGGTGCTCTCAGGACAGGGAGAAATGGAAAGTTGTCCTTTGCCTTTCCTCTCAGCCTGTGCTGTGGCTGACAGTGACAAGCTGTGGCTGCAGCCCCTGACTGCTTTGTTCCCTTTGACTGGAGGTGGGAGAGTTGACATCTCAGCTGGCAGCCTCCCGAGAGTCCCAGGAAACGACTGTCCAGAGAGCCCAGCAAGAGGTGAGGGAGGCCCAGGAAGAGTCCAGGCAGAAGCTGTTGGAGGTTGAGCACATCCAGAAGATGCTGAAGGAGGAAGAAAATCAGAAAAAGGATCTGCAAGTGCATCTGGAGTCCTTGGAGAGGGAAAGGAATCGCTGGGAAGAAGTGGCTCAGCAAAATTCAGAATTGCAGGCTTCCGTGAATGTCCTAGAGAAGGAAAAAGCCAGGTAAATGAAAGCCTGTGGGACTCTGCATTGTGGTGAATGGATTCCCTCTTTGCCCTCTTTGCACCTGCCAGGGGCTCTGGCAGCATTTCCTAAGTGGCAGATTCTGAACTCTCCGTGCAGACACTTCTCCTTGTCTGGATGTTGTCTTTCATTTTCTTTACTTTTAAGACTTCAAACAGAGTTTTTCTGCAGAGAAAGGATTTTGGGGTGGCTCTTTCCCTCTAGGGGGTATTGTGTTTTTAGGTGGGTGTGTTGGCACTGCCCGAGCTGCATTGTGAGGAGCTGGAAACATCCATCAGCTCCACCTTGGATCCTGTAACTTGAAGCCTCTGGGATGTGGATCAGCCTGGCCTCTGATGCTTTTTCTGGGCAGAACCATCTGAAGGCCCTGATTGCTGATCTAGGCCAGATTGCCCCCGGAGGCAGCCCAGCAACAAGAATGGCTCTGTTGCATGGTTCCTCATAAAATGTGCCCCGGTGCCTGGAGGGGGCCAAGCAGGCTCCCTGCCACCCTGCCCAGTCACAGGCTTTACTGACTGTTCAAAGAATGCAAGAAACAGGACCAAGGTATGGGGGGCTCCTCCAGCTGATCAAGTCCTCCCAGTCTTCAGTGCCACAGGATTCTTCTTCCAAGAAGAAGGCAAAGGAAAGGCAGGGCACTCCTGCTTGCCTGGAGCCTTCTGCATCTTCCATCAGCTTTTGCTCCAAGCCTCTGTTGCCACTTGGGCCTTTGTTTCTCCGGCTGAAAGTAGGATGGGTGCTGGTAGATCTTAGGGAACTCGCCTGAGATCCCCTGGCTGTAGGGTGCTGCTCCTCCTACCTGGACATACAAGATGGGGGAACGAAACGTCTCTTCCATGTTGACCAAACCTCCCTCCCTTGGAGCCTGGTTAGTCCAAAGAAGAAAATGGTTCCTCTCCTCTAATGTCTTCATTGCAAGACTTTCTTAGGTTTGTATTCACATTCCCACCTCAAAAAGAAGGTAGGGCATGTAGGCAGGAACTCCCTGTTCTTTCAGGGCCAAAAGCGGAGTAGGCACATGCTGGGCTGGGACTGCAGGGGGAACAAGCAGCCAAGTTGTTTAGACAGAACTCATCAGACAGAGGAGTTTTTCCCTGAGGTGCTGCAAGTCCTGAGAGTTTATAAAATCTGATACCGTGTAGCAATGAGTTTCTTGCTTCCCTTCTAGGCTGATAGTGTCTCTGGAGGAGAAGAGCCAGTGCCTCAGAACTCTGGAAGAGAAGCACCTGGCACTGAACTATCAGGTGTCTCCGCGTCAATCTGCTCTTCAGCAGGCCCAACAGCTCTCTTCTCACCGTGCTGGACAACTGCGGGAGCTCAACACCCAGGTAAGCTGTGCAGTGGCATCCTCTTCTCCAGGGACACACAACAGCACCTTTGCCTTGGAGGCCCCAACCTCTTTCCCCTCCCAGCAGCACGCACAGCTGCCGTCTTCTGCCCGGGGCTGCTGCTGCACCCTGAGGCCGAGGCTGGATCTGCTGTCTGCTGCCCAAGTTTTGCACCGTTCTCTCCTGAGTCCCAGCAGGAAATCTGGGAGGGGAGCAGCAGCAGACTCCTCTGGAGCCTCTGTGTCCCTCAGTTAGCAGTGTTGTCCCAGACAGAGTTGGTGCCTGTGCCGGGCACTGAGCAATGTGGGGACACAGAGGTGGCTATGGCAGGCTGGGCAGGGCACTTCCAGCGCAGCCATCTCAGCTGCTGTTCAGAGCTGCAGCCTCACGGATGCCCATTGCCTCCCTTTCCCTCTTCTCTCTACATTTGTCTCCTTTGGAATCCTTGCTTTTCTGCCTTTTGGTTTTGGCATGGTTTTTGCCTGAAATCATTTCTTCTTTGCTGCTCTCCCTGCGGCCCACTCTGCAGCCTCAGGAGCAGCCCTGTCCCTGAGGCTCTGTGCATCCATCTTCCAGATCCAGACCCTGCACGACACAGTGCTGCAAATAGAGGCTTCCCTGGCAGCTCAAGAGAAGCAGCTGCTGCAGGAACTGGAGGAGTCTCCATTAGGAGATTGCGCTTTGAGGGACTCTGTTGAAGTGCTGGAGGCAGAGGTGTCTGAGCTGCATTTGAGGCTCCAGAGCTCTGAGGAAAGAGCAGAGGCCATGGCCATACAGTGTAAGGACATGGAGCTGGAGCTGAGGAAGACACAGGCTCAGAGGGACCATCTCAGAGCCCACAATCAGGAGCTGCTGAAACAGCTGGAGAAAAAAGAGCAAGGTACAGCTTCTCCTCTCCCACCCACTGCCCCATCCTGTCTCACCTGCGGGGATCTCGCTGATGGCTCGCAGAGGAAAAGTGCCCAGAGATGGCAGAGGGGAAAAACAACCAGCAGGAGATTTATCCATCCAAGTGCCAGTGAAAGCTTTTTCTTGAGAAAGATGCTGTGGCTGGCAGTGCCATCCGGCTGTGCCATGGCTGATCCCGTGCACAGCAGGAGCCTTCCAGGTGCCGTGTCTGTGCTGAGGAGCTGTAGCTGGATGCCTCAGCTCGATTCCCCCAAACTCCAGGCCCTGCCAGAGCCTCCAGGCTACTGGCCTCTCTGGAGCAGAGCTGCACAGGCATCCCTTCTCCTTTGTCTCTCTTGGATTGCTCACTCTGCACAAGGCCTAGAGCAAACACACTTTCCTGTCCCTCTGAACATTGCCCCTTTCATTCCTGCTTTTTTCTCTGCCTGCAAGGTTCCTTCCTTTCTGTCAGCTTTGGAGCCCTTGTGGGCTCAGGGCCTGGCAAACTCACGCAGGCAGAGAAGACACTGCTGTTGTCTCTGCAGGATGCACATCAGTTTGCCTTTGCTTTGCTTTTCCCCTTCTCCTTTCTCCTGTTCCTTCCCCCTCCCTGCTGCAGATTTGTGGGAGGCAGCAGTCAAGCAGACCTCTCGAGAAACTGCCCTGGAGAAAGAGGCCTGTGAAAGGCAGGAAGAGGCTGTGACTCTTCGTCAGGAGGTGGCATCTCTGCAGAGGAAATTGGAGAGCCTGCAGAAGGAAAGGATGGATGTGCTGGTGAGATTGGCAGATGCCACAAAGGGCCATTTCCTAGCTGTGTTTGCACATTCAGTTAATAGTTCTAAGGAGCACCTTTTTCCCGTTAAACTTTTCCAACTGCGTTCTTCTGAATAAGGAGGAGAAGATGTTGTAGTCATGTCAAAGCCAGTTAATGCTGAGGCTGCTGATTTTCCTTTATGCTGGGCTTCTGTGCCCTAAAAGCTATAGTTCTCAACATCCACACTGTCTCTATGGACATTGCATGGTTTGGGGAATTCCTTGTGTCCAAACCCACGTCCAGATTCCTAAATATCTGGATCTGGAAGGAGGGATGAGAGGAGCAAGTTTGCTGTTAATAGAAAGGTGTTTGGCCTTGGCCATCTGAGAGCAGCCAGTGGGGAGAGAAGAGAGGAAAGCCAAGTGCTGATCCACACCAGGACGTGTGCCTGCAAGGGGAGAACTCGTCCTGAGTGGCAGCAGAGGATGACAGAGGGATCTGGCCATTGCTGCTCCAAGAGACGGCAGTGGGGCTCTCAGGGATGGAGCCATGGAAACTCTACACAGCAGAGCTGGAAAACCACTGCTGTCAGCCCAAGCCCAGGGAAGGAAATGCTGGGGGTGTTTGCTCTTCCCTTCCTCCCTGATGGAGAGCACATCCTCGTGGCACTGCCTAAATCCTGCTTAGCATGGACTTGAAATCCTGGCTGCAGATCTGGCAGCTCCTCCCCAGAGGAGCACTGGAGTGGGGCTGCAAGAGCTTGGGGAAGGGCAGAAAGGAAGCTGGGACAGGCTGAGGGAAGGAGCAGAATCAAGGGGGGAAGACCAGCAAAGGTCTGCAGCATCCCGAGGGGCAGAGAGAGAGGGGCAGCCAGTGCCTGCCCCTGCAGCAGGAGTCCAGATCTGGTCTGAAAAGCAAACCGAGGGGGCGAATGAGTGACCCTTTTTCTCCCTGTTTTGGCAGCATGAACGGAAATTGAACCAGCAGCACATGAGAGACGTGGAAGAGAAGAATGAAATGCACGCAGCTGAGTTAAGAAGACATAAGGAAAATACTCAAGAATCAGAAGTGGAGAGGGAAGGCGAGCAGGAAGAGTTGGAGCATGGGGCGGCTTCTTTGAAGAAATGGAGAGAGAACACCCAAGTACTGAGTGCTGCACTGAAGAAAAGTGAAATTGCCAAAGGGTCTCTGATGAAAGACTTGTACATCCTGATGGGGAAGTCTGGTATCCAGGCAGGCACTGGCATTGACCTTCAGTCCACTCCAGGGTCCCTGAATTATTCCAGTGCTGTTTCCCATGAGGAGGTGGGTCTCTATCCCTGTCAGTCCAGGCCTGCTTGGGTAAAACAGCCCGGGCTGCAGCAGGCAGCCTTGTCTGTCTGCCTGGCTCCAGCCAGAGACCATTGACTGCCAGATTGTTTCCTGGCTCACCCAGAAAGACTGCTCCAGCTCTGCAGCTTACTGTTCCAATCTGCTCCAGGCCAAAAGCTAGGCATGGGGAGCTGCTTTTCCTGTGCCCACGCAACACATGGGGGTTTGGATTTGGTGTGGGAAGTAATGGAGCAGGTGAGCAGAGGGATGGACTAAACTGAGTGATGGACTAAAGTGGACCAATGGCTGAAAATCAGCTGCACTCCTGGTGCTTAGAGTAAATGGTATTGGCAGTTGCAGAAGATGCAGTATTTTTGGGTGACAACACGGAGTTTGGAGTGGGGATGTTTGTTGGGAAGGAGCTGTCTGGTCCCAGGCAAGCCAGCAGGGCCTGACACAGCACTTCCAAGGTAACAGTGCCAGAGGCTTTTGGCAGCCCCGGCTATCAGAGCTGCATAGGGCAGATGCTGTGAAACTTTGAGCCCAGAGCACAGGTGCTCCTTGTCCTCTGGCTGCCTGCGAGGTGCCACTGGCTGGCTCTGCACAGGGCTCCCGAGGAAGGGCTCGAGCTGTACCTTGTCCCACTTCCAGGTTTCCCAGGAGCAAGATTCATCGAGCTGCTCTCTGGAGCAGCTGAGCCCGGAATCCTCTGGCCAAGGGCACGCACTGGCCCAGGTGTGCCGAGAGCAGGAGCTGTTGGGCCAGAAGGCTGACCTTGAGGGCCGAATGGCAGTCATGGAGTGGCTCCAACAAGACCTTTCCAGGCAGCTGGAGGAGACCAGGTAAAGGCAGGGAGTAGAATCTTTTGTGGTATTTTAATATTCCCTGGTCAGAATATGGAAGAGTCTCAAGAACAAAAATATGTCACAATGGGAAGGTTCTTTTTCTGACACCTAAAGCCAGCAAAGCTCTCGTGAGCCTTGAGCTCCTGTTTGTGCCGCCGAGCACACTCCTCTGGGAAGTCCAAAGCAATCCACCCAGCCCTGAACTGAGTAGTAGTTAAACCATGCAGATGCTGAGTGAAACCTCAGGTTTCTCTTGGCTTTGGTTCCTTGTTCTGGGCATTGAACATCCCTCATTCCTTACCAAGTAGCCTGACATGATCCTGATCTTCAGAACTGAAGCTTCGTCTTCAGCATTCCAGGCTCCAACCTTGGCACGTTGGGGGTAGCACACTGCCATTCAGGGGGAAGCCAGAGGCTCCTGCTGAAAATCTTGAGGGCTTTCTGCTTCCAAGCACACTCTTGAGAAGAGTGGGACAGGCCCTAGAGCTGGCTGGAGAGCAGCAGGGAAAGCTCTTTGGAATTCTCAACAGCCTCTGGGGATTCTTGCTGATTGTTGATGGGCACCCAGCTGCCAAACCTGCCAAGCTCCCTTTGGATGGTCCCTCTCACTCTGTAAAGAAGGACAAGTGCCTCGGGCTACTGCCTGCTTGGCCCGCAACACTAAAATAAAGGTGGCAAGTCTACTCCATGACCTTGCAAGAGTTTAAACTGCAGTCTCTGCATTCAGGTGGTTGTTGTTCAGACAAAAGGGTGTCCTGATTTTTTACAAGTGCTGCCGTGACCATGAGATTTTACCGTGTCATGCAAAGTAGTTCTGAAGTCTCACAAATACAGGGTGTCTGGAAGATGATGTTCCTTTATGTCCATTATCAAGAGCATTAAAAAGTCAGCAGTCAGCAAGGACAAGAGTCTGTTGTGTCCCCCTGCAGAGCAGCTTGGAAGTGCTGATGAGAGAAGGGCTGTGAGCAGGGGCTGGGCTTTTGCTCGTCGCCCCAGCCTGTTTGGACACAGCTAGCCAGTGTCATAGGTCAGGATCAGCAACTGAAGGTTTGGCTGTTGAGGCCAAGTTGGGCTGGGCTGTCTGTGCTATGCCAGGCCATAGGGAAGGCCTGGGCAGTCCCTCAGAG
Organism: Anomalospiza imberbis; assembly: GCF_031753505.1. Lineage (NCBI taxonomy): Eukaryota > Metazoa > Chordata > Aves > Passeriformes > Viduidae > Anomalospiza > Anomalospiza imberbis. The sequence goes on along the minus strand of NC_089697.1, from coordinate 1,414,826 downwards.
GGCCCTGCTCTGCTGTTGAGATGGCACAAATGTGCCTTGTCTGGGCGAGTTTCCACGTGACCCATTTCCCATACTCAGGTGTGGGGATCTTGAGCCACGTCGTCCTGGAATACCCGGCTGTGGGTGTCTGGAGCAGCAACTCATGTCTCTCCGTATGTGCAACTCGTAGGTCAGCAAAGGAGAGCCTGGAATCCAAGCTGAATGCTGCTCAGCAGCAGATATCTCAGCTGCAGATCACCAGGAACTATGTGGAGGTAGAGCGGCGAGCTGAGCTGGAGGAAGCTTACAGTGAAATCAAGGCAACGCAGAGGAGGCACGAGGAAGAGCTACAAGGCCTCAAAGAGGAAATGAATCTGCTCCTTGAGCAGAGGGAGGCTCTACAAAAGCAGGTGAGTGAAACAGCACTGGCAGTGCAGCCTTGCAGCGAGGGGTCTGTGGCGTTCTTGCTTTTCCATGGTAGAGCAGCAGCTGGTGGGGTGATCCCTGGGGCTGTCTTGGGCACTGGGGGCTCCATGGCAGCTGCTCTGCAGGACACACAGTGCTCTGCTGAATCTCAGCTGCTGCTCTGGACAGCTGGGCTAGTCCTCTGGGCTGTTGGCCAGCAACCATCAGCATGGATTCCTGCTGGCCTCTCCTTGCCAGCCTTGGTTTGGGAGGTGCTTTTTCAGGTGCCCTGTCCATATCCAGTGTGAATCTGGTGCTCTCAGGACAGGGAGAAATGGAAAGTTGTCCTTTGCCTTTCCTCTCAGCCTGTGCTGTGGCTGACAGTGACAAGCTGTGGCTGCAGCCCCTGACTGCTTTGTTCCCTTTGACTGGAGGTGGGAGAGTTGACATCTCAGCTGGCAGCCTCCCGAGAGTCCCAGGAAACAACTGTCCAGAGAGCCCAGCAAGAGGTGAGGGAGGCCCAGGAAGAGTCCAGGCAGAAGCTGTTGGAGGTTGAGCACATCCAGAAGATCGTGGAGGAGGCAGAAAATCTGAACAAGGAGCTGCAAGTGCATCTGGAGTCCTTGGAGAGGGAAAGGAATCACTGGGAAGAAGTGGCTCAGCGAAATTCAGAATTGCAGGCTTCCGTGAATGCCCTAGAGAAGGAAAAAGCCAGGTAAATGAAAGCCTGTGGGACTCTGCATTGTGGTGAATGGATTCCCTCTTTGCCCTCTTTGCACCTGCCAGGGGCTCTGGCAGCATTTCCTAAGTGGCAGATTCTGAACTCTCCGTGCAGACACTTCTCCTTGTCTGGATGTTGTCTTTCATTTTCTTTACTTTTAAGACTTCAAACAGAGTTTTTCTGCAGAGAAAGGATTTGGGGGTAGCTCTTTCCCTCTAGGGGGTATTGTGTTTTTAGGTGGGTGTGTTGACACTGCCCGAGCTGCATTGTGAGGAGCTGGATACATCCATCAGCTCCACCTTGGGTCCTGTAACTTGAAGCCTCTGGGATGTGGATCAGCCTGGCCTCTGATGCTTTTTCTGGGCAGAACCATCTGAAGGCCCTGATTGCTGATCTAGGCCAGATTGCCCCCGGAGGCAGCCCAGCAACAAGAATGGCTCTGTTGCATGGTTCCTCATAAAATGTGCCCCGGTGCCTGGAGGGGGCCAAGCAGGCTCCCTGCCACCCTGCCCAGTCACAGGCTTTACTGACTGTGCAAAGAATGCAAGAAACAGGACCAAGGTATGGGGGGCTCCTCCAGCTGATCAAGTCCTGCCAGTCTTCAGTGCCACAGGATTCTTCTTCCAAGAAGAAGGCAAAGGAAAGGCAGGGCACTCCTGCTTGCCTGGAGCCTTCTGCATCTTCCATCAGCTTTTGCTCCAAGCCTCTGTTGCCACTTGGGCCTTTGTTTCTCCGGATGAAAGTAGGATGGGTGCTGGTAGATCTTAGGGAACTCGCCTGAGATCCCCTGGCTGTAGGGTGCTTCTCCTCCTACCTGGACATACAAGATGGGGGAAGGAAACGTCTCTTCCATGTTGACCAAACCTCCCTCCCTTGGAGCCTGGTTAGTCCAAAGAAGAAAATGGTTCCTCTCCTCTAATGTCTTCATTGCAAGACTTTCTTAGGTTTGTATTCACATTCCCACCTCAAAAAGAAGGTAGGGCATGTAGGCAGGAACTCCCTGTTCTTTCAGGGCCAAAAGCAGAGTAGGTACATGCTGGGCTGGGACTGCAGGGGGAACAAGCAGCCAAGTTGTTTAGACAGAACTCATCAGACAGAGGAGTTTTTCCCTGAGGTGCTGCAAGTCCTGAGAGTTTATAAAATCTGATACCGTGTAGCAATGAGTTTCTTGCTTCCCTTCTAGGCTGATAGTGTCTCTGGAGGAGAAGAGCCAGTGCCTCAGAACGCTGGAAGAGAAGCACCTGGCACTGAACTATCAGGTGTCTCCGCGTCAATCTGCTCTTCAGCAGGCCCAACAGCTCTCTTCTCACCGCGCTGGACAACTGCGGGAGCTCAACACCCAGGTAAGCTGTGCAGTGGCATCCTCTTCTCCAGGGACACACAACAGCACCTTTGCCTTGGAGGCCCCAACCTCTTTCCCCTCCCAGCAGCACGCACAGCTGCCGTCTTCTGCCCGGGGCTGCTGCTGCACCCTGAGGCCGAGGCTGGATCTGCTGTCTGCTGCCCAAGTTTTGCACCGTTCTCTCCCGGCTCCCAGCAGGAAATCTGGGAGGGGAGCAGCAGCAGACTCCTCTGGAGCCTCTCTGTCCCTCAGTTAGCAGTGTTGTCCCAGACAGAGTTGGTGCCTGTGCCGGGCACTGAGCAATGTGGGGACACAGAGGTGGCTATGGCAGGCTGGGCAGGGCACTTCCAGCGCAGCCATCTCAGCTGCTGTTCAGAGCTGCAGCCTCAAGGATGCCCATTGCCTCCCTTTCCCTCTTCTCTCTACATTTGTCTCCTTTGGAATCCTTGCTTTTCTGCCTTTTGGTTTTGGCATGGTTTTTGCCTGAAATCATTTCTTCTTTGCTGCTCTCCCTGCGGCCCACTCTGCAGCCTCAGGAGCAGCCCTGTCCCTGAGGCTCTGTGCATCCATCTTCCAGATGCAGGCCAAGCTGCTGACAGAGAGAGAGCAGACAGCTCACCAGGCAACTCAAGAGAAGCAGCTGCTGGAAACTGAGGTGTCTGAGCTGCGTGTGAGCCTCCAGAGCTCTGAGGAAAGAGCAGAGGCCATGGCCATACAGTGCAAGGACATGGAGCTGGAGCTGAGGAAGACACAGGCTCAGAGGGACCATCTCAGAGCCCACAATCAGGAGCTGCTGAAACAGCTGGAGCAAAGTGAGCAAGGTACAGCTTCTCCTCTCCCACCCACTGCCCTATCCTGTCTCACCTGCGGGGATCTCGCTGATGGCTCGCAGAGGAAAAGTGCCCAGAGATGGCAGAGGGGAAAAACAACCAGCAGGAGATTTATCCATCCAAGTGCCAGTGAAAGCTTTTTCTTGAGAAAGATGCTGTGGCTGGCAGTGCCATCCGGCTATGCCATGGCTGATCCCGTGCACAGCTGGAGCCTTCCAGGTGCCGTGTCTGTGCTAAGGAGCTGTAGGAGGATGCCTCAGCTCGATTCCCCCAAACTCCAGGCCCTGCCAGAGCCTCCAGGCTACTGGCCTCTCTGGAGCAGAGCTGCACAGGCATCCCCTCTCCTTTGTCTCTTTTGGATTGCTCACTCTGCACAAGGCCAAGAGCAAACACACTTTCCTGTCCCTCTGAACATTGCCCCTTTCATTCCTGCTTTTTTCTCTGCCTGCAAATTTCCTTCATTTCTGTCAGCTTTGGAGCCCTTGTGGGCTCAGGGCCTGGCAAACTCACGCAGGCAGAGAAGACACTGCTGTTGTCTCTGCAGGATGCACATCAGTTTGCCTTTGCTTTGCTTTTCCCCTTCTCCTTTCTCCTGTTCCTTCCCCCTCCCTGCTGCAGATTTGTGGGAGGCAGCAGTCAAGCACACCTCTCGAGAAACTGCCCTGGAGAAAGAGGCCTGTGAAAGGCAGGAAGAGGCTGTGACTCTTCGTCAGGAGGTGGCATCTCTGCAGAGGAAATTGGAGAGCCTGCAGAAGGAAAGGATCGATGTGCTGGTGAGATTGGCAGATGCCACAAAGGGCCATTTCCTAGCTGTGTTTGCACATTCAGTTAATAGTTCTAAGGAGCACCTTTTTCCCGTTAAACTTTTCCAACTGCGTTCTTCTGAATAAGGAGGAGAAGATGTTGTAGTCATGTCAAAGCCAGTTAATGCTGAGGCTGCTGATTTTCCTTTATGCTGGGCTTCTGTGCCCTAAAAGCTATAGTTCTCAACATCCACACTGTCTCTATGGACATTGCATGGTTTGGGGAATTCCTCGTGTCCAAACCCACATCCAGATTCCTAAATATCTGGATCTGGAAGGAGGGATGAGAGGAGCAAGTTTGCTGTGAATAGAAAGGTGTTTGGCCTTGGCCATCTGAGAGCAGCCAGTGGGGAGAGAAGAGAGGAAAGCCAAGCGCTGATCCACACCAGGACGTGTGCCTGCAAGGGGAGAACTCGTCCTGAGTGGCAGCAGAGGATGACAGAGGGATCTGGCCATTGCTGCTCCAAGAGAGGGCAGTGGGGCTCTCAGGGATGGAGCCATGGAAACTCTACACAGCAGAGCTGGAAAACCACTGCTGTCAGCCCAAGCCCAGGGAAGGAAATGCTGGGGGTGTTTGCTCTTCCCTTCCTCCCTGATGGAGAGCACATCCTCGTGGCACTGCCTAAATCCTGCTTAGCATGGACTTGAAATCCTGGCTGCAGATCTGGCAGCTCCTCCCCAGAGGAGCACTGGAGTGGGGCTGCAAGAGCTTGGGGAAGGGCAGAAAGGAAGCTGGGACAAGCTGAGTGAGCGGGGAAAGAGCAGCATCAAGGGGGGTGCCCAGCAAAGGTCTGCAGCATCCCGAGGGGCAGGAAAGGTCTGCAGCAGGAGTCCAGATCTGGTCTGAAAAGCAAACCGAGGGGGCGAATGAGTGACCCTTTTTCTCCCTGTTTTGGCAGCATGGACAGGAATTGAACCAGCAGCACATGAGAGACGTGGAAGAGAAGAATGAAATGCATGCAGCTGAGTTAAGAAGACATAAGGAAAATACTCAAGAATCGGAAGTGGAGAGGGAAGGCGAGCAGGAAGAGTTGGAGCATGGGGCGGCTTCTTTGAAGAAATGGAGAGAGAACACCCAAGTACTGAGTGCTGCACTGAAGAAAAGTGAAATTGCCAAAGGGTCTCTGATGAAAGACTTGTACATCCTGATGGGGAAGTCTGGTATCCAGGCAGGCACTGGCATTGACCTTCAGTCCACTCCAGGGTCCCTGAATTATTCCAGTGCTGTTTCCCATGAGGAGGTGGGTCTCTATCCCTGTCAGTCCAGGCCTGCTTGGGTAAAGCAGCCCGGGCTGCAGCAGGCAGCCTTGTCTGTCTGCCTGGCTCCAGCCAGAGACCATTGACTGCCAGATTGTTTCCTGGCTCACCCAGAAAGACTGCTCCAGCTCTGCAGCTTACTGTTCCAATCTGCTCCAGGCCAAAAGCTAGGCATGGGGAGCTGCTTTTCCTGTGCCCACGCAACACATGGGGGTTTGGATTTGGTGTGGGAAGTAATGGAGCAGGTGAGCAGAGGGATGGACTAAACTGAGTGATGGACTAAAGTGGACCAATGGCTGAAAATCAGCTGCACTCCTGGTGCTTAGAGTAAATGGTATTGGCAGTTGCAGAAGATGCAGTATTTTTGGGTGACAACACGGAGTTTGGAGTGGGGATGTTTGTTGGGAAGGAGCTGTCTGGTCCCAGGCAAGCCAGCAGGGCCTGACACAGCACTTCCAAGGTAACAGTGCCAGAGGCTTTTGGCAGCCCCGGCTATCAGAGCTGCATAGGGCAGATGCTGTGAAACTTTGAGCCCAGAGCACAGGTGCTCCTTGTCCTCTGGCTGCCTGCGAGGTGCCACTGGCTGGCTCTGCACAGGGCTCCCGGGGAAGGGCTCGAGCTGTACCTTGTCCCACTCCCAGGTTTCCCAGGAGCAAGATTCATCGAGCTGCTCTCTGGAGCAGCTGAGCCCGGAGTCCTCTGGCCAAGGGCACGCACTGGCCCAGGTGTGCCGAGAGCAGGAGCTGCTGGGCCAGAAGGCTGACCTTGAGGGCCGACTGGCAGCCATGGAGTGGCTCCAACAAGACCTTTCCAGGCAGCTGGAGGAGACCAGGTAAAGGCAGGGAGTAGAATCTTTTGTGGTATTTTAATATTCCCTGGTCAGAATATGGAAGAGTCTCAAGAACAAAAATATGTCACAATGGGAAGGTTCTTTTTCTGACACCTAAAGCCAGCAAAGCTCTCGTCAGCTCAGGAGCCATGAGCTCCTGTTTGTGCCGCCGAGCACACTCCTCTGGGAAGTCCAAAGCAATCCACCCAGCCCTGAACTGAGTAGTAGTTAAACCATGCAGATGCTGAGTGAAACCTCAGGTTTCTCTTGGCTTTGGTTCCTTGTTCTGGGCATTGAACATCCCTCATTCCTTACCAAGTAGCCTGACATGATCCTGATCTTCAGAACTGAAGCTTCGTCTTCAGCATTCCAGGCTCCAACCTTGGCACGTTGGGAGTAGCACACTGCCATTCAGGGGGAAGCCAGAGGCTCCTGCTGAAAATCTTGAGGGCTTTCTGCTTCCAAGCACACTCTTGAGAAGTGTGGGACAGGCCCTAGAGCTGGCTGGAGAGCAGTAGGGAAAGCTCTTTGGAATTCTCAACAGCCTCTGGGGATTCTTGCTGATTGTTGATGGGCACCCAGCTGCCAAACCTGCCAACCTCCCTTTGGATGGTCCCTCTCACTCTGTAAAGAAGGACAAGTGCCTCGGGCTACTGCCTGCTTGGCCCACAACACTAAAATAAAGGTGGCAAGTCTACTCCATGACCTTGCAAGAGTTTAAACTGCAGTCTCTGCATTCAGGTGGTTGTTGTTCAGACAAAAGGGTGTTCTGAATTTTTACAAGTGCTGCCGTGACCATGAGATTTTACCGTGTCATGCAAAGTAGTTCTGAAGTCTCACAAATACAGGGTGTCTGGAAGATGATGTTCCTTTATGTCCATTATCAAGAGCATTAAAAAGTCAGCAGTCAGCAAGGACAAGAGTCTGTTGTGTCCCCCTGCAGAGCAGCTTGGAAGTGCTGATGAGAGAAGGGCTGTGAGCAGGGGCTGGGCTTTTGCTCGTCGCCCCAGCCTGTTTGGACACAGCTAGCCAGTGTCATAGGTCAGGATCAGCAACTGAAGGTTTGGCTGTTGAGGCCAAGTTGGGCTGGGCTGTCTGTGCTATGCCAGGCCATAGGGAAGGCCTGGGCAGTCCCTCAGAGGGCCCTGCTCTGCTGTTGAGATGGCACAAATGTGCCTTGTCTGGGCGAGTTTCCACGTGACCCATTTCCCATACTCAGGTGTGGGGATCTTGAGCCACGTTGTCCTGGAATACCCGGCTGTGGGTGTCTGGAGCAAGCAACTCATGTCTCTCCATATGTGCAACTCGTAGGTCAGCAAAGCAGAGCCTGGAATCCAAGCTGATTGCTGCTCAGCAGCAGATATGTCAGCTGGAGACCACCAGGAACCATCTGGAAGCTCAAGTGCTCACAGTCACACAGGCCAAGGAGATGATAGAAGGTGAGAACCTCGTGTGCTTTGTTTGTGGTGCTGCCCCTGCCTAGAGAACTAAGCACCCTGTAAAGCTGCCTCTGTCCACAGAGCTTCTGAGAAGTGGTGGGGCTGGTGGCACTGAAAGGGCCTGAGGTCAGTAAAGTCAGTAAAGACTCTGACTCTTGCTGTTGGTCTTGTTTGTAGGAGAAGTGAAGTGCCTGCAAGATGAGCTGGAAGCAGAGAGATCTCTCAGGAGGCAGGAACGGGAAGACACAGCTCAACAGCTCCTGCAGGCAGAGCAGCAGCATCACAAAAGCCTCAGGCTTCAGGGAACTGCTCAGCAACTGGAAATAAAGAAGCTCCTGCAAGACCTGGTAGGGGACAGTACACTTCTGGAGTGTCCAAGCCAGCCCTGTGGGTTGGTTTAGCACAAGCAGAGCCTGAGGGTGTGAAAGGGCAGCAATCCTCTGCCAAGGCCTCCCGCTGCTGGGCCGGGCAGCAGAGGCAGCAGCTTGGACTTGGAGGTGCCTGAGAGCCCCCAGGATGGTGCTGGGACAGTAAATGCAGCCACAGCTTCAGTGAGGGCGTAAGAGGAGTTCCAGAGCAGGTTGGGCAGTGCCCACCCAAAGCGTGGCAGCCCAGGGCAGGATTGTCCCTGAGTCCCACCTGCCACGGAGCAGATGCCAGCGTGGAGCACTTGCCGGCATGGAGCAGATGCCAACAGTGCTGCTGGCTGCAGGCGTGGGAACTCGGTTCCTTTCTTGCTGTGCTTCCATGGTGGTCAGAGGGATTAGCTTAGGGCTGGAAGCAAATGGAACAGGCCCCTTGTCCCTGGTCCTTCAGTCCTTGTGACTGGGGTGTCAGGGAAGGGAAGGTGACACCTCCTTTTCTGAGCACTTGGACTCAACGCTTGGGAAGGTCTTTGCCAACAGAAGAGATTCCACGAGTCTGTGATTCTTGCACCTGCTGAGCCTCCTTTTGAATTCCATGACAGGACACGGTTTCTGGAGTGCTGTTGTCTTTTCCGGTTGGGGGCTGTGGGAGGGATGAAGCTTCACCTTTTTCAGCAAGGAGCTTGCCTGGGACTTCATCTTGCAAATTTCTCCTCCCCTCCTCAGGCAAGTGAGCGCGAAAGGCACCGTGCAGAGATGCAGGAGACGCTGGAGCAATGGGAAAAAGAGAAGGCAGAGAGAGAGCAGGAGCACAAGAAGGTGCTGTTTGAGATGAGGCAGAAAGATGCCACCCTGCTGGCCCAACAAGAAGAACTAAGGAGATTTGAAAATGCCAAGCGACAGGTAATGACTGAGAGAGGTGAACTGGTGTGATTTTTTGCAAGGCTGGAGCTGTGGGAGATGGCAGGACATGGGGCTGTGTGGAGCATGCCCTCCGTGTCTTCTACATTGAACTGGGGGAGGTGAAAGCTGAACGGGGCTGTCTTTGGGACCAGCAATGAGCCCTCTCATAGGAAGCCAGGCAGAAACATCAGCTATCAGCTGAGATCTTTGTGCTGCTCTTGTGCTCTGTTGTTCTAAGATGTACCTCAGGGTACCTTCGCTGTTCTCTTTCCGCTCCCCTTTTGGTGTGTACTGGTAGGTGTTCACAGCCAAAGTGAGTTTGTAGCTCTTTTCTTATGTGGGAACAGGGAGGGTGCAGCAGGAACACTGACAAGAGAAAAATCTTTTTAAAGACTTGCCTGGAGTATTTCTGAACAGTAACCCAGAGTTGTCTTCTGGGCTGTGTTTTAAGTCACTTCCTGGGAAGCTGTGTTGGCCCCGGGGCAGGCAGTGGCCCAGGGGAGCAGCAGCCGAGTGCTGTGAGAGCACGTGAGCCCATCAGTCTTTGCCTCTGCCACACGGATGCTGCAGGAGAAGTGTGAAGCCCTCTGCTCTTTCCTTCGGTGCAGGTGCTGCTGGAAGAGCAGAAGGAGAAGAGTGCTTTATCAGAGGCACTGCTCCAGACTCAGGGAGAGCTCAGCCGAGCCCACCAGCAGGTCCAGCAGCTCAGGCAGGAGGTGAAAGAGCTGCAAGAGAAGGGGCAGGTAAGTGTGAGTAGGCAGGCAACAGAGGGCAGGGCAGGGACAAGGGCACAAAAGGCAGCTCCTGGGACTGAGGAGGCAAGGGCTGCTTCAGGCCCTGGGAGCACAGAGCCTGGTAAGCTCCAGAGCTCAGCCCCAGGAAGGAAGGCTTGCTTGGAAGCAGAGCTAGCTGGAGAAGCCAAAAGAAGCAGCTGAAGGAATGGGATTTTGAGGTAGCACGTGGAACAAGCTGAGCCTGAGGGCAGGTCCCAGGAAGTTGCTCTGCATTTTTGTTGCCAGACCATCAAGGCAAATCTGCAAGTTGAGCTGCAGGAAGCTCGCAGTGGAGTCCAGGCAGCACTGAGGAGGCACAAGGAAGAGCTACAAGGCCTCAAAGAGGAAATGAATCTGCTCCTTGAGCAGAGGGAGGCTCTACAAAAGCAGGTGTGTGAAACAGCACTGGCACTGCGGCCATGCAGCGAGGGGTCTGTGGCCTTCTTGCTTTTCCATGGCAGAGCAGCAGCTGGTGGGGTGATCCCTGGGGCTGTCTCGGGCTCTGGGGGCTCCATGGCAGCTGCTCTGCAGGACACCCAGTGCTCTGCTGAATCTCAGCTGCTGCTCTGGTCAGCTGGGCTAGTCCTCTGGGCTGTTGGCCAGCAACCATCAGCATGGATTCCTGCTGGCCTCTCCTTGCCAGCCTTGGTTTGGGAGGTGCTTTTTCAGGTGCCCTGTCCATATCCAGTGTGAATCTGGGGCTCTCAGGACAGGGAGAAATGGAAAGTTGTCCTTTGCCTTTCCTCTCAGCCTGTGCTGTGGCTGACAGTGACAAGCTGTGGCTGCAGCCCCTGACTGCTTTGTTCCCTTTGACTGGAGGTGGGAGAGTTGACATCTCAGCTGGCAGCCTCCCGAGAGTCCCAGGAAACGACTGTCCAGAGAGCCCAGCAAGAGGTGAGGGAGGCCCAGGAAGAGTCCAGGCAGAAGCTGTTGGAGGTTGAGCATGTCCAGAAGATGCTGAAGGAGGCAGAAAATCAGAACAAGGAGCTGCAAGTGCATCTGGAGTCCTTGGAGAGGGAATGGAGTCAACGGGAAGAAGTGGCTCAGCGAAATTCAGAATTGCAGGCTTCCGTGAATGCCCTAGAGAAGGAAAAAGCCAGGTAAATGAAAGCCTGTGGGACTCTGCATTGTGGTGAATGGATTCCCTCTTTGCCCTCTTTGCACCTGCCAGGGGCTCTGGCAGCATTTCCTAAGTGGCAGATTCTGAACTCTCCGTGTAGACACTTCTCCTTGTCTGGATGTTGTCTTTCATTTTCTTTACTTTTAAGACTTCAAACAGAGTTTTTCTGCAGAGAAAGGATTTTGGGGTAGCTCTTTCCCTCTAGGGGGTATTGTGTTTTTAGGTGGGTGTGTTGACACTGCCCGAGCTGCATTGTGAGGAGCTGGATACATCCATCAGCTCCACCTTGGATCCTGTAACTTGAAGCCTCTGGGATGTGGATCAGCCTGGCATCTGATGCTTTTTCTGGGCAGAACCATCTGAAGGCCCTGATTGCTGATCTAGGCCAGATTGCCCCCGGAGGCAGCCCAGCAACAAGAATGGCTCTGTTGCATGGTTCCTCATAAAATGTGCCCCGGTGCCTGGAGGGGGTCAAGCAGGTTCCCTGCCACCCTGCCCAGTCACAGGCTTTACTGACTGTGCAAAGAATGCAAGAAACAGGACCAAGGTATGGGGGGCTCCTCCAGCTGATCAAGTCCTGCCAGTCTTCAGTGCCACAGGATTCTTCTTCCAAGAAGAAGGCAAAGGAAAGGCAGGGCACTCCTGCTTGCCTGGAGCCTTCTGCATCTTCCATCAGCTTTTGCTCCAAGCCTCTGTTGCCACTTGGGCCTTTGTTTCTCCGGCTGAAAGTAGGATGGGTGCTGGTAAATCTTAGGGAACTCGCCTGAGATCCCCTGGCTGTAGGGTGCTGCTCCTCCTACCTGGACATACAAGATGGGGGAAGGAAACGTCTCTTCCATGTTGACCAAACCTCCCTCCCTTGGAGCCTGGTTAGTCCAAAGAAGAAAATGGTTCCTCTCCTCTAATGTCTTCATTGCAAGATTTTCTTAGGTTTGTATTCACATTCCCACCTCAAAAAGAAGGTAGGGCATGTAGGCAGGAACTCCCTGTTCTTTCAGGGCCAAAAGCGGAGTAGGCACATGCTGGGCTGTGACTGCAGGGGGAACAAACAGCCAAGTTGTTTAGACAGACCTCATCAGACAGAGGAGTTTTTCCCTGAGGTGCTGCAAGTCCTGAGAGTTTATAAAATCTGCTACCATGTAGCAATGAGTTTCTTGCTTCCCTTCTAGGCTGATAGTGTCTCTGGAGGAGAAGAGCCAGTGCCTCAGAACGCTGGAAGAGAAGCACCTGGCACTGAACTATCAGGTGTCTCCGTGTCAATCTGCTCTTCAGCAGGCCCAACAGCTCTCTTCTCACTGCGCTAGAAAACTGCGGGAGCTCAACACCCAGGTAAGCTGTGCAGTGGCATCCTCTTCTCCAGGGACACACAACAGCACCTTTGCCTTGGAGGCCCCAACCTCTTTCCCCTCCCAGCAGCACGCACAGCTGCCGTCTTCTGCCCGGGGCTGCTGCTGCACCCTGAGGCCGAGGCTGGATCTGCTGTCTGCTGCCCAAGTTTTGCACCGTTCTCTCCCGGCTCCCAGCAGGAAATCTGGGAGGGGAGCAGCAGCAGACTCCTCTGGAGCCTCTCTGTCCCTCAGTTAGCAGTGTTGTCCCAGACAGAGTTGGTGCCTGTGCCGGGCACTGAGCAATGTGGGGACACAGAGGTGGCTATGGCAGGCTGGGCAGGGCACTTCCAGCGCAGCCATCTCAGCTGCTGTTCAGAGCTGCAGCCTCAAAGATGCCCAGTGCCTCCCTTTCCCTCTTCTCTCTACATTTGTCTCCTTTGGAATCCTTGCTTCTTTGCATTCTTGTTTTGGTGTGTTTTTGGCTTGCAATCATTTCTGTTTCATTGCTCTCCCTGCGGCCCCCTCTGCAGCCTCAGGAGCAGCCCTGTCCCTGAGGCTCTGTGCATCCATCTTCCAGATGCAGGCCCTTCAGCACAGAGTGCTGCAGATGGCGGCTTCCCTGGCAACCCAAGAGAAGCAGCTGCTGCAGGAACTGGAGGAGTCTCCATTAGGAGAATGTGCTTTGAGGGACTCCGTGGACGTGCTGGAGGCTGAGGTGTCTGAGCTGCGTGTGAGGCTCCAGAGCACTGATGACTGTCCCCGTTGCGGCAGGACCCGAACAGAATGGATCGAATTCAGAAGACGAGAAGAGAACTAAACTCAACCGATTTTTTTCATGTATCGCTCTTTTTCTAGAGAACATCGTACAGACCAATTTCATTTGTCTTAAAGTAAAAACATCTCACACCATTGGTGCTCTGTGAAACTCTTTCCTAGGCCCAACCTGGTAGAAACCTCTCCTTTTCTCTCTGACTGAACTGAGAATATCCATAGATGACAAAGCTCTTGCCTTGGCCATACAGTGTAAGGCCGTGTATGGATATTCTCAGTTCAGTCAGAGAGAAAAAGAGAGAGATTCTACCAGGCTAAGCCTGAGAGAGAACTGGAAAGGAATGTAAATAATTCACTATCTGCCTTGCTGTTCACATTGTTTGTAGATATGTTCTGCCACCGTGCATCATTCACTGCACACTAACAGTGTGAGATGTTTTGACTTTAAGACCAATGAAATTAGCCTGCACGATGCTCTCTATAAAAGAGCGATGTATTTGAAATAAATGAGTAGGAATTCTCGTCTTCTGACTTGGAGTCTTTTGTTCTCGTCCTGCTTCAACAACGCTATCTGTTGACTCCTGTCATGAACTGCACCCTACCCTGAAGGAACAGCGTCTGGTGGACTCTTACTGCAGCCTCGGCTGAAGACCCGAGCCCTGGCATCTTGCAGGGGTCGCTCTGCGGCCGCGGCTGCACGCCAGCAGCTTGGAGGCTCTGGCCGGACACCGTTGCCCTCTTGAGAGAGGTAACGCTGAAACCGCGTGCCTTCTGGAGAAGGCTTGGTCCTGTCTGGACCGTGGGTCGGCTCTTAGAAGCCGAGAACTGAGCGGGACAGGTTTTCCCTGAAATAGCAGACTGTCTGTCTCTTGAAGTGGACGTTTGCTAAGGGAGGGTTTCCTTGGAACATGGGAAACCAGCTTTCTGCAGCGGAACGGCTGATTTTGACTGCCTGGCAGGGGTATATCCCTCAGCTGGGGGTTCTGGTCTCTGAGACCGAGCTCGTCCTCTTCCTGGGTTGGCTCAGGACTGAAATGAACAGGGCTTATGCCTTTATTAATGTTCAGCTCTTTATTAAAGAGATCAGCTGAGCAGTGGTCCTGAACAGAGCTTGCCCGCGTTGTTGTAGCTCTTCCAGGTGCCAGAAAGGAAGGAAGCATGCAGAGTCTGTCTCTGAAGTCCAGAGCAGCAGCTGTCTCTTCTTCTTTCCTGTGGCACAACCGGTGGCCAAAGGATGAGGAGGCGTGAAGTGCACAGTCTGTTGCTGAAGTCCAGAACAACAGCTGTCCCAGCTCCTTCCCTGGTGGCAGCCCCAGCGCAGGCCCCCTGGCTCTTCTGGCTCCACTTGACCCTGGCCCACCCCAGTCTAGTTGCTTTGAAGTTATGGTGACAGACAACAGTTGATCACGGGTTGTGTTTCCCTCTTCCTCGGCTAGGGCATTTGTCCATCCCCCTCTACTGTGTTTAGTTTTTTATTTAGGGGTGTCTTTACCCCCCAAAAATACTCCCATGATCCCAGGGGGTTTTCTTATTTGCACGTTAGTCCCAGAATGTCAGTGTGGTGGGGGGGAAGGCAGGTTACCTCTGGGTAGTTTAGGGAAAACAAACAGAGCAATTAACTAATTAACATTTCAATACCGGTAGCCAGCAGTCATTCCAGTGTTGCCATGGGAACTAGGAAGGCCCTGCCCACTTCTCTGGGGAACACCTGGAAACTTTGTTCATAACAAATCCCTCCTCTATTTCTTTGATCGGACTTAAGCCCACATCAACTTACAGTCTTTGGCTTTTGAGGGCTAACTTCTTTTGGCATTTGTATGCTTTTACTTAGGTCTGATGGTAATTTTCCTCTTCTTTAGAAACTAAGTAAGACTCAATAATATTCTAATTAAAAAACGTTCTTCAGTTAACTCCTTTGGCTAAAGTACACTTATTCTTATTAAACAATTACAAAAAACCTGAGGGTTCCAAAGGAGGCTCCTTCTCCATCCCTTCCGCCGGGCCGCCCGCCATTGCCGTGTGCAGAGAGGCGGCCGAGCTCGCGCCAACGCGCCCCCTGCAGCCGCGGGGGAATCATCGCCCCCGCCCTGCCCGGCCGGGAGCCCGCGGCGCCCCTGCTGGCTGTGCCCGGAACTGCGCCGCAGGGGAAGGTGCCTGCGGCCGGGAGAAGGCTGGCGCTGGGTCTGTGCCTCTGTTCGTTGTTGCTGCCGGGGTTGGTGTTTGTTTGCCCTGTTACACACACACGCTAGTAAGGAACTGCTATTCCTTTTCTCCTATCTTTGCCTGAAAGCCCTGTAATTTCAAAGTTATAATAATTCCAAGGGAAGGGGGTCATATTTTCCATTCTAAGGGAGCTTGCTGCCTTCCTTGGCAGACACCTGTCTTTCAAACCGAGACACTCAGACATTGGATCCCTTCCTTCCTGGTCTTCCAGGGCTTTCTATGATGGTGATTCTGCTGGCTGTCCCTGGAAACAAACCTCTCTCTTACACTTTTTATATGCCGCTCCCAGAGAGAAAGGGGCCCTGGCTCCCTCACAAACACCTGTTCAATCCCCACATCCTGGGCCAAGGAGCCCAAAACCCTTGCTGCAGTATCATCATGTTGCACGCCTGTACCCATAAGGTCCCAAACTTGAATCAACCAGGTTGAAAAAGCCTCATGTCCCTGTTGTGCAATGTCTTTCCACAGATTGTGGAGACTGTCAAACAACAGGGACTCAGTGATGATCTCGGGTTTTGGCTCCTCTGCTGGTTGTGAGGGCCTTGGCTCCACGTTCACATTAACTCAGTACATTGATTTGGAGACTTCCTCCTCTGCAGAGGGGCGACTGCTGCTGGCTGTGGCCGGCCTTGTGGTTGAGCTGGAACCTGGACAGTTGTAACATCTGTGGGTTCTACTGCTGCACCATCAGCCTTTCCCTCTGATTGCAGCTGGTGCTGCTGGACCATGTCCCTGCCCTCTGTGTCAGGTTTTGGGGTAGCTACCCAAGGTAACCTCAACCTGTCTTAGAATGGTGAACAGACCTTGCTGAATAAACACAGCAAAAACATAAGTAGATGATCTCTTTAGCTTCTAGGTGAAATTTAAACTCTTCAAAAGCTGTTGGCTTAGGCCCAAAGAAGTGAGTGAAGAGTTGGGAGAAAACTCCCCCCGTGTTGCTTCATCACAATAGGTACCATTAGTAAGAAAACCCCAAAGACATGAACTTAGCCCATGACTGCTACATAGCCATGTGCCCACATTCCAGAAGAAATTTACAAGCATTGAATTTCTTGCCTTGTTGGCGTGTTCTACAAACTCGATAACAACCCCAATGCTCTTAGTCATGAGACCCATGTTTTGATAAGGGACTGCAAATTGGAAAAATGTAGCCGCAATCATGTGCCAAGCAAACCAGGGTAAGCTAGACCACATGATGCCACTTAACGAGGTGTTTTATCCTGTGCCCCAGAACTGTCATTCTCTTTTCACCATTTCCTCTCGATGCTTTCGTGCCATACACTGGGCAGCAATAATTGTCTTGGTTTTAAAAGACAGATGTCTGCCAAGCAAAGCAGGAACCTTCCTGGAATGGAAAAAATCACCCCTTCCCTCCAAATTATTCCAACTTCAAAATTACAGGGTTTCCAGGCAAAAATAAAGGAACAGCAATAACAGTTCTCTGCTAGATATAAAACAGAATGAACAACAAACAACACAAGAAAACAATAACAGGAGTTTTCCACCCGTCAAGCACCACTTTCCCCTTTGGTGCAGTTACAACCACAGCCAGCAGAGGGAGCTGGCGGGCCCCAGTGAGGCAGGGCGGGTGCGATGATTCCCGCCAGCCAGCAGGGGGCGCTCCAATGCGAGCTTGGCACCATTCCCAGGTGTGCTGGCGTCTCCGGGGAGGGGCAGGAGGGGAAATTGCTCCATTTGTGAATTCACAGGCAGCAAGCAGTCTCAGCAACATCACCGGCAGAGGGCAGAAAACAGAGAGGGCAGGCAGATCAGATCAAGCAGCAGTGGAGCTCAGCATCACCCACCAGCAGCCAGCAGAAACTTTGAAGGCAGGCAGATCCGATTCTAACACCAAGTTAAAATGTAGCCATACCCCCAGCTAGATAAACATGCACACCCCAACATCCCCAGGGCCGCTCCTCCCATTCCCCCACTGGAAGGGAAGAGGCAGCCCCAGCCCCACCCTCTGTGGGATCCCAGCTGGAGCTTATGCCTCTCCTGATATCCCCCAAACCGTGGAAGGCGCGGGGCAGGAAACATGGACAGTTCCTGCCACAAATGACCACAGGATATGCCCATCACCATGACCACCCGCCAAGACAATGTGAAAGTAACCCTCTGAAAGCCCAGAACAAAAGGTCTGTCTCACTGAAATGTACTCCAACAATGATCCTGAATCCATCCTGGTATGGATAAGGCAAGGATGTCTGTGTTTCAGAACCCCTGTGACAGCTTAACAGTAGATAACGCATCCAGCTTGCCAAGCACTCAATAGTTGGTATTTGTAATTTTACTAACAGAGCAGGATGTGATTTCAACCATTACCTACCAGAAGCTGTTCTACAGGGTCTACACGTCAACTTTTCTCCAACACCAATTGACATGAACATTACCATGGTCAAAAAACTGTTGGAACATCCTGGCCTGCACAAACTACCACAACAGCAGAAGAAGAAAAGTCAGAAGACGCCAATCAGTGTCCATCACAATATAGAAAAGGCACATCATGTTCTAGAACAAATGAAGAGGGATGGAGAGAATCACTGGTGGGAAAACTTGCTTGGATGGTCCCCAACTGCCACAGGCTTTTCCAAGCTGAGCTACATCCTGCAGCTGTGATACTGGCACTAACTGGGATTGGGTTTGTGTTAATAATTGCAGTGTATATAAGAGTGTGGTACGTAATCCAGCAATCAAGAAAACAAACTTGTCCAGAAATGCAAAGGTTGAAGGAAGGAAAAGCAATGTGTTTGTTTTGCCAGAACCAGATGCTGTGTTTTTGTTCGTAGATACCACTTAGTTTTAACATTTTGAGAAAAGAACTGATTCGCTCCAACACTGAGCCAAGAGCCACCACAGAGACTGACTCAGTGAGGTGGGTATTCGCTTTATTCGGCTCCTCTGTGAGAAATGGATTTGCAAAGTGATGTAAACAAAATGGCCGGGAGACCTTGTGCTCCTCTCTTGATAAGGCCTTTATTTAAAAGATAGCCTAAGGGGCGGGGGTACGGGGTTCGCGATGCCGCCGCTACTCCCAGGTGAGTCGACGTCCCAGAGGAGGGGTAGACGATCCTGTCGATTACGGCAGGATCGGAGTCTTCGCCCTCAGGGGATACGTCCAGAGACTCGCTTATAGCTCGTTGGTCTAAGGGGGTGAGTCTGTTCAGACCTCTCTCAATTCATGGCGACCGGCTCCAGGGGTGACGAAGGCCAGCTCCAATTCCCTGACATCTCCCTGTCCTGGAGATGTTGACTGTTGAGCAGTCCTTGCTTTTGTTCGCGGTCTGGGTCCAGCTCTAGTCCTCTGCTGGAGTCCGGCCATTAACATGCAGCACATGCTAAGCCTTCTGGGAACCAGGAAGTCACCTCAGGGAGCAGCGGCCGAACTACCCGACGCCAAGGAGGGGATACAGAGGGCCCAACCCGTCAGGTACAAAGGGGTTCCAACAAAAAGGGGGGCTAACCCCAGGGCCTATACATATAGTGAAGCTAGAGGGATATAGCCGGAGTGGGGACTGGGCACAAGGGCAGACACACCAAGTAGGAGAAACACGAACAGGGGTGAAATTAGTAAACACATTCAAGCGAACTGTGGAACAAGCAGAGGAATGATTTTAAACTGTGGAATAAACAGAACAATGGTCAAACGGTTAAACATACAACCCAACGGTCAAACCCCAAATTTATTCCTAACACAAAGGATTCTCAAAACCCAACTGAAAGCTCACAGTCTTGTACATCTGTATGCAAATTCTGAGAGAAGGTGGGCTGACTCAGGAAGGCCATGGAATAGAGATGACGTTGTTGAGAGAGAGATTGGAGTAGCAATAAGTTTCAAAAGATGGCCTTGCAAAACGACCAGATATTTTGGGGAATTAGAACTGTGAAAGATTCATTGCAGCAAGACCGTGTGGGGTAAAATAATAGGTAATTGGTGTTAGAAGTATTAGCAGCATTGTGTGGCAAAAGTTAATAGGCTGAAAAATATTTATAAGGTATTGTAACCAGGAAATAGGGGGGCTTCTGATAGAATGGTGTTTAGTTTTACATCGCTTCCATCTCCCCCTTCTACAAGACTGGTAATGGAAGAAAACCTTTTATATGCCTCTCAGTTGCCCCATCTCTGTAGAGTTGGGCTTTTGCAACAAATGGTGCTTCCATTGTGAGGAAGCGATTTGGCTAATTTGTCCAGTGGTTGGAACGCCCTGAAGTACTTTTTGTTAAGTGCCGCTGCAAGGAAGCGCAACCCTAGGGAATTATAGTTCTTCCGCAAGGAAGGAGCTATCGGGACCTCTGCCTACACCACTGGTTCGACTCGGACTGGGACTGAGACTGATATTATCACCTGTGGCGTGACAGCAGGTAGGCTTCGGGAAACACGATCGGGCACAAGATCTCCAAACAG
The DNA here is from genome assembly GCF_031753505.1 of Anomalospiza imberbis. NCBI lineage: Eukaryota > Metazoa > Chordata > Aves > Passeriformes > Viduidae > Anomalospiza > Anomalospiza imberbis. The sequence goes on along the minus strand of NC_089697.1, from coordinate 1,395,333 downwards.
CCCAGAGATGTTTATAAGAGCCTTAAGGCTCCAATTCTTGTAATGTTTCAAAACAAGAGTTCAAAGATTTGCTATCTTGGGTTCAAAAGCAGTTTCCAACTATAGATGATACCTCTGTGTTCACCTTTCCCCTGTGGGACTTGGTTGGACTCAAACTATGCAAAGCTTTTACCATAAATCGTGATCATACAGCTGCAAAGCTACTGCCTGCATGTTGCACTTTGATTGACATATTTAAGCAGCCCGCCCAGCTCTCTGCTTCCTTGATATGTCCGCAAATCCTGCCCTGTCCTGGGCCACGTCCTCAAAGCCTCCTTCTCCTCCAGTCTTCACTGGAGACACTGCAATCCCAAATGGGAGCCATGGCACCCCCAGCGCTCCCCCCAGGGCTTCTGCTGTTTTCCCAGCCTGCAGCCACCGCTGCCATCCCCTACTCACCTGGCATCCCTCCACCCCTGCCTTTACCTACAGATTTAAAGGGGACAGAAACCAAAATTTCTCCTTCTTGTGAAGAGGGAGGGGAGAGCTCTGTCAACAGAAAGGAGAGAGGCTGCTCTATTAACACTACAAAAGGGACTGGCTGCCAGAAAAGGGAGGAATGTGAGAAAAGCCCTGTGATTTGCAAACTTGTTGATGTGGAAATCAAGCAGGAAACAGATTCCACTTCGGAGGAAGAGTTTAACCCGTTTATATCCTGGCCCTGTGAATACAGAATAGGAATCAGGTTTGATTCCTTTAGTCTTGGAAAATAATTCAAGACGACTGACTGATTGGGCGGACAAAGGATGTCAAGTCATGCAAAATAAAGACTTTAACTCACCATATGGAGAGCTCCTTGCTATGCCAGCCAGGTATGGGAGAAATCCTGCTAATCCCTGGTGGGAACCTGTATCGCATTATAATATTAAGAAGTTAAGAAAAGCTATTAAAGGCAGCGGCTTGAGCTCCCCATATTTTAATAACGTGGTGAGAAGTATATCCGATTCTTATGACCTAACACCTTCAGACTGTCATAATGTTTTGTCTATGATTTTAACGAACTCGCAATATATTCCATAGGACTTAGAATGGTGAAAGCATCTTAACAGATTGATAGAGAGCTAGGCTGGAGATCCTCATGCCCAACTTACAATCGGTCAATTAGCTGAAGATCCTCCAAATGACAATGCAAAGGACAAAGCAGAATCCGTGTCTAGAGCAGTGCTGGGAGATACTAAAAACACAGCATGGAAGGCTCTTTTGACTGTGCAGCCTGCAGGAACCCGTGAAAATGCCTATTCTCTAATTTGACAAGCCAAAACTGAACCTTATTTTTAGACCGTTTAGTACAGGTGGTTCTAAGGCAGTGTCCCGATGAAGCAGCACATCCTCATTTAATTAAAAGCCTTGCCTTTGCTAATGTAAATGATGAATGGAAAAGGGTCATTCTAACTATACTGAACCAGCCACCAACAGTGCCACAAACACTCACTGCCTGCAGCAAGCTGGGCACTCCACAGCGCATTGTGACCATACAAGCTAGTGCACTGAGGGAAGAACTTGCGAAATCCCAAGATTCACTGGGAGAGGAACTCGAAAGAGCCATTGAGGCTCAGACAAAAACTATTGAGAAAACCCTCACTGCTTTAAAGGGCCCTGTTTTAACTGTGGAAAACCTGCTCATTTGAAAAAAAGGACTCCCGTGAGGCAGTGAAAAATGCAACATTACCTAATATTTGCCCTCGGTGCAGAAAAGGGAGGTACTATGCGAACCACTGTCACTCCAAATTTAACACAGATGGGAAGCCTCTGTCGGGAAACTTCAAAAAGAGCACGCAGCACCACCACGTGACAAAACAAACAATGGCAGCTCAATCCCAAGGAAACCTAGGCAACTCAAACCAGATGCAATTTGTGTAGTGGCCAGTCATCTCCCAAGCACCCCCACTTATTACCCCCAGGGGCACGATGTGAACTGGCAACTTCTAAATTAACATACTTTTTAAAAGACTTTAACCATGACTTCATACCCACAGGAGTTATTGGTACTTCACAGCAGAGACAAGACTTTTTAATTATAGGCAAAGACAGGAACATATTTCTTGGATTTTCCATTTTTCCAGCTGTTGTTTCAGTAAATTGTAATGAAAAGCTGATGCCTTTAGCTTTTGCTTCCAGTGCTCCAGTGGTAATTCAACCAAAACCACTAAGAGCTATTGCTACTGCATTGCCAGTGACAATAGCTAAGCAAGACATACATCGAGAGACTCTGCTTTTAACTAAGCGAGCTGTATACCAAAAAATGCCACCTGAATGCTTCAGCCGGCACCTGATGTCCTTTGGCTAGAATGTGTCAACAATGAACGGCCACAGCTGACTTGCAGTCTAACACATTGTGGTAAAACAGTTCACATGACAGGCATGCTGGACACTGGCACAGATGTCGCTGTAATTTCTCACGTGTTTTGACTGAGCAACTGGAAAGTAGTGGCGCCCATGGGGGCTCTCACAGGAACTGGAGGAGTCACACTGTGTCTGCAAAGTGAATTCATGATTACTGTTACAGGTCCTGAAGGGAAGACAGCGATCATCCGTCCCTTTGTGGTGCAGAGACCCATCACAGTATGGGGGAGAGAAGTACTGCCCCAGTGGAGAACCAAAATAGAAGTGAGTTTTAATGGGCGCCACAGCAGCACCTGCCACTCTAGAGTTATCATGGAAAACTGACAGCCCTGTTTGGGTGAGTCAGTGGCCTCTAGCAGAGAAAAAACTAAATGCCCTCAACAAAAATTAGTAAATGGACAGTTGCAAAAAGGTCACATCAAGCCCACAAATAGCCCTTGGAATTCCCCAGTCTTTGTCATTCATAAGAAGACTTCTGATTCCTGGAGATTTCTCCACAACTTGAGAAAGATCAACGAAGTGATAGAAGACATGGGACCCCTGCAACCTGGACTTTCTTCTTTCAGTGATTCCAAGAGACTGGCCTCTTGTTGTCATCGACTTAAAAGACTGGTTTTTCAACATTCTACTGCATCCAGAAGATGCTCCCCGATTTGCCTTTTCGGTTGCTGTCGGAACCCAGAATGTCCCTTGGACACTCTTGGATGTTCTGGGCCCAGGTCAGAAGCGTTTGAGACCCTGGAATGCAGCCACAGACCCCTGTGGCTTTGAACCTGATCCATGGAACAATTTACCAAGCTTGCAGGAAGAACAAGAAATCACAAAAGTTTAGCTATTATAGTAGAAGTAGTCACAAAGTGAAAGGAAGAATTTTTGAGTGCTGTACTGGGGGGTTTTAGGCCTTGTACAGAGGGGTCTGAGTTTTGTACATGGGGGTCAGAAGTTCTAAGATGCAGGGACTTGGGTGTGCCCTGTCCTTTTTCTTTCTCCTTCCTAACCTCCATGTTCTTGGTGATGTTGGCATTCACAGATTGGTTTAGAGTAGAAAGTCACTGTTCAATATAGGTGATGGGCATTGGGGAAAAACTGTAAACATCTAATACGTAATGTATGATATAAAAGAAGGCACCAGCCCCCTGGGTGTCGGAGTGTGCCCTTGCCTGACTGCAGAACGGACCGCAGCAGCTCAGGGAGAAAATCTTTCAGATAACATACAATAAACTACCTTGAGACAGGACAACAGAAGACTACTGAGTCTTTCTTTGGAGACACGGGTTGGAGGAGAGACTTTTTCACCTTTCCGGTTCACCCCAACCAGGGGTGAGTTCCTACAGGTTGCAGCCATCAATAGAGGAGAACCACTGCAGAAATATCATCGGATGGTTTTACCAAAAAGGATGAAAAATTCTCCTACAATTTGTCAATATTTTGTGGCATGAGCTTTGTCTCCAGCCCAACAAAAACACCCACGGTCAAGGATTTAACATTACATGGACGATTTACTCATTGCAGCACCTCCAGGTTTGTCCCCCTGGCTGTGGAGAGAGCTCCGGGATCCGTCTTGCAGAAGCTGCAAGATCAGTTTTGCAGGGCATGCAAGAAACGGCCTTGTCTGTGGGGCCACAGCTGGCTGTGCTGCTGGAGCTGTGAGGAGACCTGATTTGAGAGGTTCTCTGTCTGCTGGGGCCGCCTGAGCCAGGGGGATTTTTCTTTTCTTTAAGATTGGTTTTTTCCTTCTTTTTCATTCTTCTTTAGGATATAAAGATAGTATGTGTTCTAATACCTAGGCTCCCAGGAGCTTTCTTTGGTGCCCAGTGTCTGCAGGGCACAGGGATAGAGGGGAACATGGGTCCTTGTGCTCAGCAAGCTGCCCAGGCGTGCAGTGAGGAAGGGAAAATGGCCAGAAGCCCCTTGGCCTTTGGTGGTTCTGCTGAAGCCTTTGTGCTGGCGACAGGGCGGCTGGGCAGGAGCCGGAGCTGCGGAGATCCCTGCCAGACTGGTGCCTGGAGATGGCCACAAGCCCTCTTGCCCAGCCAGGCAACGCCATCTGTGTGCTCCTGGCTGCATTGCTGAGGGCTCCAAGGTGCCTCTCGATCCGGCTCCTCTGGAGCTCCGTCGGGGCTGCGCCGCTGCCGGGCAGGTTGGCTGGGCTGGGGGAGACCCTGAGGCGACAACGGGGCGGTGGGAGGCTGTGAAGGGATGAGGTGCTGCGGCGGCCCTGACAGGACAAGGCGGTGGGAAGGCACGAGGGCCATGTGGGAGGGAGTGGGTGACAGGAGGCTCCAAGGGGACAGGAGGCCCCTGAGGAGCCAGGCTGGTGGGAAGCCCTGAGGAACTGGGTGCCAGAGGCCATAAGCAGCCCTCAGGCTGCTGCCTTGTTCCTGACAGCCGGCTGCTCTGGAGCTTCCCCAGAGACACTGCCATGCCTGGGGCAGAAGCGCTCGAGGCTGGGCCTCAGCAGGAGGGTGGGGACACACCCGAGGTGCCCAGTCTGGGCTGGCTGGGGACAAGGAGGGCAAGGGGGCCCTGCCAGGCCGCAGTCACTGGGTGCTGGCAGGACTGGCAGCCAGCCTGGGTCCCCGCGGCTGCCCAGGCCACCGTGCTGAGACCGAGGCGCCCCCTGACTCAGAGCACTGGGCTTGCAGAGCTTCTGCCTCCACCAAGAGGGCGGCAATGTCTCCTTGAGCAGGGCTGCTTCCAGCACTTGTCTTGGCTGCTCCTTCAGGGGGCTGGCACCATCATCAGAGGCACAGAACAGCTTCTCCTCCCAGAGTTATTCCTATCCTCTGTACTTCCCCAGGTGTCTGCCTTGATGTTCACCGGGGACCTCCTTCTTTGTGGCCGTCCATTGCCGTGCTCAGCAGGCAGCCAGTTGTGAGCTGCCACAGGAAGAGACACAGCAACTGGAGTGTTGAATAGCAGAGGCTGTGCCAATTCTTTTGCTTTCAGAGTGCAAGAAAGACAGAAAAGCACAAGGATACATGACAGTGTTTCGGTGGAGTCTCTTTGTTCTGTGAAATTCAGTAGCTGTTGGTGTTGCTGTGCTACTGCTATTCCCTTCCTTTAAAAAATCAATCTGGGAAGAAGCAACATCATCTGACACCTACCAAGTGTTGCCACCAGTTGCTCCAGGTGCTGCTACCAACAGCCCCTGTAGGATGGAGCACAGCCCCCAGTGCTGCCAGGGCTCGGGGGAACTTGCTTCAGCGGGGACTCTGCCACACCTGCTGATGTCAGTGCTGCCCCGGCCCCAGGGGTCAGAGCAGCATTCCTGCCCTGGCCCACACGTTCCTCGTCTGTGTCACAGGGCCACGCTTAGCACCAGTGTCAATGAGGCCTGTTAAGACTCTGTCTTTGCCTTTCAGAGTCACTTTGCATTGGCACGTGGGACACTAAGATGTAATACGTTGTGTCCAAAATCTCTGTGGCACCCCTGTGGAACCGAACTCCCCTCCCCTGTGTTCAGCTATCAGGGCTGCAGATATGGGTGCTGTTGGGAAAAGTATTGTTATAAATACATATTATAATATTGGCTTTTCGCAAACATTAAGATGGATTCTATATGTATGTTAAAATAACTTTACTATAAAAATATAGGGTTTTTTTTTTCCTGTTGTTAACTAAACCTAGACATAGTAGTGAAATAGCTGATACAGTATGCTTGTGTTAAACTGCCTGCTTGGTTGGGGTAACATTCAATGAACTTATGATGGAGACCCCTGCTGCTGACATGCAGATTTATCAGCATCCACCATCTGTAGAAAATATGGACCAAAACCCAAACTGGAGGTGATAATGAGGATGGACTAAAACCACAGGCACAAAATGTGCATGCTCTGAAAAGGCGGACCCAAGGAGGAGCCATGCTGAACAACTCTTGGAATATGTAAACTAATCTGGGGAAAAGTTTATATGCATAATTGTTTATGAATATGCAATAGGCTGATGCAATAGACAGGGTATGTAAAGGACGTCTCTGAAATAGCAGGTGTGCTCTTGACCGAATGCCAAGCACCTAGCCGCAAAAACTTTGCTTTGTTCTCTTTGTCTCTTATTGTCATTTTTTAAACTTCTAAATTTGTACAGGAGAGTGAACCTCATTTTTCACAATGGGGACATGAAAAATGGGGCTTGGAGTGCTAAAATGCCTCAAGAAAGTACCAAAAAACCCCCCAAGCACCACATTCCCCTCATGTCTGGGCTGGCTTTCCAGCAACTCAAGTAGAAGAGTCCTCCAGGAACTCAAGGGAGCAGCAGCCCTCCTGCTGAGGCACAGCCTGTGGAAAAAGGGCTCGGTGGCCCAAATGTGTGCTTTGGAAATCAGAGTTGGGTTCCTAAATCCCGCTGGAACTCTCTCTAACAGACCTGTGGTGGCTGGGGGATGTCCGTGGGAAGGCTTTGCCAGCCTTGAACTGGACCTGTTGATCATCTGAGCTCTGCTCTGTGTGGGAGCCTGTTCCCTTGCCCTTGCCCCAGGGCAGAGAGTTGGTGAGGGCTGGAGTTGGAGGCTGTGTCTGCCCCGAGAGCCGGTACCGTGGGGCTGCAGGTGCTCCTGCCAGCGTGGGCTTGTCTGAGCCGGGCCTTGTGCCTCTTTCAGGTGTCCCTGCTGCAGTCACAGCTGGCCCAAGACCGACAGGACCACCGGCAGAACTACACTGAGAGCTGTGCAAGGACCAGGCAGGAGCTGTCAGACCTTCAGCAGGAGCTGTCCTGCTCCTTTGCAGCTCTGCTCAAGGAGCCCAAAGCTGCTCTTGTGGAAGCAGACACTTGAAGCTGCATCGGTCTCTGAACCTTAACTTGGCAGTGACATCCAGGGGCTGTCCGTCTCGTGAGAGACAGGCCCTGCAGAAGGCAGGTGCAGCTCTTCTCTTCCACGCAGGATTTGTGCCCTGCTCAGAAGCCAATTCCTGTCAACTGGGGCACAAAATTCCTCCCTAGGTCACAGATGAACGCTATCGAAGATGAGGGCAAAAAATACCTGCCAAAGCTTTTACAAGCAGACTCATTTAGTTCTTGAAGGTCTGTTCCTAGAGAGGAATCTCTGATGTAAGCAGCAAGACTTTTCTTCTGCCTAGAAAACCTAGTGATATATTGCCAAACGGAGAGCAGAGAAAAAAATGCACTCGTGGTTGTCTCAGGATTCTTAATCTATTTTATGAGCCTTAAACACTGCAGCTCTTGGCATTTCTCTGTAGGAATTTGAAAAGCCCCTGAAACACCATTCTTCCTCCTCATGCGGCTGTTCTAAAGGCAAAGCTTTACCTTCATGAATATTTGTAAGCAGCAAGAACCTTTGCAGGCTTTTTCTTCCATCTCTCCTTTGTCAGGAAAGACAGAAGAATTCCTGTGACTCAGGAACCAAGCGCATCCCTAAAGAGCCTGCAGGTCTTGAGAACGCTGAGCCTTAAAACTGACACTGTCTGCACCAGCAACTTTGAACTCATGTTATGAGCCAGGTCCCTGCCCAGCTGCCCAACAGGGCTCTGGGGACACGGGGGAGGCAGGGCCCGTGCCAGTGGTATAAATAAATTTGTTTTAATAGGCCGGCTTAATAATAGTTCATCGTTTTAATGAGTTGTAATGAATTGCTAATTAATATAATTAATTGTTGGAATTGAAGTAGTAAGTTACAAAGTTAAAGGTATTGTCGGTCAAGTGTGCGTGCATAGCTGTCAATCACGGAAAAGGAGGGTCGGAAAAGGTGTCAAGGCAAGAATCTTCTAGACGGGTTACATCATGGAACGATGTCAGCAACTCAACCTATGACTGGGGGACTAACCAGCCAATAGTGCCTCAGAATTCCAGGATGATAGGCCAGGAATGCGCTGTCTTATGGACCAACCAGCTACCAGGAGGTGGACCAATCAACAAGTGGATCAAAAGTGCACCAGTCTCGCACCTTTCAGAGACTTTAAAAACCCCTGGGTGCCGAGCACCCGGGTCTTTCTGCAGAACTAGTATCCAAAGAAACTCCCTGTGTAGCACAGAGTTACTTGGATCTCTGACTTGCCCCTGAGGCCCTGGGCTTATCCTGGGGCCTCATCTTCAGTTGTCTTTGTTTTTAATAAACAGGCCCAGACCTTTAAAATGTCTTGGCTCCAATTTGCCTGTTTTTAACACCAGGACGGGCAGGAAGCTGGGATGGGGGGAGAGCCAGGGAGGGCCTCTCCAAGAGCCCCTGGAATGCTGGGCTATGGACCCTGGTAACCGTCGCAAAGGCTGTGGAATTTTGGGAGTTGGAGCCTGACAACTGTCACAAAGGCCATGGAATGTTGGGGGTTGGAGCCTGACAACTGTCACAAAGGCCGTGGAATGTTGGGAGTTGGAGCCTGACAACTGTCACAAAGGCTGGGGAATGTTGGGGCTTAGACCCTGGCGACAACCAACAGCTCCTGGCTATTGGGGTTTGGACCCTGGAGCTGTCAACAGCTCATGAGCTTTGGGGCTTGGACTTTGCAAAGGCCAAGGGCACTTGGATTGTGTGCTATTGACCCTGCAAAGGCCAAGAACCTTTGGATATTGGGGTTTAGACCCTGCAAAGGCCAAGGGCCTTTGGATATTGGGGTTTAGACCCTGCAAAGGCCAAGGGCCTTTGGATATTGGGGTTTAGACCCTGCAAAGGCCAAGGGCCTTTGGATATTGGGGTTTAGACCCTGCTAGGGCCAAGGGCCTTTGGTCATTGCTGTTTACTCTCTGCTCGTGCCAAGGGGAGGATGGAGACCCGGCGGGTGAGTGAGAAAGCCACTGCTCTCCTTGTGCCAAGCCCAGCAGGGACCTTGGAGGGCCTGGGCTGGGCCTCGGGGAACAGTTCCCTTTGGCAATAGCAAGGGATTAACAGTTGGCTGTTCCGGAGCTGGCAGCAGCTTTGGTGCTCGCTGTGGGGACAGGTGTGGGAGGGAATGGGTGGCTCCTGGCCATCCCAGAGCACAGCCACATCTCCTCCGCCATCCTTGTCCCACTAGAGGCTGTGGGCACAAACAAGGGAGCAGCTTTTCATTGCCTTCCCCTCACCCAAATTACAGCACAGCCTCAGCGCTTCCCAGAGTCCAGAATGATTTTCTCCCAGACATCTCTGAAATGATCCCTAGTGGCCCAGAGGAGGTCACAAGCATGATAGGAAGATGCTCCAAGGGCTGGAGCACCAGTGGCAAGGGAAAAGGATGCAAGAGTTGGGGTTGTCCAGCCTGGAGAAGGTTCCAGGATGACCTTAGAGCCCCTTCCAATGCATGAAAGGGCTGCATGAGAGCTGGAGATGGACTTAAGCCAGAGGCCTGCAGGGACAGGACAAATGACAAAAGCTTCCCACCAAGACAGGGCAGGGATGGATGGGATATTGGGAGGGAATTCTGCCCTCTGAGGGTGCTGAGGCCCTGGCACCCAGGCTTGAGGTTTCCCAGAGAAGCTGTGGCTGCCCCTGGATCCCTGGGAGTGTACAAGGCCAGACTGGCTGGGGCTCTGGGCAACTCCCCTTCTGGTGTTCTTAGAAGTGATGAAACACCTTCCAGCATGTTCATTTCTGCTGCTGTCAAACTACTGGGCTGAAAATATTCCCAAGGAGGGGAGGAAGAGCTCAGCTGGAATTGCTGTGCTCTGGGACAGGCTGGGAGGCACTCAGAGGCGACTGCCTCAGGGGCAGCCATGCAGTCTGAGTGTGCTCTTCCCCGTGCTCTTGCAGGGAGCTCGAGGGCTTTCTCAGCAGGGACATTCCTCTGGAGCCCCTGAGGTGAGTAAAGTGTGCTGAGCTGGCTGGCATTTTGAAACTGGTTCTCCATGAATGGACGCTGGTTCTTGTGGGATCAGAAAAGAGGTATCTCAGTGCTGCTTTGGAATGGGAACAGAACACCTGACTAACAGCTGGATGTGGGCTTTCAGGCGCTGGTAGACGACAGTGACAGCATGGCCAATTCCATCATCTGCACCGACAATCCTGGGAACATCCTCTCGACTCTGACATCCACTGATGAACAGCATCCTTTTGAATTGGTTCGGGAAGATACAGAGAACTGGGGGCGCATGCAGCGGCATTTTGATCAAATGGAGGAGAGAACCCAGAGGATCAGAAGCCGCTGCCAGCTGATAGATTCTCTGCTAGAAGAAATCAGTAGGTGAGCCTTTCCTCCTCCTCCTCCTCCTCCTGCATTCCAGAAACAATCTGCTTCCAGGCCGGGGAGTTCAGAGGAGTCCTGGCTGAAAAAGTCACCTGCCTACCATGTGTAGTCCTCAGTGTGGCTCTCAGGCATTGTCCTGTCTGGTTTTTCCATGCTCTACTATGACTCCCAAGGCTGTCTGGGAGCTGCAGAGCCATGTTGGAATAGAAGACTCCTTCTTCTCGCCGTGCTGCTTCCCTGAATTCTGTTCTTTGCGGGCCCCTGCCCAGCCACTGCTTCTCACTGAAGGAAGGCAAAATCCTGTCTTCCTTTCCCTTTGCCTCTGGAGGACTTTCTTGGGAGGGAAAGAGCAAGGTCTTCCTTAGCCCACTGCCCCCAGCTCCATCCTGGAGTGTTGAAAATGGCATTGCTGACTCTTCAGGCCTCTTGATTCTTCTGACTGAGCCTTGTCTCTGCAGTGACTGTGCAAACCTTGAGATGTCCAGGGAAATGCTGCTGCAATGCACTGGAATCCCGGAGCCAGGAGCCTTGTGTCTGCATCTGAAGAACACCAAGCAGCGGAAGGAAGCATCAGCCCAGGCAGAACAGGCAGAGCAGCAGGACAGGATGGAGGTTGGTTTTGGAAATGAGACTGCTTTTCCCTTGAAAACTGTTCTTGCCCCTTCTTGTACACTGGAGGACTTGGCTGCACTCGAGGGAGAAGACCCATTGTTGCAGAGCGAGCTGGAAGTCAAGAGGCAGTCATTGGAGGAATTGCAGCTTCAGAGGGATCTGCTGCAGCAGGAGAGGGATGATGTTAGCACGGCTCTGAACACCTTATTGCTCGGCAGCACCTGTGGGAGGGGGAGTTGTGGCAGCCAGATCAGCCCAGATGCTGTTGCTGGCAGTAGAAGACGGGCACACTGCTGTGCACACCTGGCTCAAGACGGCACATGCATTTATGAGCCAGGGATATGCGTGTTCATCAGCAAAGTGTTGCATGCTTCTGCAAAATGTGTTGCTTTGGGCAGCCACAGAGCCTTTAAAACGGGGATCGGAGCTGGGGAAGGGTCTGGAGCACAGGTGTGACCAGGAGCAGCTGAGGGAGCTGGGGGGGGAGCTCAGCCTGGAGAAAAGGAGGCTCAGGGGGCACCTTCTTGCTCTCTACAGCTCTCTGTGACAGGAAGCTGCAGCCAGGTGAAGGTCAGGCTCTGCTCCCAGGGAACAAGGGACAGGACAAGAGGAAACAGCCCCAAGCTGTGCCAGAGGAGGTTTAGATTGGGTGTTACAGGATAGCTGCAAGAGAAGGCTTTGTTTCTGATGATCTCTGTCAGACAGTCTCAGTTCTGGGGAATGTGATAGGTTGGGCAAATGCACAGCAGACGTTTTGATTTGGCCACATCAGGCAGGCGTCCACAAGTCACAAAATGTCTGCTCAGCACAAGAGCCATTTCCCTGCGAGGCATCCTCTCCTTGCAGAGAGCTGCTTTGAATATGTGAGGAGGAGAAACTTAGACGAGAATTTTCTCCTTGAAGGGGGAAATCCTGTATATTTTCCCTTGATTCAGCAAGCAAATTTGTTTTCACAAATCTTCCTGAAAATGTCCAGCAATGAAATATATTCAGATAATAATTTTGTTTCCCAAGTGGCAGTTGCAGAAGATGCAGTATTTTTGGGTGACAACACGGAGTTTGGAGTGGGGATGTTTGTTGGGAAGGAGCTGTCTGGTCCCAGGCAAGCTAGCAGGGCCTGACACAGCACTTCCAAGGTAACAGTGCCAGAGGCTTTTGGCAGCCCAGGCTATCAGAGCTGCACAGGGCAGATGCTGTGAAACTTTGAGCCCAGAGCACAGGTGCTCCTTGTCCTCTGGCTGCCTGCGAGGTGCCACTGGCTGGCTCTGCACAGGGCTCCCGGGGAAGGGCTCGAGCTGTACCTTGTCCCACTTCCAGGTTTCCCAGGAGCAAGATTCATCGAGCTGCTCTCTGGAGCAGCTGAGCCCGGAATCCTCTGGCCAAGGGCACGCACTGGCCCAGGTGTGCCGAGAGCAGGAGCTGCTGGGCCAGAAGGCTGACCTTGAGGGCCGAATGGCAGTCATGGAGTGGCTCCAACAAGACCTTTCCAGGCAGCTGGAGGAGACCAGGTAAAGGCAGGGAGTAGAATCTTTTGTGGTATTTTAATATTCCCTGGTCAGAATATGGAAGAGTCTCAAGAACAAAAATATGTCACAATGGGAAGGTTCTTTTTCTGACACCTAAAGCCAGCAAAGCTCTTGTGAGCCATGAGATCCTGTTTGTGCCGCCGAGCACACTCCTGTGGGAAGTCCAAAGCAATCCACCCAGCCCTGAACTGAGTAGTAGTTAAACCATGCAGATGCTGAGTGAAACCTCAGGTTTCTCTTGGCTTTGGTTCCTTGTTCTGGGCATTGAACATCCCTCATTCCTTACCAAGTAGCCTGACATGATCCTGATCTTCAGAACTGAAGCTTCGTCTTCAGCATTCCAGGCTCCAACCTTGGCACGTTGGGAGTAGCACACTGCCATTCAGGGGCAAGCCAGAGGCTCCTGCTGAAAATCTTGAGGGCTTTCTGCTTCCAAGCACACTCTTGAGAAGTGTGGGACAGGCCCTAGAGCTGGCTGGAGAGCAGCAGGGAAAGCTCTTTGGAATTCTCAACAGCCTCTGGGGATTCTTGCTGATTGTTGATGGGCACCCAGCTGCCAAACCTGCCAAGCTCCCTTTGGATGGTCCCTCTCACTCTGTAAAGAAGGACAAGTGCCTCGGGCTACTGCCTGCTTGGCCCACAACACTAAAATAAAGGTGGCAAGTCTTCTCCATGACCTTGCAAGAGTTTAAACTGCAGTCTCTGCATTCAGGTGGTTGTTGTTCAGACAAAAGGGTGTTCTGAATTTTTACAAGTGCTGCCGTGACCATGAGATTTTACCGTGTCATGCAAAGTAGTTCTGAAGTCTCACAAATACAGGGTGTCTGGAAGATGATGTTCCTTTATGTCCATTATCAAGAGCATTAAAAAGTCAGCAGTCAGCAAGGACAAGAGTCTGTTGTGTCCCCCTGCAGAGCAGCTTGGAAGTGCTGATGAGAGAAGGGCTGTGAGCAGGGGCTGGGCTTTTGCTCGTCGCCCCAGCCTGTTTGGACACAGCTAGCCAGTGTCATAGGTCAGGATCAGCAACTGAAGGTTTGGCTGTTGAGGCCAAGTTGGGCTGGGCTGTCTGTGCTATGCCAGGCCACAGGAAGGCCTGGGCAGTCCCTCAGAGGGCCCTGCTCTGCCGTTGAGATGGCATAAATGTGCCTTGTCTGGGCGAGTTTCCACGTGGCCTATTTCCCATACTCAGGTGTGGGGATCTTGAGCCACGTCGTCCTGGAATACCCAGCTGTGGGTGTCTGGAGCAAGCAACTCATGTCTCTTTGTATGTGCAACTTGTAGGTCAGCAAAGGAGAGCCTGGAATCCAAGCTGAATGCTGCTCAGCAGCAGGTATCTCTGCTGCAGATCACCAGGAACTATGTGGAGGTAGAGCGGCGAGCTGAGCTGGAGGAAGCTTACAGTGAAAACCCGGCAGTGCAGAGGAGGCAGGAGGAAGAGCTACAAGGCCTCAAAGAGGAAATGAATCTGCTCCTTGAGCAGAGGGAGGCTCTACAAAAGCAGGTGAGTGAAACAGCACTGGCAGTGCAGCCTTGCAGCGAGGGGTCTGTGGCGTTCTTGCTTTTCCATGGCAGAGCAGCAGCTGGTGGGGTGATCCCTGGGGCTGTCTTGGGCACTGGGGGCTCCATGGCAGCTGCTCTGCAGGACACACAGTGCTCTGCTGAATCTCAGCTGCTGCTCTGGACAGCTGGGCTAGTCCTCTGGGCTGTTGGCCAGCAACCATCAGCATGGATTCCTGCTGGCCTCTCCTTGCCAGCCTTGGTTTGGGAGGTGCTTTTTCAGGTGCCCTGTCCATATCCAGTGTGAATCTGGTGCTCTCAGGACAGGGAGAAATGGAAAGTTGTCCTTTGCCTTTCCTCTCAGCCTGTGCTGTGGCTGACAGTGACAAGCTGTGGCTGCAGCCCCTGACTGCTTTGTTCCCTTTGACTGGAGGTGGGAGAGTTGACATCTCAGCTGGCAGCCTCCCGAGAGTCCCAGGAAACGACTGTCCAGAGAGCCCAGCAAGAGGTGAGGGAGGCCCAGGAAGAGTCCAGGCAGAAGCTGTTGGAGGTTGAGCACATCCAGAAGATGCTGAAGGAGGAAGAAAATCAGAAAAAGGATCTGCAAGTGCATCTGGAGTCCTTGGAGAGGGAAAGGAATCGCTGGGAAGAAGTGGCTCAGCAAAATTCAGAATTGCAGGCTTCCGTGAATGCCCTAGAGAAGGAAAAAGCCAGGTAAATGAAAGCCTGTGGGACTCTGCATTGTGGTGAATGGATTCCCTCTTTGCCCTCTTTGCACCTGCCAGGGGCTCTGGCAGCATTTCCTAAGTGGCAGATTCTGAACTCTCCGTGCAGACACTTCTCCTTGTCTGGATGTTGTCTTTCATTTTCTTTACTTTTAAGACTTCAAACAGAGTTTTTCTGCAGAGAAAGGATTTTGGGGTGGCTCTTTCCCTCTAGGGGGTATTGTGTTTTTAGGTGGGTGTGTTGACACTGCCCGAGCTGCATTGTAAGGAGCAGGGTTCATCCATCATCTCCACCTTGGGTCCTGTAACTTGAAGCCTCTGGGATGTGGATCAGCCTGGCCTCTGATGCTTTTTCTGGGCAGAACCATCTGAAGGCCCTGATTGCTGATCTAGGCCAGATTGCCCCCGGAGGCAGCCCAGCAACAAGAATGGCTCTGTTGCATGGTTCCTCATAAAATGTGCCCCGGTGCCTGGAGGGGGCCAAGCAGGCTCCCTGCCACCCTGCCCAGTCACAGGCTTTACTGACTGTGCAAAGAATGCAAGAAACAGGACCAAGGTATGGGGGGCTCCTCCAGCTGATCAAGTCCTGCCAGTCTTCAGTGCCACAGGATTCTTCTTCCAAGAAGAAGGCAAAGGAAAGGCAGGGCACTCCTGCTTGCCTGGAGCCTTCTGCATCTTCCATCAGCTTTTGCTCCAAGCCTCTGTTGCCACTTGGGCCTTTGTTTCTCCGGCTGAAAGTAGGATGGGTGCTGGTAGATCTTAGGGAACTCGCCTGAGATCCCCTGGCTGTAGGGTGCTGCTCCTCCTACCTGGACATACAAGATGGGGGAAGGAAACGTCTCTTCCATGTTGACCAAACCTCCCTCCCTTGGAGCCTGGTTAGTCCAAAGAAGAAAATGGTTCCTCTCCTCTAATGTCTTCATTGCAAGACTTTCTTAGGTTTGTATTCACATTCCCACCTCAAAAAGAAGGTAGGGCATGTAGGCAGGAACTCCCTGTTCTTTCAGGGCCAAAAGCAGAGTAGGCACATGCTGGGCTGGGACTGCAGGGGGAACAAGCAGCCAAGTTGTTTAGACAGAACTCATCAGACAGAGGAGTTTTTCCCTGAGGTGCTGCAAGTCCTGAGAGTTTATAAAATCTGATACCGTGTAGCAATGAGTTTCTTGCTTCCCTTCTAGGCTGATAGTGTCTCTGGAGGAGAAGAACCAGTGCCTCAGAACTCTGGAAGAGAAGCACCTGGCACTAAACTATCAGGTGTCTCCGCGTCAATCTGCTCTTCAGCAGGCCCAACAGCTCTCTTCTCACCGCGCTGGACAACTGCGGGAGCTCAACACCCAGGTAAGCTGTGCAGTGGCATCCTCTTCTCCAGGGACACACAACAGCACCTTTGCCTTGGAGGCCCCAACCTCTTTCCCCTCCCAGCAGCACGCACAGCTGCCGTCTTCTGCCCGGGGCTGCTGCTGCACCCTGAGGCCGAGGCTGGATCTGCTGTCTGCTGCCCAAGTTTTGCACCGTTCTCTCCTGAGTCCCAGCAGGAAATCTGGGAGGGGAGCAGCAGCAGACTCCTCTGGAGCCTCTGTGTCCCTCAGTTAGCAGTGTTGTCCCAGACAGAGTTGGTGCCTGTGCCGGGCACTGAGCAATGTGGGGACACAGAGGTGGCTATGGCAGGCTGGGCAGGGCACTTCCAGCGCAGCCATCTCAGCTGCTGTTCAGAGCTGCAGCCTCAAGGATGCCCATTGCCTCCCTTTCCCTCTTCTCTCTACATTTGTCTCCTTTGGAATCCTTGCTTTTCTGCCTTTTGGTTTTGGCATGGTTTTTGCCTGAAATCATTTCTTCTTTGCTGCTCTCCCTGCGGCCCACTCTGCAGCCTCAGGAGCAGCCCTGTCCCTGAGGCTCTGTGCATCCATCTTCCAGATCCAGACCCTGCACGACACAGTGCTGCAAATAGAGGCTTCCCTGGCAGCTCAAGAGAAGCAGCTGCTGCAGGAACTGGAGGAGTCTCCATTAGGAGATTGCGCTTTGAGGGACTCTGTTGAAGTGCTGGAGGCAGAGGTGTCTGAGCTGCATTTGAGGCTCCAGAGCTCTGAGGAAAGAGCAGAGGCCATGGCCATACAGTGCAAGGACATGGAGCTGGAGCTGAGGAAGACACAGGCCCAGAGGGACCATCTCAGAGCCCACAATCAGGAGCTGCTGAAACAGCTGGAGAAAAAAGAGCAAGGTACAGCTTCTCCTCTCCCACCCACTGCCCCATCCTGTCTCACCTGCGGGGATCTCGCTGATGGCTCGCAGAGGAAAAGTGCCCAGAGATGGCAGAGGGGAAAAACAACCAGCAGGAGATTTATCCATCCAAGTGCCAGTGAAAGCTTTTTCTTGAGAAAGATGCTGTGGCTGGCAGTGCCATCCGGCTGTGCCATGGCTGATCCCGTGCACAGCAGGAGCCTTCCAGGTGCCGTGTCTGTGCTGAGGAGCTGTAGCTGGATGCCTCAGCTCGATTCCCCCAAACTCCAGGCCCTGCCAGAGCCTCCAGGCTACTGGCCTCTCTGGAGCAGAGCTGCACAGGCATCCCTTCTCCTTTGTCTCTCTTGGATTGCTCACTCTGCACAAGGCCTAGAGCAAACACACTTTCCTGTCCCTCTGAACATTGCCCCTTTCATTCCTGCTTTTTTCTCTGCCTGCAAGGTTCCTTCCTTTCTGTCAGCTTTGGAGCCCTTGTGGGCTCAGGGCCTGGCAAACTCACGCAGGCAGAGAAGACACTGCTGTTGTCTCTGCAGGATGCACATCAGTTTGCCTTTGCTTTGCTTTTCCCCTTCTCCTTTCTCCTGTTCCTTCCCCCTCCCTGCTGCAGATTTGTGGGAGGCAGCAGTCAAGCAGACCTCTCGAGAAACTGCCCTGGAGAAAGAGGCCTCTGAAAGACAGGAAGAGGCTGTGACTCTTCGTCAGGAGGTGGCATCTCTGCAGAGGAAATTGGAGAGCCTGCAGAAGGAAAGGATGGATGTGCTGGTGAGATTGGCAGATGCCACAAAGGGCCATTTCCTAGCTGTGTTTGCACATTCAGTTAATAGTTCTAAGGAGCACCTTTTTCCCGTTAAACTTTTCCAACTGCGTTCTTCTGAATAAGGAGGAGAAGATGTTGTAGTCATGTCAAAGCCAGTTAATGCTGAGGCTGCTGATTTTCCTTTATGCTGGGCTTCTGTGCCCTAAAAGCTATAGTTCTCAACATCCACACTGTCTCTATGGACATTGCATGGTTTGGGGAATTCCTCGTGTCCAAACCCACGTCCAGATTCCTAAATATCTGGATCTGGAAGGAGGGATGAGAGGAGCAAGTTTGCTGTTAATAGAAAGGTGTTTGGCCTTGGCCATCTGAGAGCAGCCAGTGGGGAGAGAAGAGAGGAAAGCCAAGTGCTGATCCACACCAGGACGTGTGCCTGCAAGGGGAGAACTCGTCCTGAGTGGCAGCAGAGGATGACAGAGGGATCTGGCCATTGCTGCTCCAAGAGAGGGCAGTGGGGCTCTCGGGGATGGAGCCATGGAAACTCTACACAGCAGAGCTGGAAAACCACTGCTGTCAGCCCAAGCCCAGGGAAGGAAATGCTGGGGGTGTTTGCTCTTCCCTTCCTCCCTGATGGAGAGCACATCCTCGTGGCACTGCCTAAATCCTGCTTAGCATGGACTTGAAATCCTGGCTGCAGATCTGGCAGCTCCTCCCCAGAGGAGCACTGGAGTGGGGCTGCAAGAGCTTGGGGAAGGGCAGAAAGGAAGCTGGGACAGGCTGAGGGAAGGAGCAGAATCAAGGGGGGAAGACCAGCAAAGGTCTGCAGCATCCCGAGGGGCAGAGAGAGAGGGGCAGCCAGTGCCTGCCCCTGCAGCAGGAGTCCAGATCTGGTCTGAAAAGCAAACCGAGGGGGCGAATGAGTGACCCTTTTTCTCCCTGTTTTGGCAGCATGAACGGAAATTGAACCAGCAGCACATGAGAGACGTGGAAGAGAAGAATGAAATGCACGCAGCTGAGTTAAGAAGACATAAGGAAAATACTCAAGAATCAGAAGTGGAGAGGGAAGGCGAGCAGGAAGAGTTGGAGCATGGGGCGGCTTCTTTGAAGAAATGGAGAGAGAACACCCAAGTACTGAGTGCTGCACTGAAGAAAAGTGAAATTGCCAAAGGGTCTCTGATGAAAGACTTGTACATCCTGATGGGGAAGTCTGGTATCCAGGCAGGCACTGGCATTGACCTTCAGTCCACTCCAGGGTCCCTGAATTATTCCAGTGCTGTTTCCCATGAGGAGGTGGGTCTCTATCCCTGTCAGTCCAGGCCTGCTTGGGTAAAACAGCCCGGGCTGCAGCAGGCAGCCTTGTCTGTCTGCCTGGCTCCAGCCAGAGACCATTGACTGCCAGATTGTTTCCTGGCTCACCCAGAAAGACTGCTCCAGCTCTGCAGCTTACTGTTCCAATCTGCTCCAGGCCAAAAGCTAGGCATGGGGAGCTGCTTTTCCTGTGCCCACGCAACACATGGGGGTTTGGATTTGGTGTGGGAAGTAATGGAGCAGGTGAGCAGAGGGATGGACTAAACTGAGTGATGGACTAAAGTGGACCAATGGCTGAAAATCAGCTGCACTCCTGGTGCTTAGAGTAAATGGTATTGGCAGTTGCAGAAGATGCAGTATTTTTGGGTGACAACACGGAGTTTGGAGTGGGGATGTTTGTTGGGAAGGAGCTGTCTGGTCCCAGGCAAGCCAGCAGGGCCTGACACAGCACTTCCAAGGTAACAGTGCCAGAGGCTTTTGGCAGCCCCGGCTATCAGAGCTGCATAGGGCAGATGCTGTGAAACTTTGAGCCCAGAGCACAGGTGCTCCTTGTCCTCTGGCTGCCTGCGAGGTGCCACTGGCTCTGCACAGGGCTCCCGAGGAAGGGCTCGAGCTGTACCTTGTCCCACTTCCAGGTTTCCCAGGAGCAAGATTCATCGAGCTGCTCTCTGGAGCAGCTGAGCCCGGAATCCTCTGGCCAAGGGCACGCACTGGCCCAGGTGTGCCGAGAGCAGGAGCTGTTGGGCCAGAAGGCTGACCTTGAGGGCCGAATGGCAGCCATGGAGTGGCTCCAACAAGACCTTTCCAGGCAGCTGGAGGAGACCAGGTAAAGGCAGGGAGTAGAATCTTTTGTGGTATTTTAATATTCCCTGGTCAGAATATGGAAGAGTCTCAAGAACAAAAATATGTCACAATGGGAAGGTTCTTTTTCTGACACCTAAAGCCAGCAAAGCTCTCGTGAGCCTTGAGCTCCTGTTTGTGCCGCCGAGCACACTCCTGTGGGAAGTCCAAAGCAATCCACCCAGCCCTGAACTGAGTAGTAGTTAAACCATGCAGATGCTGAGTGAAACCTCAGGTTTCTCTTGGCTTTGGTTCCTTGTTCTGGGCATTGAACATCCCTCATTCCTTACCAAGTAGCCTGACATGATCCTGATCTTCAGAACTGAAGCTTCGTCTTCAGCATTCCAGGCTCCAACCTTGGCACGTTGGGAGTAGCACACTGCCATTCAGGGGGAAGCCAGAGGCTCCTGCTGAAAATCTTGAGGGCTTTCTCCTTCCAAGCACACTCTTGAGAAGAGTGGGACAGGCCCTAGAGCTGGCTGGAGAGCAGCAGGGAAAGCTCTTTGGAATTCTCAACAGCCTCTGGGGATTCTTGCTGATTGTTGATGGGCACCCAGCTGCCAAACCTGCCAAGCTCCCTTTGGATGGTCCCTCTCACTCTGTAAAGAAGGACAAGTGCCTCGGGCTACTGCCTGCTTGGCCCGCAACACTAAAATAAAGGTGGCAAGTCTACTCCATGACCTTGCAAGAGTTTAAACTGCAGTCTCTGCATTCAGGTGGTTGTTGTTCAGACAAAAGGGTGTCCTGATTTTTTACAAGTGCTGCTGTGACCATGAGATTTTACCGTGTCATGCAAAGTAGTTCTGAAGTCTCACAAATACAGGGTGTCTGGAAGATGATGTTCCTTTATGTCCATTATCAAGAGCATTAAAAAGTCAGCAGTCAGCAAGGACAAGAGTCTGTTGTGTCCCCCTGCAGAGCAGCTTGGAAGTGCTGATGAGAGAAGGGCTGTGAGCAGAGGCTGGGCTTTTGCTCGTCGCCCCAGCCTGTTTGGACACAGCTAGCCAGTGTCATAGGTCAGGATCAGCAACTGAAGGTTTGGCTGTTGAGGCCAAGTTGGGCTGGGCTGTCTGTGCTGTGCCAGGCCATAGGAAGGCCTGGGCAGTCCCTCAGAGGGCCCTGCTCTGCTGTTGAGATGGCACAAATGTGCCTTGTCTGGGCGAGTTTCCACGTGACCCATTTCCCATACTCAGGTGTGGGGATCTTGAGCCACGTCGTCCTGGAATACCCGGCTGTGGGTGTCTGGAGCAGCAACTCATGTCTCTCCGTATGTGCAACTCGTAGGTCAGCAAAGGAGAGCCTGGAATCCAAGCTGAATGCTGCTCAGCAGCAGATATCTCAGCTGCAGATCACCAGGAACTATGTGGAGGTAGAGCGGCGAGCTGAGCTGGAGGAAGCTTACAGTGAAATCAAGGCAACGCAGAGGAGGCACGAGGAAGAGCTACAAGGCCTCAAAGAGGAAATGAATCTGCTCCTTGAGCAGAGGGAGGCTCTACAAAAGCAGGTGAGTGAAACAGCACTGGCAGTGCAGCCTTGCAGCGAGGGGTCTGTGGCCTTCTTGCTTTTCCATGGTAGAGCAGCAGCTGGTGGGGTGATCCCTGGGGCTGTCTTGGGCTCTGGGGGCTCCATGGCAGCTGCTCTGCAGGACACACAGTGCTCTGCTGAATCTCAGCTGCTGCTCTGGACAGCTGGGCTAGTCCTCTGGGCTGTTGGCCAGCAACCATCAGCATGGATTCCTGCTGGCCTCTCCTTGCCAGCCTTGGTTTGGGAGGTGCTTTTTCAGGTGCCCTGTCCATATCCAGTGTGAATCTGGTGCTCTCAGGACAGGGAGAAATGGAAAGTTGTCCTTTGCCTTTCCTCTCAGCCTGTGCTGTGGCTGACAGTGACAAGCTGTGGCTGCAGCCCCTGACTGCTTTGTTCCCTTTGACTGGAGGTGGGAGAGTTGACATCTCAGCTGGCAGCCTCCCGAGAGTCCCAGGAAACGACTGTCCAGAGAGCCCAGCAAGAGGTGAGGGAGGCCCAGGAAGAGTCCAGGCAGAAGCTGTTGGAGGTTGAGCACATCCAGAAGATCGTGGAGGAGGCAGAAAATCTGAACAAGGAGCTGCAAGTGCATCTGGAGTCCTTGGAGAGGGAAAGGAATCACTGGGAAGAAGTGGCTCAGCAAAATTCAGAATTGCAGGCTTCCGTGAATGCCCTAGAGAAGGAAAAAGCCAGGTAAATGAAAGCCTGTGGGACTCTGCATTGTGGTGAATGGATTCCCTCTTTGCCCTCTTTGCACCTGCCAGGGGCTCTGGCAGCATTTCCTAAGTGGCAGATTCTGAACTCTCCGTGCAGACACTTCTCCTTGTCTGGATGTTGTCTTTCATTTTCTTTACTTTTAAGACTTCAAACAGAGTTTTTCTGCAGAGAAAGGATTTGGGGGTAGCTCTTTCCCTCTAGGGGGTATTGTGTTTTTAGGTGGGTGTGTTGACACTGCCCGAGCTGCATTGTGAGGAGCTGGATACATCCATCAGCTCCACCTTGGGTCCTGTAACTTGAAGCCTCTGGGATGTGGATCAGCCTGGCCTCTGATGCTTTTTCTGGGCAGAACCATCTGAAGGCCCTGATTGCTGATCTAGGCCAGATTGCCCCCGGAGGCAGCCCAGCAACAAGAATGGCTCTGTTGCATGGTTCCTCATAAAATGTGCCCCGGTGCCTGGAGGGGGTCAAGCAGGCTCCCTGCCACCCTGCCCAGTCACAGGCTTTACTGACTGTGCAAAGAATGCAAGAAACAGGACCAAGGTATGGGGGGCTCCTCCAGCTGATCAAGTCCTGCCAGTCTTCAGTGCCACAGGATTCTTCTTCCAAGAAGAAGGCAAAGGAAAGGCAGGGCACTCCTGCTTGCCTGGAGCCTTCTGCATCTTCCATCAGCTTTTGCTCCAAGCCTCTGTTGCCACTTGGGCCTTTGTTTCTCCGGCTGAAAGTAGGATGGGTGCTGGTAGATCTTAGGGAACTCGCCTGAGATCCCCTGGCTGTAGGGTGCTGCTCCTCCTACCTGGACATACAAGATGGGGGAAGGAAACGTCTCTTCCATGTTGACCAAACCTCCCTCCCTTGGAGCCTGGTTAGTCCAAAGAAGAAAATGGTTCCTCTCCTCTAATGTCTTCATTGCAAGATTTTCTTAGGTTTGTATTCACATTCCCACCTCAAAAAGAAGGTAGGGCATGTAGGCAGGAACTCCCTGTTCTTTCAGGGCCAAAAGCAGAGTAGGCACATGCTGGGCTGGGACTGCAGGGGGAACAAACAGCCAAGTTGTTTAGACAGAACTCATCAGACAGAGGAGTTTTTCCCTGAGGTGCTGCAAGTCCTGAGAGTTTATAAAATCTGATACCGTGTAGCAATGAGTTTCTTGCTTCCCTTCTAGGCTGATAGTGTCTCTGGAGGAGAAGAGCCAGTGCCTCAGAACGCTGGAAGAGAAGCACCTGGCACTGAACTATCAGGTGTCTCCGTGTCAATCTGCTCTTCAGCAGGCCCAACAGCTCTCTTCTCACCGCGCTGGACAACTGCGGGAGCTCAACACCCAGGTAAGCTGTGCAGTGGCGTCCTCTTCTCCAGGGACACACAACAGCACCTTTGCCTTGGAGGCCCCAACCTCTTTCCCCTCCCAGCAGCACGCACAGCTGCCGTCTTCTGCCCGGGGCTGCTGCTGCACCCTGAGGCCGAGGCTGGATCTGCTGTCTGCTGCCCAAGTTTTGCACCGTTCTCTCCCGGCTCCTAGCAGGAAATCTGGGAGGGGAGCAGCAGCAGACTCCTCTGGAGCCTCTGTGTCCCTCAGTTAGCAGTGTTGTCCCAGACAGAGTTGGTGCCTGTGCCGGGCACTGAGCAATGTGGGGACACAGAGGTGGCTATGGCAGGCTGGGCAGGGCACTTCCAGCGCAGCCATCTCAGCTGCTGTTCAGAGCTGCAGCCTCAAGGATGCCCATTGCCTCCCTTTCCCTCTTCTCTCTACATTTGTCTCCTTTGGAATCCTTGCTTTTCTGCCTTTTGGTTTTGGCATGGTTTTTGCCTGAAATCATTTCTTCTTTGCTGCTCTCCCTGCGGCCCACTCTGCAGCCTCAGGAGCAGCCCTGTCCCTGAGGCTCTGTGCATCCATCTTCCAGATGCAGGCCAAGCTGCTGACAGAGAGAGAGCAGACAGCTCACCAGGCAACTCAAGAGAAGCAGCTGCTGGAAACTGAGGTGTCTGAGCTGCGTGTGAGGCTCCAGAGCTCTGAGGAAAGAGCAGAGGCCATGGCCATACAGTGTAAGGACATGGAGCTGGAACTGAGGAAGACACAGGCTCAGAGGGACCATCTCAGAGCCCACAATCAGGAGCTGCTGAAACAGCTGGAGCAAAGTGAGCAAGGTACAGCTTCTCCTCTCCCACCCACTGCCCCATCCTGTCTCACCTGCGGGGATCTCGCTGATGGCTCGCAGAGGAAAAGTGCCCAGAGAGGGCAGAGGGGAAAAACAACCAGCAGGAGATTTATCCATCCAAGTGCCAGTGAAAGCTTTTTCTTGAGAAAGATGCTGTGGCTGGCAGTGCCATCCGGCTGTGCCATGGCTGATCCCGTGCACAGCTGGAGCCTTCCAGGTGCCGTGTCTGTGCTGAGGAGCTGTAGGAGGATGCCTCAGCTCGATTCCCCCAAACTCCAGGCCCTGCCAGAGCCTCCAGGCTACTGGCCTCTCTGGAGCAGGGCTGCACAGGCATCCCCTCTCCTTTGTCTCTTTTGGATTGCTCACTCTGCACAAGGCCAAGAGCAAACACACTTTCCTGTCCCTCTGAACATTGCCCCTTTCATTCCTGCTTTTTTCTCTGCCTGCAAGGTTCCTTCCTTTCTGTCAGCTTTGGAGCCCTTGTGGGCTCAGGGCCTGGCAAACTCAGGCAGGCAGAGAAGACACTGCTGTTGTCTCTGCAGGATGCACATCAGTTTGCCTTTGCTTTGCTTTTCCCCTTCTCCTTTCTCCTGTTCCTTCCCCCTCCCTGCTGCAGATTTGTGGGAGGCAGCAGTCAAGCAGACCTCTCGAGAAACTGCCCTGGAGAAAGAGGCCTGTGAAAGGCAGGAAGAGGCTGTGACTCTTCGTCAGGAGGTGGCATCTCTGCAGAGGAAATTGGAGAGCCTGCAGAAGGAAAGGATCGATGCGCTGGTGAGATTGGCGGATGCCACAAAGGGCCATTTCCTAGCTGTGTTTGCACATTCAGTTAATAGTTCTAAGGAGCACCTTTTTCCCGTTAAACTTTTCCAACTGCGTTCTTCTGAATAAGGAGGAGAAGATGTTGTAGTCATGTCAAAGCCAGTTAATGCTGAGGCTGCTGATTTTCCTTTATGCTGGGCTTCTGTGCCCTAAAAGCTATAGTTCTCAACATCCACACTGTCTCTATGGACATTGCATGGTTTGGGGAATTCCTCGTGTCCAAACCCACGTCCAGATTCCTAAATATCTGGATCTGGAAGGAGGGATGAGAGGAGCAAGTTTGCTGTTAATAGAAAGGTGTTTGGCCTTGGCCATCTGAGAGCAGCCAGTGGGGAGAGAAGAGAGGAAAGCCAAGCGCTGATCCACACCAGGACGTGTGCCTGCAAGGGGAGAACTCGTCCTGAGTGGCAGCAGAGGATGACAGAGGGATCTGGCCATTGCTGCTCCAAGAGAGGGCAGTGGGGCTCTCGGGGATGGAGCCATGGAAACTCTACACAGCAGAGCTGGAAAACCACTGCTGTCAGCCCAAGCCCAGGGAAGGAAATGCTGGGGGTGTTTGCTCTTCCCTTCCTCCCTGATGGAGAGCACATCCTCGTGGCACTGCCTAAATCCTGCTTAGCATGGACTTGAAATCCTGGCTGCAGATCTGGCAGCTCCTCCCCAGAGGAGCACTGGAGTGGGGCTGCAAGAGCTTGGGGAAGGGCAGAAAGGAAGCTGGGACAAGCTGAGTGAGCTGGGAAAGAGCAGCATCAAGGGGGGTGCCCAGCAAAGGTCTGCAGCATCCCGAGGGGCAGGAAAGGTCTGCAGCAGGAGTCCAGATCTGGTCTGAAAAGCAAACCGAGGGGGCGAATGAGTGACCCTTTTTCTCCCTGTTTTGGCAGCATGGACAGGAATTGAACCAGCAGCACATGAGAGACGTGGAAGAGAAGAATGAAATGCATGCAGCTGAGTTAAGAAGACATAAGGAAAATACTCAAGAATCAGAAGTGGAGAGGGAAGGCGAGCAGGAAGAGTTGGAGCATGGGGCGGCTTCTTTGAAGAAATGGAGAGAGAACACCCAAGTACTGAGTGCTGCACTGAAGAAAAGTGAAATTGCCAAAGGGTCTCTGATGAAAGACTTGTACATCCTGATGGGGAAGTCTGGTATCCAGGCAGGCACTGGCATTGACCTTCAGTCCACTCCAGGGTCCCTGAATTATTCCAGTGCTGTTTCCCATGAGGAGGTGGGTCTCTATCCCTGTCAGTCCAGGCCTGCTTGGGTAAAGCAGCCCGGGCTGCAGCAGGCAGCCTTGTCTGTCTGCCTGGCTCCAGCCAGAGACCATTGACTGCCAGATTGTTTCCTGGCTCACCCAGAAAGACTGCTCCAGCTCTGGAGCTTACTGTTCCAATCTGCTCCAGGCCAAAAGCTAGGCATGGGGAGCTGCTTTTCCTGTGCCCACGCAACACATGGGGGTTTGGATTTGGTGTGGGAAGTAATGGAGCAGGTGAGCAGAGGGATGGACTAAACTGAGTGATGGACTAAAGTGGACCAATGGCTGAAAATCAGCTGCACTCCTGGTGCTTAGAGTAAATGGTATTGGCAGTTGCAGAAGATGCAGTATTTTTGGGTGACAACACGGAGTTTGGAGTGGGGATGTTTGTTGGGAAGGAGCTGTCTGGTCCCAGGCAAGCCAGCAGGGCCTGACACAGCACTTCCAAGGTAACAGTGCCAGAGGCTTTTGGCAGCCCCGGCTATCAGAGCTGCATAGGGCAGATGCTGTGAAACTTTGAGCCCAGAGCACAGGTGCTCCTTGTCCTCTGGCTGCCTGCGAGGTGCCACTGGCTGGCTCTGCACAGGGCTCCCGGGGAAGGGCTCGAGCTGTACCTTGTCCCACTTCCAGGTTTCCCAGGAGCAAGATTCATCGAGCTGCTCTCTGGAGCAGCTGAGCCCGGAATCCTCTGGCCAAGGGCACGCACTGGCCCAGGTGTGCCGAGAGCAGGAGCTGCTGGGCCAGAAGGCTGACCTTGAGGGCCGACTGGCAGCCATGGAGTGGCTCCAACAAGACCTTTCCAGGCAGCTGGAGGAGACCAGGTAAAGGCAGGGAGTAGAATCTTTTGTGGTATTTTAATATTCCCTGGTCAGAATATGGAAGAGTCTCAAGAACAAAAATATGTCACAATGGGAAGGTTCTTTTTCTGACACCTAAAGCCAGCAAAGCTCTCGTCAGCTCAGGAGCCATGAGCTCCTGTTTGTGCCGCCGAGCACACTCCTCTGGGAAGTCCAAAGCAATCCACCCAGCCCTGAACTGAGTAGTAGTTAAACCATGCAGATGCTGAGTGAAACCTCAGGTTTCTCTTGGCTTTGGTTCCTTGTTCTGGGCATTGAACATCCCTCATTCCTTACCAAGTAGCCTGACATGATCCTGATCTTCAGAACTGAAGCTTCGTCTTCAGCATTCCAGGCTCCAACCTTGGCACGTTGGGAGTAGCACACTGCCATTCAGGGGGAAGCCAGAGGCTCCTGCTGAAAATCTTGAGGGCTTTCTGCTTCCAAGCACACTCTTGAGAAGTGTGGGACAGGCCCTAGAGCTGGCTGGAGAGCAGCAGGGAAAGCTCTTTGGAATTCTCAACAGCCTCTGGGGATTCTTGCTGATTGTTGATGGGCACCCAGCTGCCAAACCTGCCAAGCTCCCTTTGGATGGTCCCTCTCACTCTGTAAAGAAGGACAAGTGCCTCGGGCTACTGCCTGCTTGGCCCGCAACACTAAAATAAAGGTGGCAAGTCTACTCCATGACCTTGCAAGAGTTTAAACTGCAGTCTCTGCATTCAGGTGGTTGTTGTTCAGACAAAAGGGTGTCCTGATTTTTTACAAGTGCTGCCGTGACCATGAGATTTTACCGTGTCATGCAAAGTAGTTCTGAAGTCTCACAAATACAGGGTGTCTGGAAGATGATGTTCCTTTATGTCCATTATCAAGAGCATTAAAAAGTCAGCAGTCAGCAAGGACAAGAGTCTGTTGTGTCCCCCTGCAGAGCAGCTTGGAAGTGCTGATGAGAGAAGGGCTGTGAGCAGGGGCTGGGCTTTTGCTCGTCGCCCCAGCCTGTTTGGACACAGCTAGCCAGTGTCATAGGTCAGGATCAGCAACTGAAGGTTTGGCTGTTGAGGCCAAGTTGGGCTGGGCTGTCTGTGCTGTGCCAGGCCATAGGGAAGGCCTGGGCAGTCCCTCAGAGGGCCCTGCTCTGCTGTTGAGATGGCATAAATGTGCCTTGTCTGGGCGAGTTTCCACGTGACCCATTTCCCATACTCAGGTGTGGGGATCTTGAGCCACGTCGTCCTGGAATACCCGGCTGTGGGTGTCTGGAGCAAGCAACTCATGTCTCTCCGTATTTGCAACTCGTAGGTCAGCAAAGGAGAGCCTGGAATCCAAGCTGATTGCTGCTCAGCAGCAGATATCTCAGCTGCAGACCACCAGGAACCATCTGGAAGCTCAAGTGCTCACAGTCACACAGGCCAAGGAGATGATAGAAGGTGAGAACCTCGTGTGCTTTGTTTGTGGTGCTGCCCCTGCCTAGAGAACTAAGCACCCTGTAAAGCTGCTTCTGTCCACAGAGCTTCTGAGAAGTGGTGGGGCTGGTGGCACTGAAAGGGCCTGAGGTCAGTAAAGTCAGTAAAGACTCTGACTCTTGCTGTTGGTCTTGTTTGTAGGAGAAGTGAAGTGCCTGCAAGATGAGCTGGAAGCAGAGAGATCTCTCAGGAGGCAGGAATGGGAAGACACAGCTCAACAGCTCCTGCAGGCAGAGCAGCAGCATCATGAAAGCCTCAGGCTTCAGGGAACTGCTCAGCAACTGGAAATAAAGAAGCTCCTGCAAGACCTGGTAGGGGACAGTACACTTCTGGAGTGTCCAAGCCAGCCCTGTGGGTTGGTTTAGCACAAGCAGAGCCTGAGGGTGTGAAAGGGCAGCAATCCTCTGCCAAGGCCTCCCGCTGCTGGGCCGGGCAGCAGAGGCAGCAGCTTGGACTTGGAGGTGCCTGAGAGCCCCCAGGATGGTGCTGGGACAGTAAATGCAGCCACAGCTTCAGTGAGGGCGTAAGAGGAGTTCCAGAGCAGGTTGGGCAGTGCCCACCCAAAGCGTGGCAGCCCAGGGCAGGATTGTCCCTGAGTCCCACCTGCCACGGAGCAGATGCCAGCGTGGAGCACTTGCCGGCATGGAGCAGATGCCAACAGTGCTGCTGGCTGCAGGCGTGGGAACTCGGTTCCTTTCTTGCTGTGCTTCCATGGTGGTCAGAGGGATTAGCTTAGGGCTGGAAGCAAATGGAACAGGCCCCTTGTCCCTGGTCCTTCAGTCCTTGTGACTGGGGTGTCAGGGAAGAGAAGGTGACACCTCCTTTTCTGAGCACTTGGACTCAACGCTTGGGAAGGTCTTTGCCAACAGAAGAGATTGCACGAGTCTGTGATTCTTGCACCTGCTGAGCCTCCTTTTGAATTCCATGACAGGACACGGTTTCTGGAGTGCTGTTGTCTTTTCCGGTTGGGGGCTGTGGGAGGGATGAAGCTTCACCTTTTTCAGCAAGGAGCTTGCCTGGGACTTCATCTTGCAAATTTCTCCTCCCCTCCTCAGGCAAGTGAGCGCGAAAGGCACCGTGCAGAGATGCAGGAGACGCTGGAGCAATGGGAAAAAGAGAAGGCAGAGAGAGAGCAGGAGCACAAGAAGGTGCTGTTTGAGATGAGGCAGAAAGATGCCACCCTGCTGGCCCAACAAGAAGAACTAAGGAGATTTGAAAATGCCAAGCGAGAGGTAATGACTGAGAGAGGTGAACTGGTGTGATTTTTTGCAAGGCTGGAGCTGTGGGAGATGGCAGGACATGGGGCTGTGTGGAGCATGCCCTCCGTGTCTTCTACATTGAACTGGGGGAGGTGAAAGCTGAACGGGGCTGTCTTTGGGACCAGCAATGAGCCCTCTCATAGGAAGCCAGGCAGAAACATCAGCTATCAGCTGAGATCTTTGTGCTGCTCTTGTGCTCTGTTGTTCTAAGATGTACCTCAGGGTACCTTCGCTGTTCTCTTTCCGCTCCCCTTTTGGTGTGTACTGGTAGGTGTTCACAGCCAAAGTGAGTTTGTAGCTCTTTTCTTATGTGGGAACAGGGAGGGTGCAGCAGGAACACTGACAAGAGAAAAATCTTTTTAAAGACTTGCCTGGAGTATTTCTGAACAGTAACCCAGAGTTGTCTTCTGGGCTGTGTTTTAAGTCACTTCCTGGGAAGCTGTGTTGGCCCCGGGGCAGGCAGTGGCCCAGGGGAGCAGCAGCCGAGTGCTGTGAGAGCACGTGAGCCCATCAGTCTTTGCCTCTGCCACACGGATGCTGCAGGAGAAGTGTGAAGCCCTCTGCTCTTTCCTTCGGTGCAGGTGCTGCTGGAAGAGCAGAAGGAGAAGAGTGCTTTATCAGAGGCACTGCTCCAGACTCAGGGAGAGCTCAGCCGAGCCCACCAGCAGGTCCAGCAGCTCAGGCAGGAGGTGAAAGAGCTGCAAGAGAAGGGGCAGGTAAGTGTGAGTAGGCAGGCAACAGAGGGCAGGGCAGGGACAAGGGCACAAAAGGCAGCTCCTGGGACTGAGGAGGCAAGGGCTGCTTCAGGCCCTGGGAGCACAGAGCCTGGTAAGCTCCAGAGCTCAGCCCCAGGAAGGAAGGCTTGCTTGGAAGCAGAGCTAGCTGGAGAAGCCAAAAGAAGCAGCTGAAGGAAGGGGATTTTGAGGTAGCACGTGGAACAAGCTGAGCCTGAGGGCAGGTCCCAGGAAGTTGCTCTGCATTTTGTTGCCAGACCATCAAGGCAAATCTGCAAGCTGAGCTGCAGGAAGCTCGCAGTGAAGTCCAGGCAGCACTGAGGAGGCACAAGGAAGAGCTACAAGGCCTCAAAGAGGAAATGAATCTGCTCCTTGAGCAGAGGGAGGCTCTACAAAAGCAGGTGAGTGAAACAGCACTGGCAGTGCAGCCTTGCAGCGAGGGGTCTGTGGCCTTCTTGCTTTTCCATGGCAGAGCAGCAGCTGGTGGGGTGATCCCTGGGGCTGTCTCGGGCTCTGGGGGCTCCATGGCAGCTGCTCTGCAGGACACACAGTGCTCTGCTGAATCTCAGCTGCTGCTCTGGTCAGCTGGGCTAGTCCTCTGGGCTGTTGGCCAGCAACCATCAGCATGGATTCCTGCTGGCCTCTCCTTGCCAGCCTTGGTTTGGGAGGTGCTTTTTCAGGTGCCCTGTCCATATCCAGTGTGAATCTGGGGCTCTCAGGACAGGGAGAAATGGAAAGTTGTCCTTTGCCTTTCCTCTCAGCCTGTGCTGTGGCTGACAGTGACAAGCTGTGGCTGCAGCCCCTGACTGCTTTGTTCCCTTTGACTGGAGGTGGGAGAGTTGACATCTCAGCTGGCAGCCTCCCGAGAGTCCCAGGAAACAACTGTCCAGAGAGCCCAGCAAGAGGTGAGGGAGGCCCAGGAAGAGTCCAGGCAGAAGCTGTTGGAGGTTGAGCATGTCCAGAAGATGCTGAAGGAGGCAGAAAATCAGAAAAAGGATCTGCAAGTGCATCTGGAGTCCTTGGAGAGGGAATGGAGTCAACGGGAAGAAGTGGCACAGCGAAATTCAGAATTGCAGGCTTCCGTGAATGCCCTAGAGAAGGAAAAAGCCAGGTAAATGAAAGCCTGTGGGACTCTGCATTGTGGTGAATGGATTCCCTCTTTGCCCTCTTTGCACCTGCCAGGGGCTTTGGCAGCATTTCCTAAGTGGCAGATTCTGAACTCTCCGTGCAGACACTTCTCCTTGTCTGGATGTTGTCTTTCATTTTCTTTACTTTTAAGACTTCAAACAGAGTTTTTCTGCAGAGAAAGGATTTTGGGGTAGCTCTTTCCCTCTAGGGGGTATTGTGTTTTTAGGTGGGTGTGTTGACACTGCCCGAGCTGCATTGTGAGGAGCTGGATACATCCATCAGCTCCACCTTGGATCCTGTAACTTGAAGCCTCTGGGATGTGGATCAGCCTGGCATCTGATGCTTTTTCTGGGCAGAACCATCTGAAGGCCCTGATTGCTGATCTAGGCCAGATTGCCCCCGGAGGCAGCCCAGCAACAAGAATGGCTCTGTTGCATGGTTCCTCATAAAATGTGCCCCGGTGCCTGGAGGGGGTCAAGCAGGCTCCCTGCCACCCTGCCCAGTCACAGGCTTTACTGACTGTGCAAAGAATGCAAGAAACAGGACCAAGGTATGGGGGTCTCCTCCAGCTGATCAAGTCCTGCCAGTCTTCAGTGCCACAGGATTCTTCTTCCAAGAAGAAGGCAAAGGAAAGGCAGGGCACTCCTGCTTGCCTGGAGCCTTCTGCATCTTCCATCAGCTTTTGCTCCAAGCCTCTGTTGCCACTTGGGCCTTTGTTTCTCCAGCTGAAAGTAGGATGGGTGCTGGTAGATCTTAGGGAACTCGCCTGAGATCCCCTGGCTGTAGGGTGCTGCTCCTCCTACCTGGACATACAAGATGGGGGAAGGAAACGTCTCTTCCATGTTGACCAAACCTCCCTCCCTTGGAGCCTGGTTAGTCCAAAGAAGAAAATGGTTCCTCTCCTCTAATGTCTTCATTGCAAGACTTTCTTAGGTTTGTATTCACATTCCCACCTCAAAAAGAAGGTAGGGCATGTAGGCAGGAACTTCCTGTTCTTTCAGGGCCAAAAGCGGAGTAGGCACATGCTGGGCTGGGACTGCAGGGGGAACAAACAGCCAAGTTGTTTAGACAGAACTCATCAGACAGAGGAGTTTTTCCCTGAGGTGCTGCAAGTCCTAAGAGTTTATAAAATCTGCTACCATGTAGCAATGAGTTTCTTGCTTCCCTTCTAGACTGATAGTGTCTCTGGAGGAGAAGAGCCAGTGCCTCAGAACGCTGGAAGAGAAGCACCTGGCACTGAACTATCAGGTGTCTCCGTGTCAATCTGCTCTTCAGCAGGCCCAACAGCTCTCTTCTCACTGCGCTAGAAAACTGCGGGAGCTCAACACCCAGGTAAGCTGTGCAGTGGCATCCTCTTCTCCAGGGACACACAACAGCACCTTTGCCTTGGAGGCCCCAACCTCTTTCCCCTCCCAGCAGCACGCACAGCTGCCGTCTTCTGCCCGGGGCTGCTGCTGCACCCTGAGGCCGAGGCTGGATCTGCTGTCTGCTGCCCAAGTTTTGCACCGTTCTCTCCCGGCTCCCAGCAGGAAATCTGGGAGGGGAGCAGCAGCAGACTCCTCTGGAGCCTCTGTGTCCCTCAGTTAGCAGTGTTGTCCCAGACAGAGTTGGTGCCTGTGCCGGGCACTGAGCAATGTGGGGACACAGAGGTGGCTATGGCAGGCTGGGCAGGGCACTTCCAGCGCAGCCATCTCAGCTGCTGTTCAGAGCTGCAGCCTCAAGGATGCCCATTGCCTCCCTTTCCCTCTTTTCTCTACATTTGTCTCCTTTGGAATCCTTGCTTCTTTGCGTTCTTGTTTTGGTGTGTTTTTGGCTTGCAATCATTTCTGTTTCATTGCTCTCCCTGCGGCCCACTCTGCAGCCTCAGGAGCAGCCCTGTCCCTGAGGCTCTGTGCATCCATCTTCCAGATGCAGGCCCTTCAGCACAGAGTGCTGCAGATGGCGGCTTCCCTGGCAACCCAAGAGAAGCAGCTGCTGCAGGAACTGGAGGAGTCTCCATTAGGAGAATGTGCTTTGAGGGACTCCGTGGACGTGCTGGAGGCTGAGGTGTCTGAGCTGCGTGTGAGGCTCCAGAGCACTGATGACTGTCCCCGTTGCGGCAGGACCCGAACAGAATGGATCGAATTCAGAAGACGAGAAGAGAACTAAACTCAACCGGTTATTTTCATGTATCGCTCTTTTTCTAGAGAACATCGTACAGACCAATTTCATTTGTCTTAAAGTAAAAACATCTCACACCATTGGTGCTCTGTGAAACTCTTTCCTAGGCCCAACCTGGTAGAAACCTCTCCTTTTCTCTCTGACTGAACTGAGAATATCCATAGATGACAAAGCTCTTGCCTTGGCCATACAGTGTAAGGCCGTGTATGGATATTCTCATTTCAGTCAGAGAGAAAAAGAGAGAGATTCTACCAGGCTAAGCCTGAGAGAGAACTGGAAAGGAATGTAAATAATTCACTATCTGCCTTGCTGTTCACATTGTTTGTAGATATGTTCTGCCACCGTGCATCATTCACTGCACACCAACAGTGTGAGATGTTTTGACTTTAAGACCAATGAAATTAGCCTGCACGATGCTCTCCATAATAGAGCGATGTATTTGAAATAAATGAGTAGGAATTCTTGTCTTCTGACTTGGAGTCTTTTGTTCTCGTCCTGCCTCAACAACGCTATCTGGTGACTCCTGTCATGAACTGCACCCTACCCTGAAGGAACAGCGTCTGGTGGACTCTTACTGCAGCCTCGGCTGAAGACCCGAGCCCTGGCATCTTGCAGGGGTCGCTCTGCAGCCGCGGCTGCACGCCAGCAGCTTGGAGGCTCTGGCCGGACACCGTTGCCCTCTTGAGAGAGGTAACGCTGAAACCGCGTGCCTTCTGGAGAAGGCTTGGTCCTGTCTGGAACGTGGGTCGGCTCTTAGAAGCCGAGAACTGAGCGGGACAGGTTTTCCCTGAAATAGCAGACTGTCTGTCTCTTGAAGTGGACGTTTGCTAAGGGAGGGTTTCCTTGGAACATGGGAAACCAGCTTTCTGCAGCGGAACGGCTGATTTTGACTGCCTGGCAGGGGTATATCCCTCAGCTGGGGGTTCTGGTCTCTGAGACCGAGCTCGTCCTCTTCCTGGGTTGGCTCAGGACTGAAATGAACAGGGCTTATGCCTTTATTAATGTTCAGCTCTTTATTAAAGAGATCAGCTGAGCAGTGGTCCTGAACAGAGCTTGCCCGCGTTGTTGTAGCTCTTCCAGGTGCCAGAAAGGAAGGAAGCATGCAGAGTCTGTCTCTGAAGTCCAGAGCAGCAGCTGTCTCTTCTTCTTTCCTGTGGCACAACCGGTGGCCAAAGGATGAGGAGGCGTGAAGTGCACAGTCTGTTGCTGAAGTCCAGAACAACAGCTGTCCCAGCTCCTTCCCTGGTGGCAGCCCCAGCGCAGGCCCCCTGGCTCTTCTGGCTCCACTTGACCCTGGCCCACCCCAGTCTAGTTGCTTTGAAGTTATGGTGACAGACAACAGTTGATCACGGGTTGTGTTTCCCTCTTCCTCGGCTAGGGCATTTGTCCATCCCCCTCTACTGTGTTTAGTTTTTTATTTAGGGGTGTCTTTACCCCCCAAAAATACTCCCATGATCCCAGGGGGTTTTCTTATTTGCACGTTAGTCCCAGAATGTCAGTGTGGTGGGGGGGAAGGCAGGTTACCTCTGGGTAGTTTAGGGAAAACAAACAGAGCAATTAACTAATTAACATTTCAATACCGGTAGCCAGCAGTCATTCCAGTGTTGCCATGGGAACTAGGAAGGCCCTGCCCACTTCTCTGGGGAACACCTGGAAACTTTGTTCATAACAAATCCCTCCTCTATTTCTTTGATCGGACTTAAGCCCGCATCAACTTACAGTCTTTGGCTTTTGAGGGCTAACTTCTTTTGGCATTTGTATGCTTTTACTTAGGTCTGATGGTAATTTTCCTCTTCTTTAGAAACTAAGTAAGACTCAATAATATTCTAATTAAAAAACGTTCTTCAGTTAACTCCTTTGGCTAAAGTACACTTATTCTTATTAAACAATTACAAAAAACCTGAGGGTTCCAAAGGAGGCTCCTTCTCCATCCCTTCCGCCGGGCCGCCCGCCATTGCCGTGTGCAGAGAGGCGGCCGAGCTCGCGCCAACGCGCCCCCTGCAGCCGCGGGGGAATCATCGCCCCCGCCCTGCCCGGCCGGGAGCCCGCGGCGCCCCTGCTGGCTGTGCCCGGAACTGCGCCGCAGGGGAAGGTGCCTGCGGCCGGGAGAAGGCTGGCGCTGGGTCTGTGCCTCTGTTCGTTGTTGCTGCCGGGGTTGGTGTTTGTTTGCCCTGTTACACACACACGCTAGTAAGGAACTGCTATTCCTTTTCTCCTATCTTTGCCTGAAAGCCCTGTAATTTCAAAGTTATAATAATTCCAAGGGAAGGGGGTCATATTTTCCATTCTAAGGGAGCTTGCTGCCTTCCTTGGCAGACACCTGTCTTTCAAACCGAGACACTCAGACATTGGATCCCTTCCTTCCTGGTCTTCCAGGGCTTTCTATGATGGTGATTCTGCTGGCTGTCCCTGGAAACAAACCTCTCTCTTACACTTGTTATATGCCGCTCCCAGAGAGAAAGGGGCCCTGGCTCCCTCACGAACACCTGTTCAATCCCCACATCCTGGGCCAAGGAGCCCAAAACCCTTGCTGCAGTATCATCATGTTGCACGCCTGTACCCATAAGGTCCCAAACTTGAATCAACCAGGTTGAAAAAGCCTCATGTCCCTGTTGTGCAATGTCTTTCCACAGATTGTGGAGACTGTCAAACAACAGGGACTCAGTGATGATCTCGGGTTTTGGCTCCTCTGCTGGTTGTGAGGGCCTTGGCTCCACGTTCACATTAACTCAGTACATTGATTTGGAGACTTCCTCCTCTGCAGAGGGGCGACTGCTGCTGGCTGTGGCCGGCCTTGTGGTTGAGCTGGAACCTGGACAGTTGTAACATCCGTGGGTTCTACTGCTGCACCATCAGCCTTTCCCTCTGATTGCAGCTGGTGCTGCTGGACCATGTCCCTGCCCTCTGTGTCAGGTTTTGGGGTAGCTACCCAAGGTAACCTCAACCTGTCTTAGAATGGTGAACAGACCTTGCTGAATAAACACAGCAAAAACATAAGTAGATGATCTCTTTAGCTTCTAGGTGAAATTTAAACTCTTCAAAAGCTGTTGGCTTAGGCCCAAAGAAGTGAGTGAAGAGTTGGGAGAAAACTCCCCCCATGTTGCTTCATCACAATAGGTACCATTAGTAAGAAAACCCCAAAGACATGAACTTAGCCCATGACTGCTACATAGCCATGTGCCCACATTCCAGAAGAAATTTACAAGCATTGAATTTCTTGCCTTGTTGGCGTGTTCTACAAACTCGATAACAACCCCAATGCTCTTAGTCATGAGACCCATGTTTTGATAAGGGACTGCAAATTGGAAAAATGTAGCCGCAATCATGTGCCAAGCAAACCAGGGTAAGCTAGACCACATGATGCCACTTAACGAGGTGTTTTATCCTGTGCCCCAGAACTGTCATTCTCTTTTCACCATTTCCTCTCGATGCTTTCGTGCCATACACTGGGCAGCAATAATTGTCTTGGTTTTAAAAGACAGATGTCTGCCAAGCAAAGCAGGAACCTTCCTGGAATGGAAAAAATCACCCCTTCCCTCCAAATTATTCCAACTTCAAAATTACAGGGTTTCCAGGCAAAAATAAAGGAACAGCAATAACAGTTCTCTGCTAGATATAAAACAGAATGAACAACAAACAACACAAGAAAACAATAACAGGAGTTTTCCACCCGTCAAGCACCACTTTCCCCTTTGGTGCAGTTACAACCACAGCCAGCAGAGGGAGCTGGCGGGCCCCAGTGAGGCAGGGCGGGTGCGATGATTCCCGCCAGCCAGCAGGGGGCGCTCCAATGCGAGCTTGGCACCATTCCCAGGTGTGCTGGCGTCTCCGGGGAGGGGCAGGAGGGGAAATTGCTCCATTTGTGAATTCACAGGCAGCAAGCAGTCTCAGCAACATCACCGGCAGAGGGCAGAAAACAGAGAGGGCAGGCAGATCAGATCAAGCAGCAGTGGAGCTCAGCATCACCCACCGGCAGCCAGCAGAAACGTTGAAGGCAGGCAGATCCGATTCTAACACCAAGTTCAAATGTAGCCATACCCCCAGCTAGATAAACATGCACACCCCAACATCCCCAGGGCCGCTCCTCCCATTCCCCCACTGGAAGGGAAGAGGCAGCCCCAGCCCCACCCTCTGTGGGATCCCAGCTGGAGCTTATGCCTCTCCTGATATCCCCCAAACCGTGGAAGGCGCGGGGCAGGAAACATGGACAGTTCCTGCCACAAATGACCACAGGATATGCCCATCACCATGACCACCCGCCAAGACAATGTGAAAGTAACCCTCTGAAAGCCCAGAACAAAAGGTCTGTCTCACTGAAATGTACTCCAACAATGATCCTGAATCCATCCTGGTATGGATAAGGCAAGGATGTCTGTGTTTCAGAACCCCTGTGACAGCTTAACAGTAGATAACGCATCCAGCTTGCCAAGCACTCAATAGTTGGTATTTGTAATTTTACTAACAGAGCAGGATGTGATTTCAACCATTACCTACCAGAAGCTGTTCTACAGGGTCTACACGTCAACTTTTCTCCAACACCAATTGACATGAACATTACCATGGTCAAAAAACTGTTGGAACATCCTGGCCTGCACAAACTACCACAACAGCAGAAGAAGAAAAGTCAGAAGACGCCAATCAGTGTCCATCACAATATAGAAAAGGCACATCATGTTCTAGAACAAATGAAGAGGGATGGAGAGAATCACTGGTGGGAAAACTTGCTTGGATGGTCCCCAACTGCCACAGGCTTTTCCAAGCTGAGCTACATCCTGCAGCTGTGATACTGGCACTAACTGGGATTGGGTTTGTGTTAATAATTGCAGTGTATATAAGAGTGTGGTACGTAATCCAGCAATCAAGAAAACAAACTTGTCCAGAAATGCAAAGGTTGAAGGAAGGAAAAGCAATGTGTTTGTTTTGCCAGAACCAGATGCTGTGTTTTTGTTCGTAGATACCACTTAGTTTTAACATTTTGAGAAAAGAACTGATTCGCTCCAACACTGAGCCAAGAGCCACCACAGAGACTGACTCAGTGAGGTGGGTATTCGCTTTATTCGGCTCCTCTGTGAGAAATGGATTTGCAAAGTGATGTAAACAAAATGGCCGGGAGACCTTGTGCTCCTCTCTTGATAAGGCCTTTATTTAAAAGATAGCCTAAGGGGCGGGGGTACGGGGTTCGCGATGCCGCCGCTACTCCCAGGTGAGTCGACGTCCCAGAGGAGGGGTAGACGATCCTGTCGATTACGGCAGGATCGGAGTCTTCGCCCTCAGGGGATACGTCCAGAGACTCGCTTATAGCTCGTTGGTCTAAGGGGGTGAGTCTGTTCAGACCTCTCTCAATTCATGGCGACCGGCTCCAGGGGTGACGAAGGCCAGCTCCAATTCCCTGACATCTCCCTGTCCTGGAGATGTTGACTGTTGAGCAGTCCTTGCTTTTGTTCGCGGTCTGGGTCCAGCTCTAGTCCTCTGCTGGAGTCCGGCCATTAACATGCAGCACATGCTAAGCCTTCTGGGAACCAGGAAGTCACCTCAGGGAGCAGCGGCCGAACTACCCGACGCCAAGGAGGGGATACAGAGGGCCCAACCCGTCAGGTACAAAGGGGTTCCAACAAAAAGGGGGGCTAACCCCAGGGCCTATACATATAGTGAAGCTAGAGGGATATAGCCGGAGTGGGGACTGGGCACAAGGGCAGACACACCAAGTAGGAGAAACACGAACAGGGGTGAAATTAGTAAACACATTCAAGCGAACTGTGGAACAAGCAGAGGAATGATTTTAAACTGTGGAATAAACAGAACAATGGTCAAACGGTTAAACATACAACCCAACGGTCAAACCCCAAATTTATTCCTAACACAAAGGATTCTCAAAACCCAACTGAAAGCTCACAGTCTTGTACATCTGTATGCAAATTCTGAGAGAAGGTGGGCTGACTCAGGAAGGCCATGGAATAGAGATGACATTGTTGAGAGAGAGATTGGAGTAGCAATAAGTTTCAAAAGATGGCCTTGCAAAACGACCAGATATTTTGGGGAATTAGAACTGTGAAAGATTCATTGCAGCAAGACCGTGTGGGGTAAAATAATAGGTAATTGGTGTTAGAAGTATTAGCAGCATTGTGTGGCAAAAGTTAATAGGCTGAAAAATATTTATAAGGTATTGTAACCAGGAAATAGGGGGGCTTCTGATAGAATGGTGTTTAGTTTTACATCGCTTCCATCTCCCCCTTCTACGAGACTGGTAATGGAAGAAAACCTTTTATATGCCTCTCAGTTGCCCCATCTCTGTAGAGTTGGGCTTTTGCAACAAATGGTGCTTCCATTGTGAGGAAGCGATTTGGCTAATTTGTCCAGTGGTTGGAACGCCCTGAAGTACTTTTTGTTAAGTGCCGCTGCAAGGAAGCGCAACCCTAGGGAATTATAGTTCTTCCGCAAGGAAGGAGCTATCGGGACCTCTGCCTACACCACTGGTTCGACTCGGACTGGGACTGAGACTGATATTATCACCTGTGGCGTGACAGCAGGTAGGCTTCGGGAAACACGATCGGGCACAAGATCTCCAAACAGCCCAGAGATGTTTATAAGAGCCTTAAGGCTCCAATTCTTGTAATGTTTCAAAACAAGAGTTCAAAGATTTGCTATCTTGGGTTCAAAAGCAGTTTCCAACTATAGATGATACCTCTGTGTTCACCTTTCCCCTGTGGGACTTGGTTGGACTCAAACTATGCAAAGCTTTTACCATAAATCGTGATCATACAGCTGCAAAGCTACTGCCTGCATGTTGCACTTTGATTGACATATTTAAGCAGCCCGCCCAGCTCTCTGCTTCCTTGATATGTCCGCAAATCCTGCCCTGTCCTGGGCCACGTCCTCAAAGCCTCCTTCTCCTCCAGTCTTCACTGGAGACACTGCAATCCCAAATGGGAGCCATGGCACCCCCAGCGCTCCCCCCAGGGCTTCTGCTGTTTTCCCAGCCTGCAGCCACCGCTGCCATCCCCTACTCACCTGGCATCCCTCCACCCCTGCCTTTACCTACAGATTTAAAGGGGACAGAAACCAAAATTTCTCCTTCTTGTGAAGAGGGAGGGGAGAGCTCTGTCAACAGAAAGGAGAGAGGCTGCTCTATTAACACTACAAAAGGGACTGGCTGCCAGAAAAGGGAGGAATGTGAGAAAAGCCCTGTGATTTGCAAACTTGTTGATGTGGAAATCAAGCAGGAAACAGATTCCACTTCGGAGGAAGAGTTTAACCCGTTTATATCCTGGCCCTGTGAATACAGAATAGGAATCAGGTTTGATTCCTTTAGTCTTGGAAAATAATTCAAGACGACTGACTGATTGGGCGGACAAAGGATGTCAAGTCATGCAAAATAAAGACTTTAACTCACCATATGGAGAGCTCCTTGCTATGCCAGCCAGGTATGGGAGAAATCCTGCTAATCCCTGGTGGGAACCTGTATCGCATTATAATATTAAGAAGTTAAGAAAAGCTATTAAAGGCAGCGGCTTGAGCTCCCCATATTTTAATAACGTGGTGAGAAGTATATACGATTCTTATGACCTAACACCTTCAGACTGTCATAATGTTTTGTCTATGATTTTAACGAACTCGCAATATATTCCATAGGACTTAGAATGGTGAAAGCATCTTAACAGATTGATAGAGAGCTAGGCTGGAGATCCTCATGCCCAACTTACAATCGGTCAATTAGCTGAAGATCCTCCAAATGACAATGCAAAGGACAAAGCAGAATCCGTGTCTAGAGCAGTGCTGGGAGATACTAAAAACACAGCATGGAAGGCTCTTTTGACTGTGCAGCCTGCAGGAACCCGTGAAAATGCCTATTCTCTAATTTGACAAGCCAAAACTGAACCTTATTTTTAGACCGTTTAGTACAGGTGGTTCTAAGGCAGTGTCCCGATGAAGCAGCACATCCTCATTTAATTAAAAGCCTTGCCTTTGCTAATGTAAATGATGAATGGAAAAGGGTCATTCTAACTATACTGAACCAGCCACCAACAGTGCCACAAACACTCACTGCCTGCAGCAAGCTGGGCACTCCACAGCGCATTGTGACCATACAAGCTAGTGCACTGAGGGAAGAACTTGCGAAATCCCAAGATTCACTGGGAGAGGAACTCGAAAGAGCCATTGAGGCTCAGACAAAAACTATTGAGAAAACCCTCACTGCTTTAAAGGGCCCTGTTTTAACTGTGGAAAACCTGCTCATTTGAAAAAAAGGACTCCCGTGAGGCAGTGAAAAATGCAACATTACCTAATATTTGCCCTCGGTGCAGAAAAGGGAGGTACTATGCGAACCACTGTCACTCCAAATTTAACACAGATGGGAAGCCTCTGTCGGGAAACTTCAAAAAGAGCACACAGCACCACCACGTGACAAAACAAACAATGGCAGCTCAATCCCAAGGAAACCTAGGCAACTCAAACCAGATGCAATTTGTGTAGTGGCCAGTCATCTCCCAAGCACCCCCACTTATTACCCCCAGGGGCACGATGTGAACTGGCAACTTCTAAATTAACATACTTTTTAAAAGACTTTAACCATGACTTCATACCCACAGGAGTTACTGGTACTTCACAGCAGAGACAAGACTTTTTAATTATAGGCAAAGACAGGAACATATTTCTTGGATTTTCCATTTTTCCAGCTGTTGTTTCAGTAAATTGTAATGAAGAGCTGATGCCTTTAGCTTTTGCTTCCAGTGCTCCAGTGGTAATTCAACCAAAACCACTAAGAGCTATTGCTACTGCATTGCCAGTGACAATAGCTAAGCAAGACATACATCGAGAGACTCTGCTTTTAACTAAGCGAGCTGTATACCAAAAAATGCCACCTGAATGCTTCAGCCGGCACCTGATGTCCTTTGGCTAGAATGTGTCAACAATGAACGGCCACAGCTGACTTGCAGTCTAACACATTGTGGTAAAACAGTTCACATGACAGGCATGCTGGACACTGGCACAGATGTCGCTGTAATTTCTCACGTGTTTTGACTGAGCAACTGGAAAGTAGTGGCGCCCATGGGGGCTCTCACAGGAACTGGAGGAGTCACACTGTGTCTGCAAAGTGAATTCATGATTACTGTTACAGGTCCTGAAGGGAAGACAGCGATCATCCATCCCTTTGTGGTGCAGAGACCCATCACAGTATGGGGGAGAGAAGTACTGCCCCAGTGGAGAACCAAAATAGAAGTGAGTTTTAATGGGCGCCACAGCAGCACCTGCCACTCTAGAGTTATCATGGAAAACTGACAGCCCTGTTTGGGTGAGTCAGTGGCCTCTAGCAGAGAAAAAACTAAATGCCCTCAACAAAAATTAGTAAATGGACAGTTGCAAAAAGGTCACATCAAGCCCACAAATAGCCCTTGGAATTCCCCAGTCTTTGTCATTCATAAGAAGACTTCTGATTCCTGGAGATTTCTCCACAACTTGAGAAAGATCAACGAAGTGATAGAAGACATGGGACCCCTGCAACCTGGACTTTCTTCTTTCAGTGATTCCAAGAGACTGGCCTCTTGTTGTCATCGACT
Source organism: Anomalospiza imberbis (assembly GCF_031753505.1). NCBI lineage: Eukaryota > Metazoa > Chordata > Aves > Passeriformes > Viduidae > Anomalospiza > Anomalospiza imberbis. Next base: position 1,351,749 of record NC_089697.1, on the reverse strand, counting down.
TAAAAGACTGGTTTTTCAACATTCTACTGCATCCAGAAGATGCTCCCCGATTTGCCTTTTCGGTTGCTGTCGGAACCCAGAATGTCCCTTGGACACTCTTGGATGTTCTGGGCCCAGGTCAGAAGCGTTTGAGACCCTGGAATGCAGCCACAGACCCCTGTGGCTTTGAACCTGATCCATGGAACAATTTACCAAGCTTGCAGGAAGAACAAGAAATCACAAAAGTTTAGCTATTATAGTAGAAGTAGTCACAAAGTGAAAGGAAGAATTTTTGAGTGCTGTACTGGGGGGTTTTAGGCCTTGTACAGAGGGGTCTGAGTTTTGTACATGGGGGTCAGAAGTTCTAAGATGCAGGGACTTGGGTGTGCCCTGTCCTTTTTCTTTCTCCTTCCTAACCTCCATGTTCTTGGTGATGTTGGCATTCACAGATTGGTTTAGAGTAGAAAGTCACTGTTCAATATAGGTGATGGGCATTGGGGAAAAACTGTAAACATCTAATACGTAATGTATGATATAAAAGAAGGCACCAGCCCCCTGGGTGTCGGAGTGTGCCCTTGCCTGACTGCAGAACGGACCGCAGCAGCTCAGGGAGAAAATCTTTCAGATAACATACAATAAACTACCTTGAGACAGGACAACAGAAGACTACTGAGTCTTTCTTTGGAGACACGGGTTGGAGGAGAGACTTTTTCACCTTTCCGGTTCACCCCAACCAGGGGTGAGTTCCTACAGGTTGCAGCCATCAATAGAGGAGAACCACTGCAGAAATATCATCGGATGGTTTTACCAAAAAGGATGAAAAATTCTCCTACAATTTGTCAATATTTTGTGGCATGAGCTTTGTCTCCAGCCCAACAAAAACACCCACGGTCAAGGATTTAACATTACATGGACGATTTACTCATTGCAGCACCTCCAGGTTTGTCCCCCTGGCTGTGGAGAGAGCTCCGGGATCCGTCTTGCAGAAGCTGCAAGATCAGTTTTGCAGGGCATGCAAGAAACGGCCTTGTCTGTGGGGCCACAGCTGGCTGTGCTGCTGGAGCTGTGAGGAGACCTGATTTGAGAGGTTCTCTGTCTGCTGGGGCCGCCTGAGCCAGGGGGATTTTTCTTTTCTTTAAGATTGGTTTTTTCCTTCTTTTTCATTCTTCTTTAGGATATAAAGATAGTATGTGTTCTAATACCTAGGCTCCCAGGAGCTTTCTTTGGTGCCCAGTGTCTGCAGGGCACAGGGATAGAGGGGAACATGGGTCCTTGTGCTCAGCAAGCTGCCCAGGCGTGCAGTGAGGAAGGGAAAATGGCCAGAAGCCCCTTGGCCTTTGGTGGTTCTGCTGAAGCCTTTGTGCTGGCGACAGGGCGGCTGGGCAGGAGCCGGAGCTGCGGAGATCCCTGCCAGACTGGTGCCTGGAGATGGCCACAAGCCCTCTTGCCCAGCCAGGCAACGCCATCTGTGTGCTCCTGGCTGCATTGCTGAGGGCTCCAAGGTGCCTCTCGATCCGGCTCCTCTGGAGCTCCGTCGGGGCTGCGCCGCTGCCGGGCAGGTTGGCTGGGCTGGGGGAGACCCTGAGGCGACAACGGGGCGGTGGGAGGCTGTGAAGGGATGAGGTGCTGCGGCGGCCCTGACAGGACAAGGCGGTGGGAAGGCACGAGGGCCATGTGGGAGGGAGTGGGTGACAGGAGGCTCCAAGGGGACAGGAGGCCCCTGAGGAGCCAGGCTGGTGGGAAGCCCTGAGGAACTGGGTGCCAGAGGCCATAAGCAGCCCTCAGGCTGCTGCCTTGTTCCTGACAGCCGGCTGCTCTGGAGCTTCCCCAGAGACACTGCCATGCCTGGGGCAGAAGCGCTCGAGGCTGGGCCTCAGCAGGAGGGTGGGGACACACCCGAGGTGCCCAGTCTGGGCTGGCTGGGGACAAGGAGGGCAAGGGGGCCCTGCCAGGCCGCAGTCACTGGGTGCTGGCAGGACTGGCAGCCAGCCTGGGTCCCCGCGGCTGCCCAGGCCACCGTGCTGAGACCGAGGCGCCCCCTGACTCAGAGCACTGGGCTTGCAGAGCTTCTGCCTCCACCAAGAGGGCGGCAATGTCTCCTTGAGCAGGGCTGCTTCCAGCACTTGTCTTGGCTGCTCCTTCAGGGGGCTGGCACCATCATCAGAGGCACAGAACAGCTTCTCCTCCCAGAGTTATTCCTATCCTCTGTACTTCCCCAGGTGTCTGCCTTGATGTTCACCGGGGACCTCCTTCTTTGTGGCCGTCCATTGCCGTGCTCAGCAGGCAGCCAGTTGTGAGCTGCCACAGGAAGAGACACAGCAACTGGAGTGTTGAATAGCAGAGGCTGTGCCAATTCTTTTGCTTTCAGAGTGCAAGAAAGACAGAAAAGCACAAGGATACATGACAGTGTTTCGGTGGAGTCTCTTTGTTCTGTGAAATTCAGTAGCTGTTGGTGTTGCTGTGCTACTGCTATTCCCTTCCTTTAAAAAATCAATCTGGGAAGAAGCAACATCATCTGACACCTACCAAGTGTTGCCACCAGTTGCTCCAGGTGCTGCTACCAACAGCCCCTGTAGGATGGAGCACAGCCCCCAGTGCTGCCAGGGCTCGGGGGAACTTGCTTCAGCGGGGACTCTGCCACACCTGCTGATGTCAGTGCTGCCCCGGCCCCAGGGGTCAGAGCAGCATTCCTGCCCTGGCCCACACGTTCCTCGTCTGTGTCACAGGGCCACGCTTAGCACCAGTGTCAATGAGGCCTGTTAAGACTCTGTCTTTGCCTTTCAGAGTCACTTTGCATTGGCACGTGGGACACTAAGATGTAATACGTTGTGTCCAAAATCTCTGTGGCACCCCTGTGGAACCGAACTCCCCTCCCCTGTGTTCAGCTATCAGGGCTGCAGATATGGGTGCTGTTGGGAAAAGTATTGTTATAAATACATATTATAATATTGGCTTTTCGCAAACATTAAGATGGATTCTATATGTATGTTAAAATAACTTTACTATAAAAATATAGGGTTTTTTTTTTTCCTGTTGTTAACTAAACCTAGACATAGTAGTGAAATAGCTGATACAGTATGCTTGTGTTAAACTGCCTGCTTGGTTGGGGTAACATTCAATGAACTTATGATGGAGACCCCTGCTGCTGACATGCAGATTTATCAGCATCCACCATCTGTAGAAAATATGGACCAAAACCCAAACTGGAGGTGATAATGAGGATGGACTAAAACCACAGGCACAAAATGTGCATGCTCTGAAAAGGCGGACCCAAGGAGGAGCCATGCTGAACAACTCTTGGAATATGTAAACTAATCTGGGGAAAAGTTTATATGCATAATTGTTTATGAATATGCAATAGGCTGATGCAATAGACAGGGTATGTAAAGGACGTCTCTGAAATAGCAGGTGTGTTCTTGACCGAATGCCAAGCACCTAGCCGCAAAAACTTTGCTTTGTTCTCTTTGTCTCTTATTGTCATTTTTTAAACTTCTAAATTTGTACAGGAGAGTGAACCTCATTTTTCACAATGGGGACATGAAAAATGGGGCTTGGAGTGCTAAAATGCCTCAAGAAAGTACCAAAAAACCCCCCAAGCACCACATTCCCCTCATGTCTGGGCTGGCTTTCCAGCAACTCAAGTAGAAGAGTCCTCCAGGAACTCAAGGGAGCAGCAGCCCTCCTGCTGAGGCACAGCCTGTGGAAAAAGGGCTCGGTGGCCCAAATGTGTGCTTTGGAAATCAGAGTTGGGTTCCTAAATCCCGCTGGAACTCTCTCTAACAGACCTGTGGTGGCTGGGGGATGTCCGTGGGAAGGCTTTGCCAGCCTTGAACTGGACCTGTTGATCATCTGAGCTCTGCTCTGTGTGGGAGCCTGTTCCCTTGCCCTTGCCCCAGGGCAGAGAGTTGGTGAGGGCTGGAGTTGGAGGCTGTGTCTGCCCCGAGAGCCGGTACCGTGGGGCTGCAGGTGCTCCTGCCAGCGTGGGCTTGTCTGAGCCGGGCCTTGTGCCTCTTTCAGGTGTCCCTGCTGCAGTCACAGCTGGCCCAAGACCGACAGGACCACCGGCAGAACTACACTGAGAGCTGTGCAAGGACCAGGCAGGAGCTGTCAGACCTTCAGCAGGAGCTGTCCTGCTCCTTTGCAGCTCTGCTCAAGGAGCCCAAAGCTGCTCTTGTGGAAGCAGACACTTGAAGCTGCATCGGTCTCTGAACCTTAACTTGGCAGTGACATCCAGGGGCTGTCCGTCTCGTGAGAGACAGGCCCTGCAGAAGGCAGGTGCAGCTCTTCTCTTCCACGCAGGATTTGTGCCCTGCTCAGAAGCCAATTCCTGTCAACTGGGGCACAAAATTCCTCCCTAGGTCACAGATGAACGCTATCGAAGATGAGGGCAAAAAATACCTGCCAAAGCTTTTACAAGCAGACTCATTTAGTTCTTGAAGGTCTGTTCCTAGAGAGGAATCTCTGATGTAAGCAGCAAGACTTTTCTTCTGCCTAGAAAACCTAGTGATATATTGCCAAACGGAGAGCAGAGAAAAAAATGCACTCGTGGTTGTCTCAGGATTCTTAATCTATTTTATGAGCCTTAAACACTGCAGCTCTTGGCATTTCTCTGTAGGAATTTGAAAAGCCCCTGAAACACCATTCTTCCTCCTCATGCGGCTGTTCTAAAGGCAAAGCTTTACCTTCATGAATATTTGTAAGCAGCAAGAACCTTTGCAGGCTTTTTCTTCCATCTCTCCTTTGTCAGGAAAGACAGAAGAATTCCTGTGACTCAGGAACCAAGCGCATCCCTAAAGAGCCTGCAGGTCTTGAGAACGCTGAGCCTTAAAACTGACACTGTCTGCACCAGCAACTTTGAACTCATGTTATGAGCCAGGTCCCTGCCCAGCTGCCCAACAGGGCTCTGGGGACACGGGGGAGGCAGGGCCCGTGCCAGTGGTATAAATAAATTTGTTTTAATAGGCCGGCTTAATAATAGTTCATCGTTTTAATGAGTTGTAATGAATTGCTAATTAATATAATTAATTGTTGGAATTGAAGTAGTAAGTTACAAAGTTAAAGGTATTGTCGGTCAAGTGTGCGTGCATAGCTGTCAATCACGGAAAAGGAGGGTCGGAAAAGGTGTCAAGGCAAGAATCTTCTAGATGGGTTACATCATGGAACGATGTCAGCAACTCAACCTATGACTGGGGGACTAACCAGCCAATAGTGCCTCAGAATTCCAGGATGATAGGCCAGGAATGCGCTGTCTTATGGACCAACCAGCTACCAGGAGGTGGACCAATCAACAAGTGGATCAAAAGTGCACCAATCTTGCACCTTTCAGAGACTTTAAAAACCCCTGGGTGCCGAGCACCCGGGTCTTTCTGCAGAACTAGTATCCAAAGAAACTCCCTGTGTAGCACAGAGTTACTTGGATCTCTGACTTGCCCCTGAGGCCCTGGGCTTATCCTGGGGCCTCATCTTCAGTTGTCTTTGTTTTTAATAAACAGGCCCAGGCCTTTTAAAATGTCTTGGCTCCAATTTGCCTGTTTTTAACACCAGGACGGGCAGGAAGCTGGGATGGGGGGAGAGCCAGGGAGGGCCTCTCCAAGAGCCCCTGGAATGCTGGGCTATGGACCCTGGTAACCGTCGCAAAGGCTGTGGAATTTTGGGAGTTGGAGCCTGACAACTGTCACAAAGGCCGTGGAATGTTGGGAGTTGGAGCCTGACAACTGTCACAAAGGCTGGGGAATGTTGGGGCTTAGACCCTGGCGACAACCAACAGCTCCTGGCTATTGGGGTTTGGACCCTGGAGCTGTCAACAGCTCATGAGCTTTGGGGCTTGGACTTTGCAAAGGCCAAGGGCACTTGGATTGTGTGCTATTGACCCTGCAAAGGCCAAGAACCTTTGGATATTGGGGTTTAGACCCTGCAAAGGCCAAGGGCCTTTGGATATTGGGGTTTAGACCCTGCAAAGGCCAAGGGCCTTTGGATATTGGGGTTTAGACCCTGCAAAGGCCAAGGGCCTTTGGATATTGGGGTTTAGACCCTGCTAGGGCCAAGGGCCTTTGGTCATTGCTGTTTACTCTCTGCTCGTGCCAAGGGGAGGATGGAGACCCGGCGGGTGAGTGAGAAAGCCACTGCTCTCCTTGTGCCAAGCCCAGCAGGGACCTTGGAGGGCCTGGGCTGGGCCTCGGGGAACAGTTCCCTTTGGGAATAGCAAGGGATTAACAGTTGGCTGTTCCAGAGCTGGCAGCAGCTTTGGTGCTCGCTGTGGGGACAGGTGTGGGAGGGAATGGGTGGCTCCTGGCCATCCCAGAGCACAGCCACATCTCCTCCTCCATCCTTGTCCCACTAGAGGCTGTGGGCACAAACAAGGGAGCAGCTTTTCATTGCCTTCTCCTCACCCAAATTACAGCACAGCCTCAGCGCTTCCCAGAGTCCAGAATGAGTTTCTCCCAGACATCTCTGAAATGATCCCTAGTGGCCCAGAGGAGGTCACAAGCATGATAGGAAGATGCTCCAAGGGCTGGAGCACCAGTGGCAAGGGAAAAGGATGCAAGAGTTGGGGTTGTCCAGCCTGGAGAAGGTTCCAGGATGACCTTAGAGCCCCTTCCAATGCATGAAAGGGCTGCATGAGAGCTGGAGATGGACTTAAGCCAGAGGCCTGCAGGGACAGGACAAATGACAAAAGCTTCCCACCAAGACAGGGCAGGGATGGATGGGATATTGGGAGGGAATTCTGCCCTCTGAGGGTGCTGAGGCCCTGGCACCCAGGCTTGAGGTTTCCCAGAGAAGCTGTGGCTGCCCCTGGATCCCTGGGAGTGTACAAGGCCAGACTGGCTGGGGCTCTGGGCAACTCCCCTTCTGGTGTTCTTAGAAGTGATGAAACACCTTCCAGCATGTTCATTTCTGCTGCTGTCAAACTACTGGGCTGAAAATATTCCCAAGGAGGGGAGGAAGAGCTCAGCTGGAATTGCTGTGCTCTGGGACAGGCTGGGAGGCACTCAGAGGCGACTGCCTCAGGGGCAGCCATGCAGTCTGAGTGTGCTCTTCCCCGTGCTCTTGCAGGGAGCTCGAGGGCTTTCTCAGCAGGGACATTCCTCTGGAGCCCCTGAGGTGAGTAAAGTGTGCTGAGCTGGCTGGCATTTTGAAACTGGTTCTCCATGAATGGACGCTGGTTCTTGTGGGATCAGAAAAGAGGTATCTCAGTGCTGCTTTGGAATGGGAACAGAACACCTGACTAACAGCTGGATGTGGGCTTTCAGGCGCTGGTAGACGACAGTGACAGCATGGCCAATTCCATCATCTGCACCGACAATCCTGGGAACATCCTCTCGACTCTGACATCCACTGATGAACAGCATCCTTTTGAATTGGTTCGGGAAGATACAGAGAACTGGGGGCGCATGCAGCGGCATTTTGATCAAATGGAGGAGAGAACCCAGAGGATCAGAAGCCGCTGCCAGCTGATAGACTCTCTGCTAGAAGAAATCAGTAGGTGAGTCTTTCCTCCTCCTCCTCCTCCTCCTCCTCCTCCTGCATTCCAGAAACAATCTGCTTCCAGGCCGGGGAGTTCAGAGGAGTCCTGGCTGAAGAAGTCACCTGCCTACCATGTGTAGTCCTCAGTGTGGCTCTCAGGCATTGTCCTGTCTGGTTTTTCCATGCTCTACTATGACTCCCAAGGCTGTCTGGGAGCTGCAGAGCCATGTTGGAATAGAAGACTCCTTCTTCTCGCCGTGCTGCTTCCCTGAATTCTGTTCTTTGCGGGCCCCTGCCCAGCCACTGCTTCTCACTGAAGGAAGGCAAAATCCTGTCTTCCTTTCCCTTTGCCTCTGGAGGACTTTCTTGGGAGGGAAAGAGCAAGGTCTTCCTTAGCCCACTGCCCCCAGCTCCATCCTGGAGTGTTGAAAATGGCATTGCTGACTCTTCAGGCCTCTTGATTCTTCTGACTGAGCCTTGTCTCTGCAGTGACTGTGCAAACCTTGAGATGTCCAGGGAAATGCTGCTGCAATGCACTGGAATCCCGGAGCCAGGAGCCTTGTGTCTGCATCTGAAGAACACCAAGCAGCGGAAGGAAGCATCAGCCCAGGCAGAACAGGCAGAGCAGCAGGACAGGATGGAGGTTGGTTTTGGAAATGAGACTGCTTTTCCCTTGAAAACTGTTCTTGCCCCTTCTTGTACACTGGAGGACTTGGCTGCACTCGAGGGAGAAGACCCATTGTTGCAGAGCGAGCTGGAAGTCAAGAGGCAGTCATTGGAGGAATTGCAGCTTCAGAGGGATCTGCTGCAGCAGGAGAGGGATGATGTTAGCACGGCTCTGAACACCTTATTGCTCGGCAGCACCTGTGGGAGGGGGAGTTGTGGCAGCCAGATCAGCCCAGATGCTGTTGCTGGCAGTAGAAGACGGGCACACTGCTGTGCACACCTGGCTCAAGACGGCACATGCATTTATGAGCCAGGGATATGCGTGTTCATCAGCAAAGTGTTGCATGCTTCTGCAAAATGTGTTGCTTTGGGCAGCCACAGAGCCTTTAAAACGGGGATCGGAGCTGGGGAAGGGTCTGGAGCACAGGTGTGACCAGGAGCAGCTGAGGGAGCTGGGGGGGGAGCTCAGCCTGGAGAAAAGGAGGCTCAGGGGGCACCTTCTTGCTCTCTACAGCTCTCTGTGACAGGAAGCTGCAGCCAGGTGAAGGTCAGGCTCTGCTCCCAGGGAACAAGGGACAGGACAAGAGGAAACAGCCCCAAGCTGTGCCAGAGGAGGTTTAGATTGGGTGTTACAGGATAGCTGCAAGAGAAGGCTTTGTTTCTGATGATCTCTGTCAGACAGTCTCAGTTCTGGGGAATGTGATAGGTTGGGCAAATGCACAGCAGACGTTTTGATTTGGCCACATCAGGCAGGCGTCCACAAGTCACAAAATGTCTGCTCAGCACAAGAGCCATTTCCCTGCGAGGCATCCTCTCCTTGCAGAGAGCTGCTTTGAATATGTGAGGAGGAGAAACTTAGACGAGAATTTTCTCCTTGAAGGGGGAAATCCTGTATATTTTCCCTTGATTCAGCAAGCAAATTTGTTTTCACAAATCTTCCTGAAAATGTCCAGCAATGAAATATATTCAGATAATAATTTTGTTTCCCAAGTGGCAGTTGCAGAAGATGCAGTATTTTTGGGTGACAACACGGAGTTTGGAGTGGGGATGTTTGTTGGGAAGGAGCTGTCTGGTCCCAGGCAAGCTAGCAGGGCCTGACACAGCACTTCCAAGGTAACAGTGCCAGAGGCTTTTGGCAGCCCAGGCTATCAGAGCTGCATAGGGCAGATGCTGTGAAACTTTGAGCCCAGAGCACAGGTGCTCCTTGTCCTCTGGCTGCCTGCGAGGTGCCACTGGCTGGCTCTGCACAGGGCTCCCGGGGAAGGGCTCGAGCTGTACCTTGTCCCACTTCCAGGTTTCCCAGGAGCAAGATTCATCGAGCTGCTCTCTGGAGCAGCTGGGCCCGGAATCCTCTGGCCAAGGGCACGCACTGGCCCAGGTGTGCCGAGAGCAGGAGCTGCTGGGCCAGAAGGCTGACCTTGAGGGCCGAATGGCAGTCATGGAGTGGCTCCAACAAGACCTTTCCAGGCAGCTGGAGGAGACCAGGTAAAGGCAGGGAGTAGAATCTTTTGTGGTATTTTAATATTCCCTGGTCAGAATATGGAAGAGTCTCAAGAACAAAAATATGTCACAATGGGAAGGTTCTTTTTCTGACACCTAAAGCCAGCAAAGCTCTTGTGAGCCATGAGCTCCTGTTTGTGCCGCCAAGCACACTCCTCTGGGAAGTCCAAAGCAATCCACCCAGCCCTGAACTGAGTAGTAGTTAAACCATGCAGATGCTGAGTGAAACCTCAGGTTTCTCTTGGCTTTGGTTCCTTGTTCTGGGCATTGAACATCCCTCATTCCTTACCAAGTAGCCTGACATGATCCTGATCTTCAGAACTGAAGCTTCGTCTTCAGCATTCCAGGCTCCAACCTTGGCACGTTGGGAGTAGCACACTGCCATTCAGGGGGAAGCCAGAGGCTCCTGCTGAAAATCTTGAGGGCTTTCTGCTTCCAAGCACACTCTTGAGAAGTGTGGGACAGGCCCTAGAGCTGGCTGGAGAGCAGCAGGGAAAGCTCTTTGGAATTCTCAACAGCCTCTGGGGATTCTTGCTGATTGTTGATGGGCACCCAGCTGCCAAACCTGCCAAGCTCCCTTTGGATGGTCCCTCTCACTCTGTAAAGAAGGACAAGTGCCTCGGGCTACTGCCTGCTTGGCCCACAACACTAAAATAAAGGTGGCAAGTCTTCTCCATGACCTTGCAAGAGTTTAAACTGCAGTCTCTGCATTCAGGTGGTTGTTGTTCAGACAAAAGGGTGTTCTGAATTTTTACAAGTGCTGCCGTGACCATGAGATTTTACCGTGTCATGCAAAGTAGTTCTGAAGTCTCACAAATACAGGGTGTCTGGAAGATGATGTTCCTTTATGTCCATTATCAAGAGCATTAAAAAGTCAGCAGTCAGCAAGGACAAGAGTCTGTTGTGTCCCCCTGCAGAGCAGCTTGGAAGTGCTGATGAGAGAAGGGCTGTGAGCAGGGGCTGGGCTTTTGCTCGTCGCCCCAGCCTGTTTGGACACAGCTAGCCAGTGTCATAGGTCAGGATCAGCAACTGAAGGTTTGGCTGTTGAGGCCAAGTTGGGCTGGGCTGTCTGTGCTATGCCAGGCCATAGGGAAGGCCTGGGCAGTCCCTCAGAGGGCCCTGCTCTGCTGTTGAGATGGCATAAATGTGCCTTGTCTGGGCGAGTTTCCACGTGGCCCATTTCCCATACTCAGGTGTGGGGATCTTGAGCCACGTCGTCCTGGAATACCCAGCTGTGGGTGTCTGGAGCAAGCAACTCATGTCTCTTTGTATGTGCAACTTGTAGGTCAGCAAAGGAGAGCCTGGAATCCAAGCTGATTGCTGCTCAGCAGCAGGTATCTCTGCTGCAGATCACCAGGAACTATGTGGAGGTAGAGCGGCGAGCTGAGCTGGAGGAAGCTTACAGTGAAAACCCAGCAGTGCAGAGGAGGCAGGAGGAAGAGCTACAAGGCCTCAAAGAGGAAATGAATCTGCTCCTTGAGCAGAGGGAGGCTCTACAAAAGCAGGTGAGTGAAACAGCACTGGCAGTGCAGCCTTGCTGCGAGGGGTCTGTGGCGTTCTTGCTTTTCCATGGCATAGCAGCAGCTGGTGGGGTGATCCCTGGGGCTGTCTTGGGCTCTGGGGGCTCCATGGCAGCTGCTCTGCAGGACACACAGTGCTCTGCTGAATCTCAGCTGCTGCTCTGGACAGCTGGGCTAGTCCTCTGGGCTGTTGGCCAGCAACCATCAGCATGGATTCCTGCTGGCCTCTCCTTGCCAGCCTTGGTTTGGGAGGTGCTTTTTCAGGTGCCCTGTCCATATCCAGTGTGAATCTGGTGCTCTCAGGACAGGGAGAAATGGAAAGTTGTCCTTTGCCTTTCCTCTCAGCCTGTGCTGTGGCTGACAGTGACAAGCTGTGGCTGCAGCCCCTGACTGCTTTGTTCCCTTTGACTGGAGGTGGGAGAGTTGACATCTCAGCTGGCAGCCTCCCGAGAGTCCCAGGAAACGACTGTCCAGAGAGCCCAGCAAGAGGTGAGGGAGGCCCAGGAAGAGTCCAGGCAGAAGCTGTTGGAGGTTGAGCACATCCAGAAGATCGTGGAGGAGGCAGAAAATCTGAACAAGGAGCTGCAAGTGCATCTGGAGTCCTTGGAGAGGGAAAGGAATCACTGGGAAGAAGTGGCTCAGCAAAATTCAGAATTGCAGGCTTCCGTGAATGCCCTAGAGAAGGAAAAAGCCAGGTAAATGAAAGCCTGTGGGACTCTGCATTGTGGTGAATGGATTCCCTCTTTGCCCTCTTTGCACCTGCCAGGGGCTCTGGCAGCATTTCCTAAGTGGCAGATTCTGAACTCTCCGTGCAGACACTTCTCCTTGTCTGGATGTTGTCTTTCATTTTCTTTACTTTTAAGACTTCAAACAGAGTTTTTCTGCAGAGAAAGGATTTGGGGGTAGCTCTTTCCCTCTAGGGGGTATTGTGTTTTTAGGTGGGTGTGTTGACACTGCCCGAGCTGCATTGTGAGGAGCTGGATACATCCATCAGCTCCACCTTGGGTCCTGTAACTTGAAGCCTCTGGGATGTGGATCAGCCTGGCCTCTGATGCTTTTTCTGGGCAGAACCATCTGAAGGCCCTGATTGCTGATCTAGGCCAGATTGCCCCCGGAGGCAGCCCAGCAACAAGAATGGCTCTGTTGCATGGTTCCTCATAAAATGTGCCCCGGTGCCTGGAGGGGGTCAAGCAGGCTCCCTGCCACCCTGCCCAGTCACAGGCTTTACTGACTGTGCAAAGAATGCAAGAAACAGGACCAAGGTATGGGGGGCTCCTCCAGCTGATCAAGTCCTGCCAGTCTTCAGTGCCACAGGATTCTTCTTCCAAGAAGAAGGCAAAGGAAAGGCAGGGCACTCCTGCTTGCCTGGAGCCTTCTGCATCTTCCATCAGCTTTTGCTCCAAGCCTCTGTTGCCACTTGGGCCTTTGTTTCTCCGGCTGAAAGTAGGATGGGTGCTGGTAGATCTTAGGGAACTCGCCTGAGATCCCCTGGCTGTAGGGTGCTGCTCCTCCTACCTGGACATACAAGATGGGGGAAGGAAACGTCTCTTCCATGTTGACCAAACCTCCCTCCCTTGGAGCCTGGTTAGTCCAAAGAAGAAAATGGTTCCTCTCCTCTAATGTCTTCATTGCAAGATTTTCTTAGGTTTGTATTCACATTCCCACCTCAAAAAGAAGGTAGGGCATGTAGGCAGGAACTCCCTGTTCTTTCAGGGCCAAAAGCAGAGTAGGCACATGCTGGGCTGGGACTGCAGGGGGAACAAACAGCCAAGTTGTTTAGACAGAACTCATCAGACAGAGGAGTTTTTCCCTGAGGTGCTGCAAGTCCTGAGAGTTTATAAAATCTGATACCGTGTAGCAATGAGTTTCTTGCTTCCCTTCTAGGCTGATAGTGTCTCTGGAGGAGAAGAGCCAGTGCCTCAGAACGCTGGAAGAGAAGCACCTGGCACTGAACTATCAGGTGTCTCCGTGTCAATCTGCTCTTCAGCAGGCCCAACAGCTCTCTTCTCACCGCGCTGGACAACTGCGGGAGCTCAACACCCAGGTAAGCTGTGCAGTGGCGTCCTCTTCTCCAGGGACACACAACAGCACCTTTGCCTTGGAGGCCCCAACCTCTTTCCCCTCCCAGCAGCACGCACAGCTGCCGTCTTCTGCCCGGGGCTGCTGCTGCACCCTGAGGCCGAGGCTGGATCTGCTGTCTGCTGCCCAAGTTTTGCACCGTTCTCTCCCGGCTCCCAGCAGGAAATCTGGGAGGGGAGCAGCAGCAGACTCCTCTGGAGCCTCTGTGTCCCTCAGTTAGCAGTGTTGTCCCAGACAGAGTTGGTGCCTGTGCCGGGCACTGAGCAATGTGGGGACACAGAGGTGGCTATGGCAGGCTGGGCAGGGCACTTCCAGCGCAGCCATCTCAGCTGCTGTTCAGAGCTGCAGCCTCAAGGATGCCCATTGCCTCCCTTTCCCTCTTTTCTCTACATTTGTCTCCTTTGGAATCCTTGCTTTTCTGCCTTTTGGTTTTGGCATGGTTTTTGCCTGAAATAATTTCTTCTTTGCTGCTCTCCCTGCGGCCCACTCTGCAGCCTCAGGAGCAGCCCTGTCCCTGAGGCTCTGTGCATCCATCTTCCAGATCCAGACCCTGCACGACACAGTGCTGCAAATAGAGGCTTCCCTGGCAGCTCAAGAGAAGCAGCTGCTGCAGGAACTGGAGGAGTCTCCATTAGGAGATTGCGCTTTGAGGGACTCTGTTGAAGTGCTGGAGGCAGAGGTGTCTGAGCTGCGTGTGAGGCTCCAGAGCTCTGAGGAAAGAGCAGAGGCCATGGCCATACAGTGTAAGGACATGGAGCTGGAGCTGAGGAAGACACAGGCCCAGAGGGACCATCTCAGAGCCCACAATCAGGAGCTGCTGAAACAGCTGGAGAAAAAAGAGCAAGGTACAGCTTCTCCTCTCCCACCCACTGCCCCATCCTGTCTCACCTGCGGGGATCTCGCTGATGGCTCGCAGAGGAAAAGTGCCCAGAGATGGCAGAGGGGAAAAACAACCAGCAGGAGATTTATCCATCCAAGTGCCAGTGAAAGCTTTTTCTTGAGAAAGATGCTGTGGCTGGCAGTGCCATCCGGCTGTGCCATGGCTGATCCCGTGCACAGCAGGAGCCTTCCAGGTGCCGTGTCTGTGCTGAGGAGCTGTAGCTGGATGCCTCAGCTCGATTCCCCCAAACTCCAGGCCCTGCCAGAGCCTCCAGGCTACTGGCCTCTCTGGAGCAGAGCTGCACAGGCATCCCCTCTCCTTTGTCTCTCTTGGATTGCTCACTCTGCACAAGGCCTAGAGCAAACACACTTTCCTGTCCCTCTGAACATTGCCCCTTTCATTCCTGCTTTTTTCTCTGCCTGCAAGGTTCCTTCCTTTCTGTCAGCTTTGGAGCCCTTGTGGGCTCAGGGCCTGGCAAACTCAGGCAGGCAGAGAAGACACTGCTGTTGTCTCTGCAGGATGCACATCAGTTTGCCTTTGCTTTGCTTTTCCCCTTCTCCTTTCTCCTGTTCCTTCCCCCTCCCTGCTGCAGATTTGTGGGAGGCAGCAGTCAAGCAGACCTCTCGAGAAACTGCCCTGGAGAAAGAGGCCTCTGAAAGACAGGAAGAGGCTGTGACTCTTCGTCAGGAGGTGGCATCTCTGCAGAGGAAATTGGAGAGCCTGCAGAAGGAAAGGATGGATGTGCTGGTGAGATTGGCAGATGCCACAAAGGGCCATTTCCTAGCTGTGTTTGCACATTCAGTTAATAGTTCTAAGGAGCACCTTTTTCCCGTTAAACTTTTCCAACTGCGTTCTTCTGAATAAGGAGGAGAAGATGTTGTAGTCATGTCAAAGCCAGTTAATGCTGAGGCTGCTGATTTTCCTTTATGCTGGGCTTCTGTGCCCTAAAAGCTATAGTTCTCAACATCCACACTGTCTCTATGGACATTGCATGGTTTGGGGAATTCCTCGTGTCCAAACCCACGTCCAGATTCCTAAATATCTGGATCTGGAAGGAGGGATGAGAGGAGCAAGTTTGCTGTTAATAGAAAGGTGTTTGGCCTTGGCCATCTGAGAGCAGCCAGTGGGGAGAGAAGAGAGGAAAGCCAAGTGCTGATCCACACCAGGACGTGTGCCTGCAAGGGGAGAACTCGTCCTGAGTGGCAGCAGAGGATGACAGAGGGATCTGGCCATTGCTGCTCCAAGAGAGGGCAGTGGGGCTCTCGGGGATGGAGCCATGGAAACTCTACACAGCAGAGCTGGAAAACCACTGCTGTCAGCCCAAGCCCAGGGAAGGAAATGCTGGGGGTGTTTGCTCTTCCCTTCCTCCCTGATGGAGAGCACATCCTCGTGGCACTGCCTAAATCCTGCTTAGCATGGACTTGAAATCCTGGCTGCAGATCTGGCAGCTCCTCCCCAGAGGAGCACTGGAGTGGGGCTGCAAGAGCTTGGGGAAGGGCAGAAAGGAAGCTGGGACAGGCTGAGGGAAGGAGCAGAATCAAGGGGGGAAGACCAGCAAAGGTCTGCAGCATCCCGAGGGGCAGAGAGAGAGGGGCAGCCAGTGCCTGCCCCTGCAGCAGGAGTCCAGATCTGGTCTGAAAAGCAAACCGAGGGGGCGAATGAGTGACCCTTTTTCTCCCTGTTTTGGCAGCATGAACGGAAATTGAACCAGCAGCACATGAGAGACGTGGAAGAGAAGAATGAAATGCATGCAGCTGAGTTAAGAAGACATAAGGAAAATACTCAAGAATCAGAAGTGGAGAGGGAAGGCGAGCAGGAAGAGTTGGAGCATGGGGCGGCTTCTTTGAAGAAATGGAGAGAGAACACCCAAGTACTGAGTGCTGCACTGAAGAAAAGTGAAATTGCCAAAGGGTCTCTGATGAAAGACTTGTACATCCTGATGGGGAAGTCTGGTATCCAGGCAGGCACTGGCATTGACCTTCAGTCCACTCCAGGGTCCCTGAATTATTCCAGTGCTGTTTCCCATGAGGAGGTGGGTCTCTATCCCTGTCAGTCCAGGCCTGCTTGGGTAAAACAGCCCGGGCTGCAGCAGGCAGCCTTGTCTGTCTGCCTGGCTCCAGCCAGAGACCATTGACTGCCAGATTGTTTCCTGGCTCACCCAGAAAGACTGCTCCAGCTCTGCAGCTTACTGTTCCAATCTGCTCCAGGCCAAAAGCTAGGCATGGGGAGCTGCTTTTCCTGTGCCCACGCAAAACATGGGGGTTTGGATTTGGTGTGGGAAGTAATGGAGCAGGTGAGCAGAGGGATGGACTAAACTGAGTGATGGACTAAAGTGGACCAATGGCTGAAAATCAGCTGCACTCCTGGTGCTTAGAGTAAATGGTATTGGCAGTTGCAGAAGATGCAGTATTTTTGGGTGACAACACGGAGTTTGGAGTGGGGATGTTTGTTGGGAAGGAGCTGTCTGGTCCCAGGCAAGCCAGCAGGGCCTGACACAGCACTTCCAAGGTAACAGTGCCAGAGGCTTTTGGCAGCCCCGGCTATCAGAGCTGCATAGGGCAGATGCTGTGAAACTTTGAGCCCAGAGCACAGGTGCTCCTTGTCCTCTGGCTGCCTGCGAGGTGCCACTGGCTCTGCACAGGGCTCCCGAGGAAGGGCTCGAGCTGTACCTTGTCCCACTTCCAGGTTTCCCAGGAGCAAGATTCATCGAGCTGCTCTCTGGAGCAGCTGAGCCCGGAATCCTCTGGCCAAGGGCACGCACTGGCCCAGGTGTGCCGAGAGCAGGAGCTGCTGGGCCAGAAGGCTGACCTTGAGGGCCGAATGGCAGCCATGGAGTGGCTCCAACAAGACCTTTCCAGGCAGCTGGAGGAGACCAGGTAAAGGCAGGGAGTAGAATCTTTTGTGGTATTTTAATATTCCCTGGTCAGAATATGGAAGAGTCTCAAGAACAAAAATATGTCACAATGGGAAGGTTCTTTTTCTGACACCTAAAGCCAGCAAAGCTCTCGTGAGCCTTGAGCTCCTGTTTGTGCCGCCGAGCACACTCCTGTGGGAAGTCCAAAGCAATCCACCCAGCCCTGAACTGAGTAGTAGTTAAACCATGCAGATGCTGAGTGAAACCTCAGGTTTCTCTTGGCTTTGGTTCCTTGTTCTGGGCATTGAACATCCCTCATTCCTTACCAAGTAGCCTGACATGATCCTGATCTTCAGAACTGAAGCTTCGTCTTCAGCATTCCAGGCTCCAACCTTGGCACGTTGGGAGTAGCACACTGCCATTCAGGGGGAAGCCAGAGGCTCCTGCTGAAAATCTTGAGGGCTTTCTCCTTCCAAGCACACTCTTGAGAAGAGTGGGACAGGCCCTAGAGCTGGCTGGAGAGCAGCAGGGAAAGCTCTTTGGAATTCTCAACAGCCTCTGGGGATTCTTGCTGATTGTTGATGGGCACCCAGCTGCCAAACCTGCCAAGCTCCCTTTGGATGGTCCCTCTCACTCTGTAAAGAAGGACAAGTGCCTCGGGCTACTGCCTGCTTGGCCCGCAACACTAAAATAAAGGTGGCAAGTCTACTCCATGACCTTGCAAGAGTTTAAACTGCAGTCTCTGCATTCAGGTGGTTGTTGTTCAGACAAAAGGGTGTCCTGATTTTTTACAAGTGCTGCTGTGACCATGAGATTTTACCGTGTCATGCAAAGTAGTTCTGAAGTCTCACAAATACAGGGTGTCTGGAAGATGATGTTCCTTTATGTCCATTATCAAGAGCATTAAAAAGTCAGCAGTCAGCAAGGACAAGAGTCTGTTGTGTCCCCCTGCAGAGCAGCTTGGAAGTGCTGATGAGAGAAGGGCTGTGAGCAGGGGCTGGGCTTTTGCTCGTCGCCCCAGCCTGTTTGGACACAGCTAGCCAGTGTCATAGGTCAGGATCAGCAACTGAAGGTTTGGCTGTTGAGGCCAAGTTGGGCTGGGCTGTCTGTGCTGTGCCAGGCCATAGGAAGGCCTGGGCAGTCCCTCAGAGGGCCCTGCTCTGCCGTTGAGATGGCACAAATGTGCCTTGTCTGGGCGAGTTTCCACGTGACCCATTTCCCATACTCAGGTGTGGGGATCTTGAGCCACGTCGTCCTGGAATACCCGGCTGTGGGTGTCTGGAGCAGCAACTCATGTCTCTCCGTATGTGCAACTCGTAGGTCAGCAAAGGAGAGCCTGGAATCCAAGCTGAATGCTGCTCAGCAGCAGATATCTCAGCTGCAGATCACCAGGAACTATGTGGAGGTAGAGCGGCGAGCTGAGCTGGAGGAAGCTTACAGTGAAATCAAGGCAACGCAGAGGAGGCACGAGGAAGAGCTACAAGGCCTCAAAGAGGAAATGAATCTGCTCCTTGAGCAGAGGGAGGCTCTACAAAAGCAGGTGAGTGAAACAGCACTGGCAGTGCAGCCTTGCAGCGAGGGGTCTGTGGCGTTCTTGCTTTTCCATGGTAGAGCAGCAGCTGGTGGGGTGATCCCTGGGGCTGTCTCGGGCTCTGGGGGCTCCATGGCAGCTGCTCTGCAGGACACACAGTGCTCTGCTGAATCTCAGCTGCTGCTCTGGACAGCTGGGCTAGTCCTCTGGGCTGTTGGCCAGCAACCATCAGCATGGATTCCTGCTGGCCTCTCCTTGCCAGCCTTGGTTTGGGAGGTGCTTTTTCAGGTGCCCTGTCCATATCCAGTGTGAATCTGGTGCTCTCAGGACAGGGAGAAATGGAAAGTTGTCCTTTGCCTTTCCTCTCAGCCTGTGCTGTGGCTGACAGTGACAAGCTGTGGCTGCAGCCCCTGACTGCTTTGTTCCCTTTGACTGGAGGTGGGAGAGTTGACATCTCAGCTGGCAGCCTCCCGAGAGTCCCAGGAAACGACTGTCCAGAGAGCCCAGCAAGAGGTGAGGGAGGCCCAGGAAGAGTCCAGGCAGAAGCTGTTGGAGGTTGAGCACATCCAGAAGATCGTGGAGGAGGCAGAAAATCTGAACAAGGAGCTGCAAGTGCATCTGGAGTCCTTGGAGAGGGAAAGGAATCACTGGGAAGAAGTGGCTCAGCAAAATTCAGAATTGCAGGCTTCCGTGAATGCCCTAGAGAAGGAAAAAGCCAGGTAAATGAAAGCCTGTGGGACTCTGCATTGTGGTGAATGGATTCCCTCTTTGCCCTCTTTGCACCTGCCAGGGGCTCTGGCAGCATTTCCTAAGTGGCAGATTCTGAACTCTCCGTGCAGACACTTCTCCTTGTCTGGATGTTGTCTTTCATTTTCTTTACTTTTAAGACTTCAAACAGAGTTTTTCTGCAGAGAAAGGATTTGGGGGTAGCTCTTTCCCTCTAGGGGGTATTGTGTTTTTAGGTGGGTGTGTTGACACTGCCCGAGCTGCATTGTGAGGAGCTGGATACATCCATCAGCTCCACCTTGGGTCCTGTAACTTGAAGCCTCTGGGATGTGGATCAGCCTGGCCTCTGATGCTTTTTCTGGGCAGAACCATCTGAAGGCCCTGATTGCTGATCTAGG
The DNA here is from genome assembly GCF_031753505.1 of Anomalospiza imberbis. Classification (NCBI taxonomy): domain Eukaryota; kingdom Metazoa; phylum Chordata; class Aves; order Passeriformes; family Viduidae; genus Anomalospiza; species Anomalospiza imberbis. The sequence continues at coordinate 1,332,152 of NC_089697.1, read as the reverse complement.
CCAGATTGCCCCCGGAGGCAGCCCAGCAACAAGAATGGCTCTGTTGCATGGTTCCTCATAAAATGTGCCCCGGTGCCTGGAGGGGGCCAAGCAGGCTCCCTGCCACCCTGCCCAGTCACAGGCTTTACTGACTGTGCAAAGAATGCAAGAAACAGGACCAAGGTATGGGGGGCTCCTCCAGCTGATCAAGTCCTGCCAGTCTTCAGTGCCACAGGATTCTTCTTCCAAGAAGAAGGCAAAGGAAAGGCAGGGCACTCCTGCTTGCCTGGAGCCTTCTGCATCTTCCATCAGCTTTTGCTCCAAGCCTCTGTTGCCACTTGGGCCTTTGTTTCTCCGGCTGAAAGTAGGATGGGTGCTGGTAGATCTTAGGGAACTCGCCCGAGATCCCCTGGCTGTAGGGTGCTTCTCCTCCTACCTGGACATACAAGATGGGGGAAGGAAACGTCTCTTCCATGTTGACCAAACCTCCCTCCCTTGGAGCCTGGTTAGTCCAAAGAAGAAAATGGTTCCTCTCCTCTAATGTCTTCATTGCAAGATTTTCTTAGGTTTGTATTCACATTCCCACCTCAAAAAGAAGGTAGGGCATGTAGGCAGGAACTCCCTGTTCTTTCAGGGCCAAAAGCAGAGTAGGCACATGCTGGGCTGGGACTGCAGGGGGAACAAACAGCCAAGTTGTTTAGACAGACCTCATCAGACAGAGGAGTTTTTCCCTGAGGTGCTGCAAGTCCTGAGAGTTTATAAAATCTGATACCGTGTAGCAATGAGTTTCTTGCTTCCCTTCTAGGCTGATAGTGTCTCTGGAGGAGAAGAGCCAGTGCCTCAGAACTCTGGAAGAGAAGCACCTGGCACTGAACTATCAGGTGTCTCCGTGTCAATCTGCTCTTCAGCAGGCCCAACAGCTCTCTTCTCACCGCGCTGGACAACTGCGGGAGCTCAACACCCAGGTAAGCTGTGCAGTGGCGTCCTCTTCTCCAGGGACACACAACAGCACCTTTGCCTTGGAGGCCCCAACCTCTTTCCCCTCCCAGCAGCACGCACAGCTGCCGTCTTCTGCCCGGGGCTGCTGCTGCACCCTGAGGCCGAGGCTGGATCTGCTGTCTGCTGCCCAAGTTTTGCACCGTTCTCTCCCGGCTCCCAGCAGGAAATCTGGGAGGGGAGCAGCAGCAGACTCCTCTGGAGCCTCTGTGTCCCTCAGTTAGCAGTGTTGTCCCAGACAGAGTTGGTGCCTGTGCCGGGCACTGAGCAATGTGGGGACACAGAGGTGGCTATGGCAGGCTGGGCAGGGCACTTCCAGCGCAGCCATCTCAGCTGCTGTTCAGAGCTGCAGCCTCAAGGATGCCCATTGCCTCCCTTTCCCTCTTCTCTCTACATTTGTCTCCTTTGGAATCCTTGCTTTTCTGCCTTTTGGTTTTGGCATGGTTTTTGCCTGAAATCATTTCTTCTTTGCTGCTCTCCCTGCGGCCCACTCTGCAGCCTCAGGAGCAGCCCTGTCCCTGAGGCTCTGTGCATCCATCTTCCAGATGCAGGCCAAGCTGCTGACAGAGAGAGAGCAGACAGCTCACCAGGCAACTCAAGAGAAGCAGCTGCTGGAAACTGAGGTGTCTGAGCTGCGTGTGAGGCTCCAGAGCTCTGAGGAAAGAGCAGAGGCCATGGCCATACAGTGTAAGGACATGGAGCTGGAACTGAGGAAGACACAGGCTCAGAGGGACCATCTCAGAGCCCACAATCAGGAGCTGCTGAAACAGCTGGAGCAAAGTGAGCAAGGTACAGCTTCTCCTCTCCCACCCACTGCCCCATCCTGTCTCACCTGCGGGGATCTCGCTGATGGCTCGCAGAGGAAAAGTGCCCAGAGAGGGCAGAGGGGAAAAACAACCAGCAGGAGATTTATCCATCCAAGTGCCAGTGAAAGCTTTTTCTTGAGAAAGATGCTGTGGCTGGCAGTGCCATCCGGCTGTGCCATGGCTGATCCCGTGCACAGCTGGAGCCTTCCAGGTGCCGTGTCTGTGCTGAGGAGCTGTAGGAGGATGCCTCAGCTCGATTCCCCCAAACTCCAGGCCCTGCCAGAGCCTCCAGGCTACTGGCCTCTCTGGAGCAGGGCTGCACAGGCATCCCCTCTCCTTTGTCTCTTTTGGATTGCTCACTCTGCACAAGGCCAAGAGCAAACACACTTTCCTGTCCCTCTGAACATTGCCCCTTTCATTCCTGCTTTTTTCTCTGCCTGCAAGGTTCCTTCCTTTCTGTCAGCTTTGGAGCCCTTGTGGGCTCAGGGCCTGGCAAACTCAGGCAGGCAGAGAAGACACTGCTGTTGTCTCTGCAGGATGCACATCAGTTTGCCTTTGCTTTGCTTTTCCCCTTCTCCTTTCTCCTGTTCCTTCCCCCTCCCTGCTGCAGATTTGTGGGAGGCAGCAGTCAAGCAGACCTCTCGAGAAACTGCCCTGGAGAAAGAGGCCTGTGAAAGGCAGGAAGAGGCTGTGACTCTTCGTCAGGAGGTGGCATCTCTGCAGAGGAAATTGGAGAGCCTGCAGAAGGAAAGGATCGATGCGCTGGTGAGATTGGCGGATGCCACAAAGGGCCATTTCCTAGCTGTGTTTGCACATTCAGTTAATAGTTCTAAGGAGCACCTTTTTCCCGTTAAACTTTTCCAACTGCGTTCTTCTGAATAAGGAGGAGAAGATGTTGTAGTCATGTCAAAGCCAGTTAATGCTGAGGCTGCTGATTTTCCTTTATGCTGGGCTTCTGTGCCCTAAAAGCTATAGTTCTCAACATCCACACTGTCTCTATGGACATTGCATGGTTTGGGGAATTCCTCGTGTCCAAACCCACGTCCAGATTCCTAAATATCTGGATCTGGAAGGAGGGATGAGAGGAGCAAGTTTGCTGTTAATAGAAAGGTGTTTGGCCTCGGCCATCTGAGAGCAGCCAGTGGGGAGAGAAGAGAGGAAAGCCAAGTGCTGATCCACACCAGGACGTGTGCCTGCAAGGGGAGAACTCGTCCTGAGTGGCAGCAGAGGATGACAGAGGGATCTGGCCATTGCTGCTCCAAGAGAGGGCAGTGGGGCTCTCAGGGATGGAGCCATGGAAACTCTACACAGCAGAGCTGGAAAACCACTGCTGTCAGCCCAAGCCCAGGGAAGGAAATGCTGGGGGTGTTTGCTCTTCCCTTCCTCCCTGATGGAGAGCACATCCTCGTGGCACTGCCTAAATCCTGCTTAGCATGGACTTGAAATCCTGGCTGCAGATCTGGCAGCTCCTCCCCAGAGGAGCACTGGAGTGGGGCTGCAAGAGGTTGGGGAAGGGCAGAAAGGAAGCTGGGACAAGCTGAGTGAGCTGGGAAAGAGCAGCATCAAGGGGGGTGCCCAGCAAAGGTCTGCAGCATCCCGAGGGGCAGGAAAGGTCTGCAGCAGGAGTCCAGATCTGGTCTGAAAAGCAAACCGAGGGGGCGAATGAGTGACCCTTTTTCTCCCTGTTTTGGCAGCATGAACGGAAATTGAACCAGCAGCACATGAGAGACGTGGAAGAGAAGAATGAAATGCATGCAGCTGAGTTAAGAAGACATAAGGAAAATACTCAAGAATCAGAAGTGGAGAGGGAAGGCGAGCAGGAAGAGTTGGAGCATGGGGCGGCTTCTTTGAAGAAATGGAGAGAGAACACCCAAGTACTGAGTGCTGCACTGAAGAAAAGTGAAATTGCCAAAGGGTCTCTGATGAAAGACTTGTACATCCTGATGGGGAAGTCTGGTATCCAGGCAGGCACTGGCATTGACCTTCAGTCCACTCCAGGGTCCCTGAATTATTCCAGTGCTGTTTCCCATGAGGAGGTGGGTCTCTATCCCTGTCAGTCCAGGCCTGCTTGGGTAAAACAGCCCGGGCTGCAGCAGGCAGCCTTGTCTGTCTGCCTGGCTCCAGCCAGAGACCATTGACTGCCAGATTGTTTCCTGGCTCACCCAGAAAGACTGCTCCAGCTCTGGAGCTTACTGTTCCAATCTGCTCCAGGCCAAAAGCTAGGCATGGGGAGCTGCTTTTCCTGTGCCCACGCAACACATGGGGGTTTGGATTTGGTGTGGGAAGTAATGGAGCAGGTGAGCAGAGGGATGGACTAAACTGAGTGATGGACTAAAGTGGACCAATGGCTGAAAATCAGCTGCACTCCTGGTGCTTAGAGTAAATGGTATTGGCAGTTGCAGAAGATGCAGTATTTTTGGGTGACAACACGGAGTTTGGAGTGGGGATGTTTGTTGGGAAGGAGCTGTCTGGTCCCAGGCAAGCCAGCAGGGCCTGACACAGCACTTCCAAGGTAACAGTGCCAGAGGCTTTTGGCAGCCCCGGCTATCAGAGCTGCATAGGGCAGATGCTGTGAAACTTTGAGCCCAGAGCACAGGTGCTCCTTGTCCTCTGGCTGCCTGCGAGGTGCCACTGGCTGGCTCTGCACAGGGCTCCCGGGGAAGGGCTCGAGCTGTACCTTGTCCCACTTCCAGGTTTCCCAGGAGCAAGATTCATCGAGCTGCTCTCTGGAGCAGCTGAGCCCGGAATCCTCTGGCCAAGGGCACGCACTGGCCCAGGTGTGCCGAGAGCAGGAGCTGCTGGGCCAGAAGGCTGACCTTGAGGGCCGAATGGCAGCCATGGAGTGGCTCCAACAAGACCTTTCCAGGCAGCTGGAGGAGACCAGGTAAAGGCAGGGAGTAGAATCTTTTGTGGTATTTTAATATTCCCTGGTCAGAATATGGAAGAGTCTCAAGAACAAAAATATGTCACAATGGGAAGGTTCTTTTTCTGACACCTAAAGCCAGCAAAGCTCTCGTGAGCCTTGAGCTCCTGTTTGTGCCGCCGAGCACACTCCTGTGGGAAGTCCAAAGCAATCCACCCAGCCCTGAACTGAGTAGTAGTTAAACCATGCAGATGCTGAGTGAAACCTCAGGTTTCTCTTGGCTTTGGTTCCTTGTTCTGGGCATTGAACATCCCTCATTCCTTACCAAGTAGCTTGACATGATCCTGATCTTCAGAACTGAAGCTTCGTCTTCAGCATTCCAGGCTCCAACCTTGGCACGTTGGGAGTAGCACACTGCCATTCAGGGGGAAGCCAGAGGCTCCTGCTGAAAATCTTGAGGGCTTTCTCCTTCCAAGCACACTCTTGAGAAGAGTGGGACAGGCCCTAGAGCTGGCTGGAGAGCAGCAGGGAAAGCTCTTTGGAATTCTCAACAGCCTCTGGGGATTCTTGCTGATTGTTGATGGGCACCCAGCTGCCAAACCTGCCAAGCTCCCTTTGGATGGTCCCTCTCACTCTGTAAAGAAGGACAAGTGCCTCGGGCTACTGCCTGCTTGGCCCGCAACACTAAAATAAAGGTGGCAAGTCTACTCCATGACCTTGCAAGAGTTTAAACTGCAGTCTCTGCATTCAGGTGGTTGTTGTTCAGACAAAAGGGTGTCCTGATTTTTTACAAGTGCTGCTGTGACCATGAGATTTTACCGTGTCATGCAAAGTAGTTCTGAAGTCTCACAAATACAGGGTGTCTGGAAGATGATGTTCCTTTATGTCCATTATCAAGAGCATTAAAAAGTCAGCAGTCAGCAAGGACAAGAGTCTGTTGTGTCCCCCTGCAGAGCAGCTTGGAAGTGCTGATGAGAGAAGGGCTGTGAGCAGGGGCTGGGCTTTTGCTCGTCGCCCCAGCCTGTTTGGACACAGCTAGCCAGTGTCATAGGTCAGGATCAGCAACTGAAGGTTTGGCTGTTGAGGCCAAGTTGGGCTGGGCTGTCTGTGCTGTGCCAGGCCATAGGAAGGCCTGGGCAGTCCCTCAGAGGGCCCTGCTCTGCCGTTGAGATGGCACAAATGTGCCTTGTCTGGGCGAGTTTCCACGTGACCCATTTCCCATACTCAGGTGTGGGGATCTTGAGCCACGTCGTCCTGGAATACCCGGCTGTGGGTGTCTAGAGCAGCAACTCATGTCTCTCCGTATGTGCAACTCGTAGGTCAGCAAAGGAGAGCCTGGAATCCAAGCTGAATGCTGCTCAGCAGCAGATATCTCAGCTGCAGATCACCAGGAACTATGTGGAGGTAGAGCGGCGAGCTGAGCTGGAGGAAGCTTACAGTGAAATCAAGGCAACGCAGAGGAGGCACGAGGAAGAGCTACAAGGCCTCAAAGAGGAAATGAATCTGCTCCTTGAGCAGAGGGAGGCTCTACAAAAGCAGGTGAGTGAAACAGCACTGGCAGTGCAGCCTTGCAGCGAGGGGTCTGTGGCGTTCTTGCTTTTCCATGGTAGAGCAGCAGCTGGTGGGGTGATCCCTGGGGCTGTCTCGGGCTCTGGGGGCTCCATGGCAGCTGCTCTGCAGGACACCCAGTGCTCTGCTGAATCTCAGCTGCTGCTCTGGACAGCTGGGCTAGTCCTCTGGGCTGTTGGCCAGCAACCATCAGCATGGATTCCTGCTGGCCTCTCCTTGCCAGCCTTGGTTTGGGAGGTGCTTTTTCAGGTGCCCTGTCCATATCCAGTGTGAATCTGGTGCTCTCAGGACAGGGAGAAATGGAAAGTTGTCCTTTGCCTTTCCTCTCAGCCTGTGCTGTGGCTGACAGTGACAAGCTGTGGCTGCAGCCCCTGACTGCTTTGTTCCCTTTGACTGGAGGTGGGAGAGTTGACATCTCAGCTGGCAGCCTCCCGAGAGTCCCAGGAAACGACTGTCCAGAGAGCCCAGCAAGAGGTGAGGGAGGCCCAGGAAGAGTCCAGGCAGAAGCTGTTGGAGGTTGAGCACATCCAGAAGATCGTGGAGGAGGCAGAAAATCTGAACAAGGAGCTGCAAGTGCATCTGGAGTCCTTGGAGAGGGAAAGGAATCGCTGGGAAGAAGTGGCTCAGCAAAATTCAGAATTGCGGGCTTCGGTGGATGTCCTAGAGAGTGAAAAAGCCAGGTAAATGAAAGCCTGTGGGACTCTGCATTGTGGTGAATGGATTCCCTCTTTGCCCTCTTTGCACCTGCCAGGGGCTCTGGCAGCATTTCCTAAGTGGCAGATTCTGAACTCTCCGTGCAGACACTTCTCCTTGTCTGGATGTTGTCTTTCATTTTCTTTACTTTTAAGACTTCAAACAGAGTTTTTCTGCAGAGAAAGGATTTGGGGGTAGCTCTTTCCCTCTAGGGGGTATTGTGTTTTTAGGTGGGTGTGTTGACACTGCCCGAGCTGCATTGTGAGGAGCTGGATACATCCATCAGCTCCACCTTGGGTCCTGTAACTTGAAGCCTCTGGGATGTGGATCAGCCTGGCCTCTGATGCTTTTTCTGGGCAGAACCATCTGAAGGCCCTGATTGCTGATCTAGGCCAGATTGCCCCGGAGGCAGCCCAGCAACAAGAATGGCTCTGTTGCATGGTTCCTCATAAAATGTGCCCCGGTGCCTGGAGGGGGCCAAGCAGGCTCCCTGCCACCCTGCCCAGTCACAGGCTTTACTGACTGTGCAAAGAATGCAAGAAACAGGACCAAGGTATGGGGGGCTCCTCCAGCTGATCAAGTCCTGCCAGTCTTCAGTGCCACAGGATTCTTCTTCCAAGAAGAAGGCAAAGGAAAGGCAGGGCACTCCTGCTTGCCTGGAGCCTTCTGCATCTTCCATCAGCTTTTGCTCCAAGCCTCTGTTGCCACTTGGGCCTTTGTTTCTCCGGCTGAAAGTAGGATGGGTGCTGGTAGATCTTAGGGAACTCGCCCGAGATCCCCTGGCTGTAGGGTGCTTCTCCTCCTACCTGGACATACAAGATGGGGGAAGGAAACGTCTCTTCCATGTTGACCAAACCTCCCTCCCTTGGAGCCTGGTTAGTCCAAAGAAGAAAATGGTTCCTCTCCTCTAATGTCTTCATTGCAAGATTTTCTTAGGTTTGTATTCACATTCCCACCTCAAAAAGAAGGTAGGGCATGTAGGCAGGAACTCCCTGTTCTTTCAGGGCCAAAAGCAGAGTAGGCACATGCTGGGCTGGGACTGCAGGGGGAACAAACAGCCAAGTTGTTTAGACAGACCTCATCAGACAGAGGAGTTTTTCCCTGAGGTGCTGCAAGTCCTGAGAGTTTATAAAATCTGATACCGTGTAGCAATGAGTTTCTTGCTTCCCTTCTAGGCTGATAGTGTCTCTGGAGGAGAAGAGCCAGTGCCTCAGAACTCTGGAAGAGAAGCACCTGGCACTGAACTATCAGGTGTCTCCGTGTCAATCTGCTCTTCAGCAGGCCCAACAGCTCTCTTCTCACCGCGCTGGACAACTGCGGGAGCTCAACACCCAGGTAAGCTGTGCAGTGGCGTCCTCTTCTCCAGGGACACACAACAGCACCTTTGCCTTGGAGGCCCCAACCTCTTTCCCCTCCCAGCAGCACGCACAGCTGCCGTCTTCTGCCCGGGGCTGCTGCTGCACCCTGAGGCCGAGGCTGGATCTGCTGTCTGCTGCCCAAGTTTTGCACCGTTCTCTCCCGGCTCCCAGCAGGAAATCTGGGAGGGGAGCAGCAGCAGACTCCTCTGGAGCCTCTGTGTCCCTCAGTTAGCAGTGTTGTCCCAGACAGAGTTGGTGCCTGTGCCGGGCACTGAGCAATGTGGGGACACAGAGGTGGCTATGGCAGGCTGGGCAGGGCACTTCCAGCGCAGCCATCTCAGCTGCTGTTCAGAGCTGCAGCCTCAAGGATGCCCATTGCCTCCCTTTCCCTCTTCTCTCTACATTTGTCTCCTTTGGAATCCTTGCTTTTCTGCCTTTTGGTTTTGGCATGGTTTTTGCCTGAAATCATTTCTTCTTTGCTGCTCTCCCTGCGGCCCACTCTGCAGCCTCAGGAGCAGCCCTGTCCCTGAGGCTCTGTGCATCCATCTTCCAGATGCAGGCCAAGCTGCTGACAGAGAGAGAGCAGACAGCTCACCAGGCAACTCAAGAGAAGCAGCTGCTGGAAACTGAGGTGTCTGAGCTGCGTGTGAGGCTCCAGAGCTCTGAGGAAAGAGCAGAGGCCATGGCCATACAGTGTAAGGACATGGAGCTGGAACTGAGGAAGACACAGGCTCAGAGGGACCATCTCAGAGCCCACAATCAGGAGCTGCTGAAACAGCTGGAGCAAAGTGAGCAAGGTACAGCTTCTCCTCTCCCACCCACTGCCCCATCCTGTCTCACCTGCGGGGATCTCGCTGATGGCTCGCAGAGGAAAAGTGCCCAGAGAGGGCAGAGGGGAAAAACAACCAGCAGGAGATTTATCCATCCAAGTGCCAGTGAAAGCTTTTTCTTGAGAAAGATGCTGTGGCTGGCAGTGCCATCCGGCTGTGCCATGGCTGATCCCGTGCACAGCTGGAGCCTTCCAGGTGCCGTGTCTGTGCTGAGGAGCTGTAGGAGGATGCCTCAGCTCGATTCCCCCAAACTCCAGGCCCTGCCAGAGCCTCCAGGCTACTGGCCTCTCTGGAGCAGGGCTGCACAGGCATCCCCTCTCCTTTGTCTCTTTTGGATTGCTCACTCTGCACAAGGCCAAGAGCAAACACACTTTCCTGTCCCTCTGAACATTGCCCCTTTCATTCCTGCTTTTTTCTCTGCCTGCAAGGTTCCTTCCTTTCTGTCAGCTTTGGAGCCCTTGTGGGCTCAGGGCCTGGCAAACTCAGGCAGGCAGAGAAGACACTGCTGTTGTCTCTGCAGGATGCACATCAGTTTGCCTTTGCTTTGCTTTTCCCCTTCTCCTTTCTCCTGTTCCTTCCCCCTCCCTGCTGCAGATTTGTGGGAGGCAGCAGTCAAGCAGACCTCTCGAGAAACTGCCCTGGAGAAAGAGGCCTGTGAAAGGCAGGAAGAGGCTGTGACTCTTCGTCAGGAGGTGGCATCTCTGCAGAGGAAATTGGAGAGCCTGCAGAAGGAAAGGATCGATGCGCTGGTGAGATTGGCGGATGCCACAAAGGGCCATTTCCTAGCTGTGTTTGCACATTCAGTTAATAGTTCTAAGGAGCACCTTTTTCCCGTTAAACTTTTCCAACTGCGTTCTTCTGAATAAGGAGGAGAAGATGTTGTAGTCATGTCAAAGCCAGTTAATGCTGAGGCTGCTGATTTTCCTTTATGCTGGGCTTCTGTGCCCTAAAAGCTATAGTTCTCAACATCCACACTGTCTCTATGGACATTGCATGGTTTGGGGAATTCCTCGTGTCCAAACCCACGTCCAGATTCCTAAATATCTGGATCTGGAAGGAGGGATGAGAGGAGCAAGTTTGCTGTTAATAGAAAGGTGTTTGGCCTCGGCCATCTGAGAGCAGCCAGTGGGGAGAGAAGAGAGGAAAGCCAAGCGCTGATCCACACCAGGACGTGTGCCTGCAAGGGGAGAACTCGTCCTGAGTGGCAGCAGAGGATGACAGAGGGATCTGGCCATTGCTGCTCCAAGAGAGGGCAGTGGGGCTCTCAGGGATGGAGCCATGGAAACTCTACACAGCAGAGCTGGAAAACCACTGCTGTCAGCCCAAGCCCAGGGAAGGAAATGCTGGGGGTGTTTGCTCTTCCCTTCCTCCCTGATGGAGAGCACATCCTCGTGGCACTGCCTAAATCCTGCTTAGCATGGACTTGAAATCCTGGCTGCAGATCTGGCAGCTCCTCCCCAGAGGAGCACTGGAGTGGGGCTGCAAGAGGTTGGGGAAGGGCAGAAAGGAAGCTGGGACAAGCTGAGTGAGCTGGGAAAGAGCAGCATCAAGGGGGGTGCCCAGCAAAGGTCTGCAGCATCCCGAGGGGCAGGAAAGGTCTGCAGCAGGAGTCCAGATCTGGTCTGAAAAGCAAACCGAGGGGGCGAATGAGTGACCCTTTTTCTCCCTGTTTTGGCAGCATGAACGGAAATTGAACCAGCAGCACATGAGAGACGTGGAAGAGAAGAATGAAATGCATGCAGCTGAGTTAAGAAGACATAAGGAAAATACTCAAGAATCAGAAGTGGAGAGGGAAGGCGAGCAGGAAGAGTTGGAGCATGGGGCGGCTTCTTTGAAGAAATGGAGAGAGAACACCCAAGTACTGAGTGCTGCACTGAAGAAAAGTGAAATTGCCAAAGGGTCTCTGATGAAAGACTTGTACATCCTGATGGGGAAGTCTGGTATCCAGGCAGGCACTGGCATTGACCTTCAGTCCACTCCAGGGTCCCTGAATTATTCCAGTGCTGTTTCCCATGAGGAGGTGGGTCTCTATCCCTGTCAGTCCAGGCCTGCTTGGGTAAAACAGCCCGGGCTGCAGCAGGCAGCCTTGTCTGTCTGCCTGGCTCCAGCCAGAGACCATTGACTGCCAGATTGTTTCCTGGCTCACCCAGAAAGACTGCTCCAGCTCTGGAGCTTACTGTTCCAATCTGCTCCAGGCCAAAAGCTAGGCATGGGGAGCTGCTTTTCCTGTGCCCACGCAACACATGGGGGTTTGGATTTGGTGTGGGAAGTAATGGAGCAGGTGAGCAGAGGGATGGACTAAACTGAGTGATGGACTAAAGTGGACCAATGGCTGAAAATCAGCTGCACTCCTGGTGCTTAGAGTAAATGGTATTGGCAGTTGCAGAAGATGCAGTATTTTTGGGTGACAACACGGAGTTTGGAGTGGGGATGTTTGTTGGGAAGGAGCTGTCTGGTCCCAGGCAAGCCAGCAGGGCCTGACACAGCACTTCCAAGGTAACAGTGCCAGAGGCTTTTGGCAGCCCCGGCTATCAGAGCTGCATAGGGCAGATGCTGTGAAACTTTGAGCCCAGAGCACAGGTGCTCCTTGTCCTCTGGCTGCCTGCGAGGTGCCACTGGCTGGCTCTGCACAGGGCTCCCGGGGAAGGGCTCGAGCTGTACCTTGTCCCACTTCCAGGTTTCCCAGGAGCAAGATTCATCGAGCTGCTCTCTGGAGCAGCTGAGCCCGGAATCCTCTGGCCAAGGGCACGCACTGGCCCAGGTGTGCCGAGAGCAGGAGCTGCTGGGCCAGAAGGCTGACCTTGAGGGCCGAATGGCAGCCATGGAGTGGCTCCAACAAGACCTTTCCAGGCAGCTGGAGGAGACCAGGTAAAGGCAGGGAGTAGAATCTTTTGTGGTATTTTAATATTCCCTGGTCAGAATATGGAAGAGTCTCAAGAACAAAAATATGTCACAATGGGAAGGTTCTTTTTCTGACACCTAAAGCCAGCAAAGCTCTCGTGAGCCTTGAGCTCCTGTTTGTGCCGCCGAGCACACTCCTGTGGGAAGTCCAAAGCAATCCACCCAGCCCTGAACTGAGTAGTAGTTAAACCATGCAGATGCTGAGTGAAACCTCAGGTTTCTCTTGGCTTTGGTTCCTTGTTCTGGGCATTGAACATCCCTCATTCCTTACCAAGTAGCTTGACATGATCCTGATCTTCAGAACTGAAGCTTCGTCTTCAGCATTCCAGGCTCCAACCTTGGCACGTTGGGAGTAGCACACTGCCATTCAGGGGGAAGCCAGAGGCTCCTGCTGAAAATCTTGAGGGCTTTCTCCTTCCAAGCACACTCTTGAGAAGAGTGGGACAGGCCCTAGAGCTGGCTGGAGAGCAGCAGGGAAAGCTCTTTGGAATTCTCAACAGCCTCTGGGGATTCTTGCTGATTGTTGATGGGCACCCAGCTGCCAAACCTGCCAAGCTCCCTTTGGATGGTCCCTCTCACTCTGTAAAGAAGGACAAGTGCCTCGGGCTACTGCCTGCTTGGCCCGCAACACTAAAATAAAGGTGGCAAGTCTACTCCATGACCTTGCAAGAGTTTAAACTGCAGTCTCTGCATTCAGGTGGTTGTTGTTCAGACAAAAGGGTGTCCTGATTTTTTACAAGTGCTGCTGTGACCATGAGATTTTACCGTGTCATGCAAAGTAGTTCTGAAGTCTCACAAATACAGGGTGTCTGGAAGATGATGTTCCTTTATGTCCATTATCAAGAGCATTAAAAAGTCAGCAGTCAGCAAGGACAAGAGTCTGTTGTGTCCCCCTGCAGAGCAGCTTGGAAGTGCTGATGAGAGAAGGGCTGTGAGCAGGGGCTGGGCTTTTGCTCGTCGCCCCAGCCTGTTTGGACACAGCTAGCCAGTGTCATAGGTCAGGATCAGCAACTGAAGGTTTGGCTGTTGAGGCCAAGTTGGGCTGGGCTGTCTGTGCTGTGCCAGGCCATAGGAAGGCCTGGGCAGTCCCTCAGAGGGCCCTGCTCTGCCGTTGAGATGGCACAAATGTGCCTTGTCTGGGCGAGTTTCCACGTGACCCATTTCCCATACTCAGGTGTGGGGATCTTGAGCCACGTCGTCCTGGAATACCCGGCTGTGGGTGTCTGGAGCAGCAACTCATGTCTCTCCGTATGTGCAACTCGTAGGTCAGCAAAGGAGAGCCTGGAATCCAAGCTGAATGCTGCTCAGCAGCAGATATCTCAGCTGCAGATCACCAGGAACTATGTGGAGGTAGAGCGGCGAGCTGAGCTGGAGGAAGCTTACAGTGAAATCAAGGCAACGCAGAGGAGGCACGAGGAAGAGCTACAAGGCCTCAAAGAGGAAATGAATCTGCTCCTTGAGCAGAGGGAGGCTCTACAAAAGCAGGTGAGTGAAACAGCACTGGCAGTGCAGCCTTGCAGCGAGGGGTCTGTGGCGTTCTTGCTTTTCCATGGTAGAGCAGCAGCTGGTGGGGTGATCCCTGGGGCTGTCTCGGGCTCTGGGGGCTCCATGGCAGCTGCTCTGCAGGACACCCAGTGCTCTGCTGAATCTCAGCTGCTGCTCTGGACAGCTGGGCTAGTCCTCTGGGCTGTTGGCCAGCAACCATCAGCATGGATTCCTGCTGGCCTCTCCTTGCCAGCCTTGGTTTGGGAGGTGCTTTTTCAGGTGCCCTGTCCATATCCAGTGTGAATCTGGTGCTCTCAGGACAGGGAGAAATGGAAAGTTGTCCTTTGCCTTTCCTCTCAGCCTGTGCTGTGGCTGACAGTGACAAGCTGTGGCTGCAGCCCCTGACTGCTTTGTTCCCTTTGACTGGAGGTGGGAGAGTTGACATCTCAGCTGGCAGCCTCCCGAGAGTCCCAGGAAACGACTGTCCAGAGAGCCCAGCAAGAGGTGAGGGAGGCCCAGGAAGAGTCCAGGCAGAAGCTGTTGGAGGTTGAGCACATCCAGAAGATCGTGGAGGAGGCAGAAAATCTGAACAAGGAGCTGCAAGTGCATCTGGAGTCCTTGGAGAGGGAAAGGAATCGCTGGGAAGAAGTGGCTCAGCAAAATTCAGAATTGCGGGCTTCGGTGGATGTCCTAGAGAGTGAAAAAGCCAGGTAAATGAAAGCCTGTGGGACTCTGCATTGTGGTGAATGGATTCCCTCTTTGCCCTCTTTGCACCTGCCAGGGGCTCTGGCAGCATTTCCTAAGTGGCAGATTCTGAACTCTCCGTGCAGACACTTCTCCTTGTCTGGATGTTGTCTTTCATTTTCTTTACTTTTAAGACTTCAAACAGAGTTTTTCTGCAGAGAAAGGATTTGGGGGTAGCTCTTTCCCTCTAGGGGGTATTGTGTTTTTAGGTGGGTGTGTTGACACTGCCCGAGCTGCATTGTGAGGAGCTGGATACATCCATCAGCTCCACCTTGGGTCCTGTAACTTGAAGCCTCTGGGATGTGGATCAGCCTGGCCTCTGATGCTTTTTCTGGGCAGAACCATCTGAAGGCCCTGATTGCTGATCTAGGCCAGATTGCCCCGGAGGCAGCCCAGCAACAAGAATGGCTCTGTTGCATGGTTCCTCATAAAATGTGCCCCGGTGCCTGGAGGGGGCCAAGCAGGCTCCCTGCCACCCTGCCCAGTCACAGGCTTTACTGACTGTGCAAAGAATGCAAGAAACAGGACCAAGGTATGGGGGGCTCCTCCAGCTGATCAAGTCCTGCCAGTCTTCAGTGCCACAGGATTCTTCTTCCAAGAAGAAGGCAAAGGAAAGGCAGGGCACTCCTGCTTGCCTGGAGCCTTCTGCATCTTCCATCAGCTTTTGCTCCAAGCCTCTGTTGCCACTTGGGCCTTTGTTTCTCCGGCTGAAAGTAGGATGGGTGCTGGTAGATCTTAGGGAACTCGCCCGAGATCCCCTGGCTGTAGGGTGCTTCTCCTCCTACCTGGACATACAAGATGGGGGAAGGAAACGTCTCTTCCATGTTGACCAAACCTCCCTCCCTTGGAGCCTGGTTAGTCCAAAGAAGAAAATGGTTCCTCTCCTCTAATGTCTTCATTGCAAGATTTTCTTAGGTTTGTATTCACATTCCCACCTCAAAAAGAAGGTAGGGCATGTAGGCAGGAACTCCCTGTTCTTTCAGGGCCAAAAGCAGAGTAGGCACATGCTGGGCTGGGACTGCAGGGGGAACAAACAGCCAAGTTGTTTAGACAGACCTCATCAGACAGAGGAGTTTTTCCCTGAGGTGCTGCAAGTCCTGAGAGTTTATAAAATCTGATACCGTGTAGCAATGAGTTTCTTGCTTCCCTTCTAGGCTGATAGTGTCTCTGGAGGAGAAGAGCCAGTGCCTCAGAACTCTGGAAGAGAAGCACCTGGCACTGAACTATCAGGTGTCTCCGTGTCAATCTGCTCTTCAGCAGGCCCAACAGCTCTCTTCTCACCGCGCTGGACAACTGCGGGAGCTCAACACCCAGGTAAGCTGTGCAGTGGCGTCCTCTTCTCCAGGGACACACAACAGCACCTTTGCCTTGGAGGCCCCAACCTCTTTCCCCTCCCAGCAGCACGCACAGCTGCCGTCTTCTGCCCGGGGCTGCTGCTGCACCCTGAGGCCGAGGCTGGATCTGCTGTCTGCTGCCCAAGTTTTGCACCGTTCTCTCCCGGCTCCCAGCAGGAAATCTGGGAGGGGAGCAGCAGCAGACTCCTCTGGAGCCTCTGTGTCCCTCAGTTAGCAGTGTTGTCCCAGACAGAGTTGGTGCCTGTGCCGGGCACTGAGCAATGTGGGGACACAGAGGTGGCTATGGCAGGCTGGGCAGGGCACTTCCAGCGCAGCCATCTCAGCTGCTGTTCAGAGCTGCAGCCTCAAGGATGCCCATTGCCTCCCTTTCCCTCTTCTCTCTACATTTGTCTCCTTTGGAATCCTTGCTTTTCTGCCTTTTGGTTTTGGCATGGTTTTTGCCTGAAATCATTTCTTCTTTGCTGCTCTCCCTGCGGCCCACTCTGCAGCCTCAGGAGCAGCCCTGTCCCTGAGGCTCTGTGCATCCATCTTCCAGATGCAGGCCAAGCTGCTGACAGAGAGAGAGCAGACAGCTCACCAGGCAACTCAAGAGAAGCAGCTGCTGGAAACTGAGGTGTCTGAGCTGCGTGTGAGGCTCCAGAGCTCTGAGGAAAGAGCAGAGGCCATGGCCATACAGTGTAAGGACATGGAGCTGGAACTGAGGAAGACACAGGCTCAGAGGGACCATCTCAGAGCCCACAATCAGGAGCTGCTGAAACAGCTGGAGCAAAGTGAGCAAGGTACAGCTTCTCCTCTCCCACCCACTGCCCCATCCTGTCTCACCTGCGGGGATCTCGCTGATGGCTCGCAGAGGAAAAGTGCCCAGAGAGGGCAGAGGGGAAAAACAACCAGCAGGAGATTTATCCATCCAAGTGCCAGTGAAAGCTTTTTCTTGAGAAAGATGCTGTGGCTGGCAGTGCCATCCGGCTGTGCCATGGCTGATCCCGTGCACAGCTGGAGCCTTCCAGGTGCCGTGTCTGTGCTGAGGAGCTGTAGGAGGATGCCTCAGCTCGATTCCCCCAAACTCCAGGCCCTGCCAGAGCCTCCAGGCTACTGGCCTCTCTGGAGCAGGGCTGCACAGGCATCCCCTCTCCTTTGTCTCTTTTGGATTGCTCACTCTGCACAAGGCCAAGAGCAAACACACTTTCCTGTCCCTCTGAACATTGCCCCTTTCATTCCTGCTTTTTTCTCTGCCTGCAAGGTTCCTTCCTTTCTGTCAGCTTTGGAGCCCTTGTGGGCTCAGGGCCTGGCAAACTCAGGCAGGCAGAGAAGACACTGCTGTTGTCTCTGCAGGATGCACATCAGTTTGCCTTTGCTTTGCTTTTCCCCTTCTCCTTTCTCCTGTTCCTTCCCCCTCCCTGCTGCAGATTTGTGGGAGGCAGCAGTCAAGCAGACCTCTCGAGAAACTGCCCTGGAGAAAGAGGCCTGTGAAAGGCAGGAAGAGGCTGTGACTCTTCGTCAGGAGGTGGCATCTCTGCAGAGGAAATTGGAGAGCCTGCAGAAGGAAAGGATCGATGCGCTGGTGAGATTGGCGGATGCCACAAAGGGCCATTTCCTAGCTGTGTTTGCACATTCAGTTAATAGTTCTAAGGAGCACCTTTTTCCCGTTAAACTTTTCCAACTGCGTTCTTCTGAATAAGGAGGAGAAGATGTTGTAGTCATGTCAAAGCCAGTTAATGCTGAGGCTGCTGATTTTCCTTTATGCTGGGCTTCTGTGCCCTAAAAGCTATAGTTCTCAACATCCACACTGTCTCTATGGACATTGCATGGTTTGGGGAATTCCTCGTGTCCAAACCCACGTCCAGATTCCTAAATATCTGGATCTGGAAGGAGGGATGAGAGGAGCAAGTTTGCTGTTAATAGAAAGGTGTTTGGCCTCGGCCATCTGAGAGCAGCCAGTGGGGAGAGAAGAGAGGAAAGCCAAGCGCTGATCCACACCAGGACGTGTGCCTGCAAGGGGAGAACTCGTCCTGAGTGGCAGCAGAGGATGACAGAGGGATCTGGCCATTGCTGCTCCAAGAGAGGGCAGTGGGGCTCTCAGGGATGGAGCCATGGAAACTCTACACAGCAGAGCTGGAAAACCACTGCTGTCAGCCCAAGCCCAGGGAAGGAAATGCTGGGGGTGTTTGCTCTTCCCTTCCTCCCTGATGGAGAGCACATCCTCGTGGCACTGCCTAAATCCTGCTTAGCATGGACTTGAAATCCTGGCTGCAGATCTGGCAGCTCCTCCCCAGAGGAGCACTGGAGTGGGGCTGCAAGAGGTTGGGGAAGGGCAGAAAGGAAGCTGGGACAAGCTGAGTGAGCTGGGAAAGAGCAGCATCAAGGGGGGTGCCCAGCAAAGGTCTGCAGCATCCCGAGGGGCAGGAAAGGTCTGCAGCAGGAGTCCAGATCTGGTCTGAAAAGCAAACCGAGGGGGCGAATGAGTGACCCTTTTTCTCCCTGTTTTGGCAGCATGAACGGAAATTGAACCAGCAGCACATGAGAGACGTGGAAGAGAAGAATGAAATGCATGCAGCTGAGTTAAGAAGACATAAGGAAAATACTCAAGAATCAGAAGTGGAGAGGGAAGGCGAGCAGGAAGAGTTGGAGCATGGGGCGGCTTCTTTGAAGAAATGGAGAGAGAACACCCAAGTACTGAGTGCTGCACTGAAGAAAAGTGAAATTGCCAAAGGGTCTCTGATGAAAGACTTGTACATCCTGATGGGGAAGTCTGGTATCCAGGCAGGCACTGGCATTGACCTTCAGTCCACTCCAGGGTCCCTGAATTATTCCAGTGCTGTTTCCCATGAGGAGGTGGGTCTCTATCCCTGTCAGTCCAGGCCTGCTTGGGTAAAGCAGCCCGGGCTGCAGCAGGCAGCCTTGTCTGTCTGCCTGGCTCCAGCCAGAGACCATTGACTGCCAGATTGTTTCCTGGCTCACCCAGAAAGACTGCTCCAGCTCTGGAGCTTACTGTTCCAATCTGCTCCAGGCCAAAAGCTAGGCATGGGGAGCTGCTTTTCCTGTGCCCACGCAACACATGGGGGTTTGGATTTGGTGTGGGAAGTAATGGAGCAGGTGAGCAGAGGGATGGACTAAACTGAGTGATGGACTAAAGTGGACCAATGGCTGAAAATCAGCTGCACTCCTGGTGCTTAGAGTAAATGGTATTGGCAGTTGCAGAAGATGCAGTATTTTTGGGTGACAACACGGAGTTTGGAGTGGGGATGTTTGTTGGGAAGGAGCTGTCTGGTCCCAGGCAAGCCAGCAGGGCCTGACACAGCACTTCCAAGGTAACAGTGCCAGAGGCTTTTGGCAGCCCCGGCTATCAGAGCTGCATAGGGCAGATGCTGTGAAACTTTGAGCCCAGAGCACAGGTGCTCCTTGTCCTCTGGCTGCCTGCGAGGTGCCACTGGCTGGCTCTGCACAGGGCTCCCGGGGAAGGGCTCGAGCTGTACCTTGTCCCACTTCCAGGTTTCCCAGGAGCAAGATTCATCGAGCTGCTCTCTGGAGCAGCTGAGCCCGGAATCCTCTGGCCAAGGGCACGCACTGGCCCAGGTGTGCCGAGAGCAGGAGCTGCTGGGCCAGAAGGCTGACCTTGAGGGCCGAATGGCAGCCATGGAGTGGCTCCAACAAGACCTTTCCAGGCAGCTGGAGGAGACCAGGTAAAGGCAGGGAGTAGAATCTTTTGTGGTATTTTAATATTCCCTGGTCAGAATATGGAAGAGTCTCAAGAACAAAAATATGTCACAATGGGAAGGTTCTTTTTCTGACACCTAAAGCCAGCAAAGCTCTCGTCAGCTCAGGAGCCATGAGCTCCTGTTTGTGCCGCCGAGCACACTCCTGTGGGAAGTCCAAAGCAATCCACCCAGCCCTGAACTGAGTAGTAGTTAAACCATGCAGATGCTGAGTGAAACCTCAGGTTTCTCTTGGCTTTGGTTCCTTGTTCTGGGCATTGAACATCCCTCATTCCTTACCAAGTAGCCTGACATGATCCTGATCTTCAGAACTGAAGCTTCGTCTTCAGCATTCCAGGCTCCAACCTTGGCACGTTGGGAGTAGCACACTGCCATTCAGGGGCAAGCCAGAGGCTCCTGCTGAAAATCTTGAGGGCTTTCTGCTTCCAAGCACACTCTTGAGAAGTGTGGGACAGGCCCTAGAGCTGGCTGGAGAGCAGCAGGGAAAGCTCTTTGGAATTCTCAACAGCCTCTGGGGATTCTTGCTGATTGTTGATGGGCACCCAGCTGCCAAACCTGCCAAGCTCCCTTTGGATGGTCCCTCTCACTCTGTAAAGAAGGACAAGTGCCTCGGGCTACTGCCTGCTTGGCCCACAACACTAAAATAAAGGTGGCAAGTCTACTCCATGACCTTGCAAGAGTTTAAACTGCAGTCTCTGCATTCAGGTGGTTGTTGTTCAGACAAAAGGGTGTCCTGAATTTTTACAAGTGCTGCCGTGACCATGAGATTTTACCGTGTCATGCAAAGTAGTTCTGAAGTCTCACAAATACAGGGTGTCTGGAAGATGATGTTCCTTTATGTCCATTATCAAGAGCATTAAAAAGTCAGCAGTCAGCAAGGACAAGAGTCTGTTGTGTCCCCCTGCAGAGCAGCTTGGAAGTGCTGATGAGAGAAGGGCTGTGAGCAGGGGCTGGGCTTTTGCTCGTCGCCCCAGCCTGTTTGGACACAGCTAGCCAGTGTCATAGGTCAGGATCAGCAACTGAAGGTTTGGCTGTTGAGGCCAAGTTGGGCTGGGCTGTCTGTGCTATGCCAGGCCATAGGGAAGGCCTGGGCAGTCCCTCAGAGGGCCCTGCTCTGCTGTTGAGATGGCACAAATGTGCCTTGTCTGGGCGAGTTTCCACGTGACCCATTTCCCATACTCAGGTGTGGGGATCTTGAGCCACGTCGTCCTGGAATAACCGGCTGTGGGTGTCTGGAGCAAGCAACTCATGTCTCTCCGTATGTGCAACTCGTAGGTCAGCAAAGGAGAGCCTGGAATCCAAGCTGATTGCTGCTCAGCAGCAGATATCTCAGCTGCAGACCACCAGGAACCATCTGGAAGCTCAAGTGCTCACAGTCACACAGGCCAAGGAGATGATAGAAGGTGAGAACCTCGTGTGCTTTGTTTGTGGTGCTGCCCCTGCCTAGAGAACTAAGCACCCTGTAAAGCTGCTTCTGTCCACAGAGCTTCTGAGAAGTGGTGGGGCTGGTGGCACTGAAAGGGCCTGAGGTCAGTAAAGTCAGTAAAGACTCTGACTCTTGCTGTTGGTCTTGTTTGTAGGAGAAGTGAAGTGCCTGCAAGATGAGCTGGAAGCAGAGAGATCTCTCAGGAGGCAGGAACGGGAAGACACAGCTCAACAGCTCCTGCAGGCAGAGCAGCAGCATCATGAAAGCCTCAGGCTTCAGGGAACTGCTCAGCAACTGGAAATAAAGAAGCTCCTGCAAGACCTGGTAGGGGACAGTACACTTCTGGAGTGTCCAAGCCAGCCCTGTGGGTTGGTTTAGCACAAGCAGAGCCTGAGGGTGTGAAAGGGCAGCAATCCTCTGCCAAGGCCTCCCGCTGCTGGGCCGGGCAGCAGAGGCAGCAGCTTGGACTTGGAGGTGCCTGAGAGCCCCCAGGATGGTGCTGGGACAGTAAATGCAGCCACAGCTTCAGTGAGGGCGTAAGAGGAGTTCCAGAGCAGGTTGGGCAGTGCCCACCCAAAGCGTGGCAGCCCAGGGCAGGATTGTCCCTGAGTCCCACCTGCCACGGAGCAGATGCCAGCGTGGAGCACTTGCCGGCATGGAGCAGATGCCAACAGTGCTGCTGGCTGCAGGCGTGGGAACTCGGTTCCTTTCTTGCTGTGCTTCCATGGTGGTCAGAGGGATTAGCTTAGGGCTGGAAGCAAATGGAACAGGCCCCTTGTCCCTGGTCCTTCAGTCCTTGTGACTGGGGTGTCAGGGAAGAGAAGGTGACACCTCCTTTTCTGAGCACTTGGACTCAACGCTTGGGAAGGTCTTTGCCAACAGAAGAGATTGCACGAGTCTGTGATTCTTGCACCTGCTGAGCCTCCTTTTGAATTCCATGACAGGACACGGTTTCTGGAGTGCTGTTGTCTTTTCCGGTTGGGGGCTGTGGGAGGGATGAAGCTTCACCTTTTTCAGCAAGGAGCTTGCCTGGGACTTCATCTTGCAAATTTCTCCTCCCCTCCTCAGGCAAGTGAGCGCGAAAGGCACCGTGCAGAGATGCAGGAGACGCTGGAGCAATGGGAAAAAGAGAAGGCAGAGAGAGAGCAGGAGCACAAGAAGGTGCTGTTTGAGATGAGGCAGAAAGATGCCACCCTGCTGGCCCAACAAGAAGAACTAAGGAGATTTGAAAATGCCAAGCGAGAGGTAATGACTGAGAGAGGTGAACTGGTGTGATTTTTTGCAAGGCTGGAGCTGTGGGAGATGGCAGGACATGGGGCTGTGTGGAGCATGCCCTCCGTGTCTTCTACATTGAACTGGGGGAGGTGAAAGCTGAACGGGGCTGTCTTTGGGACCAGCAATGAGCCCTCTCATAGGAAGCCAGGCAGAAACATCAGCTATCAGCTGAGATCTTTGTGCTGCTCTTGTGCTCTGTTGTTCTAAGATGTACCTCAGGGTACCTTCGCTGTTCTCTTTCCGCTCCCCTTTTGGTGTGTACTGGTAGGTGTTCACAGCCAAAGTGAGTTTGTAGCTCTTTTCTTATGTGGGAACAGGGAGGGTGCAGCAGCAACACTGACAAGAGAAAAATCTTTTTAAAGACTTGCCTGGAGTATTTCTGAACAGTAACCCAGAGTTGTCTTCTGGGCTGTGTTTTAAGTCACTTCCTGGGAAGCTGTGTTGGCCCCGGGGCAGGCAGTGGCCCAGGGGAGCAGCAGCCGAGTGCTGTGAGAGCACGTGAGCCCATCAGTCTTTGCCTCTGCCACACGGATGCTGCAGGAGAAGTGTGAAGCCCTCTGCTCTTTCCTTCGGTGCAGGTGCTGCTGGAAGAGCAGAAGGAGAAGAGTGCTTTATCAGAGGCACTGCTCCAGACTCAGGGAGAGCTCAGCCGAGCCCACCAGCAGGTCCAGCAGCTCAGGCAGGAGGTGAAAGAGCTGCAAGAGAAGGGGCAGGTAAGTGTGAGTAGGCAGGCAACAGAGGGCAGGGCAGGGACAAGGGCACAAAAGGCAGCTCCTGGGACTGAGGAGGCAAGGGCTGCTTCAGGCCCTGGGAGCACAGAGCCTGGTAAGCTCCAGAGCTCAGCCCCAGGAAGGAAGGCTTGCTTGGAAGCAGAGCTAGCTGGAGAAGCCAAAAGAAGCAGCTGAAGGAAGGGGATTTTGAGGTAGCACGTGGAACAAGCTGAGCCTGAGGGCAGGTCCCAGGAAGTTGCTCTGCATTTTGTTGCCAGACCATCAAGGCAAATCTGCAAGCTGAGCTGCAGGAAGCTCGCAGTGAAGTCCAGGCAGCACTGAGGAGGCACAAGGAAGAGCTACAAGGCCTCAAAGAGGAAATGAATCTGCTCCTTGAGCAGAGGGAGGCTCTACAAAAGCAGGTGAGTGAAACAGCACTGGCACTGCAGCCTTGCAGCGAGGGGTCTGTGGCCTTCTTGCTTTTCCATGGCAGAGCAGCAGCTGGTGGGGTGATCCCTGGGGCTGTCTCGGGCTCTGGGGGCTCCATGGCAGCTGCTCTGCAGGACACACAGTGCTCTGCTGAATCTCAGCTGCTGCTCTGGACAGCTGGGCTAGTCCTCTGGGCTGTTGGCCAGCAACCATCAGCATGGATTCCTGCTGGCCTCTCCTTGCCAGCCTTGGTTTGGGAGGTGCTTTTTCAGGTGCCCTGTCCATATCCAGTGTGAATCTGGGGCTCTCAGGACAGGGAGAAATGGAAAGTTGTCCTTTGCCTTTCCTCTCAGCCTGTGCTGTGGCTGACAGTGACAAGCTGTGGCTGCAGCCCCTGACTGCTTTGTTCCCTTTGACTGGAGGTGGGAGAGTTGACATCTCAGCTGGCAGCCTCCCGAGAGTCCCAGGAAACAACTGTCCAGAGAGCCCAGCAAGAGGTGAGGGAGGCCCAGGAAGAGTCCAGGCAGAAGCTGTTGGAGGTTGAGCATGTCCAGAAGATGCTGAAGGAGGCAGAAAATCAGAAAAAGGATCTGCAAGTGCATCTGGAGTCCTTGGAGAGGGAATGGAGTCAACGGGAAGAAGTGGCACAGCGAAATTCAGAATTGCAGGCTTCCGTGAATGCCCTAGAGAAGGAAAAAGCCAGGTAAATGAAAGCCTGTGGGACTCTGCATTGTGGTGAATGGATTCCCTCTTTGCCCTCTTTGCACCTGCCAGGGGCTTTGGCAGCATTTCCTAAGTGGCAGATTCTGAACTCTCCGTGCAGACACTTCTCCTTGTCTGGATGTTGTCTTTCATTTTCTTTACTTTTAAGACTTCAAACAGAATTTTTCTGCAGAGAAAGGATTTTGGGGTAGCTCTTTCCCTCTAGGGGGTATTGTGTTTTTAGGTGGGTGTGTTGACACTGCCCGAGCTGCATTGTGAGGAGCTGGATACATCCATCAGCTCCACCTTGGATCCTGTAACTTGAAGCCTCTGGGATGTGGATCAGCCTGGCATCTGATGCTTTTTCTGGGCAGAACCATCTGAAGGCCCTGATTGCTGATCTAGGCCAGATTGCCCCCGGAGGCAGCCCAGCAACAAGAATGGCTCTGTTGCATGGTTCCTCATAAAATGTGCCCCGGTGCCTGGAGGGGGTCAAGCAGGCTCCCTGCCACCCTGCCCAGTCACAGGCTTTACTGACTGTGCAAAGAATGCAAGAAACAGGACCAAGGTATGGGGGGCTCCTCCAGCTGATCAAGTCCTGCCAGTCTTCAGTGCCACAGGATTCTTCTTCCAAGAAGAAGGCAAAGGAAAGGCAGGGCACTCCTGCTTGCCTGGAGCCTTCTGCATCTTCCATCAGCTTTTGCTCCAAGCCTCTGTTGCCACTTGGGCCTTTGTTTCTCCAGCTGAAAGTAGGATGGGTGCTGGTAGATCTTAGGGAACTCGCCTGAGATCCCCTGGCTGTAGGGTGCTGCTCCTCCTACCTGGACATACAAGATGGGGGAAGGAAACGTCTCTTCCATGTTGACCAAACCTCCCTCCCTTGGAGCCTGGTTAGTCCAAAGAAGAAAATGGTTCCTCTCCTCTAATGTCTTCATTGCAAGATTTTCTTAGGTTTGTATTCACATTCCCACCTCAAAAAGAAGGTAGGGCATGTAGGCAGGAACTCCCTGTTCTTTCAGGGCCAAAAGCGGAGTAGGCACATGCTGGGCTGGGACTGCAGGGGGAACAAACAGCCAAGTTGTTTAGACAGAACTCATCAGACAGAGGAGTTTTTCCCTGAGGTGCTGCAAGTCCTAAGAGTTTATAAAATCTGCTACCATGTAGCAATGAGTTTCTTGCTTCCCTTCTAGACTGATAGTGTCTCTGGAGGAGAAGAGCCAGTGCCTCAGAACGCTGGAAGAGAAGCACCTGGCACTGAACTATCAGGTGTCTCCGTGTCAATCTGCTCTTCAGCAGGCCCAACAGCTCTCTTCTCACTGCGCTAGAAAACTGCGGGAGCTCAACACCCAGGTAAGCTGTGCAGTGGCATCCTCTTCTCCAGGGACACACAACAGCACCTTTGCCTTGGAGGCCCCAACCTCTTTCCCCTCCCAGCAGCACGCACAGCTGCCGTCTTCTGCCCGGGGCTGCTGCTGCACCCTGAGGCCGAGGCTGGATCTGCTGTCTGCTGCCCAAGTTTTGCACCGTTCTCTCCCGGCTCCCAGCAGGAAATCTGGGAGGGGAGCAGCAGCAGACTCCTCTGGAGCCTCTGTGTCCCTCAGTTAGCAGTGTTGTCCCAGACAGAGTTGGTGCCTGTGCCGGGCACTGAGCAATGTGGGGACACAGAGGTGGCTATGGCAGGCTGGGCAGGGCACTTCCAGCGCAGCCATCTCAGCTGCTGTTCAGAGCTGCAGCCTCAAGGATGCCCATTGCCTCCCTTTCCCTCTTTTCTCTACATTTGTCTCCTTTGGAATCCTTGCTTCTTTGCGTTCTTGTTTTGGTGTGTTTTTGGCTTGCAATTATTTCTGTTTCATTGCTCTCCCTGCGGCCCACTCTGCAGCCTCAGGAGCAGCCCTGTCCCTGAGGCTCTGTGCATCCATCTTCCAGATGCAGGCCCTTCAGCACAGAGTGCTGCAGATGGCGGCTTCCCTGGCAACCCAAGAGAAGCAGCTGCTGCAGGAACTGGAGGAGTCTCCATTAGGAGAATGTGCTTTGAGGGACTCCGTGGACGTGCTGGAGGCTGAGGTGTCTGAGCTGCGTGTGAGGCTCCAGAGCACTGATGACTGTCCCCGTTGCGGCAGGACCCGAACAGAATGGATCGAATTCAGAAGACGAGAAGAGAACTAAACTCAACCGGTTATTTTCATGTATCGCTCTTTTTCTAGAGAACATCGTACAGACCAATTTCATTTGTCTTAAAGTAAAAACATCTCACACCATTGGTGCTCTGTGAAACTCTTTCCTAGGCCCAACCTGGTAGAAACCTCTCCTTTTCTCTCTGACTGAACTGAGAATATCCATAGATGACAAAGCTCTTGCCTTGGCCATACAGTGTAAGGCCGTGTATGGATATTCTCATTTCAGTCAGAGAGAAAAAGAGAGAGATTCTACCAGGCTAAGCCTGAGAGAGAACTGGAAAGGAATGTAAATAATTCACTATCTGCCTTGCTGTTCACATTGTTTGTAGATATGTTCTGCCACCGTGCATCATTCACTGCACACCAACAGTGTGAGATGTTTTGACTTTAAGACCAATGAAATTAGCCTGCACGATGCTCTCCATAAAAGAGCGATGTATTTGAAATAAATGAGTAGGAATTCTTGTCTTCTGACTTGGAGTCTTTTGTTCTCGTCCTGCCTCAACAACGCTATCTGGTGACTCCTGTCATGAACTGCACCCTACCCTGAAGGAACAGCATCTGGTGGACTCTTACTGCAGCCTCGGCTGAAGACCCGAGCCCTGGCATCTTGCAGGGGTCGCTCTGCGGCCGCGGCTGCACGCCAGCAGCTTGGAGGCTCTGGCCGGACACCGTTGCCCTCTTGAGAGAGGTAACGCTGAAACCGCGTGCCTTCTGGAGAAGGCTTGGTCCTGTCTGGAACGTGGGTCGGCTCTTAGAAGCCGAGAACTGAGCGGGACAGGTTTTCCCTGAAATAGCAGACTGTCTGTCTCTTGAAGTGGACGTTTGCTAAGGGAGGGTTTCCTTGGAACATGGGAAACCAGCTTTCTGCAGCGGAACGGCTGATTTTGACTGCCTGGCAGGGGTATATCCCTCAGCTGGGGGTTCTGGTCTCTGAGACCGAGCTCGTCCTCTTCCTGGGTTGGCTCAGGACTGAAATGAACAGGGCTTATGCCTTTATTAATGTTCAGCTCTTTATTAAAGAGATCAGCTGAGCAGTGGTCCTGAACAGAGCTTGCCCGCGTTGTTGTAGCTCTTCCAGGTGCCAGAAAGGAAGGAAGCATGCAGAGTCTGTCTCTGAAGTCCAGAGCAGCAGCTGTCTCTTCTTCTTTCCTGTGGCACAACCGGTGGCCAAAGGATGAGGAGGCGTGAAGTGCACAGTCTGTTGCTGAAGTCCAGAACAACAGCTGTCCCAGCTCCTTCCCTGGTGGCAGCCCCAGCGCAGGCCCCCTGGCTCTTCTGGCTCCACTTGACCCTGGCCCACCCCAGTCTAGTTGCTTTGAAGTTATGGTGACAGACAACAGTTGATCACGGGTTGTGTTTCCCTCTTCCTCGGCTAGGGCATTTGTCCATCCCCCTCTACTGTGTTTAGTTTTTTATTTAGGGGTGTCTTTACCCCCCAAAAATACTCCCATGATCCCAGGGGGTTTTCTTATTTGCACGTTAGTCCCAGAATGTCAGTGTGGTGGGGGGGAAGGCAGGTTACCTCTGGGTAGTTTAGGGAAAACAAACAGAGCAATTAACTAATTAACATTTCAATACCGGTAGCCAGCAGTCATTCCAGTGTTGCCATGGGAACTAGGAAGGCCCTGCCCACTTCTCTGGGGAACACCTGGAAACTTTGTTCATAACAAATCCCTCCTCTATTTCTTTGATCGGACTTAAGCCCGCATCAACTTACAGTCTTTGGCTTTTGAGGGCTAACTTCTTTTGGCATTTGTATGCTTTTACTTAGGTCTGATGGTAATTTTCCTCTTCTTTAGAAACTAAGTAAGACTCAATAATATTCTAATTAAAAAACGTTCTTCAGTTAACTCCTTTGGCTAAAGTACACTTATTCTTATTAAACAATTACAAAAAACCTGAGGGTTCCAAAGGAGGCTCCTTCTCCATCCCTTCCGCCGGGCCGCCCGCCATTGCCGTGTGCAGAGAGGCGGCCGAGCTCGCGCCAACGCACCCCCTGCAGCCGCGGGGGAATCATCGCCCTCGCCCTGCCCGGCCGGGAGCCCGCGGCGCCCCTGCTGGCTGTGCCCGGAACTGCGCCGCAGGGGAAGGTGCCTGCGGCCGGGAGAAGGCTGGCGCTGGGTCTGTGCCTCTGTTCGTTGTTGCTGCCGGGGTTGGTGTTTGTTTGCCCTGTTACACACACACGCTAGTAAGGAACTGCTATTCCTTTTCTCCTATCTTTGCCTGAAAGCCCTGTAATTTCAAAGTTATAATAATTCCAAGGGAAGGGGGTCATATTTTCCATTCTAAGGGAGCTTGCTGCCTTCCTTGGCAGACACCTGTCTTTCAAACCGAGACACTCAGACATTGGATCCCTTCCTTCCTGGTCTTCCAGGGCTTTCTATGATGGTGATTCTGCTGGCTGTCCCTGGAAACAAACCTCTCTCTTACACTTGTTATATGCCGCTCCCAGAGAGAAAGGGGCCCTGGCTCCCTCACGAACACCTGTTCAATCCCCACATCCTGGGCCAAGGAGCCCAAAACCCTTGCTGCAGTATCATCATGTTGCACGCCTGTACCCATAAGGTCCCAAACTTGAATCAACCAGGTTGAAAAAGCCTCATGTCCCTGTTGTGCAATGTCTTTCTACAGATTGTGGAGACTGTCAAACAACAGGGACTCAGTGATGATCTCGGGTTTTGGCTCCTCTGCTGGTTGTGAGGGCCTTGGCTCCACGTTCACATTAACTCGGTACATTGATTTGGAGACTTCCTCCTCTGCAGAGGGGCGACTGCTGCTGGCTGTGGCCGGCCTTGTGGTTGAGCTGGAACCTGGACAGTTGTAACATCCGTGGGTTCTACTGCTGCACCATCAGCCTTTCCCTCTGATTGCAGCTGGTGCTGCTGGACCATGTCCCTGCCCTCTGTGTCAGGTTTTGGGGTAGCTACCCAAGGTAACCTCAACCTGTCTTAGAATGGTGAACAGACCTTGCTGAATAAACACAGCAAAAACATAAGTAGATGATCTCTTTAGCTTCTAGGTGAAATTTAAACTCTTCAAAAGCTGTTGGCTTAGGCCCAAAGAAGTGAGTGAAGAGTTGGGAGAAAACTCCCCCCGTGTTGCTTCATCACAATAGGTACCATTAGTAAGAAAACCCCAAAGACATGAACTTAGCCCATGACTGCTACATAGCCATGTGCCCACATTCCAGAAGAAATTTACAAGCATTGAATTTCTTGCCTTGTTGGCGTGTTCTACAAACTCGATAACAACCCCAATGCTCTTAGTCATGAGACCCATGTTTTGATAAGGGACTGCAAATTGGAAAAATGTAGCCGCAATCATGTGCCAAGCAAACCAGGGTAAGCTAGACCACATGATGCCACTTAACGAGGTGTTTTATCCTGTGCTCCAGAACTGTCATTCTCTTTTCACCATTTCCTCTCGATGCTTTCGTGCCATACACTGGGCAGCAATAATTGTCTTGGTTTTAAAAGACAGATGTCTGCCAAGCAAAGCAGGAACCTTCCTGGAATGGAAAAAATCACCCCTTCCCTCCAAATTATTCCAACTTCAAAATTACAGGGTTTCCAGGCAAAAATAAAGGAACAGCAATAACAGTTCTCTGCTAGATATAAAACAGAATGAACAACAAACAACACAAGAAAACAATAACAGGAGTTTTCCACCCGTCAAGCACCACTTTCCCCTTTGGTGCAGTTACAACCACAGCCAGCAGAGGGAGCTGGCGGGCCCCAGTGAGGCAGGGCAGGTGCGATGATTCCCGCCAGCCAGCAGGGGGCGCTCCAATGCGAGCTTGGCACCATTCCCAGGTGTGCTGGCGTCTCCGGGGAGGGGCAGGAGGGGAAATTGCTCCATTTGTGAATTCACAGGCAGCAAGCAGTCTCAGCAACATCACCGGCAGAGGGCAGAAAACAGAGAGGGCAGGCAGATCAGATCAAGCAGCAGTGGAGCTCAGCATCACCCACCGGCAGCCAGCAGAAACGTTGAAGGCAGGCAGATCCGATTCTAACACCAAGTTAAAATGTAGCCATACCCCCAGCTAGATAAACATGCACACCCCAACATCCCCAGGGCCGCTCCTCCCATTCCCCCACTGGAAGGGAAGAGGCAGCCCCAGCCCCACCCTCTGTGGGATCCCAGCTGGAGCTTATGCCTCTCCTGATATCCCCCAAACCGTGGAAGGCGCGGGGCAGGAAACATGGACAGTTCCTGCCACAAATGACCACAGGATATGCCCATCACCATGACCACCCGCCAAGACAATGTGAAAGTAACCCTCTGAAAGCCCAGAACAAAAGGTCTGTCTCACTGAAATGTACTCCAACAATGATCCTGAATCCATCCTGGTATGGATAAGGCAAGGATGTCTGTGTTTCAGAACCCCTGTGACAGCTTAACAGTAGATAACGCATCCAGCTTGCCAAGCACTCAATAGTTGGTATTTGTAATTTTACTAACAGAGCGGGATGTGATTTCAACCATTACCTACCAGAAGCTGTTCTACAGGGTCTACACGTCAACTTTTCTCCAACACCAATTGACATGAACATTACCATGGTCAAAAAACTGTTGGAACATCCTGGCCTGCACAAACTACCACAACAGCAGAAGAAGAAAAGTCAGAAGACGCCAATCAGTGTCCATCACAATATAGAAAAGGCACATCATGTTCTAGAACAAATGAAGAGGGATGGAGAGAATCACTGGTGGGAAAACTTGCTTGGATGGTCCCCAACTGCCACAGGCTTTTCCAAGCTGAGCTACATCCTGCAGCTGTGATACTGGCACTAACTGGGATTGGGTTTGTGTTAATAATTGCAGTGTATATAAGAGTGTGGTACGTAATCCAGCAATCAAGAAAACAAACTTGTCCAGAAATGCAAAGGTTGAAGGAAGGAAAAGCAATGTGTTTGTTTTGCCAGAACCAGATGCTGTGTTTTTGTTCGTAGATACCACTTAGTTTTAACATTTTGAGAAAAGAACTGATTCGCTCCAACACTGAGCCAAGAGCCACCACAGAGACTGACTCAGTGAGGTGGGTATTCGCTTTATTCGGCTCCTCTGTGAGAAATGGATTTGCAAAGTGATGTAAACAAAATGGCCGGGAGACCTTGTGCTCCTCTCTTGATAAGGCCTTTATTTAAAAGATAGCCTAAGGGGCGGGGGTACGGGGTTCGCGATGCCGCCGCTACTCCCAGGTGAGTCGACGTCCCAGAGGAGGGGTAGACGATCCTGTCGATTACGGCAGGATCGGAGTCTTCGCCCTCAGGGGATACGTCCAGAGACTCGCTTATAGCTCGTTGGTCTAAGGGGGTGAGTCTGTTCAGACCTCTCTCAATTCATGGCGACCGGCTCCAGGGGTGACGAAGGCCAGCTCCAATTCCCTGACATCTCCCTGTCCTGGAGATGTTGACTGTTGAGCAGTCCTTGCTTTTGTTCGCGGTCTGGGTCCAGCTCTAGTCCTCTGCTGGAGTCCGGCCATTAACATGCAGCACATGCTAAGCCTTCTGGGAACCAGGAAGTCACCTCAGGGAGCAGCGGCCGAACTACCCGACGCCAAGGAGGGGATACAGAGGGCCCAACCCGTCAGGTACAAAGGGGTTCCAACAAAAAGGGGGGCTAACCCCAGGGCCTATACATATAGTGAAGCTAGAGGGATATAGCCGGAGTGGGGACTGGGCACAAGGGCAGACACACCAAGTAGGAGAAACACGAACAGGGGTGAAATTAGTAAACACATTCAAGCGAACTGTGGAACAAGCAGAGGAATGATTTTAAACTGTGGAATAAACAGAACAATGGTCAAACGGTTAAACATACAACCCAACGGTCAAACCCCAAATTTATTCCTAACACAAAGGATTCTCAAAACCCAACTGAAAGCTCACAGTCTTGTACATCTGTATGCAAATTCTGAGAGAAGGTGGGCTGACTCAGGAAGGCCATGGAATAGAGATGACATTGTTGAGAGAGAGATTGGAGTAGCAATAAGTTTCAAAAGATGGCCTTGCAAAACGACCAGATATTTTGGGGAATTAGAACTGTGAAAGATTCATTGCAGCAAGACCGTGTGGGGTAAAATAATAGGTAATTGGTGTTAGAAGTATTAGCAGCATTGTGTGGCAAAAGTTAATAGGCTGAAAAATATTTATAAGGTATTGTAACCAGGAAATAGGGGGGCTTCTGATAGAATGGTGTTTAGTTTTACATCGCTTCCATCTCCCCCTTCTACGAGACTGGTAATGGAAGAAAACCTTTTATATGCCTCTCAGTTGCCCCATCTCTGTAGAGTTGGGCTTTTGCAACAAATGGTGCTTCCATTGTGAGGAAGCGATTTGGCTAATTTGTCCAGTGGTTGGAACGCCCTGAAGTACTTTTTGTTAAGTGCCGCTGCAAGGAAGCGCAACCCTAGGGAATTATAGTTCTTCCGCAAGGAAGGAGCTATCGGGACCTCTGCCTACACCACTGGTTCGACTCGGACTGGGACTGAGACTGATATTATCACCTGTGGCGTGACAGCAGGTAGGCTTCGGGAAACACGATCGGGCACAAGATCTCCAAACAGCCCAGAGATGTTTATAAGAGCCTTAAGGCTCCAATTCTTGTAATGTTTCAAAACAAGAGTTCAAAGATTTGCTATCTTGGGTTCAAAAGCAGTTTCCAACTATAGATGATACCTCTGTGTTCACCTTTCCCCTGTGGGACTTGGTTGGACTCAAACTATGCAAAGCTTTTACCATAAATCGTGATCATACAGCTGCAAAGCTACTGCCTGCATGTCGCACTTTGATTGACATATTTAAGCAGCCCGCCCAGCTCTCTGCTTCCTTGATATGTCCGCAAATCCTGCCCTGTCCTGGGCCACGTCCTCAAAGCCTCCTTCTCCTCCAGTCTTCACTGGAGACACTGCAATCCCAAATGGGAGCCATGGCACCCCCAGCGCTCCCCCCAGGGCTTCTGCTGTTTTCCCAGCCTGCAGCCACCACTGCCATCCCCTACTCACCTGGCATCCCTCCACCCCTGCCTTTACCTACAGATTTAAAGGGGACAGAAACCAAAATTTCTCCTTCTTGTGAAGAGGGAGGGGAGAGCTCTGTCAACAGAAAGGAGAGAGGCTGCTCTATTAACACTACAAAAGGGACTGGCTGCCAGAAAAGGGAGGAATG
This sequence comes from Anomalospiza imberbis, assembly GCF_031753505.1. NCBI lineage: Eukaryota > Metazoa > Chordata > Aves > Passeriformes > Viduidae > Anomalospiza > Anomalospiza imberbis. The sequence goes on along the minus strand of NC_089697.1, from coordinate 1,298,969 downwards.
TGAGAAAAGCCCTGTGATTTGCAAACTTGTTGATGTGGAAATCAAGCAGGAAACAGATTCCACTTCGGAGGAAGAGTTTAACCCGTTTATATCCTGGCCCTGTGAATACAGAATAGGAATCAGGTTTGATTCCTTTAGTCTTGGAAAATAATTCAAGACGACTGACTGATTGGGCGGACAAAGGATGTCAAGTCATGCAAAATAAAGACTTTAACTCACCATATGGAGAGCTCCTTGCTATGCCAGCCAGGTATGGGAGAAATCCTGCTAATCCCTGGTGGGAACCTGTATCGCATTATAATATTAAGAAGTTAAGAAAAGCTATTAAAGGCAGCGGCTTGAGCTCCCCATATTTTAATAACGTGGTGAGAAGTATATACGATTCTTATGACCTAACACCTTCAGACTGTCATAATGTTTTGTCTATGATTTTAACGAACTCGCAATATATTCCATAGGACTTAGAATGGTGAAAGCATCTTAACAGATTGATAGAGAGCTAGGCTGGAGATCCTCATGCCCAACTTACAATCGGTCAATTAGCTGAAGATCCTCCAAATGACAATGCAAAGGACAAAGCAGAATCCGTGTCTAGAGCAGTGCTGGGAGATACTAAAAACACAGCATGGAAGGCTCTTTTGACTGTGCAGCCTGCAGGAACCCGTGAAAATGCCTATTCTCTAATTTGACAAGCCAAAACTGAACCTTATTTTTAGACCGTTTAGTACAGGTGGTTCTAAGGCAGTGTCCCGATGAAGCAGCACATCCTCATTTAATTAAAAGCCTTGCCTTTGCTAATGTAAATGATGAATGGAAAAGGGTCATTCTAACTATACTGAACCAGCCACCAACAGTGCCACAAACACTCACTGCCTGCAGCAAGCTGGGCACTCCACAGCGCATTGTGACCATACAAGCTAGTGCACTGAGGGAAGAACTTGCGAAATCCCAAGATTCACTGGGAGAGGAACTCGAAAGAGCCATTGAGGCTCAGACAAAAACTATTGAGAAAACCCTCACTGCTTTAAAGGGCCCTGTTTTAACTGTGGAAAACCTGCTCATTTGAAAAAAAGGACTCCCGTGAGGCAGTGAAAAATGCAACATTACCTAATATTTGCCCTCGGTGCAGAAAAGGGAGGTACTATGCGAACCACTGTCACTCCAAATTTAACACAGATGGGAAGCCTCTGTCGGGAAACTTCAAAAAGAGCACGCAGCACCACCACGTGACAAAACAAACAATGGCAGCTCAATCCCAAGGAAACCTAGGCAACTCAAACCAGATGCAATTTGTGTAGTGGCCAGTCATCTCCCAAGCACCCCCACTTATTACCCCCAGGGGCACGATGTGAACTGGCAACTTCTAAATTAACATACTTTTTAAAAGACTTTAACCATGACTTCATACCCACAGGAGTTATTGGTACTTCACAGCAGAGACAAGACTTTTTAATTATAGGCAAAGACAGGAACATATTTCTTGGATTTTCCATTTTTCCAGCTGTTGTTTCAGTAAATTGTAATGAAAAGCTGATGCCTTTAGCTTTTGCTTCCAGTGCTCCAGTGGTAATTCAACCAAAACCACTAAGAGCTATTGCTACTGCATTGCCAGTGACAATAGCTAAGCAAGACATACATCGAGAGACTCTGCTTTTAACTAAGCGAGCTGTATACCAAAAAATGCCACCTGAATGCTTCAGCCGGCACCTGATGTCCTTTGGCTAGAATGTGTCAACAATGAACGGCCACAGCTGACTTGCAGTCTAACACATTGTGGTAAAACAGTTCACATGACAGGCATGCTGGACACTGGCACAGATGTCGCTGTAATTTCTCACGTGTTTTGACTGAGCAACTGGAAAGTAGTGGCGCCCATGGGGGCTCTCACAGGAACTGGAGGAGTCACACTGTGTCTGCAAAGTGAATTCATGATTACTGTTACAGGTCCTGAAGGGAAGACAGCGATCATCCGTCCCTTTGTGGTGCAGAGACCCATCACAGTATGGGGGAGAGAAGTACTGCCCCAGTGGAGAACCAAAATAGAAGTGAGTTTTAATGGGCGCCACAGCAGCACCTGCCACTCTAGAGTTATCATGGAAAACTGACAGCCCTGTTTGGGTGAGTCAGTGGCCTCTAGCAGAGAAAAAACTAAATGCCCTCAACAAAAATTAGTAAATGGACAGTTGCAAAAAGGTCACATCAAGCCCACAAATAGCCCTTGGAATTCCCCAGTCTTTGTCATTCATAAGAAGACTTCTGATTCCTGGAGATTTCTCCACAACTTGAGAAAGATCAACGAAGTGATAGAAGACATGGGACCCCTGCAACCTGGACTTTCTTCTTTCAGTGATTCCAAGAGACTGGCCTCTTGTTGTCATCGACTTAAAAGACTGGTTTTTCAACATTCTACTGCATCCAGAAGATGCTCCCCGATTTGCCTTTTCGGTTGCTGTCGGAACCCAGAATGTCCCTTGGACACTCTTGGATGTTCTGGGCCCAGGTCAGAAGCGTTTGAGACCCTGGAATGCAGCCACAGACCCCTGTGGCTTTGAACCTGATCCATGGAACAATTTACCAAGCTTGCAGGAAGAACAAGAAATCACAAAAGTTTAGCTATTATAGTAGAAGTAGTCACAAAGTGAAAGGAAGAATTTTTGAGTGCTGTACTGGGGGGTTTTAGGCCTTGTACAGAGGGGTCTGAGTTTTGTACATGGGGGTCAGAAGTTCTAAGATGCAGGGACTTGGGTGTGCCCTGTCCTTTTTCTTTCTCCTTCCTAACCTCCATGTTCTTGGTGATGTTGGCATTCACAGATTGGTTTAGAGTAGAAAGTCACTGTTCAATATAGGTGATGGGCATTGGGGAAAAACTGTAAACATCTAATACGTAATGTATGATATAAAAGAAGGCACCAGCCCCCTGGGTGTCGGAGTGTGCCCTTGCCTGACTGCAGAACGGACCGCAGCAGCTCAGGGAGAAAATCTTTCAGATAACATACAATAAACTACCTTGAGACAGGACAACAGAAGACTACTGAGTCTTTCTTTGGAGACACGGGTTGGAGGAGAGACTTTTTCACCTTTCCGGTTCACCCCAACCAGGGGTGAGTTCCTACAGGTTGCAGCCATCAATAGAGGAGAACCACTGCAGAAATATCATCGGATGGTTTTACCAAAAAGGATGAAAAATTCTCCTACAATTTGTCAATATTTTGTGGCATGAGCTTTGTCTCCAGCCCAACAAAAACACCCACGGTCAAGGATTTAACATTACATGGACGATTTACTCATTGCAGCACCTCCAGGTTTGTCCCCCTGGCTGTGGAGAGAGCTCCGGGATCCGTCTTGCAGAAGCTGCAAGATCAGTTTTGCAGGGCATGCAAGAAACGGCCTTGTCTGTGGGGCCACAGCTGGCTGTGCTGCTGGAGCTGTGAGGAGACCTGATTTGAGAGGTTCTCTGTCTGCTGGGGCCGCCTGAGCCAGGGGGATTTTTCTTTTCTTTAAGATTGGTTTTTTCCTTCTTTTTCATTCTTCTTTAGGATATAAAGATAGTATGTGTTCTAATACCTAGGCTCCCAGGAGCTTTCTTTGGTGCCCAGTGTCTGCAGGGCACAGGGATAGAGGGGAACATGGGTCCTTGTGCTCAGCAAGCTGCCCAGGCGTGCAGTGAGGAAGGGAAAATGGCCAGAAGCCCCTTGGCCTTTGGTGGTTCTGCTGAAGCCTTTGTGCTGGCGACAGGGCGGCTGGGCAGGAGCCGGAGCTGCGGAGATCCCTGCCAGACTGGTGCCTGGAGATGGCCACAAGCCCTCTTGCCCAGCCAGGCAACGCCATCTGTGTGCTCCTGGCTGCATTGCTGAGGGCTCCAAGGTGCCTCTCGATCCGGCTCCTCTGGAGCTCCGTCGGGGCTGCGCCGCTGCCGGGCAGGTTGGCTGGGCTGGGGGAGACCCTGAGGCGACAACGGGGCGGTGGGAGGCTGTGAAGGGATGAGGTGCTGCGGCGGCCCTGACAGGACAAGGCGGTGGGAAGGCACGAGGGCCATGTGGGAGGGAGTGGGTGACAGGAGGCTCCAAGGGGACAGGAGGCCCCTGAGGAGCCAGGCTGGTGGGAAGCCCTGAGGAACTGGGTGCCAGAGGCCATAAGCAGCCCTCAGGCTGCTGCCTTGTTCCTGACAGCCGGCTGCTCTGGAGCTTCCCCAGAGACACTGCCATGCCTGGGGCAGAAGCGCTCGAGGCTGGGCCTCAGCAGGAGGGTGGGGACACACCCGAGGTGCCCAGTCTGGGCTGGCTGGGGACAAGGAGGGCAAGGGGGCCCTGCCAGGCCGCAGTCACTGGGTGCTGGCAGGACTGGCAGCCAGCCTGGGTCCCCGCGGCTGCCCAGGCCACCGTGCTGAGACCGAGGCGCCCCCTGACTCAGAGCACTGGGCTTGCAGAGCTTCTGCCTCCACCAAGAGGGCGGCAATGTCTCCTTGAGCAGGGCTGCTTCCAGCACTTGTCTTGGCTGCTCCTTCAGGGGGCTGGCACCATCATCAGAGGCACAGAACAGCTTCTCCTCCCAGAGTTATTCCTATCCTCTGTACTTCCCCAGGTGTCTGCCTTGATGTTCACCGGGGACCTCCTTCTTTGTGGCCGTCCATTGCCGTGCTCAGCAGGCAGCCAGTTGTGAGCTGCCACAGGAAGAGACACAGCAACTGGAGTGTTGAATAGCAGAGGCTGTGCCAATTCTTTTGCTTTCAGAGTGCAAGAAAGACAGAAAAGCACAAGGATACATGACAGTGTTTCGGTGGAGTCTCTTTGTTCTGTGAAATTCAGTAGCTGTTGGTGTTGCTGTGCTACTGCTATTCCCTTCCTTTAAAAAATCAATCTGGGAAGAAGCAACATCATCTGACACCTACCAAGTGTTGCCACCAGTTGCTCCAGGTGCTGCTACCAACAGCCCCTGTAGGATGGAGCACAGCCCCCAGTGCTGCCAGGGCTCGGGGGAACTTGCTTCAGCGGGGACTCTGCCACACCTGCTGATGTCAGTGCTGCCCCGGCCCCAGGGGTCAGAGCAGCATTCCTGCCCTGGCCCACACGTTCCTCGTCTGTGTCACAGGGCCACGCTTAGCACCAGTGTCAATGAGGCCTGTTAAGACTCTGTCTTTGCCTTTCAGAGTCACTTTGCATTGGCACGTGGGACACTAAGATGTAATACGTTGTGTCCAAAATCTCTGTGGCACCCCTGTGGAACCGAACTCCCCTCCCCTGTGTTCAGCTATCAGGGCTGCAGATATGGGTGCTGTTGGGAAAAGTATTGTTATAAATACATATTATAATATTGGCTTTTCGCAAACATTAAGATGGATTCTATATGTATGTTAAAATAACTTTACTATAAAAATATAGGGTTTTTTTTTTTCCTGTTGTTAACTAAACCTAGACATAGTAGTGAAATAGCTGATACAGTATGCTTGTGTTAAACTGCCTGCTTGGTTGGGGTAACATTCAATGAACTTATGATGGAGACCCCTGCTGCTGACATGCAGATTTATCAGCATCCACCATCTGTAGAAAATATGGACCAAAACCCAAACTGGAGGTGATAATGAGGATGGACTAAAACCACAGGCACAAAATGTGCATGCTCTGAAAAGGCGGACCCAAGGAGGAGCCATGCTGAACAACTCTTGGAATATGTAAACTAATCTGGGGAAAAGTTTATATGCATAATTGTTTATGAATATGCAATAGGCTGATGCAATAGACAGGGTATGTAAAGGACGTCTCTGAAATAGCAGGTGTGTTCTTGACCGAATGCCAAGCACCTAGCCGCAAAAACTTTGCTTTGTTCTCTTTGTCTCTTATTGTCATTTTTTAAACTTCTAAATTTGTACAGGAGAGTGAACCTCATTTTTCACAATGGGGACATGAAAAATGGGGCTTGGAGTGCTAAAATGCCTCAAGAAAGTACCAAAAAACCCCCCAAGCACCACATTCCCCTCATGTCTGGGCTGGCTTTCCAGCAACTCAAGTAGAAGAGTCCTCCAGGAACTCAAGGGAGCAGCAGCCCTCCTGCTGAGGCACAGCCTGTGGAAAAAGGGCTCGGTGGCCCAAATGTGTGCTTTGGAAATCAGAGTTGGGTTCCTAAATCCCGCTGGAACTCTCTCTAACAGACCTGTGGTGGCTGGGGGATGTCCGTGGGAAGGCTTTGCCAGCCTTGAACTGGACCTGTTGATCATCTGAGCTCTGCTCTGTGTGGGAGCCTGTTCCCTTCCCCTTGCCCCAGGGCAGAGAGTTGGTGAGGGCTGGAGTTGGAGGCTGTGTCTGCCCCGAGAGCCGGTACCGTGGGGCTGCAGGTGCTCCTGCCAGCGTGGGCTTGTCTGAGCCGGGCCTTGTGCCTCTTTCAGGTGTCCCTGCTGCAGTCACAGCTGGCCCAAGACCGACAGGACCACCGGCAGAACTACACTGAGAGCTGTGCAAGGACCAGGCAGGAGCTGTCAGACCTTCAGCAGGAGCTGTCCTGCTCCTTTGCAGCTCTGCTCAAGGAGCCCAAAGCTGCTCTTGTGGAAGCAGACACTTGAAGCTGCATCGGTCTCTGAACCTTAACTTGGCAGTGACATCCAGGGGCTGTCCGTCTCTGGAGAGACAGGCCCTGCAGAAGGCAGGTGCAGCTCTTCTCTTCCACGCAGGATTTGTGCCCTGCTCAGAAGCCAATTCCTGTCAACTGGGGCACAAAATTCCTCCCTAGGTCACAGATGAACGCTATCGAAGATGAGGGCAAAAAATACCTGCCAAAGCTTTTACAAGCAGACTCATTTAGTTCTTGAAGGTCTGTTCCTAGAGAGGAATCTCTGATGTAAGCAGCAAGACTTTTCTTCTGCCTAGAAAACCTAGTGATATATTGCCAAACGGAGAGCAGAGAAAAAAATGCACTCGTGGTTGTCTCAGGATTCTTAATCTATTTTATGAGCCTTAAACACTGCAGCTCTTGGCATTTCTCTGTAGGAATTTGAAAAGCCCCTGAAACACCATTCTTCCTCCTCATGCGGCTGTTCTAAAGGCAAAGCTTTACCTTCATGAATATTTGTAAGCAGCAAGAACCTTTGCAGGCTTTTTCTTCCATCTCTCCTTTGTCAGGAAAGACAGAAGAATTCCTGTGACTCAGGAACCAAGCGCATCCCTAAAGAGCCTGCAGGTCTTGAGAACGCTGAGCCTTAAAACTGACACTGTCTGCACCAGCAACTTTGAACTCATGTTATGAGCCAGGTCCCTGCCCAGCTGCCCAACAGGGCTCTGGGGACACGGGGGAGGCAGGGCCCGTGCCAGTGGTATAAATAAATTTGTTTTAATAGGCCGGCTTAATAATAGTTCATCGTTTTAATGAGTTGTAATGAATTGCTAATTAATATAATTAATTGTTGGAATTGAAGTAGTAAGTTACAAAGTTAAAGGTATTGTCGGTCAAGTGTGCGTGCATAGCTGTCAATCACGGAAAAGGAGGGTCGGAAAAGGTGTCAAGGCAAGAATCTTCTAGACGGGTTACATCATGGAACGATGTCAGCAACTCAACCTATGACTGGGGGACTAACCAGCCAATAGTGCCTCAGAATTCCAGGATGATAGGCCAGGAATGCGCTGTCTTATGGAGCAACCAGCTACCAGGAGGTGGACCAATCAACAAGTGGATCAAAAGTGCACCAGTCTCGCACCTTTCAGAGACTTTAAAAACCCCTGGGTGCCGAGCACCCGGGTCTTTCTGCAGAACTAGTATCCAAAGAAACTCCCTGTGTAGCACAGAGTTACTTGGATCTCTGACTTGCCCCTGAGGCCCTGGGCTTATCCTGGGGCCTCATCTTCAGTTGTCTTTGTTTTTAATAAACAGGCCCAGGCCTTTTAAAATGTCTTGGCTCCAATTTGCCTGTTTTTAACACCAGGACGGGCAGGAAGCTGGGATGGGGGGAGAGCCAGGGAGGGCCTCTCCAAGAGCCCCTGGAATGCTGGGCTATGGACCCTGGTAACCGTCGCAAAGGCTGTGGAATTTTGGGAGTTGGAGCCTGACAACTGTCACAAAGGCCATGGAATGTTGGGGGTTGGAGCCTGACAACTGTCACAAAGGCCGTGGAATGTTGGGAGTTGGAGCCTGACAACTGTCACAAAGGCTGGGGAATGTTGGGGCTTAGACCCTGGCGACAACCAACAGCTCCTGGCTATTGGGGTTTGGACCCTGGAGCTGTCAACAGCTCATGAGCTTTGGGGCTTGGACTTTGCAAAGGCCAAGGGCACTTGGATTGTGTGCTATTGACCCTGCAAAGGCCAAGAACCTTTGGATATTGGGGTTTAGACCCTGCAAAGGCCAAGGGCCTTTGGATATTGGGGTTTAGACCCTGCAAAGGCCAAGGGCCTTTGGATATTGGGGTTTAGACCCTGCAAAGGCCAAGGGCCTTTGGATATTGGGGTTTAGACCCTGCTAGGGCCAAGGGCCTTTGGTCATTGCTGTTTACTCTCTGCTCGTGCCAAGGGGAGGATGGAGACCCGGCGGGTGAGTGAGAAAGCCACTGCTCTCCTTGTGCCAAGCCCAGCAGGGACCTTGGAGGGCCTGGGCTGGGCCTCGGGGAACAGTTCCCTTTGGGAATAGCAAGGGATTAACAGTTGGCTGTTCCAGAGCTGGCAGCAGCTTTGGTGCTCGCTGTGGGGACAGGTGTGGGAGGGAATGGGTGGCTCCTGGCCATCCCAGAGCACAGCCACATCTCCTCCTCCATCCTTGTCCCACTAGAGGCTGTGGGCACAAACAAGGGAGCAGCTTTTCATTGCCTTCCCCTCACCCAAATTACAGCACAGCCTCAGCGCTTCCCAGAGTCCAGAATGAGTTTCTCCCAGACATCTCTGAAATGATCCCTAGTGGCCCAGAGGAGGTCACAAGCATGATAGGAAGATGCTCCAAGGGCTGGAGCACCAGTGGCAAGGGAAAAGGATGCAAGAGTTGGGGTTGTCCAGCCTGGAGAAGGTTCCAGGGTGACCTTAGAGCCCCTTCCAATGCATGAAAGGGCTGCATGAGAGCTGGAGATGGACTTAAGCCAGAGGCCTGCAGGGACAGGACAAATGACAAAAGCTTCCCACCAAGACAGGGCAGGGATGGATGGGATATTGGGAGGGAATTCTGCCCTCTGAGGGTGCTGAGGCCCTGGCACCCAGGCTTGAGGTTTCCCAGAGAAGCTGTGGCTGCCCCTGGATCCCTGGGAGTGTACAAGGCCAGACTGGCTGGGGCTCTGGGCAACTCCCCTTCTGGTGTTCTTAGAAGTGATGAAACACCTTCCAGCATGTTCATTTCTGCTGCTGTCAAACTACTGGGCTGAAAATATTCCCAAGGAGGGGAGGAAGAGCTCAGCTGGAATTGCTGTGCTCTGGGACAGGCTGGGAGGCACTCAGAGGCGACTGCCTCAGGGGCAGCCATGCAGTCTGAGTGTGCTCTTCCCCGTGCTCTTGCAGGGAGCTCGAGGGCTTTCTCAGCAGGGACATTCCTCTGGAGCCCCTGAGGTGAGTAAAGTGTGCTGAGCTGGCTGGCATTTTGAAACTGGTTCTCCATGAATGGACGCTGGTTCTTGTGGGATCAGAAAAGAGGTATCTCAGTGCTGCTTTGGAATGGGAACAGAACACCTGACTAGCAGCTGGATGTGGGCTTTCAGGCGCTGGTAGACGACAGTGACAGCATGGCCAATTCCATCATCTGCACCGACAATCCTGGGAACATCCTCTCGACTCTGACATCCACTGATGAACAGCATCCTTTTGAATTGGTTCGGGAAGATACAGAGAACTGGGGGCGCATGCAGCGGCATTTTGATCAAATGGAGGAGAGAACCCAGAGGATCAGAAGCCGCTGCCAGCTGATAGACTCTCTGCTAGAAGAAATCAGTAGGTGAGCCTTTCCTCCTCCTCCTCCTCCTCCTGCATTCCAGAAACAATCTGCTTCCAGGCCGGGGAGTTCAGAGGAGTCCTGGCTGAAGAAGTCACCTGCCTACCATGTGTAGTCCTCAGTGTGGCTCTCAGGCATTGTCCTGTCTGGTTTTTCCATGCTCTACTATGACTCCCAAGGCTGTCTGGGAGCTGCAGAGCCATGTTGGAATAGAAGACTCCTTCTTCTCGCCGTGCTGCTTCCCTGAATTCTGTTCTTTGCGGGCCCCTGCCCAGCCACTGCTTCTCACTGAAGGAAGGCAAAATCCTGTCTTCCTTTCCCTTTGCCTCTGGAGGACTTTCTTGGGAGGGAAAGAGCAAGGTCTTCCTTAGCCCACTGCCCCCAGCTCCATCCTGGAGTGTTGAAAATGGCATTGCTGACTCTTCAGGCCTCTTGATTCTTCTGACTGAGCCTTGTCTCTGCAGTGACTGTGCAAACCTTGAGATGTCCAGGGAAATGCTGCTGCAATGCACTGGAATCCCGGAGCCAGGAGCCTTGTGTCTGCATCTGAAGAACACCAAGCAGCGGAAGGAAGCATCAGCCCAGGCAGAACAGGCAGAGCAGCAGGACAGGATGGAGGTTGGTTTTGGAAATGAGACTGCTTTTCCCTTGAAAACTGTTCTTGCCCCTTCTTGTACACTGGAGGACTTGGCTGCACTCGAGGGAGAAGACCCATTGTTGCAGAGCGAGCTGGAAGTCAAGAGGCAGTCATTGGAGGAATTGCAGCTTCAGAGGGATCTGCTGCAGCAGGAGAGGGATGATGTTAGCACGGCTCTGAACACCCTATTGCTCGGCAGCACCTGTGGGAGGGGGAGTTGTGGCAGCCAGATCAGCCCAGATGCTGTTGCTGGCAGTAGAAGACGGGCACACTGCTGTGCACACCTGGCTCAAGACGGCACATGCATTTATGAGCCAGGGATATGCGTGTTCATCAGCAAAGTGTTGCATGCTTCTGCAAAATGTGTTGCTTTGGGCAGCCACAGAGCCTTTAAAACGGGGATCGGAGCTGGGGAAGGGTCTGGAGCACAGGTGTGACCAGGAGCAGCTGAGGGAGCTGGGGGGGGAGCTCAGCCTGGAGAAAAGGAGGCTCAGGGGGCACCTTCTTGCTCTCTACAGCTCTCTGTGACAGGAAGCTGCAGCCAGGTGAAGGTCAGGCTCTGCTCCCAGGGAACAAGGGACAGGACAAGAGGAAACAGCCCCAAGCTGTGCCAGAGGAGGTTTAGATTGGGTGTTACAGGATAGCTGCAAGAGAAGGCTTTGTTTCTGATGATCTCTGTCAGACAGTCTCAGTTCTGGGGAATGTGATAGGTTGGGCAAATGCACAGCAGACGTTTTGATTTGGCCACATCAGGCAGGCGTCCACAAGTCACAAAATGTCTGCTCAGCACAAGAGCCATTTCCCGGCGAGGCATCCTCTCCTTGCAGAGAGCTGCTTTGAATATGTGAGGAGGAGAAACTTAGACGAGAATTTTCTCCTTGAAGGGGGAAATCCTGTATATTTTCCCTTGATTCAGCAAGCAAATTTGTTTTCACAAATCTTCCTGAAAATGTCCAGCAATGAAATATATTCAGATAATAATTTTGTTTCCCAAGTGGCAGTTGCAGAAGATGCAGTATTTTTGGGTGACAACACGGAGTTTGGAGTGGGGATGTTTGTTGGGAAGGAGCTGTCTGGTCCCAGGCAAGCTAGCAGGGCCTGACACAGCACTTCCAAGGTAACAGTGCCAGAGGCTTTTGGCAGCCCAGGCTATCAGAGCTGCATAGGGCAGATGCTGTGAAACTTTGAGCCCAGAGCACAGGTGCTCCTTGTCCTCTGGCTGCCTGCGAGGTGCCACTGGCTGGCTCTGCACAGGGCTCCCGGGGAAGGGCTCGAGCTGTACCTTGTCCCACTTCCAGGTTTCCCAGGAGCAAGATTCATCGAGCTGCTCTCTGGAGCAGCTGAGCCCGGAATCCTCTGGCCAAGGGCACGCACTGGCCCAGGTGTGCCGAGAGCAGGAGCTGCTGGGCCAGAAGGCTGACCTTGAGGGCCGAATGGCAGTCATGGAATGGCTCCAACAAGACCTTTCCAGGCAGCTGGAGGAGACCAGGTAAAGGCAGGGAGTAGAATCTTTTGTGGTATTTTAATATTCCCTGGTCAGAATATGGAAGAGTCTCAAGAACAAAAATATGTCACAATGGGAAGGTTCTTTTTCTGACACCTAAAGCCAGCAAAGCTCTTGTGAGCCATGAGCTCCTGTTTGTGCCGCCGAGCACACTCCTGTGGGAAGTCCAAAGCAATCCACCCAGCCCTGAACTGAGTAGTAGTTAAACCATGCAGATGCTGAGTGAAACCTCAGGTTTCTCTTGGCTTTGGTTCCTTGTTCTGGGCATTGAACATCCCTCATTCCTTACCAAGTAGCCTGACATGATCCTGATCTTCAGAACTGAAGCTTCGTCTTCAGCATTCCAGGCTCCAACCTTGGCACGTTGGGAGTAGCACACTGCCATTCAGGGGGAAGCCAGAGGCTCCTGCTGAAAATCTTGAGGGCTTTCTGCTTCCAAGCACACTCTTGAGAAGTGTGGGACAGGCCCTAGAGCTGGCTGGAGAGCAGCAGGGAAAGCTCTTTGGAATTCTCAACAGCCTCTGGGGATTCTTGCTGATTGTTGATGGGCACCCAGCTGCCAAACCTGCCAAGCTCCCTTTGGATGGTCCCTCTCCCTCTGTAAAGAAGGACAAGTGCCTCGGGCTACTGCCTGCTTGGCCCACAACACTAAAATAAAGGTGGCAAGTCTACTCCATGACCTTGCAAGAGTTTAAACTGCAGTCTCTGCATTCAGGTGGTTGTTGTTCAGACAAAAGGGTGTTCTGAATTTTTACAAGTGCTGCCGTGACCATGAGATTTTACCGTGTCATGCAAAGTAGTTCTGAAGTCTCACAAATACAGGGTGTCTGGAAGATGATGTTCCTTTATGTCCATTATCAAGAGCATTAAAAAGTCAGCAGTCAGCAAGGACAAGAGTCTGTTGTGTCCCCCTGCAGAGCAGCTTGGAAGTGCTGATGAGAGAAGGGCTGTGAGCAGGGGCTGGGCTTTTGCTCGTCGCCCCAGCCTGTTTGGACACAGCTAGCCAGTGTCATAGGTCAGGATCAGCAACTGAAGGTTTGGCTGTTGAGGCCAAGTTGGGCTGGGCTGTCTGTGCTATGCCAGGCCACAGGAAGGCCTGGGCAGTCCCTCAGAGGGCCCTGCTCTGCTGTTGAGATGGCACAAATGTGCCTTGTCTGGGCGAGTTTCCACGTGGCCCATTTCCCATACTCAGGTGTGGGGATCTTGAGCCACGTCGTCCTGGAATACCCAGCTGTGGGTGTCTGGAGCAAGCAACTCATGTCTCTCCGTATGTGCAACTCGTAGGTCAGCAAAGGAGAGCCTGGAATCCAAGCTGATTGCTGCTCAGCAGCAGGTATCTCTGCTGCAGATCACCAGGAACTATGTGGAGGTAGAGCGGCGAGCTGAGCTGGAGGAAGCTTACAGTGAAAACCCGGCAGTGCAGAGGAGGCAGGAGGAAGAGCTACAAGGCCTCAAAGAGGAAATGAATCTGCTCCTTGAGCAGAGGGAGGCTCTACAAAAGCAGGTGAGTGAAACAGCACTGGCAGTGCAGCCTTGCAGCGAGGGGTCTGTGGCGTTCTTGCTTTTCCATGGCAGAGCAGCAGCTGGTGGGGTGATCCCTGGGGCTGTCTTGGGCTCTGGGGGCTCCATGGCAGCTGCTCTGCAGGACACCCAGTGCTCTGCTGAATCTCAGCTGCTGCTCTGGACAGCTGGGCTAGTCCTCTGGGCTGTTGGCCAGCAACCATCAGCATGGATTCCTGCTGGCCTCTCCTTGCCAGCCTTGGTTTGGGAGGTGCTTTTTCAGGTGCCCTGTCCATATCCAGTGTGAATCTGGTGCTCTCAGGACAGGGAGAAATGGAAAGTTGTCCTTTGCCTTTCCTCTCAGCCTGTGCTGTGGCTGACAGTGACAAGCTGTGGCTGCAGCCCCTGACTGCTTTGTTCCCTTTGACTGGAGGTGGGAGAGTTGACATCTCAGCTGGCAGCCTCCCGAGAGTCCCAGGAAACGACTGTCCAGAGAGCCCAGCAAGAGGTGAGGGAGGCCCAGGAAGAGTCCAGGCAGAAGCTGTTGGAGGTTGAGCACATCCAGAAGATGCTGAAGGAGGAAGAAAATCAGAAAAAGGATCTGCAAGTGCATCTGGAGTCCTTGGAGAGGGAAAGGAATCGCTGGGAAGAAGTGGCTCAGCAAAATTCAGAATTGCAGGCTTCCGTGAATGCCCTAGAGAAGGAAAAAGCCAGGTAAATGAAAGCCTGTGGGACTCTGCATTGTGGTGAATGGATTCCCTCTTTGCCCTCTTTGCACCTGCCAGGGGCTCTGGCAGCATTTCCTAAGTGGCAGATTCTGAACTCTCCGTGCAGACACTTCTCCTTGTCTGGATGTTGTCTTTCATTTTCTTTACTTTTAAGACTTCAAACAGAGTTTTTCTGCAGAGAAAGGATTTTGGGGTGGCTCTTTCCCTCTAGGGGGTATTGTGTTTTTAGGTGGGTGTGTTGACACTGCCCGAGCTGCATTGTAAGGAGCAGGGTTCATCCATCATCTCCACCTTGGGTCCTGTAACTTGAAGCCTCTGGGATGTGGATCAGCCTGGCCTCTGATGCTTTTTCTGGGCAGAACCATCTGAAGGCCCTGATTGCTGATCTAGGCCAGATTGCCCCCGGAGGCAGCCCAGCAACAAGAATGGCTCTGTTGCATGGTTCCTCATAAAATGTGCCCCGGTGCCTGGAGGGGGCCAAGCAGGCTCCCTGCCACCCTGCCCAGTCACAGGCTTTACTGACTGTGCAAAGAATGCAAGAAACAGGACCAAGGTATGGGGGGCTCCTCCAGCTGATCAAGTCCTGCCAGTCTTCAGTGCCACAGGATTCTTCTTCCAAGAAGAAGGCAAAGGAAAGGCAGGGCACTCCTGCTTGCCTGGAGCCTTCTGCATCTTCCATCAGCTTTTGCTCCAAGCCTCTGTTGCCACTTGGGCCTTTGTTTCTCCGGCTGAAAGTAGGATGGGTGCTGGTAGATCTTAGGGAACTCGCCTGAGATCCCCTGGCTGTAGGGTGCTGCTCCTCCTACCTGGACATACAAGATGGGGGAAGGAAACGTCTCTTCCATGTTGACCAAACCTCCCTCCCTTGGAGCCTGGTTAGTCCAAAGAAGAAAATGGTTCCTCTCCTCTAATGTCTTCATTGCAAGACTTTCTTAGGTTTGTATTCACATTCCCACCTCAAAAAGAAGGTAGGGCATGTAGGCAGGAACTCCCTGTTCTTTCAGGGCCAAAAGCAGAGTAGGCACATGCTGGGCTGGGACTGCAGGGAGAACAAACAGCCAAGTTGTTTAGACAGACCTCATCAGACAGAGGAGTTTTTCCCTGAGGTGCTGCAAGTCCTGAGAGTTTATAAAATCTGATACCGTGTAGCAATGAGTTTCTTGCTTCCCTTCTAGGCTGATAGTGTCTCTGGAGGAGAAGAACCAGTGCCTCAGAACTCTGGAAGAGAAGCACCTGGCACTAAACTATCAGGTGTCTCCGCGTCAATCTGCTCTTCAGCAGGCCCAACAGCTCTCTTCTCACCGCGCTGGACAACTGCGGGAGCTCAACACCCAGGTAAGCTGTGCAGTGGCGTCCTCTTCTCCAGGGACACACAACAGCACCTTTGCCTTGGAGGCCCCAACCTCTTTCCCCTCCCAGCAGCACGCACAGCTGCCGTCTTCTGCCCGGGGCTGCTGCTGCACCCTGAGGCCGAGGCTGGATCTGCTGTCTGCTGCCCAAGTTTTGCACCGTTCTCTCCTGAGTCCCAGCAGGAAATCTGGGAGGGGAGCAGCAGCAGACTCCTCTGGAGCCTCTGTGTCCCTCAGTTAGCAGTGTTGTCCCAGACAGAGTTGGTGCCTGTGCCGGGCACTGAGCAATGTGGGGACACAGAGGTGGCTATGGCAGGCTGGGCAGGGCACTTCCAGCGCAGCCATCTCAGCTGCTGTTCAGAGCTGCAGCCTCACGGATGCCCATTGCCTCCCTTTCCCACTTTTCTCTACATTTGTCTCCTTTGGAATCCTTGCTTTTCTGCCTTTTGGTTTTGGCATGGTTTTTGCCTGAAATAATTTCTTCTTTGCTGCTCTCCCTGCGGCCCACTCTGCAGCCTCAGGAGCAGCCCTGTCCCTGAGGCTCTGTGCATCCATCTTCCAGATCCAGACCCTGCACGACACAGTGCTGCAAATAGAGGCTTCCCTGGCAGCTCAAGAGAAGCAGCTGCTGCAGGAACTGGAGGAGTCTCCATTAGGAGATTGCGCTTTGAGGGACTCTGTTGAAGTGCTGGAGGCAGAGGTGTCTGAGCTGCATTTGAGGCTCCAGAGCTCTGAGGAAAGAGCAGAGGCCATGGCCATACAGTGCAAGGACATGGAGCTGGAGCTGAGGAAGACACAGGCCCAGAGGGACCATCTCAGAGCCCACAATCAGGAGCTGCTGAAACAGCTGGAGAAAAAAGAGCAAGGTACAGCTTCTCCTCTCCCACCCACTGCCCCATCCTGTCTCACCTGCGGGGATCTCGCTGATGGCTCGCAGAGGAAAAGTGCCCAGAGATGGCAGAGGGGAAAAACAACCAGCAGGAGATTTATCCATCCAAGTGCCAGTGAAAGCTTTTTCTTGAGAAAGATGCTGTGGCTGGCAGTGCCATCCGGCTGTGCCATGGCTGATCCCGTGCACAGCAGGAGCCTTCCAGGTGCCGTGTCTGTGCTGAGGAGCTGTAGCTGGATGCCTCAGCTCGATTCCCCCAAACTCCAGGCCCTGCCAGAGCCTCCAGGCTACTGGCCTCTCTGGAGCAGAGCTGCACAGGCATCCCTTCTCCTTTGTCTCTCTTGGATTGCTCACTCTGCACAAGGCCTAGAGCAAACACACTTTCCTGTCCCTCTGAACATTGCCCCTTTCATTCCTGCTTTTTTCTCTGCCTGCAAGGTTCCTCCCTTTCTGTCAGCTTTGGAGCCCTTGTGGGCTCAGGGCCTGGCAAACTCAGGCAGGCAGAGAAGACACTGCTGTTGTCTCTGCAGGATGCACATCAGTTTGCCTTTGCTTTGCTTTTCCCCTTCTCCTTTCTCCTGTTCCTTCCCCCTCCCTGCTGCAGATTTGTGGGAGGCAGCAGTCAAGCAGACCTCTCGAGAAACTGCCCTGGAGAAAGAGGCCTGTGAAAGGCAGGAAGAGGCTGTGACTCTTCGTCAGGAGGTGGCATCTCTGCAGAGGAAATTGGAGAGCCTGCAGAAGGAAAGGATCGATGCGCTGGTGAGATTGGCGGATGCCACAAAGGGCCATTTCCTAGCTGTGTTTGCACATTCAGTTAATAGTTCTAAGGAGCACCTTTTTCCCGTTAAACTTTTCCAACTGCGTTCTTCTGAATAAGGAGGAGAAGATGTTGTAGTCATGTCAAAGCCAGTTAATGCTGAGGCTGCTGATTTTCCTTTATGCTGGGCTTCTGTGCCCTAAAAGCTATAGTTCTCAACATCCACACTGTCTCTATGGACATTGCATGGTTTGGGGAATTCCTCGTGTCCAAACCCACGTCCAGATTCCTAAATATCTGGATCTGGAAGGAGGGATGAGAGGAGCAAGTTTGCTGTTAATAGAAAGGTGTTTGGCCTTGGCCATCTGAGAGCAGCCAGTGGGGAGAGAAGAGAGGAAAGCCAAGTGCTGATCCACACCAGGACGTGTGCCTGCAAGGGGAGAACTCGTCCTGAGTGGCAGCAGAGGATGACAGAGGGATCTGGCCATTGCTGCTCCAAGAGAGGGCAGTGGGGCTCTCGGGGATGGAGCCATGGAAACTCTACACAGCAGAGCTGGAAAACCACTGCTGTCAGCCCAAGCCCAGGGAAGGAAATGCTGGGGGTGTTTGCTCTTCCCTTCCTCCCTGATGGAGAGCACATCCTCGTGGCACTGCCTAAATCCTGCTTAGCATGGACTTGAAATCCTGGCTGCAGATCTGGCAGCTCCTCCCCAGAGGAGCACTGGAGTGGGGCTGCAAGAGCTTGGGGAAGGGCAGAAAGGAAGCTGGGACAGGCTGAGGGAAGGAGCAGAATCAAGGGGGGAAGACCAGCAAAGGTCTGCAGCATCCCGAGGGGCAGAGAGAGAGGGGCAGCCAGTGCCTGCCCCTGCAGCAGGAGTCCAGATCTGGTCTGAAAAGCAAACCGAGGGGGCGAATGAGTGACCCTTTTTCTCCCTGTTTTGGCAGCATGAACGGAAATTGAACCAGCAGCACATGAGAGACGTGGAAGAGAAGAATGAAATGCACGCAGCTGAGTTAAGAAGACATAAGGAAAATACTCAAGAATCAGAAGTGGAGAGGGAAGGCGAGCAGGAAGAGTTGGAGCATGGGGCGGCTTCTTTGAAGAAATGGAGAGAGAACACCCAAGTACTGAGTGCTGCACTGAAGAAAAGTGAAATTGCCAAAGGGTCTCTGATGAAAGACTTGTACATCCTGATGGGGAAGTCTGGTATCCAGGCAGGCACTGGCATTGACCTTCAGTCCACTCCAGGGTCCCTGAATTATTCCAGTGCTGTTTCCCATGAGGAGGTGGGTCTCTATCCCTGTCAGTCCAGGCCTGCTTGGGTAAAGCAGCCCGGGCTGCAGCAGGCAGCCTTGTCTGTCTGCCTGGCTCCAGCCAGAGACCATTGACTGCCAGATTGTTTCCTGGCTCACCCAGAAAGACTGCTCCAGCTCTGGAGCTTACTGTTCCAATCTGCTCCAGGCCAAAAGCTAGGCATGGGGAGCTGCTTTTCCTGTGCCCACGCAACACATGGGGGTTTGGATTTGGTGTGGGAAGTAATGGAGCAGGTGAGCAGAGGGATGGACTAAACTGAGTGATGGACTAAAGTGGACCAATGGCTGAAAATCAGCTGCACTCCTGGTGCTTAGAGTAAATGGTATTGGCAGTTGCAGAAGATGCAGTATTTTTGGGTGACAACACGGAGTTTGGAGTGGGGATGTTTGTTGGGAAGGAGCTGTCTGGTCCCAGGCAAGCCAGCAGGGCCTGACACAGCACTTCCAAGGTAACAGTGCCAGAGGCTTTTGGCAGCCCCGGCTATCAGAGCTGCATAGGGCAGATGCTGTGAAACTTTGAGCCCAGAGCACAGGTGCTCCTTGTCCTCTGGCTGCCTGCGAGGTGCCACTGGCTCTGCACAGGGCTCCCGAGGAAGGGCTCGAGCTGTACCTTGTCCCACTTCCAGGTTTCCCAGGAGCAAGATTCATCGAGCTGCTCTCTGGAGCAGCTGAGCCCGGAATCCTCTGGCCAAGGGCACGCACTGGCCCAGGTGTGCCGAGAGCAGGAGCTGTTGGGCCAGAAGGCTGACCTTGAGGGCCGAATGGCAGCCATGGAGTGGCTCCAACAAGACCTTTCCAGGCAGCTGGAGGAGACCAGGTAAAGGCAGGGAGTAGAATCTTTTGTGGTATTTTAATATTCCCTGGTCAGAATATGGAAGAGTCTCAAGAACAAAAATATGTCACAATGGGAAGGTTCTTTTTCTGACACCTAAAGCCAGCAAAGCTCTCGTGAGCCTTGAGCTCCTGTTTGTGCCGCCGAGCACACTCCTGTGGGAAGTCCAAAGCAATCCACCCAGCCCTGAACTGAGTAGTAGTTAAACCATGCAGATGCTGAGTGAAACCTCAGGTTTCTCTTGGCTTTGGTTCCTTGTTCTGGGCATTGAACATCCCTCATTCCTTACCAAGTAGCCTGACATGATCCTGATCTTCAGAACTGAAGCTTCGTCTTCAGCATTCCAGGCTCCAACCTTGGCACGTTGGGAGTAGCACACTGCCATTCAGGGGCAAGCCAGAGGCTCCTGCTGAAAATCTTGAGGGCTTTCTCCTTCCAAGCACACTCTTGAGAAGAGTGGGACAGGCCCTAGAGCTGGCTGGAGAGCAGCAGGGAAAGCTCTTTGGAATTCTCAACAGCCTCTGGGGATTCTTGCTGATTGTTGATGGGCACCCAGCTGCCAAACCTGCCAAGCTCCCTTTGGATGGTCCCTCTCCCTCTGTAAAGAAGGACAAGTGCCTCGGGCTACTGCCTGCTTGGCCCGCAACACTAAAATAAAGGTGGCAAGTCTACTCCATGACCTTGCAAGAGTTTAAACTGCAGTCTCTGCATTCAGGTGGTTGTTGTTCAGACAAAAGGGTGTCCTGATTTTTTACAAGTGCTGCTGTGACCATGAGATTTTACCGTGTCATGCAAAGTAGTTCTGAAGTCTCACAAATACAGGGTGTCTGGAAGATGATGTTCCTTTATGTCCATTATCAAGAGCATTAAAAAGTCAGCAGTCAGCAAGGACAAGAGTCTGTTGTGTCCCCCTGCAGAGCAGCTTGGAAGTGCTGATGAGAGAAGGGCTGTGAGCAGGGGCTGGGCTTTTGCTCGTCGCCCCAGCCTGTTTGGACACAGCTAGCCAGTGTCATAGGTCAGGATCAGCAACTGAAGGTTTGGCTGTTGAGGCCAAGTTGGGCTGGGCTGTCTGTGCTGTGCCAGGCCATAGGAAGGCCTGGGCAGTCCCTCAGAGGGCCCTGCTCTGCCGTTGAGATGGCACAAATGTGCCTTGTCTGGGCGAGTTTCCACGTGACCCATTTCCCATACTCAGGTGTGGGGATCTTGAGCCACGTCGTCCTGGAATACCCGGCTGTGGGTGTCTGGAGCAGCAACTCATGTCTCTCCGTATGTGCAACTCGTAGGTCAGCAAAGGAGAGCCTGGAATCCAAGCTGAATGCTGCTCAGCAGCAGATATCTCAGCTGCAGATCACCAGGAACTATGTGGAGGTAGAGCGGCGAGCTGAGCTGGAGGAAGCTTACAGTGAAATCAAGGCAACGCAGAGGAGGCACGAGGAAGAGCTACAAGGCCTCAAAGAGGAAATGAATCTGCTCCTTGAGCAGAGGGAGGCTCTACAAAAGCAGGTGAGTGAAACAGCACTGGCAGTGCAGCCTTGCAGCGAGGGGTCTGTGGCGTTCTTGCTTTTCCATGGTAGAGCAGCAGCTGGTGGGGTGATCCCTGGGGCTGTCTTGGGCACTGGAGGCTCCATGGCAGCTGCTCTGCAGGACACACAGTGCTCTGCTGAATCTCAGCTGCTGCTCTGGACAGCTGGGCTAGTCCTCTGGGCTGTTGGCCAGCAACCATCAGCATGGATTCCTGCTGGCCTCTCCTTGCCAGCCTTGGTTTGGGAGGTGCTTTTTCAGGTGCCCTGTCCATATCCAGTGTGAATCTGGTGCTCTCAGGACAGGGAGAAATGGAAAGTTGTCCTTTGCCTTTCCTCTCAGCCTGTGCTGTGGCTGACAGTGACAAGCTGTGGCTGCAGCCCCTGACTGCTTTGTTCCCTTTGACTGGAGGTGGGAGAGTTGACATCTCAGCTGGCAGCCTCCCGAGAGTCCCAGGAAACGACTGTCCAGAGAGCCCAGCAAGAGGTGAGGGAGGCCCAGGAAGAGTCCAGGCAGAAGCTGTTGGAGGTTGAGCACATCCAGAAGATCGTGGAGGAGGCAGAAAATCTGAACAAGGAGCTGCAAGTGCATCTGGAGTCCTTGGAGAGGGAAAGGAATCACTGGGAAGAAGTGGCTCAGCAAAATTCAGAATTGCAGGCTTCCGTGAATGCCCTAGAGAAGGAAAAAGCCAGGTAAATGAAAGCCTGTGGGACTCTGCATTGTGGTGAATGGATTCCCTCTTTGCCCTCTTTGCACCTGCCAGGGGCTCTGGCAGCATTTCCTAAGTGGCAGATTCTGAACTCTCCGTGCAGACACTTCTCCTTGTCTGGATGTTGTCTTTCATTTTCTTTACTTTTAAGACTTCAAACAGAGTTTTTCTGCAGAGAAAGGATTTGGGGGTAGCTCTTTCCCTCTAGGGGGTATTGTGTTTTTAGGTGGGTGTGTTGACACTGCCCGAGCTGCATTGTGAGGAGCTGGATACATCCATCAGCTCCACCTTGGGTCCTGTAACTTGAAGCCTCTGGGATGTGGATCAGCCTGGCCTCTGATGCTTTTTCTGGGCAGAACCATCTGAAGGCCCTGATTGCTGATCTAGGCCAGATTGCCCCCGGAGGCAGCCCAGCAACAAGAATGGCTCTGTTGCATGGTTCCTCATAAAATGTGCCCCGGTGCCTGGAGGGGGTCAAGCAGGCTCCCTGCCACCCTGCCCAGTCACAGGCTTTACTGACTGTGCAAAGAATGCAAGAAACAGGACCAAGGTATGGGGGGCTCCTCCAGCTGATCAAGTCCTGCCAGTCTTCAGTGCCACAGGATTCTTCTTCCAAGAAGAAGGCAAAGGAAAGGCAGGGCACTCCTGCTTGCCTGGAGCCTTCTGCATCTTCCATCAGCTTTTGCTCCAAGCCTCTGTTGCCACTTGGGCCTTTGTTTCTCCGGCTGAAAGTAGGATGGGTGCTGGTAGATCTTAGGGAACTCGCCTGAGATCCCCTGGCTGTAGGGTGCTGCTCCTCCTACCTGGACATACAAGATGGGGGAAGGAAACGTCTCTTCCATGTTGACCAAACCTCCCTCCCTTGGAGCCTGGTTAGTCCAAAGAAGAAAATGGTTCCTCTCCTCTAATGTCTTCATTGCAAGATTTTCTTAGGTTTGTATTCACATTCCCACCTCAAAAAGAAGGTAGGGCATGTAGGCAGGAACTCCCTGTTCTTTCAGGGCCAAAAGCAGAGTAGGCACATGCTGGGCTGGGACTGCAGGGGGAACAAACAGCCAAGTTGTTTAGACAGAACTCATCAGACAGAGGAGTTTTTCCCTGAGGTGCTGCAAGTCCTGAGAGTTTATAAAATCTGATACCGTGTAGCAATGAGTTTCTTGCTTCCCTTCTAGGCTGATAGTGTCTCTGGAGGAGAAGAGCCAGTGCCTCAGAACGCTGGAAGAGAAGCACCTGGCACTGAACTATCAGGTGTCTCCGTGTCAATCTGCTCTTCAGCAGGCCCAACAGCTCTCTTCTCACCGCGCTGGACAACTGCGGGAGCTCAACACCCAGGTAAGCTGTGCAGTGGCGTCCTCTTCTCCAGGGACACACAACAGCACCTTTGCCTTGGAGGCCCCAACCTCTTTCCCCTCCCAGCAGCACGCACAGCTGCCGTCTTCTGCCCGGGGCTGCTGCTGCACCCTGAGGCCGAGGCTGGATCTGCTGTCTGCTGCCCAAGTTTTGCACCGTTCTCTCCCGGCTCCCAGCAGGAAATCTGGGAGGGGAGCAGCAGCAGACTCCTCTGGAGCCTCTGTGTCCCTCAGTTAGCAGTGTTGTCCCAGACAGAGTTGGTGCCTGTGCCGGGCACTGAGCAATGTGGGGACACAGAGGTGGCTATGGCAGGCTGGGCAGGGCACTTCCAGCGCAGCCATCTCAGCTGCTGTTCAGAGCTGCAGCCTCAAGGATGCCCATTGCCTCCCTTTCCCTCTTCTCTCTACATTTGTCTCCTTTGGAATCCTTGCTTTTCTGCCTTTTGGTTTTGGCATGGTTTTTGCCTGAAATCATTTCTTCTTTGCTGCTCTCCCTGCGGCCCACTCTGCAGCCTCAGGAGCAGCCCTGTCCCTGAGGCTCTGTGCATCCATCTTCCAGATGCAGGCCAAGCTGCTGACAGAGAGAGAGCAGACAGCTCACCAGGCAACTCAAGAGAAGCAGCTGCTGGAAACTGAGGTGTCTGAGCTGCGTGTGAGGCTCCAGAGCTCTGAGGAAAGAGCAGAGGCCATGGCCATACAGTGTAAGGACATGGAGCTGGAACTGAGGAAGACACAGGCTCAGAGGGACCATCTCAGAGCCCACAATCAGGAGCTGCTGAAACAGCTGGAGCAAAGTGAGCAAGGTACAGCTTCTCCTCTCCCACCCACTGCCCCATCCTGTCTCACCTGCGGGGATCTCGCTGATGGCTCGCAGAGGAAAAGTGCCCAGAGAGGGCAGAGGGGAAAAACAACCAGCAGGAGATTTATCCATCCAAGTGCCAGTGAAAGCTTTTTCTTGAGAAAGATGCTGTGGCTGGCAGTGCCATCCGGCTGTGCCATGGCTGATCCCGTGCACAGCTGGAGCCTTCCAGGTGCCGTGTCTGTGCTGAGGAGCTGTAGCTGGATGCCTCAGCTCGATTCCCCCAAACTCCAGGCCCTGCCAGAGCCTCCAGGCTACTGGCCTCTCTGGAGCAGGGCTGCACAGGCATCCCCTCTCCTTTGTCTCTTTTGGATTGCTCACTCTGCACAAGGCCAAGAGCAAACACACTTTCCTGTCCCTCTGAACATTGCCCCTTTCATTCCTGCTTTTTTCTCTGCCTGCAAGGTTCCTTCCTTTCTGTCAGCTTTGGAGCCCTTGTGGGCTCAGGGCCTGGCAAACTCAGGCAGGCAGAGAAGACACTGCTGTTGTCTCTGCAGGATGCACATCAGTTTGCCTTTGCTTTGCTTTTCCCCTTCTCCTTTCTCCTGTTCCTTCCCCCTCCCTGCTGCAGATTTGTGGGAGGCAGCAGTCAAGCAGACCTCTCGAGAAACTGCCCTGGAGAAAGAGGCCTGTGAAAGGCAGGAAGAGGCTGTGACTCTTCGTCAGGAGGTGGCATCTCTGCAGAGGAAATTGGAGAGCCTGCAGAAGGAAAGGATCGATGTGCTGGTGAGATTGGCGGATGCCACAAAGGGCCATTTCCTAGCTGTGTTTGCACATTCAGTTAATAGTTCTAAGGAGCACCTTTTTCCCGTTAAACTTTTCCAACTGCGTTCTTCTGAATAAGGAGGAGAAGATGTTGTAGTCATGTCAAAGCCAGTTAATGCTGAGGCTGCTGATTTTCCTTTATGCTGGGCTTCTGTGCCCTAAAAGCTATAGTTCTCAACATCCACACTGTCTCTATGGACATTGCATGGTTTGGGGAATTCCTCGTGTCCAAACCCACGTCCAGATTCCTAAATATCTGGATCTGGAAGGAGGGATGAGAGGAGCAAGTTTGCTGTTAATAGAAAGGTGTTTGGCCTCGGCCATCTGAGAGCAGCCAGTGGGGAGAGAAGAGAGGAAAGCCAAGTGCTGATCCACACCAGGACGTGTGCCTGCAAGGGGAGAACTCGTTCTGAGTGGCAGCAGAGGATGACAGAGGGATCTGGCCATTGCTGCTCCAAGAGAGGGCAGTGGGGCTCTCGGGGATGGAGCCATGGAAACTCTACACAGCAGAGCTGGAAAACCACTGCTGTCAGCCCAAGCCCAGGGAAGGAAATGCTGGGGGTGTTTGCTCTTCCCTTCCTCCCTGATGGAGAGCACATCCTCGTGGCACTGCCTAAATCCTGCTTAGCATGGACTTGAAATCCTGGCTGCAGATCTGGCAGCTCCTCCCCAGAGGAGCACTGGAGTGGGGCTGCAAGAGCTTGGGGAAGGGCAGAAAGGAAGCTGGGACAAGCTGAGTGAGCTGGGAAAGAGCAGCATCAAGGGGGGTGCCCAGCAAAGGTCTGCAGCATCCCGAGGGGCAGGAAAGGTCTGCAGCAGGAGTCCAGATCTGGTCTGAAAAGCAAACCGAGGGGGCGAATGAGTGACCCTTTTTCTCCCTGTTTTGGCAGCATGAACGGAAATTGAACCAGCAGCACATGAGAGACGTGGAAGAGAAGAATGAAATGCATGCAGCTGAGTTAAGAAGACATAAGGAAAATACTCAAGAATCAGAAGTGGAGAGGGAAGGCGAGCAGGAAGAGTTGGAGCATGGGGCGGCTTCTTTGAAGAAATGGAGAGAGAACACCCAAGTACTGAGTGCTGCACTGAAGAAAAGTGAAATTGCCAAAGGGTCTCTGATGAAAGACTTGTACATCCTGATGGGGAAGTCTGGTATCCAGGCAGGCACTGGCATTGACCTTCAGTCCACTCCAGGGTCCCTGAATTATTCCAGTGCTGTTTCCCATGAGGAGGTGGGTCTCTATCCCTGTCAGTCCAGGCCTGCTTGGGTAAAGCAGCCCGGGCTGCAGCAGGCAGCCTTGTCTGTCTGCCTGGCTCCAGCCAGAGACCATTGACTGCCAGATTGTTTCCTGGCTCACCCAGAAAGACTGCTCCAGCTCTGCAGCTTACTGTTCCAATCTGCTCCAGGCCAAAAGCTAGGCATGGGGAGCTGCTTTTCCTGTGCCCACGCAACACATGGGGGTTTGGATTTGGTGTGGGAAGTAATGGAGCAGGTGAGCAGAGGGATGGACTAAACTGAGTGATGGACTAAAGTGGACCAATGGCTGAAAATCAGCTGCACTCCTGGTGCTTAGAGTAAATGGTATTGGCAGTTGCAGAAGATGCAGTATTTTTGGGTGACAACACGGAGTTTGGAGTGGGGATGTTTGTTGGGAAGGAGCTGTCTGGTCCCAGGCAAGCCAGCAGGGCCTGACACAGCACTTCCAAGGTAACAGTGCCAGAGGCTTTTGGCAGCCCCGGCTATCAGAGCTGCATAGGGCAGATGCTGTGAAACTTTGAGCCCAGAGCACAGGTGCTCCTTGTCCTCTGGCTGCCTGCGAGGTGCCACTGGCTGGCTCTGCACAGGGCTCCCGGGGAAGGGCTCGAGCTGTACCTTGTCCCACTTCCAGGTTTCCCAGGAGCAAGATTCATCGAGCTGCTCTCTGGAGCAGCTGAGCCCGGAATCCTCTGGCCAAGGGCACGCACTGGCCCAGGTGTGCCGAGAGCAGGAGCTGCTGGGCCAGAAGGCTGACCTTGAGGGCCGACTGGCAGCCATGGAGTGGCTCCAACAAGACCTTTCCAGGCAGCTGGAGGAGACCAGGTAAAGGCAGGGAGTAGAATCTTTTGTGGTATTTTAATATTCCCTGGTCAGAATATGGAAGAGTCTCAAGAACAAAAATATGTCACAATGGGAAGGTTCTTTTTCTGACACCTAAAGCCAGCAAAGCTCTCGTCAGCTCAGGAGCCATGAGCTCCTGTTTGTGCCGCCGAGCACACTCCTCTGGGAAGTCCAAAGCAATCCACCCAGCCCTGAACTGAGTAGTAGTTAAACCATGCAGATGCTGAGTGAAACCTCAGGTTTCTCTTGGCTTTGGTTCCTTGTTCTGGGCATTGAACATCCCTCATTCCTTACCAAGTAGCCTGACATGATCCTGATCTTCAGAACTGAAGCTTCGTCTTCAGCATTCCAGGCTCCAACCTTGGCACGTTGGGAGTAGCACACTGCCATTCAGGGGCAAGCCAGAGGCTCCTGCTGAAAATCTTGAGGGCTTTCTGCTTCCAAGCACACTCTTGAGAAGTGTGGGACAGGCCCTAGAGCTGGCTGGAGAGCAGCAGGGAAAGCTCTTTGGAATTCTCAACAGCCTCTGGGGATTCTTGCTGATTGTTGATGGGCACCCAGCTGCCAAACCTGCCAAGCTCCCTTTGGATGGTCCCTCTCACTCTGTAAAGAAGGACAAGTGCCTCGGGCTACTGCCTGCTTGGCCCACAACACTAAAATAAAGGTGGCAAGTCTACTCCATGACCTTGCAAGAGTTTAAACTGCAGTCTCTGCATTCAGGTGGTTGTTGTTCAGACAAAAGGGTGTTCTGAATTTTTACAAGTGCTGCCGTGACCATGAGATTTTACCGTGTCATGCAAAGTAGTTCTGAAGTCTCACAAATACAGGGTGTCTGGAAGATGATGTTCCTTTATGTCCATTATCAAGAGCATTAAAAAGTCAGCAGTCAGCAAGGACAAGAGTCTGTTGTGTCCCCCTGCAGAGCAGCTTGGAAGTGCTGATGAGAGAAGGGCTGTGAGCAGGGGCTGGGCTTTTGCTCGTCGCCCCAGCCTGTTTGGACACAGCTAGCCAGTGTCATAGGTCAGGATCAGCAACTGAAGGTTTGGCTGTTGAGGCCAAGTTGGGCTGGGCTGTCTGTGCTATGCCAGGCCACAGGAAGGCCTGGGCAGTCCCTCAGAGGGCCCTGCTCTGCTGTTGAGATGGCACAAATGTGCCTTGTCTGGGCGAGTTTCCACGTGGCCCATTTCCCATACTCAGGTGTGGGGATCTTGAGCCACGTCGTCCTGGAATACCCAGCTGTGGGTGTCTGGAGCAAGCAACTCATGTCTCTCCGTATGTGCAACTCGTAGGTCAGCAAAGGAGAGCCTGGAATCCAAGCTGATTGCTGCTCAGCAGCAGGTATCTCTGCTGCAGATCACCAGGAACTATGTGGAGGTAGAGCGGCGAGCTGAGCTGGAGGAAGCTTACAGTGAAAACCCGGCAGTGCAGAGGAGGCAGGAGGAAGAGCTACAAGGCCTCAAAGAGGAAATGAATCTGCTCCTTGAGCAGAGGGAGGCTCTACAAAAGCAGGTGAGTGAAACAGCACTGGCAGTGCAGCCTTGCAGCGAGGGGTCTGTGGCGTTCTTGCTTTTCCATGGCAGAGCAGCAGCTGGTGGGGTGATCCCTGGGGCTGTCTTGGGCTCTGGGGGCTCCATGGCAGCTGCTCTGCAGGACACCCAGTGCTCTGCTGAATCTCAGCTGCTGCTCTGGACAGCTGGGCTAGTCCTCTGGGCTGTTGGCCAGCAACCATCAGCATGGATTCCTGCTGGCCTCTCCTTGCCAGCCTTGGTTTGGGAGGTGCTTTTTCAGGTGCCCTGTCCATATCCAGTGTGAATCTGGTGCTCTCAGGACAGGGAGAAATGGAAAGTTGTCCTTTGCCTTTCCTCTCAGCCTGTGCTGTGGCTGACAGTGACAAGCTGTGGCTGCAGCCCCTGACTGCTTTGTTCCCTTTGACTGGAGGTGGGAGAGTTGACATCTCAGCTGGCAGCCTCCCGAGAGTCCCAGGAAACGACTGTCCAGAGAGCCCAGCAAGAGGTGAGGGAGGCCCAGGAAGAGTCCAGGCAGAAGCTGTTGGAGGTTGAGCACATCCAGAAGATGCTGAAGGAGGAAGAAAATCAGAAAAAGGATCTGCAAGTGCATCTGGAGTCCTTGGAGAGGGAAAGGAATCGCTGGGAAGAAGTGGCTCAGCAAAATTCAGAATTGCAGGCTTCCGTGAATGCCCTAGAGAAGGAAAAAGCCAGGTAAATGAAAGCCTGTGGGACTCTGCATTGTGGTGAATGGATTCCCTCTTTGCCCTCTTTGCACCTGCCAGGGGCTCTGGCAGCATTTCCTAAGTGGCAGATTCTGAACTCTCCGTGCAGACACTTCTCCTTGTCTGGATGTTGTCTTTCATTTTCTTTACTTTTAAGACTTCAAACAGAGTTTTTCTGCAGAGAAAGGATTTTGGGGTGGCTCTTTCCCTCTAGGGGGTATTGTGTTTTTAGGTGGGTGTGTTGACACTGCCCGAGCTGCATTGTAAGGAGCAGGGTTCATCCATCATCTCCACCTTGGGTCCTGTAACTTGAAGCCTCTGGGATGTGGATCAGCCTGGCCTCTGATGCTTTTTCTGGGCAGAACCATCTGAAGGCCCTGATTGCTGATCTAGGCCAGATTGCCCCCGGAGGCAGCCCAGCAACAAGAATGGCTCTGTTGCATGGTTCCTCATAAAATGTGCCCCGGTGCCTGGAGGGGGCCAAGCAGGCTCCCTGCCACCCTGCCCAGTCACAGGCTTTACTGACTGTGCAAAGAATGCAAGAAACAGGACCAAGGTATGGGGGGCTCCTCCAGCTGATCAAGTCCTGCCAGTCTTCAGTGCCACAGGATTCTTCTTCCAAGAAGAAGGCAAAGGAAAGGCAGGGCACTCCTGCTTGCCTGGAGCCTTCTGCATCTTCCATCAGCTTTTGCTCCAAGCCTCTGTTGCCACTTGGGCCTTTGTTTCTCCGGCTGAAAGTAGGATGGGTGCTGGTAGATCTTAGGGAACTCGCCTGAGATCCCCTGGCTGTAGGGTGCTGCTCCTCCTACCTGGACATACAAGATGGGGGAAGGAAACGTCTCTTCCATGTTGACCAAACCTCCCTCCCTTGGAGCCTGGTTAGTCCAAAGAAGAAAATGGTTCCTCTCCTCTAATGTCTTCATTGCAAGACTTTCTTAGGTTTGTATTCACATTCCCACCTCAAAAAGAAGGTAGGGCATGTAGGCAGGAACTCCCTGTTCTTTCAGGGCCAAAAGCAGAGTAGGCACATGCTGGGCTGGGACTGCAGGGAGAACAAACAGCCAAGTTGTTTAGACAGACCTCATCAGACAGAGGAGTTTTTCCCTGAGGTGCTGCAAGTCCTGAGAGTTTATAAAATCTGATACCGTGTAGCAATGAGTTTCTTGCTTCCCTTCTAGGCTGATAGTGTCTCTGGAGGAGAAGAACCAGTGCCTCAGAACTCTGGAAGAGAAGCACCTGGCACTAAACTATCAGGTGTCTCCGCGTCAATCTGCTCTTCAGCAGGCCCAACAGCTCTCTTCTCACCGCGCTGGACAACTGCGGGAGCTCAACACCCAGGTAAGCTGTGCAGTGGCGTCCTCTTCTCCAGGGACACACAACAGCACCTTTGCCTTGGAGGCCCCAACCTCTTTCCCCTCCCAGCAGCACGCACAGCTGCCGTCTTCTGCCCGGGGCTGCTGCTGCACCCTGAGGCCGAGGCTGGATCTGCTGTCTGCTGCCCAAGTTTTGCACCGTTCTCTCCTGAGTCCCAGCAGGAAATCTGGGAGGGGAGCAGCAGCAGACTCCTCTGGAGCCTCTGTGTCCCTCAGTTAGCAGTGTTGTCCCAGACAGAGTTGGTGCCTGTGCCGGGCACTGAGCAATGTGGGGACACAGAGGTGGCTATGGCAGGCTGGGCAGGGCACTTCCAGCGCAGCCATCTCAGCTGCTGTTCAGAGCTGCAGCCTCACGGATGCCCATTGCCTCCCTTTCCCACTTTTCTCTACATTTGTCTCCTTTGGAATCCTTGCTTTTCTGCCTTTTGGTTTTGGCATGGTTTTTGCCTGAAATAATTTCTTCTTTGCTGCTCTCCCTGCGGCCCACTCTGCAGCCTCAGGAGCAGCCCTGTCCCTGAGGCTCTGTGCATCCATCTTCCAGATCCAGACCCTGCACGACACAGTGCTGCAAATAGAGGCTTCCCTGGCAGCTCAAGAGAAGCAGCTGCTGCAGGAACTGGAGGAGTCTCCATTAGGAGATTGCGCTTTGAGGGACTCTGTTGAAGTGCTGGAGGCAGAGGTGTCTGAGCTGCATTTGAGGCTCCAGAGCTCTGAGGAAAGAGCAGAGGCCATGGCCATACAGTGCAAGGACATGGAGCTGGAGCTGAGGAAGACACAGGCCCAGAGGGACCATCTCAGAGCCCACAATCAGGAGCTGCTGAAACAGCTGGAGAAAAAAGAGCAAGGTACAGCTTCTCCTCTCCCACCCACTGCCCCATCCTGTCTCACCTGCGGGGATCTCGCTGATGGCTCGCAGAGGAAAAGTGCCCAGAGATGGCAGAGGGGAAAAACAACCAGCAGGAGATTTATCCATCCAAGTGCCAGTGAAAGCTTTTTCTTGAGAAAGATGCTGTGGCTGGCAGTGCCATCCGGCTGTGCCATGGCTGATCCCGTGCACAGCAGGAGCCTTCCAGGTGCCGTGTCTGTGCTGAGGAGCTGTAGCTGGATGCCTCAGCTCGATTCCCCCAAACTCCAGGCCCTGCCAGAGCCTCCAGGCTACTGGCCTCTCTGGAGCAGAGCTGCACAGGCATCCCTTCTCCTTTGTCTCTCTTGGATTGCTCACTCTGCACAAGGCCTAGAGCAAACACACTTTCCTGTCCCTCTGAACATTGCCCCTTTCATTCCTGCTTTTTTCTCTGCCTGCAAGGTTCCTCCCTTTCTGTCAGCTTTGGAGCCCTTGTGGGCTCAGGGCCTGGCAAACTCAGGCAGGCAGAGAAGACACTGCTGTTGTCTCTGCAGGATGCACATCAGTTTGCCTTTGCTTTGCTTTTCCCCTTCTCCTTTCTCCTGTTCCTTCCCCCTCCCTGCTGCAGATTTGTGGGAGGCAGCAGTCAAGCAGACCTCTCGAGAAACTGCCCTGGAGAAAGAGGCCTGTGAAAGGCAGGAAGAGGCTGTGACTCTTCGTCAGGAGGTGGCATCTCTGCAGAGGAAATTGGAGAGCCTGCAGAAGGAAAGGATCGATGCGCTGGTGAGATTGGCGGATGCCACAAAGGGCCATTTCCTAGCTGTGTTTGCACATTCAGTTAATAGTTCTAAGGAGCACCTTTTTCCCGTTAAACTTTTCCAACTGCGTTCTTCTGAATAAGGAGGAGAAGATGTTGTAGTCATGTCAAAGCCAGTTAATGCTGAGGCTGCTGATTTTCCTTTATGCTGGGCTTCTGTGCCCTAAAAGCTATAGTTCTCAACATCCACACTGTCTCTATGGACATTGCATGGTTTGGGGAATTCCTCGTGTCCAAACCCACGTCCAGATTCCTAAATATCTGGATCTGGAAGGAGGGATGAGAGGAGCAAGTTTGCTGTTAATAGAAAGGTGTTTGGCCTTGGCCATCTGAGAGCAGCCAGTGGGGAGAGAAGAGAGGAAAGCCAAGTGCTGATCCACACCAGGACGTGTGCCTGCAAGGGGAGAACTCGTCCTGAGTGGCAGCAGAGGATGACAGAGGGATCTGGCCATTGCTGCTCCAAGAGAGGGCAGTGGGGCTCTCGGGGATGGAGCCATGGAAACTCTACACAGCAGAGCTGGAAAACCACTGCTGTCAGCCCAAGCCCAGGGAAGGAAATGCTGGGGGTGTTTGCTCTTCCCTTCCTCCCTGATGGAGAGCACATCCTCGTGGCACTGCCTAAATCCTGCTTAGCATGGACTTGAAATCCTGGCTGCAGATCTGGCAGCTCCTCCCCAGAGGAGCACTGGAGTGGGGCTGCAAGAGCTTGGGGAAGGGCAGAAAGGAAGCTGGGACAGGCTGAGGGAAGGAGCAGAATCAAGGGGGGAAGACCAGCAAAGGTCTGCAGCATCCCGAGGGGCAGAGAGAGAGGGGCAGCCAGTGCCTGCCCCTGCAGCAGGAGTCCAGATCTGGTCTGAAAAGCAAACCGAGGGGGCGAATGAGTGACCCTTTTTCTCCCTGTTTTGGCAGCATGAACGGAAATTGAACCAGCAGCACATGAGAGACGTGGAAGAGAAGAATGAAATGCACGCAGCTGAGTTAAGAAGACATAAGGAAAATACTCAAGAATCAGAAGTGGAGAGGGAAGGCGAGCAGGAAGAGTTGGAGCATGGGGCGGCTTCTTTGAAGAAATGGAGAGAGAACACCCAAGTACTGAGTGCTGCACTGAAGAAAAGTGAAATTGCCAAAGGGTCTCTGATGAAAGACTTGTACATCCTGATGGGGAAGTCTGGTATCCAGGCAGGCACTGGCATTGACCTTCAGTCCACTCCAGGGTCCCTGAATTATTCCAGTGCTGTTTCCCATGAGGAGGTGGGTCTCTATCCCTGTCAGTCCAGGCCTGCTTGGGTAAAGCAGCCCGGGCTGCAGCAGGCAGCCTTGTCTGTCTGCCTGGCTCCAGCCAGAGACCATTGACTGCCAGATTGTTTCCTGGCTCACCCAGAAAGACTGCTCCAGCTCTGGAGCTTACTGTTCCAATCTGCTCCAGGCCAAAAGCTAGGCATGGGGAGCTGCTTTTCCTGTGCCCACGCAACACATGGGGGTTTGGATTTGGTGTGGGAAGTAATGGAGCAGGTGAGCAGAGGGATGGACTAAACTGAGTGATGGACTAAAGTGGACCAATGGCTGAAAATCAGCTGCACTCCTGGTGCTTAGAGTAAATGGTATTGGCAGTTGCAGAAGATGCAGTATTTTTGGGTGACAACACGGAGTTTGGAGTGGGGATGTTTGTTGGGAAGGAGCTGTCTGGTCCCAGGCAAGCCAGCAGGGCCTGACACAGCACTTCCAAGGTAACAGTGCCAGAGGCTTTTGGCAGCCCCGGCTATCAGAGCTGCATAGGGCAGATGCTGTGAAACTTTGAGCCCAGAGCACAGGTGCTCCTTGTCCTCTGGCTGCCTGCGAGGTGCCACTGGCTCTGCACAGGGCTCCCGAGGAAGGGCTCGAGCTGTACCTTGTCCCACTTCCAGGTTTCCCAGGAGCAAGATTCATCGAGCTGCTCTCTGGAGCAGCTGAGCCCGGAATCCTCTGGCCAAGGGCACGCACTGGCCCAGGTGTGCCGAGAGCAGGAGCTGTTGGGCCAGAAGGCTGACCTTGAGGGCCGAATGGCAGCCATGGAGTGGCTCCAACAAGACCTTTCCAGGCAGCTGGAGGAGACCAGGTAAAGGCAGGGAGTAGAATCTTTTGTGGTATTTTAATATTCCCTGGTCAGAATATGGAAGAGTCTCAAGAACAAAAATATGTCACAATGGGAAGGTTCTTTTTCTGACACCTAAAGCCAGCAAAGCTCTCGTGAGCCTTGAGCTCCTGTTTGTGCCGCCGAGCACACTCCTGTGGGAAGTCCAAAGCAATCCACCCAGCCCTGAACTGAGTAGTAGTTAAACCATGCAGATGCTGAGTGAAACCTCAGGTTTCTCTTGGCTTTGGTTCCTTGTTCTGGGCATTGAACATCCCTCATTCCTTACCAAGTAGCCTGACATGATCCTGATCTTCAGAACTGAAGCTTCGTCTTCAGCATTCCAGGCTCCAACCTTGGCACGTTGGGAGTAGCACACTGCCATTCAGGGGCAAGCCAGAGGCTCCTGCTGAAAATCTTGAGGGCTTTCTCCTTCCAAGCACACTCTTGAGAAGAGTGGGACAGGCCCTAGAGCTGGCTGGAGAGCAGCAGGGAAAGCTCTTTGGAATTCTCAACAGCCTCTGGGGATTCTTGCTGATTGTTGATGGGCACCCAGCTGCCAAACCTGCCAAGCTCCCTTTGGATGGTCCCTCTCCCTCTGTAAAGAAGGACAAGTGCCTCGGGCTACTGCCTGCTTGGCCCGCAACACTAAAATAAAGGTGGCAAGTCTACTCCATGACCTTGCAAGAGTTTAAACTGCAGTCTCTGCATTCAGGTGGTTGTTGTTCAGACAAAAGGGTGTCCTGATTTTTTACAAGTGCTGCTGTGACCATGAGATTTTACCGTGTCATGCAAAGTAGTTCTGAAGTCTCACAAATACAGGGTGTCTGGAAGATGATGTTCCTTTATGTCCATTATCAAGAGCATTAAAAAGTCAGCAGTCAGCAAGGACAAGAGTCTGTTGTGTCCCCCTGCAGAGCAGCTTGGAAGTGCTGATGAGAGAAGGGCTGTGAGCAGGGGCTGGGCTTTTGCTCGTCGCCCCAGCCTGTTTGGACACAGCTAGCCAGTGTCATAGGTCAGGATCAGCAACTGAAGGTTTGGCTGTTGAGGCCAAGTTGGGCTGGGCTGTCTGTGCTGTGCCAGGCCATAGGAAGGCCTGGGCAGTCCCTCAGAGGGCCCTGCTCTGCCGTTGAGATGGCACAAATGTGCCTTGTCTGGGCGAGTTTCCACGTGACCCATTTCCCATACTCAGGTGTGGGGATCTTGAGCCACGTCGTCCTGGAATACCCGGCTGTGGGTGTCTGGAGCAGCAACTCATGTCTCTCCGTATGTGCAACTCGTAGGTCAGCAAAGGAGAGCCTGGAATCCAAGCTGAATGCTGCTCAGCAGCAGATATCTCAGCTGCAGATCACCAGGAACTATGTGGAGGTAGAGCGGCGAGCTGAGCTGGAGGAAGCTTACAGTGAAATCAAGGCAACGCAGAGGAGGCACGAGGAAGAGCTACAAGGCCTCAAAGAGGAAATGAATCTGCTCCTTGAGCAGAGGGAGGCTCTACAAAAGCAGGTGAGTGAAACAGCACTGGCAGTGCAGCCTTGCAGCGAGGGGTCTGTGGCGTTCTTGCTTTTCCATGGTAGAGCAGCAGCTGGTGGGGTGATCCCTGGGGCTGTCTTGGGCACTGGAGGCTCCATGGCAGCTGCTCTGCAGGACACACAGTGCTCTGCTGAATCTCAGCTGCTGCTCTGGACAGCTGGGCTAGTCCTCTGGGCTGTTGGCCAGCAACCATCAGCATGGATTCCTGCTGGCCTCTCCTTGCCAGCCTTGGTTTGGGAGGTGCTTTTTCAGGTGCCCTGTCCATATCCAGTGTGAATCTGGTGCTCTCAGGACAGGGAGAAATGGAAAGTTGTCCTTTGCCTTTCCTCTCAGCCTGTGCTGTGGCTGACAGTGACAAGCTGTGGCTGCAGCCCCTGACTGCTTTGTTCCCTTTGACTGGAGGTGGGAGAGTTGACATCTCAGCTGGCAGCCTCCCGAGAGTCCCAGGAAACGACTGTCCAGAGAGCCCAGCAAGAGGTGAGGGAGGCCCAGGAAGAGTCCAGGCAGAAGCTGTTGGAGGTTGAGCACATCCAGAAGATCGTGGAGGAGGCAGAAAATCTGAACAAGGAGCTGCAAGTGCATCTGGAGTCCTTGGAGAGGGAAAGGAATCACTGGGAAGAAGTGGCTCAGCAAAATTCAGAATTGCAGGCTTCCGTGAATGCCCTAGAGAAGGAAAAAGCCAGGTAAATGAAAGCCTGTGGGACTCTGCATTGTGGTGAATGGATTCCCTCTTTGCCCTCTTTGCACCTGCCAGGGGCTCTGGCAGCATTTCCTAAGTGGCAGATTCTGAACTCTCCGTGCAGACACTTCTCCTTGTCTGGATGTTGTCTTTCATTTTCTTTACTTTTAAGACTTCAAACAGAGTTTTTCTGCAGAGAAAGGATTTGGGGGTAGCTCTTTCCCTCTAGGGGGTATTGTGTTTTTAGGTGGGTGTGTTGACACTGCCCGAGCTGCATTGTGAGGAGCTGGATACATCCATCAGCTCCACCTTGGGTCCTGTAACTTGAAGCCTCTGGGATGTGGATCAGCCTGGCCTCTGATGCTTTTTCTGGGCAGAACCATCTGAAGGCCCTGATTGCTGATCTAGGCCAGATTGCCCCCGGAGGCAGCCCAGCAACAAGAATGGCTCTGTTGCATGGTTCCTCATAAAATGTGCCCCGGTGCCTGGAGGGGGTCAAGCAGGCTCCCTGCCACCCTGCCCAGTCACAGGCTTTACTGACTGTGCAAAGAATGCAAGAAACAGGACCAAGGTATGGGGGGCTCCTCCAGCTGATCAAGTCCTGCCAGTCTTCAGTGCCACAGGATTCTTCTTCCAAGAAGAAGGCAAAGGAAAGGCAGGGCACTCCTGCTTGCCTGGAGCCTTCTGCATCTTCCATCAGCTTTTGCTCCAAGCCTCTGTTGCCACTTGGGCCTTTGTTTCTCCGGCTGAAAGTAGGATGGGTGCTGGTAGATCTTAGGGAACTCGCCTGAGATCCCCTGGCTGTAGGGTGCTGCTCCTCCTACCTGGACATACAAGATGGGGGAAGGAAACGTCTCTTCCATGTTGACCAAACCTCCCTCCCTTGGAGCCTGGTTAGTCCAAAGAAGAAAATGGTTCCTCTCCTCTAATGTCTTCATTGCAAGATTTTCTTAGGTTTGTATTCACATTCCCACCTCAAAAAGAAGGTAGGGCATGTAGGCAGGAACTCCCTGTTCTTTCAGGGCCAAAAGCAGAGTAGGCACATGCTGGGCTGGGACTGCAGGGGGAACAAACAGCCAAGTTGTTTAGACAGAACTCATCAGACAGAGGAGTTTTTCCCTGAGGTGCTGCAAGTCCTGAGAGTTTATAAAATCTGATACCGTGTAGCAATGAGTTTCTTGCTTCCCTTCTAGGCTGATAGTGTCTCTGGAGGAGAAGAGCCAGTGCCTCAGAACGCTGGAAGAGAAGCACCTGGCACTGAACTATCAGGTGTCTCCGTGTCAATCTGCTCTTCAGCAGGCCCAACAGCTCTCTTCTCACCGCGCTGGACAACTGCGGGAGCTCAACACCCAGGTAAGCTGTGCAGTGGCGTCCTCTTCTCCAGGGACACACAACAGCACCTTTGCCTTGGAGGCCCCAACCTCTTTCCCCTCCCAGCAGCACGCACAGCTGCCGTCTTCTGCCCGGGGCTGCTGCTGCACCCTGAGGCCGAGGCTGGATCTGCTGTCTGCTGCCCAAGTTTTGCACCGTTCTCTCCCGGCTCCCAGCAGGAAATCTGGGAGGGGAGCAGCAGCAGACTCCTCTGGAGCCTCTGTGTCCCTCAGTTAGCAGTGTTGTCCCAGACAGAGTTGGTGCCTGTGCCGGGCACTGAGCAATGTGGGGACACAGAGGTGGCTATGGCAGGCTGGGCAGGGCACTTCCAGCGCAGCCATCTCAGCTGCTGTTCAGAGCTGCAGCCTCAAGGATGCCCATTGCCTCCCTTTCCCTCTTCTCTCTACATTTGTCTCCTTTGGAATCCTTGCTTTTCTGCCTTTTGGTTTTGGCATGGTTTTTGCCTGAAATCATTTCTTCTTTGCTGCTCTCCCTGCGGCCCACTCTGCAGCCTCAGGAGCAGCCCTGTCCCTGAGGCTCTGTGCATCCATCTTCCAGATGCAGGCCAAGCTGCTGACAGAGAGAGAGCAGACAGCTCACCAGGCAACTCAAGAGAAGCAGCTGCTGGAAACTGAGGTGTCTGAGCTGCGTGTGAGGCTCCAGAGCTCTGAGGAAAGAGCAGAGGCCATGGCCATACAGTGTAAGGACATGGAGCTGGAACTGAGGAAGACACAGGCTCAGAGGGACCATCTCAGAGCCCACAATCAGGAGCTGCTGAAACAGCTGGAGCAAAGTGAGCAAGGTACAGCTTCTCCTCTCCCACCCACTGCCCCATCCTGTCTCACCTGCGGGGATCTCGCTGATGGCTCGCAGAGGAAAAGTGCCCAGAGAGGGCAGAGGGGAAAAACAACCAGCAGGAGATTTATCCATCCAAGTGCCAGTGAAAGCTTTTTCTTGAGAAAGATGCTGTGGCTGGCAGTGCCATCCGGCTGTGCCATGGCTGATCCCGTGCACAGCTGGAGCCTTCCAGGTGCCGTGTCTGTGCTGAGGAGCTGTAGCTGGATGCCTCAGCTCGATTCCCCCAAACTCCAGGCCCTGCCAGAGCCTCCAGGCTACTGGCCTCTCTGGAGCAGGGCTGCACAGGCATCCCCTCTCCTTTGTCTCTTTTGGATTGCTCACTCTGCACAAGGCCAAGAGCAAACACACTTTCCTGTCCCTCTGAACATTGCCCCTTTCATTCCTGCTTTTTTCTCTGCCTGCAAGGTTCCTTCCTTTCTGTCAGCTTTGGAGCCCTTGTGGGCTCAGGGCCTGGCAAACTCAGGCAGGCAGAGAAGACACTGCTGTTGTCTCTGCAGGATGCACATCAGTTTGCCTTTGCTTTGCTTTTCCCCTTCTCCTTTCTCCTGTTCCTTCCCCCTCCCTGCTGCAGATTTGTGGGAGGCAGCAGTCAAGCAGACCTCTCGAGAAACTGCCCTGGAGAAAGAGGCCTGTGAAAGGCAGGAAGAGGCTGTGACTCTTCGTCAGGAGGTGGCATCTCTGCAGAGGAAATTGGAGAGCCTGCAGAAGGAAAGGATCGATGTGCTGGTGAGATTGGCGGATGCCACAAAGGGCCATTTCCTAGCTGTGTTTGCACATTCAGTTAATAGTTCTAAGGAGCACCTTTTTCCCGTTAAACTTTTCCAACTGCGTTCTTCTGAATAAGGAGGAGAAGATGTTGTAGTCATGTCAAAGCCAGTTAATGCTGAGGCTGCTGATTTTCCTTTATGCTGGGCTTCTGTGCCCTAAAAGCTATAGTTCTCAACATCCACACTGTCTCTATGGACATTGCATGGTTTGGGGAATTCCTCGTGTCCAAACCCACGTCCAGATTCCTAAATATCTGGATCTGGAAGGAGGGATGAGAGGAGCAAGTTTGCTGTTAATAGAAAGGTGTTTGGCCTCGGCCATCTGAGAGCAGCCAGTGGGGAGAGAAGAGAGGAAAGCCAAGTGCTGATCCACACCAGGACGTGTGCCTGCAAGGGGAGAACTCGTTCTGAGTGGCAGCAGAGGATGACAGAGGGATCTGGCCATTGCTGCTCCAAGAGAGGGCAGTGGGGCTCTCGGGGATGGAGCCATGGAAACTCTACACAGCAGAGCTGGAAAACCACTGCTGTCAGCCCAAGCCCAGGGAAGGAAATGCTGGGGGTGTTTGCTCTTCCCTTCCTCCCTGATGGAGAGCACATCCTCGTGGCACTGCCTAAATCCTGCTTAGCATGGACTTGAAATCCTGGCTGCAGATCTGGCAGCTCCTCCCCAGAGGAGCACTGGAGTGGGGCTGCAAGAGCTTGGGGAAGGGCAGAAAGGAAGCTGGGACAAGCTGAGTGAGCTGGGAAAGAGCAGCATCAAGGGGGGTGCCCAGCAAAGGTCTGCAGCATCCCGAGGGGCAGGAAAGGTCTGCAGCAGGAGTCCAGATCTGGTCTGAAAAGCAAACCGAGGGGGCGAATGAGTGACCCTTTTTCTCCCTGTTTTGGCAGCATGAACGGAAATTGAACCAGCAGCACATGAGAGACGTGGAAGAGAAGAATGAAATGCATGCAGCTGAGTTAAGAAGACATAAGGAAAATACTCAAGAATCAGAAGTGGAGAGGGAAGGCGAGCAGGAAGAGTTGGAGCATGGGGCGGCTTCTTTGAAGAAATGGAGAGAGAACACCCAAGTACTGAGTGCTGCACTGAAGAAAAGTGAAATTGCCAAAGGGTCTCTGATGAAAGACTTGTACATCCTGATGGGGAAGTCTGGTATCCAGGCAGGCACTGGCATTGACCTTCAGTCCACTCCAGGGTCCCTGAATTATTCCAGTGCTGTTTCCCATGAGGAGGTGGGTCTCTATCCCTGTCAGTCCAGGCCTGCTTGGGTAAAGCAGCCCGGGCTGCAGCAGGCAGCCTTGTCTGTCTGCCTGGCTCCAGCCAGAGACCATTGACTGCCAGATTGTTTCCTGGCTCACCCAGAAAGACTGCTCCAGCTCTGCAGCTTACTGTTCCAATCTGCTCCAGGCCAAAAGCTAGGCATGGGGAGCTGCTTTTCCTGTGCCCACGCAACACATGGGGGTTTGGATTTGGTGTGGGAAGTAATGGAGCAGGTGAGCAGAGGGATGGACTAAACTGAGTGATGGACTAAAGTGGACCAATGGCTGAAAATCAGCTGCACTCCTGGTGCTTAGAGTAAATGGTATTGGCAGTTGCAGAAGATGCAGTATTTTTGGGTGACAACACGGAGTTTGGAGTGGGGATGTTTGTTGGGAAGGAGCTGTCTGGTCCCAGGCAAGCCAGCAGGGCCTGACACAGCACTTCCAAGGTAACAGTGCCAGAGGCTTTTGGCAGCCCCGGCTATCAGAGCTGCATAGGGCAGATGCTGTGAAACTTTGAGCCCAGAGCACAGGTGCTCCTTGTCCTCTGGCTGCCTGCGAGGTGCCACTGGCTGGCTCTGCACAGGGCTCCCGGGGAAGGGCTCGAGCTGTACCTTGTCCCACTTCCAGGTTTCCCAGGAGCAAGATTCATCGAGCTGCTCTCTGGAGCAGCTGAGCCCGGAATCCTCTGGCCAAGGGCACGCACTGGCCCAGGTGTGCCGAGAGCAGGAGCTGCTGGGCCAGAAGGCTGACCTTGAGGGCCGACTGGCAGCCATGGAGTGGCTCCAACAAGACCTTTCCAGGCAGCTGGAGGAGACCAGGTAAAGGCAGGGAGTAGAATCTTTTGTGGTATTTTAATATTCCCTGGTCAGAATATGGAAGAGTCTCAAGAACAAAAATATGTCACAATGGGAAGGTTCTTTTTCTGACACCTAAAGCCAGCAAAGCTCTCGTCAGCTCAGGAGCCATGAGCTCCTGTTTGTGCCGCCGAGCACACTCCTCTGGGAAGTCCAAAGCAATCCACCCAGCCCTGAACTGAGTAGTAGTTAAACCATGCAGATGCTGAGTGAAACCTCAGGTTTCTCTTGGCTTTGGTTCCTTGTTCTGGGCATTGAACATCCCTCATTCCTTACCAAGTAGCCTGACATGATCCTGATCTTCAGAACTGAAGCTTCGTCTTCAGCATTCCAGGCTCCAACCTTGGCACGTTGGGAGTAGCACACTGCCATTCAGGGGCAAGCCAGAGGCTCCTGCTGAAAATCTTGAGGGCTTTCTGCTTCCAAGCACACTCTTGAGAAGTGTGGGACAGGCCCTAGAGCTGGCTGGAGAGCAGCAGGGAAAGCTCTTTGGAATTCTCAACAGCCTCTGGGGATTCTTGCTGATTGTTGATGGGCACCCAGCTGCCAAACCTGCCAAGCTCCCTTTGGATGGTCCCTCTCACTCTGTAAAGAAGGACAAGTGCCTCGGGCTACTGCCTGCTTGGCCCACAACACTAAAATAAAGGTGGCAAGTCTACTCCATGACCTTGCAAGAGTTTAAACTGCAGTCTCTGCATTCAGGTGGTTGTTGTTCAGACAAAAGGGTGTTCTGAATTTTTACAAGTGCTGCCGTGACCATGAGATTTTACCGTGTCATGCAAAGTAGTTCTGAAGTCTCACAAATACAGGGTGTCTGGAAGATGATGTTCCTTTATGTCCATTATCAAGAGCATTAAAAAGTCAGCAGTCAGCAAGGACAAGAGTCTGTTGTGTCCCCCTGCAGAGCAGCTTGGAAGTGCTGATGAGAGAAGGGCTGTGAGCAGGGGCTGGGCTTTTGCTCGTCGCCCCAGCCTGTTTGGACACAGCTAGCCAGTGTCATAGGTCAGGATCAGCAACTGAAGGTTTGGCTGTTGAGGCCAAGTTGGGCTGGGCTGTCTGTGCTGTGCCAGGCCATAGGGAAGGCCTGGGCAGTCCCTCAGAGGGCCCTGCTCTGCTGTTGAGATGGCACAAATGTGCCTTGTCTGGGCGAGTTTCCACGTGACCCATTTCCCATACTCAGGTGTGGGGATCTTGAGCCACGTCGTCCTGGAATAACCGGCTGTGGGTGTCTGGAGCAAGCAACTCATGTCTCTCCGTATTTGCAACTCGTAGGTCAGCAAAGGAGAGCCTGGAATCCAAGCTGATTGCTGCTCAGCAGCAGATATCTCAGCTGGAGACCACCAGGAACCATCTGGAAGCTCAAGTGCTCACAGTCACACAGGCCAAGGAGATGATAGAAGGTGAGAACCTCGTGTGCTTTGTTTGTGGTGCTGCCCCTGCCTAGAGAACTAAGCACCCTGTAAAGCTGCCTCTGTCCACAGAGCTTCTGAGAAGTGGTGGGGCTGGTGGCACTGAAAGGGCCTGAGGTCAGTAAAGTCAGTAAAGACTCTGACTCTTGCTGTTGGTCTTGTTTGTAGGAGAAGTGAAGTGCCTGCAAGATGAGCTGGAAGCAGAGAGATCTCTCAGGAGGCAGGAACGGGAAGACACAGCTCAACAGCTCCTGCAGGCAGAGCAGCA
Source organism: Anomalospiza imberbis (assembly GCF_031753505.1). Taxonomy (NCBI): domain Eukaryota; kingdom Metazoa; phylum Chordata; class Aves; order Passeriformes; family Viduidae; genus Anomalospiza; species Anomalospiza imberbis. Next base: position 1,255,903 of record NC_089697.1, on the reverse strand, counting down.
GCATCATGAAAGCCTCAGGCTTCAGGGAACTGCTCAGCAACTGGAAATAAAGAAGCTCCTGCAAGACCTGGTAGGGGACAGTACACTTCTGGAGTGTCCAAGCCAGCCCTGTGGGTTGGTTTAGCACAAGCAGAGCCTGAGGGTGTGAAAGGGCAGCAATCCTCTGCCAAGGCCTCCCGCTGCTGGGCCGGGCAGCAGAGGCAGCAGCTTGGACTTGGAGGTGCCTGAGAGCCCCCAGGATGGTGCTGGGACAGTAAATGCAGCCACAGCTTCAGTGAGGGCGTAAGAGGAGTTCCAGAGCAGGTTGGGCAGTGCCCACCCAAAGCGTGGCAGCCCAGGGCAGGATTGTCCCTGAGTCCCACCTGCCACGGAGCAGATGCCAGCGTGGAGCACTTGCCGGCATGGAGCAGATGCCAACAGTGCTGCTGGCTGCAGGCGTGGGAACTCGGTTCCTTTCTTGCTGTGCTTCCATGGTGGTCAGAGGGATTAGCTTAGGGCTGGAAGCAAATGGAACAGGCCCCTTGTCCCTGGTCCTTCAGTCCTTGTGACTGGGGTGTCAGGGAAGAGAAGGTGACACCTCCTTTTCTGAGCACTTGGACTCAACGCTTGGGAAGGTCTTTGCCAACAGAAGAGATTGCACGAGTCTGTGATTCTTGCACCTGCTGAGCCTCCTTTTGAATTCCATGACAGGACACGGTTTCTGGAGTGCTGTTGTCTTTTCCGGTTGGGGGCTGTGGGAGGGATGAAGCTTCACCTTTTTCAGCAAGGAGCTTGCCTGGGACTTCATCTTGCAAATTTCTCCTCCCCTCCTCAGGCAAGTGAGCGCGAAAGGCACCGTGCAGAGATGCAGGAGACGCTGGAGCAATGGGAAAAAGAGAAGGCAGAGAGAGAGCAGGAGCACAAGAAGGTGCTGTTTGAGATGAGGCAGAAAGATGCCACCCTGCTGGCCCAACAAGAAGAACTAAGGAGATTTGAAAATGCCAAGCGAGAGGTAATGACTGAGAGAGGTGAACTGGTGTGATTTTTTGCAAGGCTGGAGCTGTGGGAGATGGCAGGACATGGGGCTGTGTGGAGCATGCCCTCCGTGTCTTCTACATTGAACTGGGGGAGGTGAAAGCTGAACGGGGCTGTCTTTGGGACCAGCAATGAGCCCTCTCATAGGAAGCCAGGCAGAAACATCAGCTATCAGCTGAGATCTTTGTGCTGCTCTTGTGCTCTGTTGTTCTAAGATGTACCTCAGGGTACCTTCGCTGTTCTCTTTCCGCTCCCCTTTTGGTGTGTACTGGTAGGTGTTCACAGCCAAAGTGAGTTTGTAGCTCTTTTCTTATGTGGGAACAGGGAGGGTGCAGCAGCAACACTGACAAGAGAAAAATCTTTTTAAAGACTTGCCTGGAGTATTTCTGAACAGTAACCCAGAGTTGTCTTCTGGGCTGTGTTTTAAGTCACTTCCTGGGAAGCTGTGTTGGCCCCGGGGCAGGCAGTGGCCCAGGGGAGCAGCAGCCGAGTGCTGTGAGAGCACGTGAGCCCATCAGTCTTTGCCTCTGCCACACGGATGCTGCAGGAGAAGTGTGAAGCCCTCTGCTCTTTCCTTCGGTGCAGGTGCTGCTGGAAGAGCAGAAGGAGAAGAGTGCTTTATCAGAGGCACTGCTCCAGACTCAGGGAGAGCTCAGCCGAGCCCACCAGCAGGTCCAGCAGCTCAGGCAGGAGGTGAAAGAGCTGCAAGAGAAGGGGCAGGTAAGTGTGAGTAGGCAGGCAACAGAGGGCAGGGCAGGGACAAGGGCACAAAAGGCAGCTCCTGGGACTGAGGAGGCAAGGGCTGCTTCAGGCCCTGGGAGCACAGAGCCTGGTAAGCTCCAGAGCTCAGCCCCAGGAAGGAAGGCTTGCTTGGAAGCAGAGCTAGCTGGAGAAGCCAAAAGAAGCAGCTGAAGGAAGGGGATTTTGAGGTAGCACGTGGAACAAGCTGAGCCTGAGGGCAGGTCCCAGGAAGTTGCTCTGCATTTTGTTGCCAGACCATCAAGGCAAATCTGCAAGCTGAGCTGCAGGAAGCTCGCAGTGAAGTCCAGGCAGCACTGAGGAGGCACAAGGAAGAGCTACAAGGCCTCAAAGAGGAAATGAATCTGCTCCTTGAGCAGAGGGAGGCTCTACAAAAGCAGGTGAGTGAAACAGCACTGGCACTGCAGCCATGCAGCGAGGGGTCTGTGGCCTTCTTGCTTTTCCATGGCAGAGCAGCAGCTGGTGGGGTGATCCCTGGGGCTGTCTCGGGCTCTGGGGGCTCCATGGCAGCTGCTCTGCAGGACACACAGTGCTCTGCTGAATCTCAGCTGCTGCTCTGGACAGCTGGGCTAGTCCTCTGGGCTGTTGGCCAGCAACCATCAGCATGGATTCCTGCTGGCCTCTCCTTGCCAGCCTTGGTTTGGGAGGTGCTTTTTCAGGTGCCCTGTCCATATCCAGTGTGAATCTGGTGCTCTCAGGACAGGGAGAAATGGAAAGTTGTCCTTTGCCTTTCCTCTCAGCCTGTGCTGTGGCTGACAGTGACAAGCTGTGGCTGCAGCCCCTGACTGCTTTGTTCCCTTTGACTGGAGGTGGGAGAGTTGACATCTCAGCTGGCAGCCTCCCGAGAGTCCCAGGAAACAACTGTCCAGAGAGCCCAGCAAGAGGTGAGGGAGGCCCAGGAAGAGTCCAGGCAGAAGCTGTTGGAGGTTGAGCATGTCCAGAAGATGCTGAAGGAGGCAGAAAATCAGAAAAAGGATCTGCAAGTGCATCTGGAGTCCTTGGAGAGGGAATGGAGTCAACGGGAAGAAGTGGCACAGCGAAATTCAGAATTGCAGGCTTCCGTGAATGCCCTAGAGAAGGAAAAAGCCAGGTAAATGAAAGCCTGTGGGACTCTGCATTGTGGTGAATGGATTCCCTCTTTGCCCTCTTTGCACCTGCCAGGGGCTCTGGCAGCATTTCCTAAGTGGCAGATTCTGAACTCTCCGTGCAGACACTTCTCCTTGTCTGGATGTTGTCTTTCATTTTCTTTACTTTTAAGACTTCAAACAGAGTTTTTCTGCAGAGAAAGGATTTTGGGGTAGCTCTTTCCCTCTAGGGGGTATTGTGTTTTTAGGTGGGTGTGTTGACACTGCCCGAGCTGCATTGTGAGGAGCTGGAAACATCCATCAGCTCCACATTGGATCCTGTAACTTGAAGCCTCTGGGATGTGGATCAGCCTGGCATCTGATGCTTTTTCTGGGCAGAACCATCTGAAGGCCCTGATTGCTGATCTAGGCCAGATTGCCCCCGGAGGCAGCCCAGCAACAAGAATGGCTCTGTTGCATGGTTCCTCATAAAATGTGCCCCGGTGCCTGGAGGGGGTCAAGCAGGCTCCCTGCCACCCTGCCCAGTCACAGGCTTTACTGACTGTGCAAAGAATGCAAGAAACAGGACCAAGGTATGGGGGGCTCCTCCAGCTGATCAAGTCCTGCCAGTCTTCAGTGCCACAGGATTCTTCTTCCAAGAAGAAGGCAAAGGAAAGGCAGGGCACTCTTGCTTGCCTGGAGCCTTCTGCATCTTCCATCAGCTTTTGCTCCAAGCCTCTGTTGCCACTTGGGCCTTTGTTTCTCCAGCTGAAAGTAGGATGGGTGCTGGTAGATCTTAGGGAACTCGCCTGAGATCCCCTGGCTGTAGGGTGCTGCTCCTCCTACCTGGACATACAAGATGGGGGAAGGAAACGTCTCTTCCATGTTGACCAAACCTCCCTCCCTTGGAGCCTGGTTAGTCCAAAGAAGAAAATGGTTCCTCTCCTCTAATGTCTTCATTGCAAGATTTTCTTAGGTTTGTATTCACATTCCCACCTCAAAAAGAAGGTAGGGCATGTAGGCAGGAACTCCCTGTTCTTTCAGGGCCAAAAGCGGAGTAGGCACATGCTGGGCTGGGACTGCAGGGGGAACAAACAGCCAAGTTGTTTAGACAGACCTCATCAGACAGAGGAGTTTTTCCCTGAGGTGCTGCAAGTCCTAAGAGTTTATAAAATCTGCTACCATGTAGCAATGAGTTTCTTGCTTCCCTTCTAGGCTGATAGTGTCTCTGGAGGAGAAGAGCCAGTGCCTCAGAACGCTGGAAGAGAAGCACCTGGCACTGAACTATCAGGTGTCTCCGTGTCAATCTGCTCTTCAGCAGGCCCAACAGCTCTCTTCTCACTGCGCTGGACAACTGCGGGAGCTCAACACCCAGGTAAGCTGTGCAGTGGCATCCTCTTCTCCAGGGACACACAACAGCACCTTTGCCTTGGAGGCCCCAACCTCTTTCCCCTCCCAGCAGCACGCACAGCTGCCGTCTTCTGCCCGGGGCTGCTGCTGCACCCTGAGGCCGAGGCTGGATCTGCTGTCTGCTGCCCAAGTTTTGCACCGTTCTCTCCCGGCTCCCAGCAGGAAATCTGGGAGGGGAGCAGCAGCAGACTCCTCTGGAGCCTCTGTGTCCCTCAGTTAGCAGTGTTGTCCCAGACAGAGTTGGTGCCTGTGCCGGGCACTGAGCAATGTGGGGACACAGAGGTGGCTATGGCAGGCTGGGCAGGGCACTTCCAGCGCAGCCATCTCAGCTGCTGTTCAGAGCTGCAGCCTCAAGGATGCCCATTGCCTCCCTTTCCCTCTTTTCTCTACATTTGTCTCCTTTGGAATCCTTGCTTCTTTGCGTTCTTGTTTTGGTGTGTTTTTGGCTTGCAATCATTTCTGTTTCATTGCTCTCCCTGCGGCCCACTCTGCAGCCTCAGGAGCAGCCCTGTCCCTGAGGCTCTGTGCATCCATCTTCCAGATGCAGGCCCTTCAGCACAGAGTGCTGCAGATGGCGGCTTCCCTGGCAACCCAAGAGAAGCAGCTGCTGCAGGAACTGGAGGAGTCTCCATTAGGAGAATGTGCTTTGAGGGACTCCGTGGACGTGCTGGAGGCTGAGGTGTCTGAGCTGCGTGTGAGGCTCCAGAGCACTGATGACTGTCCCCGTTGCGGCAGGACCCGAACAGAATGGATCGAATTCAGAAGACGAGAAGAGAACTAAACTCAACCGGTTATTTTCATGTATCGCTCTTTTTCTAGAGAACATCGTACAGACCAATTTCATTTGTCTTAAAGTAAAAACATCTCACACCATTGGTGCTCTGTGAAACTCTTTCCTAGGCCCAACCTGGTAGAAACCTCTCCTTTTCTCTCTGACTGAACTGAGAATATCCATAGATGACAAAGCTCTTGCCTTGGCCATACAGTGTAAGGCCGTGTATGGATATTCTCATTTCAGTCAGAGAGAAAAAGAGAGAGATTCTACCAGGCTAAGCCTGAGAGAGAACTGGAAAGGAATGTAAATAATTCACTATCTGCCTTGCTGTTCACATTGTTTGTAGATATGTTCTGCCACCGTGCATCATTCACTGCACACCAACAGTGTGAGATGTTTTGACTTTAAGACCAATGAAATTAGCCTGCACGATGCTCTCCATAATAGAGCGATGTATTTGAAATAAATGAGTAGGAATTCTTGTCTTCTGACTTGGAGTCTTTTGTTCTCGTCCTACCTCAACAACGCTATCTGGTGACTCCTGTCATGAACTGCACCCTACCCTGAAGGAACAGCGTCTGGTGGACTCTTACTGCAGCCTCGGCTGAAGACCCGAGCCCTGGCATCTTGCAGGGGTCGCTCTGCGGCCGCGGCTGCACGCCAGCAGCTTGGAGGCTCTGGCCGGACACCGTTGCCCTCTTGAGAGAGGTAACGCTGAAACCGCGTGCCTTCTGGAGAAGGCTTGGTCCTGTCTGGAACGTGGGTCGGCTCTTAGAAGCCGAGAACTGAGCGGGACAGGTTTTCCCTGAAATAGCAGACTGTCTGTCTCTTGAAGTGGACGTTTGCTAAGGGAGGGTTTCCTTGGAACATGGGAAACCAGC